>NC_140991.1:189429663-190629663 GCF_052327205.1 Somniosus microcephalus
TTTACGTTTCGGCCAGACGAAAATTGCGCCGCGGTATCCTAGAAACGTTCAAAATTCCGATCATTAGCATCTCATTAGCGACAGAGTGACCTCGAGGTCGACCAATCGTACGCCGGGTTCCTGGCGCGTGCGGCCGGGCCCTCCTACGGTCGAGTGACGGGGCGATTGACCAATCCTACGCTTTGGTGACCTGACGGTCGACCAATCGGTGCGTGTGTGGCGGGCCTTATCGTTCTGAACCGAGGTGAGTCGCCGCCATCTTGATTCCAAACTTTTCCTTTCTTTTTCCCGCTTTCTGCGTCTTTCAAAAAAACGTTGCTTTTAAAAAACATATTGTTTTTTAAAAAAGTTAATTACTTTCTAAATCTTTCATCTAATCTCATTAATTTTCCTACCTTTCCCCGTTTTTCCAGGTAGGCCTCAAAGCCTCGGCCTCTCCTCCGCACCCACGCCCGAGCTAGGCACCTCCGGCCCCAGTCAACAAGCGGCCCCCGATCGCCGCCATCTTTGTGAAGGCTGGAGGGACGGGCCTCAGCTGAGCGCCGCTACCGCCGTCATCTTAGTAAAGGCTGGTGCGGCGGGTGGCGGCACGGAGCTCCGCGGAGCAGGAGCACGGCGGCGTCTAACTCTTCCCCCCCCCCAGTCTGTCTCTCTCTCTCTTCCCCGCGCCTCCTGAATGCGCGGGGGAAGAGGCCCGGGGCACCGTGGCCGCTTTCGGAGACTTCAACTCCGTGACAGGTGAGGAGGGTCTTTGTTCACGCAATCGGACCGCTCAGGCCCAGGCCCGGAGATCGGGGTGCGGAAAGGGAGGAGGTTTACCAAGGCAACCGGGGCTCGGGCGAGGGGTGGGCTCCAGGGATCGGGCCTCCGGAGATCGCGGGTGGGGGGCGGGGCGAGCCTCCGGAGATCGCGGGGGGGGGGCGAGCCTCGGGAGATCGCGGGGGGTGGTGGCGAGCCTCGGGAGATCGCGGGGGCGGGTGCGAGCCTCGGGAGATCGCGGGGGGGGCGAGCCTCGGGAGATCGCGGGGGGGGAGGGCGGGGCGAGCCTCGGGAGATCACGGGGGGGAGGGAGAGGGGGGGGCGAGCCTCGGGAGATCGCGGGGGGTCTGAGCCTTGGGAGATCGCGGGGAGGGAGTGGGGCGAGCCTCGGGAGATCGCGGGGGGGAGGGGGGGCGAGCCTCGGGAGATCGTGGGGGGGAGGGGGGGCGAGCCTCGGGAGATCGCCGGGGGGGAGGGGGGGGCGAGCCTTGGGAGATCGCGGGGGGGGGGAGGGGGTGCGAGCCTCGGGAGATCGCGGGGGGGAGGGGGGGGCAAGCCTCAGGAGATCGCCGGGGGGGAGGGGGAGGGCGAGCCTCGGGAGATCGCGGGGCGAGCCTCGGGGGGGGGGCGAGGGGCGAGCTTCGGGGGTGGCGAGGGCGAGCCTCGTGGGGGGGCGAGTCTCGGTGGGGGGGGCGAGCCTCGGGGGGGGGCGAGCCTCGGGGGGGGAGCCTCGGGAGATCGGGGGGGGAGGCGAGCCTCGGGAGATCGGGGGGGGCGAGCCTCGGGAGATCGGGGGGGGCGAGCCTCGGGAGATCTTGGGGGTGGGGTCGAGCCTCGGGTGGGGGCGAGCCTCGGGAGATCCGGGGGGGGCGGGCGCGGGGCTCGGGAGATTGGGGGGGGCGGGGCTCGGGAGATCGGGGGGAGAGATCGGGGGGGGCGGGGATCGGAGATCGGGGGGCGGGGCTCGGGAGATCGGGGGGGTGTGGCTCAGGGACTCCCCCTCCCCTCCCCTCCACCCCTTTCCCCCCACCCCTCCCCTTCCCCCCTCCCCTCCCCCCCCTCCCGCTCCTCCTCCCCTCCGCTCCCTCTCCCCTCCCCCCGCCCTCCTCTCCCCCTCCCCCCCTCCTCCCCTCCCCTCCCTCTCCCCCTCCTCCCTCCTCCCCCTCCCCTCCCCTCTCCCCCTCCTCCCCTCCCCTCCCCCCCTCCTCCCCCTCCCCTCCCCCCTTCCCTCCCCTTCCCCCCTCCACCTCCCCTCCCCTTCCCCCCCCTCCCCTTCCCCCTCCCTCCCCTTCCCCCCTCCACTCCCCTCCCCCTTTTCCCCCCTTCCCCCCTCTTCTTCCTCTCTCTCTTCCCACCAGTCGCTCTCTCTCTTCCCCCCAGTCGCTCTCTCTCTTCCCCCAGTCGCTCTCTCTCTACCCCAGTCACTCTCTCTCTCTTCCCCCAGCCGCTCTCTCTTCCCCCAGTCGCTCTCTCTTCCCCCAGTCGCTCTCTCTCTTCCCCCCAGTCGCTCTCTCTCTTCCCCCAGTCGCTCTCTCTCTTCCCCCAGTCGCTCTCTCTCTTCCCCCCAGTCGCTCTCTCTCTTTTCCCCCCGTCGCTCTCTCTCTTCCCCCCCAGTCGCTCTCTCTCTTCCCCCCCAGTCGCTCTCTCTCTTCCCCCCCAGTCGCTCTCTCTCTTTTCCCCCCGTCGCTCTCTCTCTTCCCCCCAGTCGCTCTCTCTCTTCCCCCCCAGTCGCTCTCTCTCTTCCCCCCAGTCGCTCTCCCTCTTCCCCCCCCGCCCACCAGTCGCTCTCTCTCTCTCTCTTCCAACAACATCATGCCCTCGAAAAAGCCTCGGCACTGCCGGGCACTCCAGCTAGTATATATATAAAACAGTTGGTCCGTCTTTCTTTCTGTCTTTCTGTCTGTCTGTTTGTCTTTCTGTCTGTCTGTCTGTCCAGCTATACAATCAAACGTTATAGAGCGTACCTACACATATGTTATATCAAAAGAAAGCTTATCATTAGGGGACTCTAATAGGTATATTTACTTTTTGGTCAGGCAAAAATTGTTCAGACAGTATACAAAAATGTTTCAAAAAACGGCAACATTCCGCTCATTAGCGTTGAGTGACGTGATGGTTGACCAATCGTACAGGGGATTAATCTGATGGTTGACCAATCGGTGCGTCACAGGGGCCGTTTCATTGCATGTGTGGGCGGGCCTAATCCTTCTGAGCTGAGGTAAGTGGTGGCCATTTTGTTTCCTAATTCTTGATTTATTTTTCCCACTTTGTGCGTGTGTGGAGGGGCTTTTGGGAGCGAGTTGCGGTGGGGAAAGTTTACCCGGTGGCGGCCATCTTGATTCCTAACTCTTGATTTATTTTTCCCACTTTGTGTGTGTGTGGAGGGGATTTTGGGAGCGAGTTGAGGTGGGGAAAGATTTCCCTGGCAACCGGGCCCGGGCCTGGGCCTCTCTCACAGCCTGTAGCCCCTCAGGAGGGCGGGGGTGGGGGGTAAGAAAGTTTGCCCCGGCAACCGGGCCCGGGCCTCTCTCACAGCCTGTAGCCGCTCAGGAGGGTGGGGGGAGGAGGGTTACCCCGGCAACCGGGCCCAGGCCTCTCTCACAGCCTGTAGCCACTCAGGAGGAGGGGGGTGGAGGGAGGAGGGTTACCCCGGCAACCGGCGGCGTCTCACTCTCCCCCCCAGTCTCTCTCTCTCTCTTCCCCACGCAGCCCGAAAGCCCGGGGGAAGAGGGAAGCGAGCAGGTGAGCGGCAGCGTCTCTCTCTCCCCCCACCGCAGCGAAAGGCGTTCATCTGCCGCCCGGCCAACTGGGTCCAAAGGCCCGCCGCGTTAATGATGAGGAACCCTGGGCTCGCTTCGGAGCGATGGGCACCCGGTCTCCCGATGTCCGACTAGCTCCGTTCTGGTACCGGAAAGGAGGGAGAGACAGGGGTAGGGAGGGAGGGAGAGGGGAGGAGGGAGGGAGGGAGGGAGAGGGGAGGGAACGAGAGGGGTGAGGAGAGGGGCAGGGAGGGAGAGGAGAGGGGAGGGAGGGAGAGAGAGTAAAGCAGGGAGAGACAGGGGGAGGGAGAGAGAGAGGGTGAGGGAGGGAAAGAGTGAGGGGGTGGGAGAGGGAGGGAGAGCTCACCTTCTTCCTTCCTTCCTTCCTTCGCAGGGGTCCATCGGGCCAGGCCTGAGGCGCTCCTTCCCCCCATCTCTCCAGGCTAATCCCGAACTAAATCCAGCAGTCTCTCTCTCTCTCTTCCCCCCCGTCTCTCTCTTCTCCCCCCAGTCTCTCTCTTCTCCCCCCAGTCTCTCTCTCTCTCTCTTTCAACAACAACATGCCCTCAAAAAACCCTTGGCACCGCCGGGCACTCCAGCTAGTATTGCGTAAATGCTTCAGGATGCAAAGGTGCAATACCAGCTGACACATGCTGCTGTAGAGATCGTCCTATTCGTATTACAGGCTGCTCTCTGCAGCTACTGCATCCACACTAATATAACTGCAGATGCAAGCTTGTGCTGGCCCAGTTTTTTTTAAGTCCAACAGCAGCTATTTTGTCTGGGGCAGTGCCTTCCTCAATGACAGTGTGAGTAAAATAACTCACTGGGTTTCAGCTCTCCAGCTTGCCAACGGCCAAAGAACATTGCCAACTCTTCCTCCAACGGCAACTTGCTTCATGTTTCTACTGCTGCAAGCCAGCAATGCAAATATGCTGCAGATCTCACTTCAGCAGTAAAATTGTTTCATCTGAAGATTGTAGGGAGGTCAACTGAGGGATGTTGTCTTTAGGCAGAGAGTGTTTGGAAAACCTTGGCTAGAAATTAAATGATGCCGCGTCTGTTTTTTATAGGCATAAAACAGATGCCTAAGTGTCCAGTAAGGCACATTCTGCACTGGAATAAGCATCCAGGGCCTGTGCTGAAGCAGGTGTTAGTCCCTTTGGATATGCAAATAAATGGGCCTCATGCCTGATTGAAGACCCCTTCCTGAAATTTTGGTCAGCCCTGAATGCAGTCAGTGCTGGGCCTGTTTTGATCAGGGTAACCCTGTCTACATGTGACCTAACCAGTGGTCCTTAAGGGAACTGCTGGAACTCACCACCAAAAATTAATTTTTGTAAAAAAACCTAGCTGAATGTGGAGCCGGAAATCCACATCAGTCCCGAAGACCGTTGCCGCCCCCTCCCCCCCTCACCCCCTCCAAATTGCTCTCTCTCCCCTGATTGTCCTCATCCCCGATCATCCCTTCCCCTCTTCCCATCTGATCACCTTCCTTTTTCTCTCCCAATCGCCTCCCTCCTTATTGTCCCAGTGTTGATCTGAGGGCTGCTGCCAAGGAGGCAGTTGGCCCAACTTCATCCTCACGGAACTGGCAAGTTGCCTCTGGATGCCTGATTGGCGTCTGCAGCTCGCCGGCAATATGCTCATGAGGCCCAAAGCACAATATCGGGTGAGCCTCAGGCCTCCACTGAAAGAAAGCCCAGCCATTGCCTTTTTAAAAATTTGTTCATGGGATGTGGGCGTTGCTGGGATGGCCAGCACTTATTGCCCATCCCTAACTGCCCTTGACCTTCAACAGCACCACCATTGCTGAGTCCCACAACATTGACCAGAAGCTGACATGGACCTTCCTTATCAACAACACAGTAGAGGCTAGGAACTCTGTGATGACTGTCTCACCATCTGCAATGCTCATGTCAGGAGTGTGATGCAATACCCACCGCTCACATGGATGGGTGCTGCCACAACAACACTCAAGAAGCTCAACATTTTGCAGGACAAAGCAGTCCACTTCATTGAACTGAATATCATAACCAGTGCACTGTAGCTGCAGAATGTACAAAATGCACAGCAGCCACTCTCCAAACTTACTTTGACAGAACCCCCTTCCCCTGCGACCTTTACCACCAAGAAGGAGAAAAGTAGTATCACCGACAAGCTCTCCTGCTGACTTGGGCACACCATCATCCTTTTATCATTGCTGGGTCAAAATCCTGGAATTCCCCATGTAATGCCATTATGGGAGCACCATTACCACAAGCACTGAAATGGTTCAACGAGAAGGACCACCATCTCTGCAGACCAAATAGGGATGGGCAGTAAATGTGGTCTTTCCAACGTCACCTGCATCCCAAGAACAAATAGTAAATAGTTGATAGGATAATGAGGTACTGGGTCCCTGGGTGAACAATGTCCCTGAAAGAGTTCCCAGTTCATGAAACTTGTCCCCAAATAGACTAGACCATATTTATTGGCATATATGAGAGTACCTTCGCCACAAGGACTGCAGAGGTTCAAGAAGGCGGCTCACCACCACCTTCTCAAGGGCAATTAGGGATGGACAATTAATGCTGGCTTTGCCAGCGATGCCCAAATCCAATGAAAAAATAAAAAAATATATACCATTAGACATAATCACAGTTTAAGGTCAATGCGCTTCAATAGTGTGATGTCACATCCACGGTAATTATATGCTCATTTATTTTGCATTTGTAGTGTATATGTGCTGCTAAAAAATTTTGCCTTGCTACATTGTAGAACCTACATTATCTGTCCTGGCTACTTGGCTGTGTTCCCGCCATGTGTGGCCCTAGATTTGGTTTAGAAAATATGGTGAACCTAATCATACCTGAAATGTTAACTTACCTTTCTTTTCAGTAGACTGAGATATGTGAAGAGAAAAAGATTGGTGAAGTCAAGCGTAGGTCCCTTGCAGTCAGAATCAGGGGAATTTATAATGGGGAACAAAGAAATGGCAGACCAATTAAATACATACTTTGGTTCTGTCTTCACAAAGGAGGACACAAATAACCTCCCAGAGAGGTCAGGGAACATAGGGTCCAATGAGAGGGAGGAACTGAATGAAATCAGTATTTGTAGGGAAATGGTGTTAGGGAAATTGATGGGATTGAAGGCCAATAAATCCCCAGGGCCTGATAATCTACATCCTAGGGTACTTAAGGAAGTGGCCCTAGAAATATTAGATGCATTGCTGGTCATCTTCCAAAATTCGATAGACTCTGGAACAGTTCCCATGGATTGGAGGATAGCTAATGTAACCCCACTATTCAAAAAAGGTGGTAGAGAGAAAAGGGGAATTATAGACCGGTAAGCCTGACATCGGTAGTGGGGAAAATGCTAGAGTCCATTGTAAAAGATGTAATAGCAGAGCGCTTGGAAAACAGTGACAGGATCGGACAAAGTCAACATGGATTTACAAAAGGTAAATCATGCTTGACTAATCTACTGGAATTTTTTGAGGATGTAACTGGTAGAATAGATAAGGGAGAACCAGTGGATGTGGTGTATTTGGACTTTCAGAAGGCTTTCGATAAGGTCCCGCATAAGAGATTAGCGTGCAAAGTTAAAGCACATGGGATTGGGGGTAAGGTACTGACTTGGATAGAGAACTGGTTGGTAGATAGGAAGCAAAGAGTTGGAATAAACAGGTCTTTTTCCGAGTGGCAGGCAGTGACTAGTGGGGTACCGCAGGGCTCGGTGCTAGGACCCCAGCTATTCACAATGTATATTAATGATCTAGATGAGGGAACTAGATGTAATATCTCCAAGTTTGCAGATGACACAAAGCTAGGTGGGCGTGTGTGCTGTGAGGAGGATGCAGAGAAACTCCAGTGTGATTTGGGCAGGTTGGGTGATTGGGCAGATGCATGGCCTTTGCAGTATAATGTGGATAAATGTGAGGTTATCCACTTAGGTGGCAAAAAGAGGAAGACAGATTATTATCTGAACTGCAATAGATTGGGAAAAGGGGAAGTGCAACGAGACTTGGGTGTCCTTGTGCACCAGTCGCTGAAGGTAAGCATGCAGGTGCAGCAGGCGGTTAAGAAGGAAAATGGCATGTTGGCCTTCATAGCGAGGGGATTCGAGTACAGGAGCAAGGATATCTTGCTGCAGTTGTACAGGGCCTTGGTAAGACCACACCTTGAGTATTGTGTGCAGTTTTGGTCGCCTTATCTGAGGAAGGATGTTCTTGCCATGGAGGGAGTGCAGTGAAGATTCACCAGACTGATACCTGGGATGGCAGGAATGACGTATGAAGAGAGATTGGGTCGATTGGGCTTGTATTCGCTAGAGTTTAGAAGAATGAGAGGGGATCTCATTGAAACTTGTAAAATTCTAACAGGACTAGACAGACTAGATGCAGGAAGGATGTTCCCAATGGCAGGGGAGTCCAGAACCAGGGGTCGCAGTCTAAGGATAAGGGGTAAGCCATTTAGGACTGAGATGAGGAGGAATTTCTTCACCCAGAGAGTGGTGAACCTGTGGAATTCTCTACCACAGAAGGCAGTTGAGGCCAATTCATTAAATATATTCAAGAAGGAGTTAGATATATTTCTTAAGGCTAAAGGGATCAAGTGATATGGGGAGAAAGCAGGGACAGGGTACTGAATTTGGATGATCAGCCATGATCTCATTAAATGGCGGAACAGGCTCAAGGGGTCGAATGGCCTGCTCCTGCTCCTATCTTCTATGTGTCTATGTTCCTATGACCTACTATTCATTTCTGTTCATTTTGATTTTAATTTCAACTTGAACTCAATTGTAACTACTCAAATAACTTGATTAAACTAACAAGATCACAGACGAACTCAGCAAAAATGCAAATTTGAAGAAAACAGTGACAAATGGAACTGCACACTGTTGTTCCCCAAGTGTTTTCCTGTAGCCTCCCATTGCTTTGGAAGAATTCCTACTGAGACAGCATGGAAATGACTCAAGGATAATGGAATATATGGAGATGGAAATGTGCAGAATATAAAGTTGCCCTGAATATCGATGCATATATGCAGTTTAAATGTTATGTAGTTGAACTGTGTCAATAAAACATAATTGATTTCGGAACTTTAAATTAATACAGTATGCAATCAATGGCTATGTTAATAAGCAGGTTGCCTGAATTGTAATTTGGCCACTTAATGACACATTGTTAATCTCTGCTGTTTGCTAGTCATGTCTCCTTATGCAGCAACTCTTGTCTTTCATTGAGCAAAAGGAGCCAAACTTCCAGTGACATTCTTATTTGGTGTAAGGGCCCTTAGTTAGAGTGATAACTGGAACTGGGCTTTGATCACTGCAGGAGGTACATGAGATTCAGTTCAATGGCTGTTCTGCTTTGAAGTATACTATGGTGGAAGCTAGATACAATAATTTCAATTTTCCAACATAAACCTTCAGCTTATCTGAAATAGATGAATTGTGCTTAAATATAAACTTGGATGTGATCAAACAAGAGGATCGTTACTTATAAATATGTAACTGAACATAGACAGGTCATATAAACACTTTTCCATTAAGAGCAGGAGGATTATAATTTGTGATATGAACATAACTTGTTCATTAACCTCCGCTTATGAATTATGATACCTGTGCCACTCAATGATTATTTTTGTATACTGACCTATTGTGTTCTGAACTGCACCCTTAATATACTTGGTGACTGGACAGAACTATAACCAAATATATCTGTGAAAGCCTTTGAACTGGCCCGGATTTTGCAGTCGGGATGACGGTGAACTGGCAGTGTTCACTGTCATTCCGCCTTTGAAACTGACCGTAACTTCATGATTTGGCGCATGCATAGGCGCCTGTGGAAATCCTGAAGCTGCTGTCTGTCATTGACAGCTCCGACTGTGCCTCCCCCGCCCACCCCACCCCCCCAGCCCAAACACAGAGCCGACAATTTGTGTAATCACCCAAATTAGACAGACTGACAAAAAATTCGGCTCTTCGGCAGTAAGTACCCTATTAAATTTCCCACTAAAACTTAGACCCAAAGGGATCAGGTGTAACTGGGGTTTTGACAGCATTATTACTGCTCAACAAATGTTAAGTGTCTGGAAAACGAATTTTAATTTTGTGCAGTGTGAAATTTTTTCCATTTTAATAAAAATTAAAAATTTTAAGACACTTTAAAAAAATTACTTTTTTTTAAAGTTTGTCCATCTTTATTTCAGGTTTGCCTTTTCCCCATGTGACAGTTCCAATCTTTGTTTTGCTGTCTCTAACATTTTTTAAAAGTTCGAATTTTAAGAGCTTACCCATTTCCTTTTTAGCTGTCAGTGTCTTTTGATTGTCTGCTTTGACAGCTTGTTGACGTCACGACAGTTAGCACAAGGGGATCCCCACTATACTTGGTTGAATTGAATTGAAGGTCTGTAAGGGGTGGTGTGTGTGTCAGCTTCACCTCTGACTCCTTTGAGCAGTTCGAATCGCTCCCACTCCCGTGGTTCTAGACCTGGAATTATTTGGGGGTTGTAATGAAATTGCAACAGACAACTGAGTTGGTGAAAAGAACTTGGATTTTATTTGAGACAAGAAAATATACACAACACAATAAATCTTATCACTCTAAAAAGGGGGAACACTTCGGAATATGCAAGGGAGAATGACAATAGACGAAAAAAAAACCTTACCCTCCCAATCCCACTATCCTAACTAGATTGAATTCCAGAGGACCAGGAAATGCTCACCAAATGCAGGAATAGTTTGTAGAATGGGAAAAACTTGCAGATCTTCGGTTTCTTCCAGGTTGGTTTCTTGTTGGTCGCGGTGGCCCAATATTACCTAGTTGTTGGTAATATTGTTGGTTGTTTGTTTCGTGGGGCCCTCGGTTGCTGTGATTCCTTCCGTTCTCCTTCTGTTGTCCCGAGGCTGATGTCTTTCGAATGAGCTGTGCCTTTTCTGTGTCTGTCCGAACTGTACTGCTGATTTAAATTCATTGGCTGCTGTTTCAATTCTCTGCCTGAACTGTACTGATCGAACTGATCGAACCCATCGAGCGAACTGCTTTCTTGTGGAGACAGGTCTTTAGTTTATACTAAAACGAAACCTGCTAATCTTGTTAGATTTTTGGCTGACTCGTTAAGGGCCACTTGATTGGTCCCATTTAGTTAATTGGTTTCGGGATAGCTTCCTGAGTAGTTCAAGAAGGTGTGAAGTGCTTTTGAATGTCTCAAATAGTCTTTTACTCTTAGATTTCCTGTAAGGCCTTCAAATTCTGTGCAGGTTCTTTTATGCATGGGTATTAATGGGCTTTGGGCTTTAGGTAAGGCTGGGGTTTTTATTGATTTATTGATTGAATGCAAATTCCCAGATAGGGGATGAGTTTCATTTATTGTTCCTCCCAGACAGTCTGGCTACTTTCGAATACACAAACTGTTCCCCTGCAGAGGTCAATCCCACATTCCTGTCGCAGCCTTTTCCTACAAGTCTGAACATGTCTTTTTAAACCAGCCAAATCTTCCTGGGATTTTGATTTAAATCCTTTTTGCCCAATAACTCTGAAACCAGTCCAAAAATCGCTTCCTTAAATTAAACTCTTTGAAATCCTTCTGTTTGGCCCAACCACACTGTTGTCCTTTTTACAGATTTCTTCTGTGATGTTCCAAAATCACTTTAAAAATGACCTTTCCTTCTGTTCTGTGGTTTGGCAGAAATTTTCGAACCTTACAGGTCAGAGAACCCGAAGTTATCGACACATGGATCATGAGATCCTGGTGCAAAGAATACTTCGGACCAGTGGCGAATGCCTTTGCTTCACCGCTGACTGCAAATTACAGGCCCTAATCTCATTATAATTCCTTTCTTCTGGGGTGTTGCTGTGTTGTTCAGTGTGACTGTTATTTTAAAAAATTGACACCGAGTCACATAAGGGCAGATGACCAATAGCTTGGTCAAAGAGGTAGGTTTTAAGGAGCATCTTGAAGGAGGAAAGGTAGAGAGGCAGAGAGGTTTAGGGAGGGAATTCCAGAGCTTAGGGCCTAGGCAACAGAAGGCACGGCCACCAATGATGGAGCAATTTAAATTGGGGATGCTTAAGAGGCCAGAATTAGAGGAGCGCAGATATCGCAGCGGGTTGTGTGGCTGGACGAGATTACAGAGATAGGGAGAGGCGAGGGCATGGAGGGATTTGAAAACAAGGAGAGAATTTTAAAATTGAGGCATTGCTTAACTGGGAGCCAATGTAGATCAGCGAGCACAGGGGTGTTAGGACACGGGCAGCAGAGTTTTGGATGGCCCCAAGTTTATGGAGGGTAGACAGGAGGACGTTGGAATAATCAAGTCTAGAGATAACAAAGGAATGGATGAGGGTTTCAGCAGCAGATGAGCTGAGGCAGGGTCGGAGTCAGGCGATGTTCCGGAGGTGGAAATAGGCGGTCTTGGTGATGTCGTGGATATGAGGTCAGAAGCTCATCTCGGGCCTAGAAGCACATGAGCCTAGAAATTTGATCGCGCTGCATCCATTATACAGGCTTAAAATGGACACCTAAGCATCCAATATGGTGGCCAGTGTGCGCATGCTCATTCTGCGCTGGAAGTGCGTCACCCGCTTTTGGGATTGGGCTCCTCCTTAGGCATGCCAGATGCATTTAAAATGCTCATTATAATATTTTAAAAAGAGTCCTACACATGTTGTATGACCTTTTGTGAAATTGAGCTGCCCCAGCACCTGACTCGCCACATGATAAACTCGCCCAACAAATCACTGAGTTAATAGGTAGCAAGGACCCTGCAGCACCACGATTTAAAGGGCTTATGCACTCCATACAGGTTAGTTGCTGGTTTGTCTTGTTAGGATGCTGGTTAACTTCTGGGCCTTATTTTCTGAGCAACTTGATAGCATCACCTTCTCCTTTTGATTATGTTGTAAGTTCTTCTGACTGCTTATTCAAGGTTGGTAGCTAACACAAGTCCCTATTAGTTTCTTATTGGTAATTCTCTAGTTACTTTTGTTGATTTTGATTTGTGTGTTTCTTACCTCTTCAGTCTTTGAGTCAATCAGCACGTGGGTCAAAAGTGTATGACAAGAAAGTGTGACAGAAAACATGTGACAGAAAAAGGGTAACAGGAAAGTGGTACTAGAAGTGATACACTTACACGAATTTTACACTATATGCTATATCAATAGACATTTATACAGTAAGGAAGGATATCACTTTTACCAAGGTAATAGAAAGGATATAATTAGAATAGGACATCATCTCCTTCGACCTGCTGCTGGCAGTAAAATGGCAACATAAATAAGCTGTTGCTTGCCCCACCAGAGACAGCACGTGCCACCAGAACTGATGGTTTTGGTCCACATATTTAACATCAGTGCTGCCTCTGATGGCAGCATGCAGACAAAGTGGCTAGCTTTTGGAGCAGGCTGCAATGTTTGGCTGCTGTCACATCGAATAACTATAAGCCGTCACCTAGTCCATGAAGGCCAAAGAAGCGAGTTCTGTCATTGCCTTCTCCAGAACTGTGCCAGCCATCAGGCAATAAAGCCATAACCATGAGCAACAACTTTAAAACAAACGCACAAACCAGTAGCTGCGAATCTGTCTCAAAGTGGATCTGGTGGCTGTAGAAACGGTCTGCTATGTAAACCAGGCAGTTTCTATAGCAATAGGAGGAGCAACCGGTGTTATAGACCTGATTCAGGCATTCTTTCTGCAACATTAATGCAGCATTAGATTGTAGCAAAATTCAGTGTTGGTGTCTCCCCATACAAGGAGAGCGCACCCTACTGTGATATTGCTGTTTGCCATCTAAATGAAATGACCAGTGAATCGTGGGCAGTTTTGCTGTGCCTGCATGTCTACTGGGAACTAGGTTGATGCTGCCCAAATGAATGTCGCTTAGGACTCTAAAAGCATCAGGGAGAAGATATTTTCATCCCATCAGTCTGCTTGGATTTCACTTAAAATCCCAGAGGGGATGGAACAGAGTGCTAATTCACTGTGTCACTTGGTCCCTTTACTATAATAAATTTAATACATGAGTTTTTTTAACGCAGACAGTAATGATTTAATTATTGATTTTTAATGGGTCCGCACTGTGACTACAAGATAAAAGCACTGTCTGTACTTTTGTAGAAGCTTTTTAGTTTTTCGTAAACATTCAACACTCGTCTGATAAGAATTTGACTTTGTTTCTATGGAAACACTAAAACTGCAGATCTTTGTCATTAACAGATAGTGAGTGATTAGATGGCTGGCTAAACCGTTATCCTCTCTCAGTGTACTATTGAGATTCAATTTATCAGATGTTAGGAATGCATTGCGAGCTCAGTGAATTCTTTATTAGCTAAATGCCTCACTCTGTTAGTAGCAACAAGAATGGTACTATTTTTACAGGCCAATAAAAAATATTCAATGTTATCATACTGTGCAACTTCAAATAAATATCTGCCAGATTGTCACTGACATTTCCCCAGACTAATGAATACCTTCTTGAAACAAACGTTAGATGAAAAATTAAAATTGGATTAGATATTAACTACTCCTCCTAGTCACTGAGCAAGTATGAATCCATTAAGTATAATGTTCTGGTTATTTATAGCCCATAACTTTTGTTCATTTAAAATACAGTGTGAGTAGTGCATCTGCTTTGTAGTCAGCTCTTGCTTCTTAAGCCTCTTTCTTCTTGCAGCAGAAAAGGTTCCACAACTCCTTCTCCTGTGGAGTCACTCTAATAGGCGGAGATGTAGAATTCAGAAATGCATGTGTGGCCCCATTGAGTCATACTCCCTGAGCATATTACACAGATTTACAAACTTCTCCCATAGTCACATAATTGTGATTTTACATAGGAATCTAAGCATTGCACAAGGCACTACTGTGAAATAGTGCTGTCTACTCCATTTTACAACAATTGTTGGGCAATTCAGAGAGCAGGCTAGGCCACTTCATATGTAATGACAAGAAATGCGGGTGCTTCTGATTTGTACTGGCATTCATACAGTCTCTGAATTTGGTCACGTAGGAATACGACGGTGACTCGGTAATCAATCTTGACAGGTCTGTGTATTCGCAGCAACTGTATTAACTCCATCTGTGAACAGCCCAAAGGCAGTGTTTCTATAAATAGATGGAAATTGACTTATACTTTATGGACAGTTTTATAAACTGCAGATTATGCAGAATAGAGTTGCCTTAGAAAGGCCAACTATTTATTTACTGTAACTGTGCAACTAATATATCATATTTTTAAACCAGAAACTCACAAGAAATAACTCGACTTTGAAACATATAAAAAATGGATTTAGAAAACTCAAGTTTAAAATAAATTAGAGGATGGAAGCCAGATAAAATGACCTGATTTCAGCTATAGTCAATGACAGTATTGAGGTGAAGAGTGCATAGATCTTAGAGTGGGCCATCATCAAGGTTGAAAAGAGTAACAGAGAGGACAAGATGAATTATGAATGAATGACTCGGTAACATTAATTTTAATTGCAGAAGAAGGAAAGACTAAGGCCGGAATTTTCTGTACCTGGGTGGGTTGGGTGCGGATGGTCACCATGGTGGGTCGCGACCCTGTTCCTGATTCCTCAGATTGACTTTGTGTTAATGGGGCCCAGTAAGGCCGCCCTACGCGTTAACCAGCCCATTTAAATGATGCGGGTCTGATGACATCAGCAATGATGCGTTTGAGCTGGGATATGCCATGGCCACATTGCATTTGAAGGTTCATCTAGGAGTGTGCAGGCAGTACACTGCATAATTGGACTGCTGGAAAGAGTGCCAAACTTGTTTGCACTGTGTCAGAGGGCTGCACCCAGGTTCTCCGATGACTCCCTTCATATGCTTGTGGAGGGAGTCAGAGCACCCAGGGAGGTCCTCTTCCCTTCTAATGGGCAGAGGAGACCTCCCCAAGAGACAAAACAAACCTGGCTCTAAATAGCGGAGGAGGTAAACAGCAGGGATGTCATCAGGAGGACCTGGGTGCAGTGCCAGAAACGTTTCAATTATCACATTAGATCAGGAAAGGTGAGTACAAAGCCACACACAGCTTCATCCTGCTGTGCCTCTCATCACATCCTGATCACTCTGCCTTCCCAACCCTGCTGCTGCACATCCTTACTAACACCAACATATTTTGCAGGTCAATCCATCCCTCTCTCTCTATCTACATTATCACATCCCCATCTGAATGGCCACCCCTCACACTCGCCCTCATCCTAAAGCAATCATACCAATGAGCAACACACAAAAAGGCCGCTTGGCTTTGGCACCCTACTCTATCATAGTCTCCTTCTAAAGTTGTAACCCATCCATTCCTGACACTCATTCCATCACTCTCACTCAACCTCTTCTTTCTCTCCACAATAAGAGAGAGAGGGGAGAACTGGTGGTGGAAGGCCATCATTGGCGAAATTAACATCAGCAGAGGAGGCTGCCTTGGAAGATTCTGGAGCCGCCGAGCAGCTGGAGGTGGGAGGCAGAGAGAGGGGGACATTACATCTCATACAGCTACATGGCATACAGCAGTCACTCATATGGCAACTGATGTTAGCAGCCACTGAATGGTCATCATGTGCATAATGGTATCTATACCCATTCTTGATATTACATATCTAACTCATCTCTTTACTCTCCCACAGGTCCATCAAAAGCTGCCCACCACCCCCACGCAGTTCAGGAGGAAGAGGAAGATGACTCCTCAGAGGAGACTCCACCTGTTGAGGATGCACCATCACCAGACTTAAGCGCACACAGCACCAACACAGATACGCACACCTCGGTAGGTCTCATGCGAGGTAGAGTAGTGTTGTCACCTTGTGTCTCACAAGTCACAAGTGAGCAAGAGGAGATGGTGGAGACAGGAACAGCGGTGGAGGCTCCTCGCCGGAGGGCGCAGGACGCTCCCAGTTCTGCTCAACTGCATGCAGATGCTGAGGCTTGGGGGCCATCCAGAAAGAGGGCGTTCCTGAAGGTGCAGCAAGAAGTGCAGGAGGCTTTAACAGGTTTTGCAAGCATGATGTCTACAAATGTGCAGAGAATAGAGGAGTCCACCTCCAACATAAGCACTGTGTTGCAGGCAATGGCGACTTTAGACTCTTCCATGGATAGGATGGCCACCTGCATGGAGCAGCTAATGCGCCACTTACAGGAGCACATGGTCTCTATGTAGAATAGATGGCAGATGCTCATAGACCTCCTCTCTAGTAGAGATGTCAAATTAGATGTGAGTCCTCATGCACCTCATGGCCCCACTGCTGTGCAGCAAGCTGCTCTCCAGCTCCATGCTAGCAGGGAAGTTTGGTGGTCCATGAGAGGGATGATGGTAAGAGGGGACATGGAAGTGGGGGCTCCCCTCAAAGTGCTCATATTTCTCCCCCATTGCCGCTTCCTCAGTCAGAGCCCCAGATGCCTCCTCAGATCACAATGGCCGAGTCTGCCCCTGCACAGTCGCAGGAGGAGCAGACTTTGGCGGGGCCATCAAAGGCTCCAAAACCTAGAGGACATCCACCACGAGTGTCTAAGCAGTCACAGCAGGGAAGTGAACAGGCTGCCTCTACCTCTGCTGAAGCCACAGGAGCAGCACCTTGTAGAAGCACACATAAGAGAAAGATGACACATAAGTAAATTCACAAGCGTAGCCACTTGGGTGTTTAGTTAAATGATTCTGTAAAGTTTCCATTACTGTAATGTCACACATAAAATCTTTATTTTCACCACTTGAACAAATTTGTGTGCACCTTTAGAAGTGGCTTAGTGAGTTGGAGTGAATGGTGAGACATAACATTACTTCCAGCAATGGTGGTCAGTGTGAAAGAAATGGCTTGGTTATTGCATGGGTGCTTTATGGTGTTGCTGTGGGGTGGTGCGAACCTAGAGCAGCATGCGGCAGCCATATGGGTGTAATGCGTAAAGTTGTAAATCTGGCCATGATGAGGCCATCCCTGGCCTCCCGGGCAGCAATGTGCTCGGGTGCTGGTGGGATCTGGACTGCAGCTTCCTCCTGTTCCTCCTCCTCCTCCTCTGAAGAGGCTGTGCACTCAGTGCCTTGCTCCTCATGCAGCACTAATCCTCGCTGCTGAGCTATGTTGTGCAGGGCGCAGAAGATGATGATTCTAGAAACCTTGGCTGGAGCGTACTGAAGGGCTCCTCCAGATCTGTCAATGCATCTGAAGCGCATCTTCAGCATGCATATTGTCTGCTCTATGACACATCTGGTGGAAATGTGGCCTTCATTATATCTGTAGGGGGGCATCTTTTAACTGGTTTAAGGTAATTTCCCTGGTCTTGCAGCCTTTGCCTGCACTCTGACCAATTCCAATCTTTTACCTGGTTTACGGTAATTCACCTGGTCAGGCAGCCTGCTGCTACACTGTAAACCAAATTCCAATAAACCAATTTTCAAACAGCGGTTTCGAATCGCTACCCCACCTTCCAGTTCTGACTGAAGGACTTATAATTAATGATATTAAAATGGACAAATTGTCTGGATGAGAGAAAATCAAGCTTTATTAACTAGAAGAAACTATAATCAAATATAAAACTATACCACATGAACACAGTAAATTACAGTAAAATTGCTTAAATGGAGGAAGGCAGATGGCAAAAATGAGGGGTAAGTGGCTACAATGTTGATTAAACAATCTTAGCAATATCCCCTTAATTACCATCCCCCAACTCTATACTAGGTTGCTTTGCTGAGGAGTCAGAAACCCTGCTCACCTGTGGTCCAGCGAAGTAAGAGCTAAGAGAGAGATAGCTTCTCAGGAGCTATCTTTATACCTGGAAAAGTCTGTCTGCAAAATTCGCGCCCAAAGTTCCAATACACAAGAGAAACACTGATGATTGGTTGATTCAAAGTGGTTGGAATGGGTTAATGTGTCTGCACTGTGGGGCCAAAATGTTCCCGCCCACATCCGGAGCTCACCTGGGCTAAAACAAAAGGGAATGCAACTGCCCTATTGTCCAGAATGATGGGTGATTCAAACCTATTCAATGCTTAAACTGTTGCATATCAAAATCCGTTCCACAGTTTCAATGTGCCTCATTGTCTGTGAGTGCTTTGAATTGCTGTGTAAACAGAAGCAGTTTCAATCGATTGTCCTGCGGTTGGTCTCAAGTGGGCTAATCTCTTATGCCAATAAGCAACTTCAAGTGCTTAGAAGGGAACCTCCCTTTGATTGGCAGGTCTTTGACTGCCACTGTATCCTCCCACTTTTTCACACAGACAACTCGAGCTGCTTCTTTGTCCTTTTGCCATGCTTTCTCTGCCATTTTAAAACCTTTTGTGATTGCCCAAACTCCAGGGAACAATTTTATTAATAAAATTACTGTCTTAAGGTGTGTGAATATTTTCCACAGAGCTCCACGAGTCCAGTGTTGTCCACGTTCTTTCCATCTCAGAGCAGTCTTTTGCAGTTCTAGGCACATTTGAAAACATTGTAGACAAGTCACATCACCCAATTCTTCGTCCACGATGTGGACCAATATTTTCAATCTTCAGGGAAAAATAGGGGAATTTTGCAAAACCCCTACATTCCATCCTTTTGATACTCCCAACTTGATTGAAGTATCAAGTCAAAGGAGTGAGCAAAATTTCCAGACCCCCTCACAAACAACCATCCCCTGTATTTACCTAGTAGCTATCTGCCACTGATTCCCCAAACCGTCTATTCCCCTAAAATTCGAGAAAAAACCATGGTATGGTAGGCATCTTACAGATACATCAGTTTACAATAAGGGATCTCATACCCCTACATGCTTGTTAAATTACAAAGCAATCAAAATTTACAATCACTTGATACATTATTATAAATTTAAAAATGTTGCAATCTTAGTTACACAATGTAATCAAAATGATCCCAAGCACGGAGAGGGTCCAACGCCTCTGCTCAACTTGGAACTATAAAACAAAATGATCCCAAGCACAGAGAGGATCCTACGCCTCTGCTCAACTTGGGGCTGTAACACAAAATACAAAAAAATCTTCATTAAACATTTGAAACAACATGTTTAAATAAAACCCCGACCATCATGTGCCGATGATGGGTCGCGAAAATTCAAGTGGGTATTGCTCCTCCCACCCGGGCAGTAAATGTACCTTCCACCCCCCTTTGATCTTCTTAAACTTTAAAACAGACAGAATGGATTTACAGACCAGCCTGCTCCGCCAGCCCCGAACCGTTCCCTTGTCCCTTTGTGGAGGTGGGGTAGCCCTCATTTGAAAGATTACCTTGGCACAGACCGAGACCAGGGAGCATGGGACCGTGACTCCCAGTCCCTCCCCCTCCCGTCTTCCCTCGACTGGCTGCAGAAAATGATGGGTGCCTGTGTGGCGGCTCTCCCTGGCCCCACACTGAAACTTGGATCCCAGATCTGGCCACCCACTCACCCTTCCCAGCCACACTTACCCTCTTACTTGCCCGTGGGCCCCAGGTGAGTTCCTCCCTCCCCCGAACGCACCCACGCAACTCTTGGGTCTCCCTCTCCTCTGTACAATCTTTCCCGGGCCATCACCACCCACTCCCGGGGAACGCATCCTATCTAACAAGGCGCCCACGCTTCCCCACCATGACTCCTCAACAGCGAGGTCTCCCGCAAGTGAACTTCGGTTAGGATAGTGCTGGGCTGGGGGCCGTGCCCCACCCAGCTGGGGCCATCTCTTCCGCGTAGGAGGAGTAGGCAAGTTCCTTCGGACCCTGTCCGGTTTCTCCCGAAGGTCGCTGCGGGGTTTCCCTTTGGATTCGTCCAGTGGCGAGGTGATCCCCAACATCCTGTATCCATATCTTCATTCGATGCCCAGCTCGGGCTGGGCGAACAGGGCTGCTTCTTGGTCCAATCTCCTGCAAAACTTAAAAGGACATGCAGCCAGGTCTCACTGACCTGCTGCCTTAGGTGGAGACATGGTCGGGTCCCTCGACCTCGGACCAAAATATAAACATTTGGCACACTTATAAACTTAGGCCTAGAAATTCAGTATAGCCACTTTTGGGGCGGTAAAGTCGGGCGGCCGCTAAAGTTTGCGCCCGGCGCAAAGTCGCGCCCCCTTCGCCGATATTCAGTCACATCGCCCCAAGAGGTTGCTGCTGCGCAAAAACAGGCGATGCACGACTATCTTTAGGCGCTAAGCCGGCGGTGCTGAGCGATAGCCCCGAGGCCGGGCGCAGCGCAGGTGCGGCGAGTTCTTGATTGACGGCAGACACTCTGGCGCCGGTCATCTCTTAAAGGGGGAGGGTGTATTTGTTTGCCTGCCACGCCCTGCACACTGAAGCCCTCAACCTAGGCCTGACTACTTCAGCTTCACCTGTACAACGCCCAGGACTATGGAGGAGGCCAGGAAGAGAGCGCAGCGCTTCAGTGACGGTGACCTGAGGCTGCTGGTTGGCGGAGTGGAGCGCAGGCGCCATGTTTTGTACCCAAAAGGTGGCAAGAGGCCGCTGCCCAGCGCCTACCGGAAAGCCTGGAGGGAGGTGTCCAACAGGGTGTCTTCCAACAGCGTGGTTGCCAGGACTCCTGTACAATGCCGGAAGAAGTTCAACGACCTCACTCGGATTGTCAAGGTGAGTACCCTTTCCAGTGTCCTCCTCATCCTTGCATGTGCACCTCACATTATGGGCAAAGGGACCTGAAAGCCCTAATGGCCAGCCCTCATCCAGCAGCTATGGGCCTGGCATGAAAATCAATTGCACATTCAGCACTTTACACACTGTCCAAGCTATTCGACCATGGGAGGCATTGCAGACAAGATCAGGGCTACACACTGTCCAAGCTATTCGACCATGGGAGGCAGTGCAGACAAGATCAGGGCTACACACTGTCCAAGCTATTCGACCATGGGAGGCATTGCAGACAAGATAAGGGCTACACACTGTCCAAGCTATTCAACCATGGGAGGCAGTGCAGACAAGATCAGGGCTACACACTGTACTTAGAGGCCATCCTTTCACTTGCAGGCCAAGGTTGCGCACAACCGGCGCAACCAAACTGAGACCGGGGGAGGCCGTCCTGACCTCAAAGAGCTCTCCGACCTTGACCAGCATGTGGAGCGCATTATGGGAGGCCGGCTGATTGGCCCCGTCGCCACTGGAGATGCTGACCCTGTTCTGGGCACCAATGGTAAGGGCATCACCTTTTGGACCTCTCTCGTTCCACTTGCGCATCAGATCAGCATCCTTTGCCACTGTCCGACCAATGCGGTGAATGGCACCACTCATGCCTCCCTCGCTGCTGCCCTGTCCTCACTCTAAAGCTACTCTTGTGCCTTCCTGCTTTCAGATGGTGAATCGCCAGGTGAGGAGGCGGGCCCTCAAGCTGCCACTGTCAGCCCTTCGGAAGACGAGGAGGAGGAAGAGGAAGCCGGCCCATCAGTGCCACCCTCAGCCGTGCCAGCCCATGGCGATGTAGGGGACACGTCTTCCCTGGAGGGGAGCCGGGGGGAATGGTCGGAGGAGAGTGAAGCTCCGGGGCCCAGCGGCCTGCAGCAATGCGGGAGGGGTGGGGAAGCTCGGCGGACTTCTCCCCAGAGGGTGAGTGCGGCCTCCAGTCCTGCGACGGTCAGCGCAGAGGAGGTGCGCCTCCTAGAGGAAATGGCCGTCCAGGCTGAGTGCAGGCACACTGAGCTCATGGCTGCAGTGGCAAGGATGCCTGACTCCATAGAGTCACTGGCAAGGAGTGTGCAGGAATTCGGGGCAGCACAGGCCAGGAGTCTGCAACAATTCAGTGCAGCACAGGCCAGGAGTCTGGAACAATTCAATGCAGCACAGGCCAGGAGTCTGCAGGGCATCAATGCAGCACAGGCCAGCAGTCTGCAGGACATCGCGGCAGCACAGGCCAGGAGTCTGCAGGACTTCACGGCAGCACAGTCGGCTTCTAGCCAAGTGCTCAGTCGTGCCGTCCATTCACTGGCTGGTGTGATGCGGACACAGACCAGGGCCACACGGGCACTAACTGCTGCCACCCTCGCTGGATCAGCCAGGCATCACCAGGGCACTCAGCAGTCTGTCCTTCAGCTGTTTGCTGCGCATGCTGCAGTGCTGGCCTGTGCGAGTGCCAATGTGTCAGGTGACCAGCGAGCACCTGCGATCTGCCAGGTTGCCACCATTCCTGCAGCCGACACTGCCACTCCGCCACTGCAGCTGCCAGGAGCTGCTGGACACACTGCTGCCGCCCAGCCAGAGTTGGAGCAGTCAGCAGCCGGCCACTCCAAGGCCAGAGCTGGTGCAGGCCGACCCCCAAGGGCATCTGCCGTCTCGCCATCTGCCCCTCAGCAGCCTTCCCCCAGCCTTGCTGCAGCCACTGGGCTCCCATTGAGGAGGAGCAGCAGGGCGGGCAGGGGCCAGCCAAGGATGCGCAAGGCATCGCCCTCGCAGGGCAAAAAGTAGAGGTATGCACAAATGCCTGGTGCTTGTTGGAAGGCCGACACTGGTGCAGTTGTTTTTGTGTGAGGCCGAGACTGGTGTCTATCTTTATTTGTGTAAGGCCGAGACTGGTGTCTATCTTTATTTGTGTAAGGCCGAGACTGGTGTCTTTCTTTCTTTTTGTAAGGCCGAGACTGGTAGTTTTGTGTTTTTGGAGGGGGCTTCTCCACATGAGCATGTAATGTGGGAAGGGCAGAGGTTTTCAATAAATTTTTGTTGTTAAATTGCAGTGTGCATGGTTTTTTGGTTAAGTCCTGGTTGCCCTGCTCGGCTGAGGGCTTGTGGAGCGGCTACATTCATCTGCTGACATTGGCACAAGCCAGTCCCTGAGAGGGGGCCTAGAACCGACGTTCAATAAGCCAGCGACGGGCGGCCCTTGCACTTTGTGCCTCCCTCCTGTGCTGGTCCTCCTCCTCCTCCTCCTGCTCCTCCTCCTGAGGTGGTCCTCCAATCTGTGGTGGCAGTGGCTGAGTCCTGCGGATAGCCAGGTTGTGCAGCATGCAGCAAACGACCACGAAATGGGAGATTCGCTCCGGAGAATACTGCAGGGCTCCACCGAAACGATCGAGACAGCGGAACCGTTGCTTCAGGACGCCGATTGTTTGTTTGATGATTTTCCTGGTCGCTTGATGGCTCTCGTTGTATCGCTCTTCAGCAGGGGTGCTGGGCGCACGGAGCGGGGTCATCAGCCAGGTACACAAAGGATAGCCTTTGTACCCGATAAGCCATCCTCGTGGGCGAGGCTGTGCCTGGAACATGTCTGCCACAGAAGTCTGTCGCAGGATGAAGGCATCGTGGCTGCTGCCTGGAAATCGGGCATTGACAGCTAGGATGAGCTGCCTGTGGTCACACACCAGCTGCACATTCAGCGACTGGTAGCCCTTCCGGTTGCGGTAATCCTCGGCATTCTCCAGAGGTGCCCGCAAAGCCACATGCGTGCAGTCAATGGCGCCCTGCACCATGGGGAAGCCCGTGAATGCTGCAAAGCCCATTGCGTGCTGTTGCTGCTTGTCAAGGGCCATGGAGAAGGAGATGAACTGACGTCTCCTTTTGAAAAGGGCATTGGTCACCTGGCGGATGCAGCAATGCACGGCGAACTGGGAGATGTTGGCAATGTCCCCGGTAGCGGATTGGAAGGAGCCGGTGGCATAAAAGTTGAGAGCCACCGTCACCTTCACTGCCACAGACAGAGACGTCCTGCTCCTCAGCTGTGGCTGCAGATCAACGGCAAGCAGCTGGCAGATCTCTGTGACCACCTCCCTTCTGAATCGCAGCCTCCGAACACACTGCTCCTCAGACATGTTGAGATAGGAGAATTGCTGGCGGTATACCCTGGGTGGGTAAGGCCTCCTTTGCCGACGCCTGTTGCCCTCTCTCCATCTAACCAGGGCTGCCACTCTCTCACGGCGTCTGTGAGCCCTTTGGATGTAATTGAGAAAGCCAGCGTTGACACCCATTGCAGCCCCCATAATATGCTGGCAAACAGTGAGATGTCAATGAAGGCAAAAACTTTTTGAAAGCTGTGGCCTGATGCCAGAAGTACCTGTCCGAGTGTTGGGCCAAAGCAGAAAGCTATCTACCTTGGTCTCTCTCCAAAGATCCGTTTCGCAAGAAGGTGTGCTGCAAAATGGCAGCCTTTTATATTGCAGGATGAGTGCCCTTTAATTTGCGCCCCCCACGCCCTGCATCGGCTGAGCACCGTTCCACTTAACAGTCGCTAGGGGCGCCAGGCGCACAATGGGGCGGCGCGACTGATGTTCCGGTTGGGGGCGCACAAAGGGCGTTGCACGAGGAAATGACGTCATGATCTGCGCGTGCAGCTGAGCGCGCGCAAAGACTTTGCACCAGCGCTAAATATCTAGTGAGGTTGGGGCGAGGCGCAGTTCGCGCTGCGCCCGGGCGCTATCCGCCTAGCGCCCGACATCTACTCCTCCTAAGGCGCTAATGGTTGGCGCAGCCAACTGAATTCCTAGGCCTTAAACTTTAAACTTAAACTTACAAAACTAGTTATATCAAACAAAAACACACCTTAAAAGCACGCTATGTTCACACCAAAGCTACAATACAAATGCTGCCCATCTCCAGATGGCCAGGCTAATCTCTGGCACAGTCGCAGATTGCTGCTGGCTGCAGCGAAGCTGGACTGCCTCCTGTCTCTGGTCCCTCGCAGCTTATGGCCGCTGGTTGGGGACCTCTGTTCTTTGGCTTCTTCCTGGTTCGGGAGTCAGCCTTACTCCACTGTAAAGTGGGTGACCATCTTGTCTCGGGCTTGCGGAAATGCCGAGACCTTCCGAGGGGCGTCTCTGTGGGGGAAACTTTGGCTGGCGGACCCTGAGCCAGGGTCGCAGCCCTAGCTGGCTGGGAGCTTTCTCCCCCTGGTGCCAACAGCCTGCACTGTATAAGATACCTAGCAGCCTGCCGGTACTGCGGGTTTGCCTCCTTTTCCCTGCCCACTCCTGTGCTGGGGGCAGCTATTCCCTTGCCACCCACTGCTGGTGGCTGCAAATCCTCCTCCCCAGGTCCACAACCTGGTGCCAGCTCCCCCCGTGTCCCCTGTAAGAGGAATTACTATCCCTGCCTCCCCAGGGTCCCACATCATGGGGGGGAACCATTCTAGAGGCTGGCTGGGAAGCTGGTCCCTTTAAACAGGTGACTGAGCCTGCGCGAATCTCCTCCCCTGAGTCCCTCAGCAGAGGCTGTGAAGCCTCTGTATTCAAGCAGGCGAGTGAGCCTGCGCAAACCTCCTGAAGAAGAGCCGCGCTGGTCCCGCCAGCAACTGTGCTTGCATGAACTTCCTCTTCGGAGTCCCACAGCAGAGGCTGTGAAGCCTCTGGCTTCAAACAGGCGATTGAGCCTGTGCAGGAAAACTTATGAGGAGCCGCTGGGGTCCCGCAGGCAACTGCGCCTGCACAAACTATCTCGCTAAAAAGGGTTGGAAGAACCGCTGAGTCTTCCAAGCAGGCCGCTGCGCCTGCGTGTATTGTTTGGGAAGCGGGGATCTTTAAATGGCCGACTGCGCCTGCGAGCTTGGCCTCAAACTGAGCAAGAGCCGCTGGGGGTTCCAGGTCCGTGACTGCGCCTGCGCAAACCCGGTGTTGGGGAACCTTTTCCCTCAGGCACGCGGCTGCGCCTGCGCAAACCTCCTGTTGGCAAAACTCACCCCTCCGGCGCGCGACTGCGCCTGTGCGGGAAAACTGAAAAGGATCCGCTGGGGGTACCGGCTGGGGAACAGCGCCTCCGCAAACCTGGCCTTGGGAAACTTCTCCCCTGAGCTGCGCGACTGCGGCTGTGCGAACCTGCTGTTCAGAAGACTGGGGGATTCCTGTCTCCAGACCAGCAACTGCGCATGCGCGGGCAGTCTCCAATCGATCTTCTGTGAATGGATGGGCAGCAGCCTGCTGATTTCTGATCCCAGGCTGCTGTTTCTCCATTTCTAAGCCATATAACCTTTTCAAATTTAAACTTAGGTTTGAATTTAAGCTTTTGCCAAAATTTAGGTCCCACTGGGGCGGGGAAGTGTCCCAATTTGTTGGCTGGACAAGTTTACTCTGGAAACAAGCCACAGCGCCTGTTTTTACAGTCTGTGGACTTGAACTTGACTTGTAAAATTTTTCTGAATTTCTCTGTGTCCCATCCCTGCCTGTAATCACTGCCATGAGGCGGACATTCTCTTCCCGCAGTCTCATCTCACTATCTCTGGCCTCAGTGACTTCCTGCACCAGGCGCTCTATAAATGCCTGGCATTTTTCAAACTGGGACTCCCGATTCTTGGCCTCTTTAGCCTCCTCCTGTTCCCTCATCTCACCCTTCTTAATGCAGCCACCTATACCATGATAGGTCAGCCTACACGCTGCCGCTAACATCCGCAGGGCTACCCACATACTGAAAATGAGAGAAACAAGAGCTAATGCTTTCTCCAGATCCAGACCACTTATCCAATCAAAAACGGTCTCCAGTCCTGCTGCGGTCGCCATTTTGTAGGGGGCATCTTTTAACTGGTTTAAGGTAATTTCTCTGGTCTTGCAGCCTTTGCCTGCACTCTGACCAATTCCAGTCTTTTACCTGGTTTACAGTAATTCACCTGGTCAGGCAGCCTGCTGCTACACTGTAAACCAAATTCCAATAAACCAATTTTCAAACAGCGGTTTTGAATCACTACCCCACCTTCCAGTTCTGACTGAAGGACTTATAATTAATGATATTAAAATGGACAAATGGTCTGGATGAGAGAAAATCAAGCTTTATTAACTGGAAGAAACTATAACCAAATATAAAACTATACCACATGAACACAGTAAATTACAGTAAAATTGCTTAAATGGTGGAAGACAGATGGCAAAAATGAGGGGTAAGTGGCTACAATGTTGATTAAACAATCTTAGCAATATCCCCTTAATTACCATCCCCCAACTCCTTATTAGGTTGCTTTGCTGAGGAGTCAAAAACCCTGTTCACCTGTGGTCCAGCAAAGTAAGAGCTAAGAGAGAGATAGCTTCTCAGGAGCTATCTTTATACCTGGAAAAGTCTGTCTGCAAAATTCGCGCCCAAAGTTCCAATACACAAGAGAAACACTGATGATTGGTTGATTCAAAGTGGTTGGAATGGGTTAATGTGTCTGCACTGTGGGGCCAAAATGTTCCCGCCCACATCCGGAGCTCACCTGGGCTAAAACAAAAGGGAATGCAACTGCCCTATTGTCCAGAATGATGGGTGATTCAAACCTATTCAATGCTTAAACTGTTGCATATCAAAATCCGTTCCACAGTTTCAATGTGCCTCAGTGTCTGTGAGTGCTTTGAATTGCTGTGTAAACAGAAGCAGTTTCAATCGATTGTCCTGCGGTTGGTCTCAAGTGGGCTAACCTCTTATGTCAATAAGCAACTTCAAGTGCTTAGAAGGGAACCTCCCGTTGATTGGCAGGTCTTTGACTGCCACTGTATCCTCCCACTTTTTCACACAGACAACTCGAGCTGCTTCTTTGTCCTTTTGCGATGCTTTCTCTGCCATTTTAAAACCTTTTGTGATTGCCCAAACTCCAGGGAACAATTTTATTAATAAAAGTACTGTCTTAAGGTGTGTGAATATTTTCCACAGAGCTCCACGAGTCCGGTGTTGTCCACGTTCTTTCCATCTCAGAGCAGTCTTTTGCAGTTCTAGGCACATTTGAAAACATTGTAGACAAGTCACATCACCCAATTCTTCGTCCACGATGTGGACCAATATTTTCAATCTTCAGGGAAAAATAGGGGAATTTTGCAAAACCCCTACATATCTCTCCTCGCCCTCATTGCTTGGCCTCCTCAACGGTGTCATGACTCATGTCTTTTTGGAGGAGCGAAGAGCTGAGGGAGGATGGACTGGCGCAGAAAAAATGAGTCATGGCAGCTGCCAGGGAATTTGGTGCATACTTGCATGATGATCTTCCTATGGTTGGAGACAAGCTGCACATTGAGGGAGTGGAAGCCCTTGAGGTTGACAAAGACTCCTGGGTGGTGATGGGGGTACCCTGATGACGTCCTGCAACCGTGGAAAGCCAGCCACAGTGGCAAAATCCAAGCCAATGTCAGAATAGTTGATGTTTTATATAAAGATGTTTCTCACTACAAATAGAGGAACATTTGCCACAATCTCTTTAATTGTGGCTTTTCAAACAACCACCCACAGTTCTTAATGGTTCAAAGTTGTTAATATGTTTAGTAAGCTCCTCATATTCCTACATACACACTCAGAGTACAAAGAGGCCATTGGCTTTCCCATTTTGGTAATTGCTATGCAGACAATTCCTCTTAATTGCAATCACTTGGGAAAGAAGGGAATTGCTATTAATGAGGAATTTCAATTATCAGGAATGTTACTTTAATTAAGCACTGACCAAGCAACACACATGGGACCTCCCACTATACAAGAGTAACTCAATGGCCCTTAATTTCCGATAGGAGGCTTCCTGCGTGCGGATGCCTCCCATTGGAAAAAAAATCTACGCCCTTACCTGAGGGCTCCCAAGGTCCAGTCACTTCTGCTCCTGGGGCTCTCCAAAGTTGAAATGCGCAGGGCCCACGTATCCCAGGGGTGCATGCAATTCGCAAGCGTCCCTGGAATCACGAGGGCCAGGCCAGCCAATAGGAGAAGGGAATCCCACTTCATACTTTTGACAGATTGACCTGTCAAATATATGAATGGAGATCACCCCAAAAACACAGCAAAACATTCAATAATTTTTTTTTTAAATCACATTTTTAAAATGAGTTAAAATTACAATTAAATATTTTAAACAAAAATTTTATTTTTTGAAAAAATAATTAAAGTTTTTTTACGGGGCTAAAAATAAACTTACCTTTTTTAAAAGTATTTTTTAAATGAGCGAAATTTTTATTTTTACTTTTTTTCAACTTTTATGCTGGTAAAAGCAAGCCTAATGCCTGCTTTTACCAGGCGTAAGATTTCTAAGGTTTTTCAGTGGGCGGAGGTTCTACAGAAAGTGGAACTCCCCCCACAGAGGCCCTTCTCCAGGGCAGGTGTTAGATCTGTCAAGAGAATTCTTGACAGATCAGAAATGCTGGTTTTCAGCGCATGCGCTTCGCATGCCTGAAACCGGCATTTCCGATGTCCCTACGGGTGTGTACACAGCCCATACACACCCGTAGGCATCGGAAAATACAGGCCATTGAAATAAGTTTGTCATACTACATACTTTGCTACGCACCAACCAGTAACAATTGTGGGATGTACTTGCCTTTGATTACTAGATAATTTTCTGTCAGGAGAGCAAGTCAACTTTCTTTCTTTCTCTCCGTGGCCTTCAACCTAAAACGCCACACCACCTTCTTCTCTATAAGTGTCAAGTGTTTTCTGTGCTAATGATCCAGTTGTTTATGATTTCTTGTCATTAACAACTCTCTTAACACCATACAGTTATTTTCTGCAACTGTCTTTGATCTTGCTTGATTTCAGACACAATGGGCTGGATTTTCATTCAGGAGCGGGTTGGTGTTGTGTAATCCGCATTTCATGTTATCCATACGAATCTAAATGGATGTGGGAGACTAATGCAATTTTAACTTAATTGTCCAATTGATTTGCAACGTGCGGGAACCCTTGGCAAAAGAGTTTCTCCTGACTGAAAGTTGCCTCCGATGACGTCATCATTGCTGCTGCATTTAAGGTCTACAGTAAGCCTTGCTTCTTCTGCAGACTGCCAAGCTTTTTGACTGTGGAGTGAGAGGGACCTGGAGGCACCATGAGCAGCGGGAGACCCAGATCAGCTCCTCGTTTTGACGAGGTGGCCCTGCAGGCTTTAGTAGATGGGGCTGCAGCCAACGGGGAGGTGCTCTTCCCTTCTACAGGGAGGAAGAGGCCTCCCAAGCAGACCAAGGCGGTGTGGATGCAGGTGGCTGAGGAGGTCAACTCCTTGGGAGTCACCCGCAGAACTTGGATTCAGTGCCGCAGAAGATTTCATGACCTTCTCCGCACTGGAAAAGTGAGTATGATTTTCCCATCACCGTCAATCTGATCCCCATTGCCTTTCCTCACCAGCACTCAGCTTCAGCAATCTCTTCCTCCACATCCCACTTGACACTGACATCCATGCACCCTTACCCATTCCCTCTCTCTCTATGGTCACATTCACATAACTATTCGACTATGCAGCTCTCACACTCCCTATCACTCTGATGCTTTGCAAACAACTGACAACACACAAGGAGGGCCCTTGATCTTGCCACCTCACTCCATCTTTGTCTCCTTCTAAGTATCGATGCTATGGAATCTCTACACTCACTCCTTCATTCTCACTTTGTTGCAGCATTGCGCAGATGTCACTCACTACCTCTCGCGAAAGTCGGAGCCGCCTTTGGCACTGCTCCTCAGACATGTTGAGGTAGCTGACCCTGTGTCTGTAGACCCTGTTTAGGGGGTATCTCCTGCGCCGACGGGCTTCCAAGCACTGGCCCCTTCTGGCCTGTGCAGCTTCAGGTGGGTGAGCAGCAGCCTGGCGCTCCTGTTGCTGCTGCTGCTGTTGGTGCTGCTGTTGTTCCTGGTTCTGCTGGTGCCACGGCTGGTGCTCGAGCTCATCTAATGCCCAGAAGGGAAGGAAATAAATGGCTCCCATGCTTCTGGTATATGCCTCAGTTGAGGAAGCGCTCAGTGAGGGTGGCGAGAGGGGTTTCCCAGGAGGTCACACTGGAGATGGGTGTCAGGCTCCAAACTTCCACAGCTATGGTTATGCCTTCTAAAAGTTCCCCCAGACCCGAGACAACAAAGTCCTGCCACCTGCAAATGATGGCTGATCAAATCTCCTCTTTAATGGTTGACCTGCAGCTGATAGTCAGCAATCCAATAGTGCTCCCACCAGATTTCACCATCGTGTTTCCCACCAGGCATGTTTCATGTGGGAAAAGGGTTAAATTCACAAAGGCCTTTCAAAGTAGGATTATAGAGGCTATTTAGTGCTTGTTAAGGGCCTTAACGACCTATCCCGCCTGTTGGAGGCGGGACGGAGTCGGGACCATTAGACACGACTGAGTTAAAGTTGCTCGGAGTCGGGAACCAGGCGGGGGGGCCCTGACCGCCAATTTTCGCAATCACGCCTCCAATCATGCCTCCACAGCCCAATGAAAATCCTGGCCAATTTCTCCCCGTGCATCACTATGTTTACTTGTTGTGCACCCATAAGGCTTGATGTGATCTTAAGATTTCATTCATCGGCAGAAGTATTCCTGCTTCTCTGATGCATAGTTTCCTTATTTGTTTATTTTTTACCACCTGGAACATGATTTAGGTGGTTGGTAAAGTGTGATTTGACACCTCAGGACTTATTTTTCTTCTGCGGCAATCAAGTTCCTCAGGCATCGGTCCTGACTGCACCTTATTGTTATGCCATGCCATGGGCAAAAATAATGATCATTAGGCATTTTGGGCCAATTCACAGAGTTTGCACTTGGGGGAGCTTCACCCACTGGATCTGCATATGAGGGAGTTGCATCCTCCTACCCTTACCATCCATTCATATTATTGGCAGCGTATATGTAGTTCTCCAATTCTTGCAGCCAGCAGGGGAAGCTCCCAGCAGTTGAAAAAGCACAGAAAATGACACTATTGGTCCCAAATTTCCACACACCATCCTCCATAAGTCAGGTAAGAGTAGAACATTACAACAGTGACTACACTTCAAAAGTATTTAATTGGCTGTAAAGCGCTTTGGGGCGTCTTGAGGTCATGAAAGGCACTGTATAAAGTCTAGTCTTTCTTTCTCTTTTTACACTAGAAGGCTCAGACATTAGGTCAGGACCTAGATCCACCAGGTCCAGGCCTTGATTCGAGCAGAATTTCTGCCCACCTCATGCCTGCATTTTCCTCTTTTCTTTATAAAGAGAGCTGCTGGGCATCCTAACAGCTGCTGGGATCCCCCACATTTAGCATCCACCCCCCCACTTATGTGACCATAATGGTACAGGCATCCATCAGTGATTTTCAAATTAGAGAACCTGACCCTGACCCCGAAAGGTCCAACAGGATTAGCATCAGAGGTTCCCCTGTGGTCACTTCCCAGCACTGATGCCAGAATATCAGCCCCGTGGGTTTTCAACCCCCTCCCCCATCTTGTGTTTCTATTTATATACAAAATTAATTACATAAAGCTGAAACAAATTAAAGGTGAAAGGAGTGAAAATACCAAAATCATAATTTCTGCTTCATTTTCAGTTATAATTTGAAGAAAGTCACAATTATTTTCAATGAAGAAATATCTCCTACAAAGAGAAAAAAATCAACATAAATGGCCTAATACAGTTGGACCAAAGAATTGTAGGGATTTCAAATGATCTTAAATGCACAGGGGAACAATTCACTCTCAGAAGCTATTGCTAATAAACAAATGCAGCATTTTGAATATTAAAGTACCCAATTGGAACATGTAAACTGTTCAAACCATACACCTACTTAAAGGGGCAGACATTAAACTATAACATTTCCCTGATAAAACGGCTCAGTACTTATTACACATTTCCCTAAAATAAACTGTAGACTCAAAGATGTTCCTGCACAGAATCAGTATCCAGTCTAAAATAAAAAGCTGCATGCTGCCTGAAGTGATGATGTCACGGTAATGATTTATGTGACCTAAACTATGACACTTTAATGTAGAAAGCTTAGAAGAGATTAACACCATTAGAAAAGGTCTATTTTGTTTCCTTAATATCCAAAGAGCTGTAACCACATTGTTACAGATGAGATGTTACTGTTGAATAAGTGTTGAATAAACATGAATTATAAAGTGACATCATTTATTTTGGTTAAACAATTAAAGAAAACATGATCATCAGAATAATAAATGTGTAAGAAATTACTGTAATTATTCAATAGTCTTAGTTTTTCTTTTGAACGTGTTCCTCTTTTATGTATCTCACCTACCTGGACTCGATTTGAGCTCAATCTCAAAGATATTGGAAGAAATGGGAAATTATATTATATTGGTAGGGGATAAGAGTGGCAGCTAAATGGAATTGAAAACTTGAAATGCTAATCTAGAGCATGGGTCTCCCTCAATACACTGCGTATGTGGTACTGAGCCATAAAAAGCAGCTTTGATTCCTGGTCTGTATTCATTTATGTTGCTCTCAACCAGAGCAGTAGCACTAACATTACGACAATAGCAAAATACTGCGGATGCTGGAAATCTGAAATAACAACAGAAAATGCTGGAAACACTCAGCAGGCCAGGCAGCATCTATGGAGAGAGAAACAGAGTTAATGAATGGTCCCAGACCTGAAACATTAACTCTGTTTCTCTCTCCATGGATGCTGCCTGGCCTGCTGAGTGTTTCCAGCATTTTCTGTTAGCACTAACATTACAATTGACTTCAGTGATCCTGGGCTATGGCGTGAAAAAAAATCCATCAGGGTTCCCAATACTGTGACTCCTGCCGGATGCCAGAGAAAGTCATGGTCAAGCTGGTCTGTGATGCTTCACACATGAAGAATTATCTGCATATCAATTACTGAAATGGGAAAGTCAATGGTCTCTTTTATTCTGCGTGTGCATTTAAGAATACGAGGAGCTTACTAAACCCATTAACAACCTTTAATCTGGAGACAAGAAGTCTTGAGTTTGTATTATTCAAGAATTCAAGATCCTTAAGGGATTAGATAAATTGAACCCTAATTATATGTTTGAAATTGCCACAAACTCTGGAGCCAAGAGATGCAGTCTCAAGCTTAGAATAGGTAAAATAGAAGGTAGTGAATTGTCCTAGGAGGTAGTGAAGGCAGACAGTATGGAGACAAAAAATAAAAAATTAAATAGATATCTGAGGGAATGGGCAGTTGAGGGATATTGTTTTTCAGACAAGCCAGATGCACTGTGGAGTCTTTTCCGATTATGTCCTTACCTGTGATGCTGCTTGACTTTTGGATTTCAAAGTTGAAATTTGAAGAAATTCTAATTTTCGCTCACTTTAAGGGCAAAGAGTTAATCTAGACAACCTCCTTCTGCTCCTTTATTGAACCAATAAGTTCCCATAGAAGGCAACTCAGCTGTAAACATAGTCCTGAAAGCCAAAAGGCAGTGAATGCTCTAATGTGTTGCACCATCTTGTTGCTATGGTTGACAGTAGCAGACATTCTTGTAACCAAAGATTTTTGCTCTTCTTGACCTGATTTTGAAAGTTTCTCTCCATTGATCAAGAAAGTTACACAGTTAGTTCAACATCTTTCTTGTGCTAGCTTTCGCTCTTCTTCTCCAATGACTTGCTAATAACTTCAATAACATAACACAGGGGAAATGGGAAATTCCGTAGATCAATAATATTAACAATGGGTCAGACCAGAACCAAAGCAAGTCTTTTCTTGTTAAGAGGCTGTAAAGAATCACAAATGAAATTGTTAGCTGGCTTAACCCTAGCACAATACAGTTTAGGTTATTTATACATGGTCAGTTCTAATCTATATATATATAAATCGGTCGATCTGTCTGTCTGTCCTTCTGTCTTTCTGTCTGTCTGTCTGGAGGTGTGCGTCTGGGCGGCTATGCGCTCGAAAGTTACAGGGCGTACCTACGCGTGCGTTACATCGAAAGAAAGCTTACCTTTCCAAAACGGTTTTAAGCATATTTACGTTTCGGCCGGGCTAAAATCGCGCCCGCGGTATCCGAAAAACCTTAACGTTCCGCTCATTAGCATCTCATTATCCGCTCATTAGCGACAGAGTGACCTTGAGCTCGACCAATCGTACGCTGGGTTGCTGGCGTGTGCCGCCGGGCCAATCGGTGTGTGTGTGGGCGGGCCTTATCGTTCTGAACCGAGGTGAGTAGCCGCCATCTTGCTTCCATTCTTTTTCCTGCTTTCTGCGTCTTTCTTTTCAAATATACATTTCCAGCAAAATAAAATTGAATTTATTAAATTGTTTGAAAAAAAACTTCATTCATTTGTAAACATTTTTTCTAACCTGAACATTCTTTTTCCTACCTTTCCCCGTTTTTTTCTCAGGCATAAAAGCCTGGGCCTTTCTTGCCCAGCCAGGCCCGAGCTAGGGCTTCTGCTAAGCTCCTCACCGCCGCCCCCTGTCACGTTACCCGGGGCAACGGCATCAGCCATGAGGGTCAGGGTGCGCGCGCAGCAGGAGCAGCTGAGACGCGGCGTCTCTCTGTTCTGCGCTCGGCTCGGGTGGGGGGCGGGTCTCTCAGCCGCAATCGGCGATCTGGAGGGCGGGGCTCCGGAGAGTGGGACGCCGCTGCTCGGGAGCGCGGGGGACGGGGCTCGGGACATCGGGGGGCGGGAGATCGGGGGGCGGGATATCGGGAGATCGCGGGGCGGGACATCGGGAGATCACGGGCCTGGACTACAGATCGGGGGGGGCAGGGCTCGTGAGATCGGGGGGGGCGACCCTCAGGGGGGGCGGGGCTCCAGAGATCGGGGGGGCCGTGCTCTGGAGATCGTGGGGGGCGGGGCTTGGGAGATCGGGGGGGGCGGGGCTCGGGAGATCGGAGGGGGGGGCGGGGCTCGGGATATCGGGGGGGGCGGTGCTCGGGAGATGGGGAAGCGGGGCTCGGGAGATGGGGCGGGGCTCGGGTGATTGGGGGGGCGGGGCTCGGGGACTCTCCCCCTTCCCTCCCCCATCCCTCCCCCTCCCCCCCTTCCTCCCCTCCCCTCCCCTTCCCCTCCCCTCCCCCTCCCTTCCCCCCTCCCCTCCCCTTCCCCCTCCCCCCTCCTCTCCCCTTCCCCCCTCCCCTCCCCCTTCCCCTCCACCTCCCCCCTTCCCCCCCTCCCCCCTCCCTCCCCCTTCCCCCCCTCCCCTTCCCCCCTTCCCCTCCCCTTCCCCCCCTCTTCCCCCTCCCCTTCTTCCCCCCGTCTTCCCCCCTCTTCCCCCCAGTCACTCTCTCTCTCCCCCCAGTCGCTCTCTCTCTTCCCCCCAGTCGCTCTCTCTCTTCCCCCCAGTCGCTCTCTCTCTTCCCCCCAGTCGCTCTCTCTCTTCCCCCCAGTCGCTCTCTCTCTTCCCCCCAGTCGCTCTCTCTCTCTCTCTTCCAACAACAACATGCCCTCGAAAAAGCCTCTGCACCGCCGGGCACTCCAGCTAGTCTATATATATAAATCGGTCATTCTGTCTGTCCTTCTGTCTGTCCTTCTGTCTGTCATTCTGTCTGTCATCACGTGTGCGTCTATCTGGCTATGCGCTCGAAAGTTACAGGGCGTACCTACGCGTGCGTTACGTCGAAAGAAAGCTTACCTTTCCAAAACAGTTTTAAGCGTATTTACGTTTCGGCCGGGCTAAAATCGTGCCCGCGGTATCCGAAAAACCTTAACATTCCGCTCATTAGCATCTCATTATCCGCTCATTAGCGACAGAGTGACCTCGAGCTCGACCAATCGTACACCGGGTTGCTGGCGTGTGCCGCCGGGCCAATCAGTGCGTGTGTGGGCGGGCCTTATCATTCTGAACCGAGGTGAGTCGCTGCCATCTTGATTCCAAACTTTTCCTTTCTTTTTCCCGCTTTCTGCGTCTTTAAAAAAAACGCTGCTTTTAAAACACATATTGTTTTTAAAAAAAATGATTTAGAAAGTAATTAACTTATCTAATCTCATTAATTTTCCTACCTTCCCCGTTTTTCCAGGTAGGCCTCGAAGCCTTGGCCTCTCCTCCGCACCCACGCCCGAGCAAGGCACCTCCCGGCCCCACTCGAAGGCTGGAGGGGCGGGCCTCAGCCCAGCGCCGCTACCTTACTAAAGGGTGTGCGCGCAGCAGGAGCAGCTGAGACGCAGCGTCTCTCTCTCTGGCTTGGCCGGGGGGCGGGGCTTGGTGAGCGTCAACAGTTACCCTGGCAACCGGGCCCGCCGGCCGTCTCGCACAGCCGCAATCTTGAAGCCAGCTCGGGAGGCCGGTGCTCGGAAGATCGCGCCTCTGGAGTTCGGTGCTTGGTTGGTGGGGGGGGGCGAGTCTTGGGGGGGCCAACCTCGGGAGTTCGGGGGGACGGGGATCAGGGGGCTCGGGGACTCTCCCCCTTCCCCTCCCCTCCCCCCTCCCTCCTCTCCCCCCCTCCTCTCTCCTCCTCCCTCCTCCCCCCTCTCTCCTCCTCCCTCCTCCCCCCCTCCCCCGCCCCTCCCTCCCCTCCCCCGCCCTCCCCTTCCCCCTCCCCTCCCCTCACCTCCCCCCTCCCCTCCCCCCCGCCCTCCCCTCCCCTCCCCTCCCCCCGCCATCCCCTCCCTCCCCTCCCCTCCCCCCCGCCCTCCCCTCCCCTCCGCCCCCTCCCTCCTCTCCCCCCCTCCTCTCTCCTCCTCCCTCCTTCCCCCTCCCTCCCCCTTCCCCCCTCCCCTTCCCCCCTCCCCTCCCCCCTCCCCCTCCCTCCCCTCCCTCTCCCTCCCCTCCCTCTCTTCCCCCCAGTCGCTCTCTCTCTTCCCCCCAGTCGCTCTCTCTCTCTCTTCCAACAACAACATGCCCTCGAAAAAGCCTCGGCACCGCCGGGCACTTCAGCTAGTTATTCTATAATTCTAATGTTACAGGTGATACAAACAATACCATTTACAGTAACATGAAAAATATAACATTGTATTTTTTCCTGCTAATGGGATTGGCCAGAATGTTTAGTGTCATCATAAATACATTTGTGAACATTTTCTCCTGTTTGCTATTTTTAGCAAAATTATAAATATGTTATAAAAGCATTTATTTATGATTTTGCTATGAATGGAGAAATTCATGCAAACACATTCATGATATTGCTACACATAGGAACTGAGCACTCCTCCCCCCAAGGTGACGCAACTTCTTGGAAAAGGTGTTTAGAGGCCCTGCAATTTTTTCCATGCACCATTTTCTTTCACACTAAAGCAAATCAGCAGAATAATGTAAAATTGTGCCAAGCTTCGTTTCGCTATCCATTTCTGGCAAGGATGATAAACAGTTACCGAAGAAAACTTGAAGAAGTTTTGCACCATAAGAAACTGAGTACCAAGAGAAATAATGGTGTTGACAGGCTTAAGTGGTGCTTACACTGTACAGTTACCATGGATTCACCGGGTTAGAGTAATCCATCCTGATGCTACTTTTATAATCATTTACACCCACTGCTGCCCTGATCTCTTCTGTGCATGGCAGGGCATTTAATTACCAGCTCTATGGATGGGTTTCATTTTTTATTTGCTGCAGAAGTTCATAAGAGAGTCATTTACAATGATATCCAGCAGTTAACAAGTGAAGTATTTAATGTGAGAGGTTTTACTTTGAAAGGTAGTCAAACAAATATCATGACATTGCTTTCACTAGAAATTCTATCGCAAGTAACCTCCCAATTCACAGTTCATCGGTGTTTTTTTTCTGGTCCGCATATAATACATACTCCCCACGATTTTCTGAATGTGTGCTCCCCACAATTGTCTATCCATTATGGATGGGAAATCATGGCGAGCGCATCTGAGATTTTCTAATATGCCCTTCTGGTCAGCAAAGATCCATGCCAAGACATGCATTGGTAAAATTGGCCCCATAGTGATATCAAAGGGGACATTTTCCAAATTTGCACTCCCAGGGGTAAACCTCACCCACCAGGAGTGCATATCAGAAATTCAGGTGCACATGCACCATTTTTTTCCAAACATTATTTAAAATGGTTGGAAAATCTGCACAGCGCATGTCTGAATTTCTAGTATATGTTGACAATGGGCACTCTTGTTCTGATCTGGAATGTACTGCCTGAATATACAATGGGCTGAATGGCCTCCTTCTGTACTGTAAGATTTTATGGGACAATTCAAATTTAGGTGATAGTGCAAAACAAGCGATAGTGATTCAGCTGCCCGTTCTACATCTCTCCCAATTTTCATATCCATTGACTCAATAGAAATGAAAATCAGAAGAATGTGTAACAGGCGGCTGAATCAATAACACCCATTTTACACTATCACCCAAAGTTACTCTATGATAAACAAATGTGGAAAAGTTTTCTCTGGCCTGCGGTTCCAACAAAATTATAACCACATAGGACTGGATTTTCCTCATCCAATGTTACAGGGTCAAGCTAAAACCTCTACCTGCCAATCCAACCCTGCCATGACACTGACCTGTTCTCCTGGTTCAGGGGTCATTGCTTGTACAAGGCAGGCTCCCGGCCAGATCCCCACCACCCAAAGCGAGCGCACGGCTGCCAACGAGGGAAATCCTGGTGGTGGTGGTGGGGAACTGTCATTGCGCTACTGGAAGAAGTGTATGATGTTAAAAAGATAGCATAATCTGTGTGCAGTGTGATTGCACTCTCATCCTTTTTCAAGTGGTGTCAGTTTCCCAAAATAAATTACTTTATTTCAGTGGTGCAGCTTCAGCCTGCCTTTACTTTGCAGGCTTTTATTATTGTTTACTTTCACTTCTGATGCTGTGTTGAGATTTCGTAACCCATCCTGTAGCCCTCTGCATTCCTCTGGTTTTTTGAAATTTTATTTATGTTTTTTTGGAGCAACTTTAGCTTTATCACCTTAATCAAGTTAAGACTTGGCTACTGCATTAACTCTCGAAATCATGCATTAATGAGTATAATACCATCTTGGCTCAGTTGGTAACTGAGTAAGAAGGAACCCCACACTGGGATTTGAGCACCTAATCTAGGCTGACATGTCAGTACTGTAAAGAGGGAGTGTTGCATTGCCAAAGGTACCATCCTTTGGATAAAATGTTAAACTGAGGCCTTATCTGCCAGTTCACATGGGTGACAAAGATCCCATGATAATATTTGAAGGACAACAGGGCGTTGTCCTGGCTGACATTGCTCCATCAAACATCGCCGCCGGGATCTAGGTACTGTACCAGCTTTGTTCATATAACAACAGTCACTGCACTTAAAAGTAATTGTTGGTGTGCCAGGGCCTGCAGAAATGGTTGGTGACATACTTTGAAATGCTTCTGAGCTATGTGATGACGTGCTATATAAATGTAATTCTTTCTTATTTTATTAGCTGTTCCACAATGAACGTGGATAACTAATCCAAAGTTAAAATAATCAAATAACTTTAATGGATATGTACAGAATGGTCTTGAATTATCGCTTGTGCTTTCTGAAACATTTGACAGCACAGCTACAAAGCACAAATTTGCTATAATAGTGTAATCCTTCTTAAATTGCACAAATTTGGTTAAAAAATATATCATGGGATATTTGCACACAGACCTTGTTCATAGCTTTTGCCAAAGGCTCTGTTTGAGGCGTATATTTGATTTAAATTAGGGAGCTGTTCAACTATTTTCAATGCTTTTATGTGTAAAGATAATAAAGAGGAGATACAACAATTAGCAGTTTTGTAAAGTGTGATTGAAAAGTTTGCTGCTGAAAAGATGGCCTTTTAAAAAGATGTTTAACAGAAAAAAAACACTTTGACTGATAACATCTTACTCAATTAGATGGAAGCAAAGTTTATGAAACTGGAAACAATTCTGACTAATGGTTCTGGAATGTTGGATTCCATATTCCGATTTTGATGTATCATAACTGGGACACAAAGTGAGAGCTCACATGCACATTTCTTAATGCCAAACAGAATTAGTTCCCAAATGTTCCTTTCTCAGGATCCTTTCCACCTTTTCTTTACAGAAATAAATTAAACTAATCCTTTAGATTTCACTGCATTGTGAGTCTGAGACAGACGGTTGTGGAGTGCAAAGCACAGCTGGCAACACCCAAGATACATTGTGGGCTGTACCTAGCTGGGAATAGCATAGTACCCATCAAAAAAAGTGCTGCTAATCCATGTGTATGCACACGTGCAGAACTCCACCAACCTGGCCACTATTTGTTAATGTTGAGAGCGTGCAGCAGGGAGCAGCAATTCGCTTTGTGTTAAATTTTCCAAGTGCCCAGGAAACCATTTTAATCCAAGTTTCATGATGCACTGGAGTTCTACTTCTCACAGTGCCCACTCCAGGGTGGGATCTCACAGTGCTTGGAGTTAGAATGGCACTTGAATTTGGAGTTATGCTGCCACTTTCATGTGGATGTGCACCTGTACACACTGTGCACATCCACATTAAGACTCAGGCAAAAGTACAGCTCAGAGTCTGAAGACTAGTTATAAAGCAGCCCAACTCCCAATATCCTATTTGTTAGCTGCCACAGCTGAATATTACTCTCTCTGAATGTGCCAGTCCTATGTGGCATGGTAACCGCTCGTGTCCTTGCAGCAAATGAAACAGCTCTGCACCCGGTTCTCTGCTTTAAGCGATATAGAGGAATTCTATGTAAATGTTGTGTCTGAAAACAAAAGAGAAGAAAGAGACTGGATGTTGACACTAAAAGTGAACGACATACACATTCCATTTAAATTGGATACTGGAGCACAAGTTAATGTGATATCAGAGACCGATTTTAAGAGAATTAGACCCAGACCAAAGTTACATGGAATACAAGTGAAAGTGACCGGATACTCAGGTACTGATATACCAGTGAAAGGAAAATGCATTGTCAAAGTAACACACAAGGACAGAGAGCACACGCTAGCATTAATCATGGTGCCAAAGGATGTGCAAGCCATACTAGGGTTAAAAGCCTGTGAGAGACTGAACCTGGTAAAGAGAGTCCTTGTTGTGGAAAGTGAAAGAGAGACAGTCTATGATGAACTGAATGTTGCGTACACACCGGGTAAGCTGATGTATACAGCAGACACGTTGTCCAGAGCTGTTGACCCAAGTGAGCCCACAAACACCACAATGGATGAAAAAGTGAACGCCTACGTGGACATGATCACAAGTGCACTGCCCATAGCAGATGCAAAAATGGAGCTCATAAAGACTGAGACAAACAAAGATGAAACAATGAGACGACTGAGAAAAAGCATCTTGGATGGATGGCCCAACATGAAGCAAGACTGCTCACCTGATATAGCAGAGTACTGGAACTGCAGGGCGGAACTATCAGTGGTCGAAGACATCATCTACAAAGGAAGTAAAGTAGTTATCCCAAAGAGTCTGAGAAGAGAGATGCTAAAAAAGATCCATGGAGGACATCTGGGAATCGAAAAGTGTAAGGAAAGAGCACGAGAGGTGATGTACTGGCCACGAATCAACCAAGATGTGACAAATGAGGTGTCAAACTGCACAATATGCCTGAAATATCGAGCAAGCAATCCGGTAGAACCATTAAAGCCACACCCAGCACCAGACAGACCTTACCAGAAGGTAGGCGCTGACCTATTCGTATGTCAAGGGAAGGACTATCTTGTCGTCACAGACTATTACTCCCTGTATCCAGAGGGACTAGTGGAAAAATCGGTCCAGACAGTGAAAAGACTGATGTACAAGGCAAAAGACAGTGGAACTGACTTCTACCAAAGCATGCTTGTATACCGCACAACGCCGCTCGAGTGTGGTATGTCACCAGCCCAACTCCTGATGGGATGTCGGCTGAGGTCAAACCTACCCATCCCGGAGAACCTCCTGAAAACAAAAGAGGGGGAGAAAGTGAGGAAGTTCAAAGAGCAACAGAAAGAAAAGCAAAAGTACTACTATGACAGAGGAACACAAAACCTACCTGAACTCCACATTGGTGACCAAGTAAGGTTGAAAGACAAAACAAACACATGGACTCAGAAGGGAACTGTCCTGAGTGAAGTTCAACCAAGATCATACACCATTCAGACAGATGAGGGTGCTGTTCTGAGAAGAAATCGTCGAGATCTTCTCATGGGACCAGCCACAGCAGGTCAAGAGACTGATACTGGTGAACAACCTGATCACACAGCTGAGAACCAATCATCTGAGGCAACAACTCAGATTCAAGGACAATCAATCAGAAAATCCTCAAAACACGTGAAGCCTCCTGAGAGACACATTGAGCAAATTTAAGGACTATTGTTAAAGAAGGAAGTAATGTTATCTTATTCTTTCTTCAAGTTCTAGTGTATTGACATATTTCATGTGAACACACAAAGCAAGGGTAAAAAACCTTGATCATGATAATGACAATGTAAGTTCATTAAATGTTGTTAGTTAAAAGTAAAATACTTTTGTTTTAAGAAAGGGAGATGTAAGGATATCAGCAAATAGTGATGATATTTGTCTGTGTTTGATTACTTATGCCTTACAGCATATTTGTCTGTGTTTTTGATTACTTGTGCCTGACCAGCAGAGGTCATGTGAGAGACAAGCAGTCCAGAGGAGTTTTTACTTTCAGTTTGATTCTAGATGCATCACAGCATGGTGTGTCCTAAAAAGCTGTATGAATTCTTGAACAAGACTTTAGATTAAACAACATTCTCTTTCAGAAATCAGTCTTTATTGAACCCAAAAAGAAATCAAAACAACCCAGACTGTGTGTGAAGACAGGCCACCACAATCTTTAGTAGGTTGGTGTGCCAGGGCCTGCAGAAATGGTTAGTGGCATTGTGCCAGGTGCCACCAATCAGACAATGCTGGGTCTTACTGGCATGCCTTCTTTCATTGTACTAGAAAGGAATCATGACTGCCAACAGAGTAACAAGCATTTACACACATTATTTTGTACCTTTGGTCACACAACAGCTGTGCATGAATGGACTGTACCCATTTTATGTTCGTGAAAGGGATGAATTTGAGTGTCGGAGTCCATGTGGCCATGTGTACATCCTGCATTTCGGGAAAACCTGTTATATGGTAAAAGTGAAAGGCTGGCTGGTTTCTATGGAGAAATTGATGAATACCTTGCCTTGGAAAACAAGGCATCTGTCACCTGTTTGATGCAAATGATTCACTGCCGGTTCTGAGATTTGGCAGATCTCTCCTGAGGTGGATCTGATCGACCCAACAGCTTAAAGTTTCCAGCCACTGGTCAATTTGATAGTCACTGCAGAGCCATCCCCTGTCCTGGAACTTTCTGAAGGTCTGGCACCAGGATATTACATATTTCTGTGATACACCTCTCATGAACCATATAATGGGAATTTCCTCAGAGCTGCTCCCGCTCCACTGCCGTAGCTTCACCGGAAGTGCTGCCAAAACCCCTTTTACACATGCATGGTGACGGAGCGGAAGCAGCTCCTAGAAAATTGCCAGGCATAATCTCCTAAGGCAGATTTCCTCTGATACATCATAATAAGTCCGCCTCAGTTTATGGGTAAGGGTAGATGTAGACGCAGTTGCTAAGGTATAACCACATCTCCTTCTCATGCCTCTTCAGATCATCATCTTCCTCTTCCAGAAACAAATGTTGTTTCGTATGATGGGAAAAGCTTATTATGGGATGTCTAGTTTGGCTATCCATTCGACGGTCTCCTGAGATGCCGACTGGAGAAATGAGGTGCCTCCTGCAACAGATCGTAGTGGGCAGGTTGCTGTGATGTGTTCCATGGGCTGGGACTCATGGCCACAGTCGCACTTCAGGTCATCCCTCATCTTCCACTTGTGGAGTAGCTGGCCACATTGTCCATGCCCTGTCCGGATTCGGTTGGGTGCTGTCCACTGTCTTCGAGGGAGGTCGAAGCCAGGGAGCTCTGCTGTTGGGTCAGTGATGAGGTGTTGATTCTTTATGTTGCATGCATCCCACGATTCCGTTCATCTGGATAGTGGGTCGATACCAGCTGCATGAATATTGGCTGCTGTTTCCCAGAATGGCCAGCATGATTTTAAGCGCTTTCGTGTTGGGTTTTTCAAGTCTTCGTGAACGGGAAGGTTGATGTTGCTCATCATTTTTTCCATCTCGCGGAGCATGTTGGCATCATGGTGAATGGCAGGTGGGCCAATGTGGGACAGCACCGGGAGCCACTCAGTTAGAGTGGACTTGAGCATCTCTGGCACCGTCCTCATGGCGGCGTTTAGCTGCACGTCCACGATTTTTGTGTGGCGGCTGCAGGACTATGAGGCAGAGCAGTATTCTGCAGCAGAGTAGACTAGGGCCACTGTTGAGGTGCGAAGAGTTCTGGCTGTGCTCCCCCATAATGTTCCAGCAAGTTTCCGGACCAGGTTCACCGTGGTGTTTACTTTTGGCCAGTGTTGGTAAGATGAGGCTGATAGGTGAGAATCCTGTCCACGGTGACACCCGGGTATTTTGGGTGCAGTTCATGGGTAAGTCGCCTTCTGCAGAAGGAGACGATAAGTTCTTTCCCGGAGGTGTTGTTGTTCAGATGAAATGCTGACACAACTGTCTTCTCTGGATTGGGGTGGAGGTGCCAGGTCCAGAAGTAGCATTCCAGTAGGTTCAGGTCATTAGCATCCGACTTCATCAGAAGTGCTATGTCATCGGCATATGTGAACTTCTGAGATTAGGTGCAGAGCATGTCGGCCGTATAGATGTTGAAAAAGGCCAGTGCGAGCACCGACTCCTGTGGCAGACCATTGTTGAGCGTCCGTGTCCAGCTGGTCCTATCACCAAGATAGCCGCGGAACTCACGGTTACGCGTTAGGGTGTTGATAAGCCTGAGAGTCTTATGACATTTGATGATTATTGAAAACTTCAGTAGCAGACATTCGCGCCAGACAGGTCTATGAAGGCAGCTCCAGTCTTCAGCTGCTTCTGAAACCTGCCTCAGTGTTGGTAGTGAGTGCACAGACCTAGTTGGAACCAATAATTGTGATGGAATGCCCACGGTTAAAATATTTGGTCCCAATTTAATTGAGATTAGCAATAATTCAAGATGGAAGGTTGAATCCCACTTTAAAATGCCTAAAATAGGTCAAAAGATTTGACATAAAAACCAAAGCTAGCAAATATCAATGAGTACAGCCAAAAACACCAAATTTACTCGCCAAACAAACATACTCTCCTTTAAGAGGATAAGCACCAAAATGAGGGTTTCAAATCAGTTCACATTTTATATGGGTGCTGAATAACATCAATGTATTCCTATCCCGTGTTAATACAAGTTATGGGGCAAGTACTTGATTTGCAAGTTTTCAAAGCCATAATTAGGGAAGTGCACACCATGTTTTCTTGCCTTCTGCACCCATGCTGCTACCTGGCCACATGATTCTGTGCTGAGTGCTTTGGGAAACCATTAAGCTTAAGTCCAACAAAATGGATCGTTTGCTCGATTGGGGCCAGCACGATCAGTGCTAGATGTCAATGAATTAGGCCCTTATTTTGTATTAAACCAGGAAAGTGCAATCCTTCATCTAGTGCACATGTTGCAAAGGCACTTCCTGGCCTGGGGTTTGGTACTACCTGCCACTTTGGCAAGAACAAGCATATCTGAGCTGTTAACAGAATGCTATATTTGTCAAGACGTTACATAGCCAAATAGCTCTTTATCTGCAGCATTACATAAGTAAAAAGAAAAATTGTATTATTCCTGAAGTCAGTTTTGAGAAGGCTTAAAATAATTCATCTCTTTCATGTCTGGATTCTTTTCATGATAAGCAAGCCTTATTTGGCTAGTTCTCTACTCTCATAGCAGAATTTTAAGAGGTAAGATAATATCTGACATTACACAACTACATCAGTAGGAACAAGATTAATATATCATACACAAAAAAGGCCAATATGTTATTCAAATAGGTTTAATTAAAACCATGCTAGAAGAGTTCATCTGTTTGCTATGTGTAACAAAATCATATTATTGAAGACATAAACCAACTCTTCCCTCTGATAGACAACATCATCTTCTGCCATCACTGCATAGTCTGTGTACAGGCATGCCAAATCTTACAAATTTTTGATATTCATACTATTTTGGGCTGCTCTCATAATCCCAGTGAAAATATACTAAGTTGCACCAACTTCTTTTTTGTTTACCTCACCAAATTTTTCACTAGATAAAGGTATTGTCTGGTTTAGTACTGAGCTGTACAGAATACTAAGGTCCCAAATACAATCCCAAGTAAGTGGACTCAGAGCTCTTGGTCTGAGTAGGGGGCGGGGGAAGAAACTGCATGGTTCCCACACCAGATTGTAATCCAGTGACTCCCTTCTGGGAAGTGCATGTGTGAGAATGAGGTAAGAATGATATTCGGCTTGGCGTTACACCCCACAGTGTAATAACTTGCTAACATTCACCATCTGTTGAGTATATTCAAGATTTAAGACTTAAAAACAAAAAGGGGCAAGAACTTTGCTGGGAGTATACTATAGGCCCCCAAACAGTCAGGGGGAGATGGAGGAACAGGTATGTAGGCAAATCTCACAGAAGTGTAGAAATAATAGGGTAATAATAGTGGGGGATTTCAACTTCCCCAATATTAACTAGGATAGTCAGAGTGTGAAAGGTTAGAGGGTGCGGAATTCTTAAAGTGCATCCAGGAGAGCTTTTTGAGCCAGCATGTAGAAAGTTCTACAAGAGAAGGGGTGGTACTGGATCTAATACTAGGAAATGTAGCCGAGCAAGTGGTAGAAGTGTCAGTAGGAGAGCATTTTGGTGACAGTGACCATAATTCGGTGAGATTTAAGGTAGTCATGAAAAAGGACAAAGATGGACCGGAAATAAAGGTTCTAAATTGGGGGAAGGCCGATTTTAATATGATAAGGCAGGATCTATTCTGTAGCTGGTTTGCCTTGGTGGTTCGAATCACCCCTCCTACTTAGTTCTAGATGACAGGAATTACAGTGAACAGGATTGGAACACAGACAAGTTTTTTGGACTCAACCGTACAGTGTTTAATAAGGTTAACACACACACCCGCCTCCAGTACGTAAAATGCCTGGTGGCGTAAAACAAACAGTACAACAATACAACATGGCCCATCAAACAGGCCCCTGTCTCATATTAAGATGCCTAAAATCACACTGTGTTGCTATACAGAGTATAACATGGACTTGTCCCACAAACCCCGGAACATACACTATGGCCCAGAAAATCCGGTCGGAGGTTTCCCGCGGGCACAAGCCCCCGGCCTGCACTTAAGAAGTGCGCCTACCATTATGCTCTGGGCCCGCGCTGAATTCCGTTGCTGTGCCTGCTCCAGCTGCCGGTGTGCAGGGCACACGTATCCCAGGGGCGCAGCTAGTTCGCAGCATCCCTGGGATCACGTGGGCCATGGGGAGCCAATCGGAGCAGGGAATCTCCATTCATAGATTTGACAGGAAGACCTGTCAAATCTATGAATAGAGATCAGCCCCTTAAAACCTAAGTAAAACTTCAAAGACATTTTTTAAAACACATCACATTTTTAAAATAATTATAAATTACATAAATTAACTATTTTAAACAAGAATTTAAATTTTTGAAAAAAATAATTAAAGTTTTTAACGGGGCTAAAAATAAACTTGCCTTTAAAGTATTTTAAAATGATAAACCTGTGGGAAAAATGTTTTAATTTTACTTACTTCACCTCTTACCTTGTTAAAAGCAGGCCATGCACCTGCTTTTCCACGCGCAGCTGCTAGGGACTTAACTGCACTGAAAAAACTGAGAAAAAAGCGCAAGTTCGATGTGTACGCGCTGCCTCTCCGGTGCACGTGGTTGACCTCCGAACCCCATCCTGCAAGAGAACGGAAGTTCCAGTTTCCAGTGCATGCGTGAAACCGGCACTTCCGTTGGCCCTACGGGTGAGTACACAGTGCATACTCACCCGTGGGGACCCGAATTTCTGGGCCTATATAATACACACAGAACCTCCCCACTTAACCCCTCTGGATTGTTTGGGACACACAACAACCCCTCACACAGTATCGGTGGTCTTAAGGATGCGTGGGCTTGGACAATGCTCACCCCGATTGTCCATTTTTTTGCTCGCTGCTTCCCTGTATAGAATGTGTCTCCTGGTTCCGTATTGCCAATGCAGTATCCAAGTCCCAGTTTCGAGGTTCATTCCTACAGTCGAAGAGCAAGGCAAGGCTCTTGTCACTTGTGGTGGTTTCTTCTCTCCGTCTCGGCCGGAGTGCTCAGTTCTTGGTTCAGAGATGATGGCACGCGAAGGCGAGAGCAAGCAAGAGAGAGAGAGAATGGCCAAAGCTGACTTCTGTGTATACCCTAAAAGTTCATTAAGGTCTGTGTAATGCAGCGATGTCTTTTAAATCGCCCTTCTTTGTCTGGTTCCCGCCTTTGAGTCTGGGCCTTACCCCAACTCTTGTATTCCAATACACACCCAGTAATCCAAACCACAGGACACGTACAGGGCTGGGGGATGGAAGACAATTCCTTATCTTGTCTTCCCCTCCCTCTGGTACATATTTGATGTGATTTAGTCTTACTGCTGATGTGTTTTGCCCAAGGTTAAAATGTTTTTCAATGAGGCCAGGAAGTCCATTGTTCCAGCGAAACTGGCATCGTTGTCTTATCCAATTGAAGATCCATCGAAACCCATTAAAACACGAAGGCCTAGAAATTCAGTTGGGCGCGCCAGCCGTTAGTGCCTTAGGAGGAGTAGATCTCGAGTGCTAGGCGCTTAGCGCCCGGGCGCAGCGCGATCTGCGCCTCGCCCCAACTTCAGTACACATTTAGCGCCGGCGCAAAGTCTTAGCGCGCGCCCTGCTGCGCGCGCAGATCATGACGTCATTTACTAGTGCAACGCCCTTTGTGCGCCCCGAACCGGAACTTCACTCGCGCCGGGCCATTGTGCGCCGGGCGGCCCTAACGACTGTGAAGTGGAACGGTACACAGCCGAGGCGGGCCGCGGGGAGCGCTAATTAAAGGGCACTATAAAGGCCAGCCATTTTGCAGCATTCACTCTTGTGCAATGGTTTTTTGGAGAGAGACCAAGGAGGAGAGCTTACTGGTTTGGACCAACACTAGGATAGGTATTTTTGGCTCAGGCCAGAGCTTACCAATTATCTTTGCCTTCATTGAGAGCTCATTGTTTGCCAGCATATAATGGGGGCTGCATTGGGTGCCAACGCTGACTTTCAGCCTTATGCCAGAAGGGCTTACAGACACCGTGAGAGAGTGGCAGCCCTGGCTAGATGCAGAGGGGGCAACAGGCGTCGCCAACTGAGGCCTTACCCACCCAGGGTATACTGCCAGCAGTCCTCCTATCTGACCATGTCTGCCGCGATGTGTGTAAGGAGGCTGCGATTCAGAAGGGAGGTGGTTGCAGACATCTGCCAGCTGCTTCAGAGAGATCTGCAGCCACAGCTGATGTGCAGGACGTCTCTGTCGGTGGCAGTGAAGGTGACGGTGGCTCTCAACTTCTATGCCACCGGCTCCTTCCAATCCGCTGCTGGGGACATCGCTAACATCTCCCAGTTCGCCGTGCATTGCTGCATCCGCCAGGTGACCGAAGCCCTTTTCAGAAGGAGACATCAATTCATCTCCTTCCCCATGACCCTGGACAAGCAGCAGCAGCGTGCAGTGGGATTTGCAAGAATAGCGGGCTTCCCCATGGTGCAGGGCGCCATTGACTGCACGCATGTGGCTTTGCGGGCACCTCTGGAGCATGCCGAGGATTACCGCAACCGGAAGGGCTACCATTCCCAGCTGGTGTGTGACCACATGCAGCGCATCCTAGCTGTCAATGCCCGCTTTCCAGGCAGCAGCCACGATGCCTTTATCCTGCGACAGACAACTGTGGCTGACATGTTCCAGGCACAGCCTCCCCCAAGAGGATGGCTTATCGGGGACAAAGGCTATCCTTTGTGTACCTGGCTCATGACCCCTCTCCGCGCGCCCACGACCCCTGCTGAAGAGGCATACAACGAGAGCCATCAAGCGACTAGGAACATCATAGAACAAACAATCGGCGTCCTCAAGCAACGGTTCCGCTGTCTCGATCGCTCCGGGGGAGCCCTTCAGTATTCGCAGGAGCGAGTCTCCCAATTCGTCGTCGTTTGCTGCATGCTGCACAACCTGGCTATCCGCAGGACTCAGGCACTGCCACCTCACGTTGGACCCCCACCTCAGGAGGAGGAGCAGGAGGAGCATGAGGAGGAGGAGGACGAGGAGTACCAGCCCAGGAGGGAGGCAGAAGGTCCAAGGGCCGCCCGTCTGCGGCTTATTGAACGTCACTTCTAGGCCCCCTGTCAGGGAATGGCTTGTGCCAATGAAAGAACATGATTGCAGCCGCTCTGCAAGCCCTCAGCCGGTTAAGGCAACAAACACTTCAAAGATCAAACATGGACAATGTTAATAAATAAAATGCTTTATTGTACAAACTCAGGGCCCTTCCCACATGAAAACCAAAAACAGACGAAACCCCCAAAAAACACTGTGGTAAACCACGTTCACTATCGTATCACTGTTAGTAGTTAGCACTGTTCACCACTGTTCGTTATAACTGTATCACTGACCACTATTGTATCACGGTACGAGGTCGCCTCTTGCCACACTGCTATACCTGGGATGACCACTGCCGACTCCGCCTTGGCTCCACCCACCAGGCCAGGTATAAAGGTGAGCGACTGGCTGGTATTCCTCCTGCTTGGATCGGATCACCCACGAGAGTGGGCTGTTATTTAGTCAATAAAAACCTTTAGTCACCTTCGTAACTCTTCGCCTTTTATTGGAGGAATTGATAGGTATATCAATTTTATTGACTAAATTTAATGATGTCCGACAACGAGTCACAACCGGCGGAGGAGCCACCAGCGGGGGGCAACAGGCGTCGCCAACTGAGGCCTTACCCACCCAGGGTATACTGCCAGCAGTCCTCCTATCTGACCATGTCTGCCGCGATGTGTGTAAGGAGGCTGCGATTCAGAAGGGAGGTGGTTGCAGACATCTGCCAGCTGCTTCAGAGAGATCTGCAGCCACAGCTGATGTGCAGGACGTCTCTGTCGGTGGCAGTGAAGGTGACGGTGGCTCTCAACTTCTATGCCACCGGCTCCTTCCAATCCGCTGCTGGGGACATCGCTAACATCTCCCAGTTCGCCGTGCATTGCTGCATCCGCCAGGTGACCGAAGCCCTTTTCAGAAGGAGACATCAATTCATCTCCTTCCCCATGACCCTGGACAAGCAGCAGCAGCGTGCAGTGGGATTTGCAAGAATAGCGGGCTTCCCCATGGTGCAGGGCGCCATTGACTGCACGCATGTGGCTTTGCGGGCACCTCTGGAGCATGCCGAGGATTACCGCAACCGGAAGGGCTACCATTCCCAGCTGGTGTGTGACCACATGCAGCGCATCCTAGCTGTCAATGCCCGCTTTCCAGGCAGCAGCCACGATGCCTTTATCCTGCGACAGACAACTGTGGCTGACATGTTCCAGGCACAGCCTCCCCCAAGAGGATGGCTTATCGGGGACAAAGGCTATCCTTTGTTTACCTGGCTCATGACCCCTCTCCGCGCGCCCACGACCCCTGCTGAAGAGGCATACAACGAGAGCCATCAAGCGACTAGGAACATCATAGAACAAACAATCGGCGTCCTCAAGCAACGGTTCCGCTGTCTCGATCGCTCCGGGGGAGCCCTTCAGTATTCGCAGGAGCGAGTCTCCCAATTCGTCGTCGTTTGCTGCATGCTGCACAACCTGGCTATCCGCAGGACTCAGGCACTGCCACCTCACGTTGGACCCCCACCTCAGGAGGAGGAGCAGGAGGAGCATGAGGAGGAGGAGGACGAGGAGTACCAGCCCAGGAGGGAGGCAGAAGGTCCAAGGGCCGCCCGTCTGCGGCTTATTGAACGTCACTTCTAGGCCCCCTGTCAGGGAATGGCTTGTGCCAATGAAAGAACATGATTGCAGCCGCTCTGCAAGCCCTCAGCCGGTTAAGGCAACAAACACTTCAAAGATCAAACATGGACAATGTTAATAAATAAAATGCTTTATTGTACAAACTCAGGGCCCTTCCCACATGAAAACCAAAAACAGACGAAACCCCCAAAAAACACTTAAACACATTGCTCGCTCCCACAACCTGGAGAGGATTAACAAAACAGTGCAACTAAAATGGCCGTCATCCTCGGCCTTCGTAAAATACAAACATCACATCCTCGGCCTTCAAAAAACAAACATCCAATTCTCGGCCTCAAAAAACAAACATCCAATTCTCGGCCTCAAAAAACAAACATCCAATTCTCGGCCTCAAAAAACAAACACAACTGGACACACATTCGACTTTTTGCCCGCTAGGGCGATGCCTTGGCCATCTTTGTGTGGCCCCTGCCCGCCCTGCTGCTCCTCCTCAAAGTAAGGCCATTGGCTGCTGCAAGGCTGGGGGCAGGCTCCAGAGTGGCACATGTCGTGGCGGCAGATGCCCTTGGGGGTCGGCCTAGTCGAGGTCTGGCCGTCGAGCGGGCGGCTGTTGAATGCTGCAGCTGTGTCTGGCCAGCATCAGTCGCTGCAACAGCTCCTGGCAGCTCCACTGGGGGAGTGGCAGTGGCGGCTGGAGGAATGGGGGCAAGCTGGCGGATGGCAGGCGCTCGCTGGTCGCCTGAGACACTGGCACTCGCCCGGGCCAGCACTGCAGCATGCGCACCAATCTGCCGAGGGACAGACCGCTGTGCTGCTGCAGCGCGCTGGGTGCCCTGGCGATGCCTAGCTGACACAGCGAGTGTGGCAGCAGTGAGTGCCCGTGTTGACCTGTTCAGTGACCTCATCAGAGCACCCAGTGACTGCACGGCACCACTGATCAGCTGCCCAATCGCTGCCTGAGCTGCCCCGAATGCCGCCCGACTCGCTGCCTGATCTGCCCCGAATGCCGCCCGACTCGCTGCCTGCTCTGCCCCGAATTCCACCAAACTGATGGCCTGTGAGGCCCCGACGTCGGTGACACTCCGAGAGTGGGACTCGATGGCCTCAGGCAACCGTGCCACTACCCCCATGAGCTCCGTGTGCCGGCGCTCCAAGTCCGTGGACAAGTCCTCGAGGCGTTCCATCTCCTCGGCGAAGACCATCTCCGGACTGGAGGCCGGACTCTCCCTCTGGGGAGAAGGCCGCCGAGCTGGCCGACCCTTCCTGCGTTGCTGGACGCCGCTGGGCCCAGCAATTGGACTCCCCTCCGACCCTTCCCCCCTCTGGGGAGAAGGCCGTTGAGCTGGCACCCCCCTCCCGCGTTTCTGCAGGCCGCAGGTCCCATGAGCTCCCCTCCCCTCCGACACTTCCGCCACGCTCCCCTCCAGGGAAGACGTGTCCCCTACATTGGCATGGGTTGCCACGGCTGAGGGTTCCCCTGATGGGCCGCCTTCCTCTTGCTCCTCCTCCTCCTCCTCCTCCTCTGAGGGGCTGTCACTGGCAAGTTCAGGGACCTCCTCCTCACCATCTGAAAGCAGGAAGGCACAAGAGTAGCTTTAGAGTGAGGAGAGGGCGTCAGCGAGGGATGCATGAGTGGTGGCATTCAGCGCATTGGTCGGACAGTGGCAAAGGATGTAGATCTGATGCGCAAGTGGGACGAGAGAGGTCCAAACATTGATGTCCTTACCATTGGTGCCCAGAACAGGGTCGGCATCTCCACATGCAACGGGGCCAATCACCCGGCCACCCATGATGCGCTCCACGCGATGTTGCAGCTCGGTGAGCGGCTGGATCTGGGGTCAGCCTCCCCCGGTCGCAGTCCGGCTCTTCCTATTATTGGCCAGCTTGGCCTGCAAGAGAAAGGACGGCCTCTAAGTACAGTGTGTAGCCCTGATCTTGTGTGCACTGCCTCCCATGGTGGAATAGCCTGGCCAGTGTGTCGCCCTGATCTTGTGTGCACTGCCTCCCATGGTGGAATAGCTTGGCCAGTGTGTTAAGTGCAGAATGTGCAACTGATGTTCATGCCTGTACCATAGCTGCTGGATGAGGGCTGGCCATAAGGGCTTTCAGGTCCCTTTGCCCATAATGTGAGGTGCACATGCAAGGGTGAGGAGGTCACTGGAAAGGGTACTCACCCTGACAATCCGCGTGAGGTCATTAAACTTTTTGCGGCATTGGACACCGGTCCTGGGGACCTCGCTGTTGGCTGACACCTTGCTGGCGACATGCCTCCAGGCTCTCCGGTAGGCGCAGACCGGCGCCTTCCTGCCATTGTCCCGGTACAAAATATGGCGCCTCTTCTCCACACCACCAACCAGCACACTCAGATCGCGCTCTGAGAAGCACTGCGCTCATTCACGGGCCTTCTGCATGGCTTCAGGCGCTATTTGGGTCCAGCAGTAGTGTTCAGGCCTAGCTGGAGGGCGCCACTATCCAGGGCGTGGCAGCAGACAAAGTCGACCCTTCCCCCTTAAGAGCTGGCCGGCGCCAGGGTGTCTGCTGTCAATCACGAGATGGCCGCACCTGCGCTGTGCCCGGCCTGGGCGCTCTCGCTCAGCACCTCCGGCTTAGCGCCTAAAGAGAGGCGTCCAGCGGCAGTTTTAGCGCTCGAGCAAACTCTTAGGGCGAAGCTAATGAATATCGGAGAAGTGGCCTCGATTTGGCGGCGGGCGCAAACTTTAGCGGCCGCCCGACTTTACCGCCCCAAAAGCGGCTACAATGAATTTCTAGGCCGAAGTCTCATCACCTATCGAGATGCTCATTGTCCAAAGTTAAATCATCTATTAACCGTTAAATCACCTATCGAGATGCTCATTGTCCAAAGTAAATGTTGACGTAAGAAAACTACTAAGCACTTGGGTTGATATAAAACAATGCTTTAATCAACTGTTTCACAACCATGAGTTCTAGTTACATCACTAGTTCCTGGTTACAAAAACGTCCTGAGCAAGCTGGGCCCACGCCCGAGTATTTATACTTTCCTTGTACGGCGCCAACAGCTGGCTGCCCAGTGTTATCTCATGAGTCATTTCTACATGAATGGTAAGATTCATGACATTCTTCCCGCCTGAAAGATTTGGAAGTCCGACGACTTCCTTCTAGCGGATATAATGGACCACGAAGGGCCGCAGTCATTTCGATTTCTGTTTGTGGCCAGAAGGCACATCTCCTCAGACCGTGTCTTGGTCACTGAGTCACTTGGTTCGTACAGGTAGGTTGACAGGGCCCGTGTCGCCTTGATCGATCTGAGGGGGACTGGGGAGATCGTGACTCCGGGTGCGGGTCCCCACAGGCGCAGAGCTGGCTTCATCTTGCTTGGTAGCTGGTGATTGTCCGGCGTCCTGGCTTCGGGTGGCCATCCCGTGGGGAACGCTCTGCTCCCCGAGTTGATTCGGTGGAGTAGACAGCAGATCCCTTGATGTCCCAGGTAGGGCGTCATCCTCAAAGGAGCACAGAGTATCGGCATCATTAATATGGATCCCTCTATCAGTGGGGCCCTTGGGACCAGTTGGACAGGGAGCGAGATCTCGGAGTGAAACGGTTGACTCCCAGCCACCAGGGTACCGCACGTGCACGTATGTGGGATTAACGTCTGTTAGTTCCACCTCGTTGACGAGGGGATCATTCTTGGAAAATCGAACAAATCTTCGGAGCAGCACGGGGCTGGGAGCTGCCAACCATGATGGTAGGGACGTCCCATGAGTGGAGCGATGCTGGAACCTGAAGAATCGTTCATGAGGAGTAACGTTGGTGGAAGTAGAAAGAAGAGACCTGATGGAATGCAACACACCAGGGAGCACTGTTCCCCACTGCTGGTCTGGTAGGTTGCGTGACCTCAGTGCAAGACGAACAGCATTCCAAATGATAGCGTTGTATCTCTCAACCTGTCCATTACCGATGGGATGATACGGTGTCGTTTTACTTGTGCCGATTCCCCGTTGGGAAAGATAACTTTTGAGTTCGCTTGACATGAAGGAGGGACCCCGATCAGAGTGGATGAAATTGGCCGTACCGCAAAGGGAAAAGACCTGATCGAGGCATTTGTTCACTGTGGAAGTAATCATATTGGCACAGGGGAAAGCAAAGGGAAATCATGAATATTCATCCACCATAGTAAGCAAATAGGTGTTTCGCGTTGAGGAAGGCAATGGCCCTTTAAAGTAAATGCTGAGTCGCTGCATAGGCTGTATAGCGTGTATGAGCAAGCCAACCGACGGACGGAAGAATTGCGGTTTTAATTCTGCGCGAATTCTACAAGTGGAACGTATTCTTTTCACATCTTCCGTAGAAAATTAGAAAATGGGAGATTTTTAGATCGCACAAAGTGCAACATACGGGTAAAGTCAGGATGGCATAAGTCAGTGTGAAGATCTGCAAGAGTCGAAGTTGACATAGAAGAGCAGAATGCATGCGTGAGGGTATCCGGGGCCACATTCTATTTCCGAGGTCGATAATGTATGGTGTAGCCAAAGTCGGCCAATTCCATCCTCCAGAGCTGTATTTTGTTATTCTTGATCTTAGTGCATTTCCGGTTATCCAGCATAAAGGCCACGGAGCGCTGATCAGTTATAAGCGTGAAATGGCGACGAGCGAGAAAATGACTCCATTTACGTACTGCTTCGATGATATCCGTAGCCTCCTTCTCGACAGGAGGATAATGGAGCTCGCTACCCTGCAAAGTTCTGGACAGAAATGCAACGGGCCGACCACCGTGATTCAAGGTAGTCGAGATCGCCACCTCCGTTGCATCGCACTCGACCACGAAAGGGAGATTTTCATCGATGCAACGAAGCGTGGCTTTTTTCAGTTGTCGCTTGAGGAGGTTGAAAGCTGAAATAGCCATTGCCTCCAACGGAAATGACTTCACATGAAGCAGGGGCTGGACCTTGTTGGAGAAGTGGGGTATCCACTTCGCATAATAGGAGAACATGCCGAGTGCCCGACGAAGAGAGCCGAGATTCATAGGGGGAGGGAGCTCCTGAAGCGGACAAAGTCGCTCCGGATCCGGTTTGATGACACCATTGCCAACCCAGTAGCCAAGGATGTTGACTGATGGTACTGATTTCACAGATTTGGACTCATTTAAGGTTAAGTTGTGACGACAGAGAATGTCAAAAAATTTCTGGAGGTTGGCATCATGCTCCTTCTGGTCATGACCAGCAATGGTGATATTATCCAGATATGGAAAAGTGTCCGTTAAGTTCTCCTGTTTGACTAGGCTATCCATTACCCATTGAAAGACGGCAACCCCATTGGTGACCCCAAATGGAAGGTGACAAAACTGATAAAGCCGACCATTGGCCTCAAAGGCCGTATACTTTTTGTCAGAGTCTTTTAACAGTACTTGATGGTATGCGTTCTTTAAGTCAAAAGTTGAAAATACCTTGTAGTTGGCAAGGTTATTGACCATGTCATCGATGCGTGGTAGTGGGTAGGCATTCAGGTCAGTATACTGGTTAATTGTTTGCGAGTAATCGGTGCAAAGACATTTCTTGTGTTGCTTCAGAGGATTTTTAACAACGACGACTTGGGCCTGCCAGGGAGAAGAACATGGCTCAATGATACCGTCAACTAGAAGGCAAGAGATCTCTGCCTTGATAAAGGATAGATCATCTTGGCTGAAACGTCGTGATTTAGTGACTATGGGCTTACATCGGGGGGAAAGATTGACAAACAAGGGGGGCTCATCGAGTGAAGCCGCCAAAAGCGCACAAAACGGTACTTTGGAAATAGTAAGCTCCGGTTTTGACCCTCCAAACTCGAAAGTGAGTCTTTTGTGTTGTTTCTGGAAATCCTGTCCCAGGAGCACATCACTGCATAGGTTTTTGAGCACCCCGAGCCGGGTGGAGAAATAAGTGCGGCCATTGAGAATAAGGTCGACAAGACAAAAGCCAGAAGAGTTGATGGTCAGTGTTGTCAGAGCCATTACATTTTCCCTGTCCGAGGGGTAAATACTCAGTTTTAACTTACTGACAGCCCACTCACTAATGAACCTGTCAGAGCTGCATGAGTCGATTAGTGCACTCAAAATGTGTCCATTTACCGAAACCTTCGTGGCTGCATGGGACAGACTTTGGGGAAAAACAGCTGTGATGGGAGGAGGAGCAGTTTTACCCTTGACAGCTGTAACCTTAGTAGTGGTTCTTGGGGGAGGAGCAGTTTTATAGATAGCAGCTGTAACTTTAGTAGTGGCTCTTGGGGGAGGAGCAGTTTTATAGATAGTAGCTGCAAAACTAACAGGGGCTCTTGACCGGTATACCTTAGAAAAGTAGCCTTTCTTACTAACAGAGGCTCTTGACTGGCATACCTTAGAAAAGTGACCTGTCTTACTGCAATGATTGCAGGTTGCGTTACGAGCAGGACAAAATTTCCTATAGTGGAATGCACCTCCGCAGAAGAAACACTTCCTTCCAGATTGCCAAGATGCTTCTAGGGTAGGGTTGTCATCAGTGAAGGCTTCTTTGGTAGGGTTGTCATCAGATAGGTTAGAGTCATCATCAGTGAGGGCTTCTGCCCAAGGCCTATCGAAGGAGTCACTAAAAGTGATAGCAGCAGCCCATGCACGTGGTAAAAGATAGATATCTGCATTCCTCTTTGCTAAGTCCAGAGAACATGCCTGGTCATAGGCAGCCTGTAACTCGAGGGTTTTATTCTCCAACAGACATTGGCGCATGAAGGGAGATGCAATCCCATTAATAAAGGAATCACAAATTAACTCCTCTTGGCACTGCTCAGCTGTGACAGCTTTAAGATTACAATCCTTGCTGAGCCTGCGAAGCTTTTGAAGGAATTCGTCAAGTGATTCCCCGGGTTGTTGTCGAGTTGTGGCCAGTAGATGCCGAGCAAAAATTTTGTTTGGGGCCTTAACATATAGTCGCTGTAATATTAGGATAGCGGAGTCATAGTCTACACAGTCTTCGATATAGTCAATCACATGAGGAGATACATAATTGGCAAGTATCTCTAATTTATCAGGAGCATTTGCTCCACACACCCTGAGGAAGTTACTGAAGGTACAATACCAGTGTTTCCATACCTTAGCAGTTGTCGGTGAATTTGGATCCAGGTCAAGACAGGCGAGTCTGAGTAGTTTGTCCATGATGGATTGATTACTACGTCAGAATTCCCTTCTACAGTTGAAGTCATAGCTGGCTGTTCCCGAAATCACTCAGAGCATGGAGCCGATACACAGTTGATTAAATTGACGTAAGAAAACTACTGAGCGCTTGGTTTCAGTATAAAACAAGGCTTTAATCAACTGTTTCACAACCAAGAGTTCTAGTTACATCACTAGTTCCTGGTTACAAAAATGTCCTGAGCAAGCTGGGTCCATGCCCAAGTATTTATACTTTCCTTGGATGGCGCCACCAGCTGGCCGCCCAGTGTTATCTCATGAGTTATTTCTACATGAATGGTAAGATTCATGACAAATGTCTTTTCCATAGTTAAATTGAAACTCACAGGTGTGTCTGTACTTCTAGTTCCAACTGCACCACGCCCCTACCACTGGGCCAAACAGGCTGCTGGTCGATCAGCAGTAACAATCATACAAAATGTCCAATACAAAAAAAATCCTTGGGGCCTGCGCCAATGCTTACAGGCCAAAGTGGACTGGGATCAGATATTTGTAGGAAAATCCACATCAGAGCAGTGTGAGTCATTCAGAAAGGAAATAGAGTATAGTGCCAACATGTTCCCGTAAAGGTCAAGGGTGGTACCAACAAACCCAGGGAACCCTGGATGTCAAGGGATATACAAGAATGGATTAGGAAAGAAAGGGAGGCTTTTGGCAGATACAAAGGACTAAAAACAGTGGAAGCCCTAGAGGAGTATAGAAAGTGCAGGGGGATACTTAAAAAAAGAAATTAGGAGAGCGAAGAGGGGGCATGAAAAAACACTGGTGGGCAAAATAAAGGATAATCCCAAGATGTTTTATAAGTATATTAAGCGCAAGAGGATAACCAGGGAAAGAGTCGGGCCCATTAGGGACCAAAGTGGCAATCTGTGTGTAGAGCTGGAAGATGTAGGTGAGGTTTTAAATGAATATTTTGCATCTGTATTCATTATGGAGAAGGACGATGTAGGCATAGAAATCAGGCAGGGAGATTGTGATATACTTGAACAAATTAGCATTGAGAGAGAGGAGGGACTAGCGGTTTTAGCGGGCTTAAAAGTGGATAAATCCCCAGGCCCAGACAAGATGTATCCCAGGCTGCTGTGTGAGGCAAAGGAGGAGATTGCAGGGGCTCTGACACAAATTTTCAGAACCTCTCTGGCCACAAGGGAGGTGCCAGAGGACTGGAGGACAGCTAACGTAGTACCATTATTCAAGAAGGGTGGTAGGGATATACCAGGGAATTACAGGCCAGTGAGCCTAACATCAGTGGTAGGGAAATTATTGGAAAAAATTCTGAGGGGCAGAATTAGTCTCCACTTGGAGAGGCAAGGATTAATCAATGATAGTCAGCATGACTTTGTCAGGGGGAGATCATGTGTAACCAATTTGATTGAATTTTTTGAGGGGGTGACTAGGTGTGTGGATGAGGGTAGTGCATTTGATGTAGTCTACATGGACTTCAGTAACGCTTTTGACAAAGTCTCGCATGGGAGACTGGTCAAGAAGGTAAGAGCCAATGGGATCCAGGTCAATTTGGCACATTGGATCCAAAATTGGCTTAGTGGCAGGAGGCAGAGGGTGATGGTCGAAGGTTATTTTTGTGACTGGAAGCCTGTGTCCAGTGTTGTACCGCAGGGATCGGTGCTGGGTCCCTTGCTGTTTGTAGTGTACATTAATGATTTAGATATGAATGTAGGGGATATGATCAGTAAGTTCGCAGATGACACAAAAATTGGTGGAGTGGTAAATAGTGAGGGGGAAGCCTCAGGCTGCAAGACGATATAGACGGGTTGGTCAGATGGGCAGAACAGTGGCAAATGGAATTTAACCCTGAAAAATGTGAGGTGATGCATTTTGGGAGGACTAACAAGGCAAGGGAATAGTAGGACCCTAGGAAAGACAAAGGATCAGAGGGACTTTGGTGTGCTTGTACATAGATCCCTGAAGGCAGCAGGACAGGTAGATAAGGTGGTTAAGAAGGCATATGGGATACTTGCCTTCATTAGCCGAGGCATAGAATATAAGAGCAGGGATGTGATGATGGAGCTGTACAAAACGCTAGTTAGGCCACAGCTGGAATACTGTGTGCAGTTCTGGTCACCACACTATAGGAAGGATGTGATTGCATTGGAGAGGGTGCAAAGGAGATTCTCCAGGATGTTACCTGGGCTGGATCGTTTCAGCTATGAAGAGAGACTGGACAGGCTGGGGTTGTTTTCCTTAGAGCAGAGAAGGCTGAGGGGGGACCTGATTGAGCTGTACAAAATTATGAGGGGCATAGATAGGGTAGATAGAAAGGAACTTCTCCCCTTAGTAGAGGCGTCAATAACCAGGGGGCATAGTTTCAAGGTAAGGGGCAGGAGGTTTAGAGGGGATTTCAGGAAAAGCTTTTTCACCCAGAGGGTGGTTGGAATCTGGAACTCACTACCTGAAAGTGTGGTAGTGTCAGGAACCCTCACAACATTCAAGAAGTATTTAGATGAGCACTTGAAACGCCATAGCATACAAAGCTACGGACCAGGTGCTGGAAAATGGAATTAGAATAGACAGGGCTTGATGGCCAGTGCGGACACGATGAGCCAAAGGGCCTCTTTCTGTGCTGTATAACTCTGTGACTCTAAGATCGATAGATTTTTGGACTTTTGGGGAATCAAGGCATATGGAGATAGTGCGGGAAAGTGGATTTAAGGTCGAAGATTAGCCATGATCTTATTAAATGGTGGAGCAGGTTCGAGGGCCATATGGCCTACTCCTGCTCCGAATTCTTATTTTCTTATGTTCTTATGTTCATCCAAACACACATCGTACACCGTTCATTTGGGCGAGGAGCTGGCCAGTTGCCACTGCTTGTGGAGCTGCCCTCCAGCATGAGTTTTGTGCCTTAGGAGAGGAGGGGAGAAAAGCTGGGAAGGGGAATCGGTAAATGATACATTTCTTTTTGTGTCAGTGTATCAATAAAGTGCGTAAGTAACACATTCCATCTGAACATGTTTGAGTGCAATGTGAAGGAGGGTGTATTGGGTCTGATCCATCTCACCAAACATTTCCTTTTCTCCTACATTACAATAGTGACTGCACTTCAAAAGTACTTCATTGGCTGTAAAGCACTTTGGGCCATCCTGAGGTTGTGAAAGGCGCTATATAAATGCAAGTCTTCCTTTTTTTTCTTTTTTCTGATGCTGACTAACCAGATGTGCATTTCCAGCACTTTAACATTGTTTAAAATTCAGATTTCCAGAATTCATGGTTGACCTTTTCATCGCTTGCCCAATTAATTTACTCAAATTACTTTCTGGAACTTGCCAACTCGGTGAAGAAAATGCAAAGCTTGTGAATCCATATTGGTTTGGAGATTGGTTTGAAAGATGAGAAGTCCTTGCTTCCATCAATCTGACTGGTGGATTGTCAGCACATCACCACTCCTTAATGGCTGACGAGCCTTTTATTCTCAGGACACTGCACACTGTTGCAGTATTTGTCCGGTCACTTACGTTTAACTTTTCATTTTGCAATTAATTGTTCAAATTGAGTTTTCATTCATCAGAATAATGTTCTGTCAAATTAAATTACTTTTTCATCTGTATTCATTTTGCCAGAAGAGATGATTAAGCAATAACTTCTGATTTCCTCGCTGTGGATAAATGTCATGAATGTCAAATATTTCCCAACGCTGTAGATCAGCACTTTTAAGCAAAACACTTGGGATGTTAATGCCAAAAGTACTCCACACAATAGAGGTCATCATTGTCATCAGGCACTGCTATCATCACAGTACACACACTTAGAAAAGTAGAACTAAGTAGTAGTAACATTGTCATGAAGTTGAATTTTTCATTAATGGATGTCACTGGTTTATCCAGTTGAAAAATACAAGCGACTGTACGAATGCAGCCCGATTGTATGGAGTACATTTTTGAAAATTTGACTTTTTTTCTGCTCAGACAGAATTTTAAATCTTGACTGTCATGCTCCATTTCTTCAAATCTTTTTTCCCTAAGGCATTGCATTACTCCAAATCAGTGTTAGGTTTCTGTCTTGGCCCATAATCCCAAACAATGTCATGTTCAAGGGCTACTCTAGGGATTATCCAATATACCCTGGGTTTGTACCACACGGAGATCTGTGCCTGTGATTCCGCATGGTGGCTTTCTGATTTTAATTTCACGACTTCGTGTGCCTGCCAAGTAGATGGATGGCATTCCACCAGAGAAAAAGCAATATAGGACACACGGTTCTGTTAAATTGTTCTACTTCACTTTATAAAAGGTGGGATTCCCTTCAGCTTCCAACAGGACAGGCAGCAGCACCATGGCCTAGAAATTCAGTTGCATGCGCCAGCCGTTAGCGCCTTAGGAGGAGTAGATCTCGAGCGCTAGGCACTTAGCGGCCGGGCGCAGGGTGATCTGCACCTACGCCCAACTTCAGTAGACATTTAGCGCCGGCGCAAAGTGTTTGCGCGCGCTCAGCTGCGCGCGCAGCTTATGACGTCATTTCGTCATGCAACGCCCTTTGTGCGCCCCAAACCGGAACTTCAGTCGCGCCCGCCCAATGTGGGCGTGGCGGTGCTAAGAACTGTGAAGTAGAACGCAGCAGAGGCCCTGCGGGCCTCGGGGAGCGCTAATTAAAGGGCACTTACACTGAACTATAAAGGCCAGCCATTTTGCTGCAATGACTTTTGTGCAACGGATTTCTGGACAGAGACCAAGGAAGAGACCTTACTGATTTGGCCCAACATAGGAGAGGTATTTTTGGCTTCTGGCCAGAGCTTGGAAATTTGCCTCATTGTGATTTCATTGTTTGCAAGTATATTATGAGGGCTGCATGGGGTTCCAACCCTCAGCTCCAGCATTATGTGCGAAGGGCTCGCAGACACTGTGTGAGAGGGGCAGCCATGCCTAGACGCAGAGGGGGCATCAGGCGTCGGCAACGTAGGCCTTACCCACTCAGGGAATACCGCCAGCAGGTGTCCTATCTCACCATGACTGCCGCGCAGTGTGTTAAGAGGCTGCGCTTCAGAAGGAAGGTGGTTGCAGAGATCTGCCAGCTGCTTCACAGAGATCTGCGTCCACAGCTGATGTGCAGGACGTCTCTGTCGGTGGAAGTGAAGGTCACGGTGGCTCTGAACTTTTATGCAAGCGGCTCCTTCCAAGCCGCTGCTGGGGACATAGCTAACATATCCCAGTTCACCGTGCATCGCTGCATCCGGCAGGTCACCGATGCCCTTTTCACAAGGAGACACCAATTCATCTCCTTCCCCATGACCCTGGAGAGGCAGGAGCAGCGTGCAGTCGGATTTGCGAGGATCGCGGACTTCCCCATGGTGCAGGGCGCCATTGACTGCACGCATGTGGCTTTGCGGGCACCTATCGACAATGCCGAGGATTACCGCAACCGGAAGGGCTACCATTCCCTCAATGTACAGCTGGTGTGTGACAACAGGCAGCGCATCCTAGCTGTCAATGCCCGCTTTCCAGGCAGCAGCCACGATGCATTTATCCTGCGCCAGACTACTGTGGCTGACATGTTCCAGGCACAGCCTCCCCCAAGAGGATGGCTTATCGGGGACAAAGGCTATCCTTTGTGTACATGGCTCATGACCCCGCTCCGCGCACCCAGGACCCCTGCTGAGGAGGCATACAACGAAAGCCATCAAGCCACAAGGAACATCATAGAGCAAACGATTGGCGTCCTCAAGCAACGGTTCCGCTGCCTGGATCTCTCCGGCGGATCTCTGCAGTATTCGCCGGATAGAGTCTCCCAGTTCGTCGTCGTTTGCTGCATGCTGCACAACCTGGCTATCCGCAGGACTCAGGCACTGCCACCTCACGGTGGACCACCACCTCAGGAGGAGGAGCAGGAGGACCATGAGGAGGAGGAGGAGGAGGAGGAGGAGTACCAGCCCAGGAGGGAGCCACAAGGTCCAAGGGCCGTCCGTCGGCGGCTTATTGAACGACACTTCTAGGCCCCCTGTCAGGGAATGGCTTGTGGCAATGAAGGGACATGAATGCAGCCGCTCCGCAAGCCCTCAGCCGGTTAACGCAACAACCACTTCAAACATCAAACATGGACAAGCTGAATAAAGAAAAAGCTTTATTGAACAAACTCAGGGCCCTTCCCACATGAAACCCAAAAAACAGACAACACCCCCAAAAAACAGTCAAACACATGACTCACTCCCACAACCTGGGGAGGAATAACAAAACTTTTCCATCCAAATGGCCTTCATCCTCGGCCTTACCAAAACAACCCCCCCCATAGACAACACAACCACCCCCATATAAAAAAACATTTGGCAACACACTCTACTTTGTGTGCCGAGAGGGCGAGTCCTTGTCCAGCCTTTTCCGGCCCCTGGCCGACCTGCTGCTCCGCCTCAACCTGGGCCCTGTGGGTGCTGCAAGGCTGGGGGAAGGCTCCTGAGGGGCACATTGCGTGATGGCAGATGCCCTTGGGGGTCGGCCTAGACGAGCTCTGGCCCTCGAGGGGCCGGCTGCTGACTGCTGCAGCTGTGGCTGGGCAGCATCAGTCTCTCCAGCAGCTCGTGGCAGCTTCGCTGGGGGAGTGGTAGTGGCGGCTGCAGCAATGGGGGCAAGCTGGCTGATGCCAGGCGCTCGCTGCTCGCCTGAGACACTGGCACTCGGCCGGGCTGGCACTGCAGCAAGCGCAGCAATCTGGTGAAGGCCAGACCGCTGTGCTGCTGCAGCGCGGCGGGTGCCCTGGCGATGCCTGCCTGACACAGCGAGTGTGGCAGCAGTGAGTGCCCGTACTGCCCTGGTCTGTGCCCGCATCAGACCAGCCAGTGGCTGCACGGCACCACTGATCAACTGGCCACTCACTGCCTGTGCTGCCCTGAAGTCGTCCCGACTCGCGTCCTGTGCTGCCCTGAATTCGGCCCGACTTGCGTCCTGTGCTGCCCTCAATTCGGCCCGACTCGCGTCCTGTGCTGCCCCGAATTGTTCGAGACCCCTGGCCTGTGCTGCCCCGAGTTGTTCGAAACCCCTGGCCTGTGAGGCCCCGAAATCGGACACACTATGAGCCAGGGACACGATGGCCTCAGGCAACCGTGCCACAACCCCCATGAACTCGGTGTGCCGGCGATCCGAGTCCGCGGACATTTGATCGAGGAGGCGCACCTCCTGGGCGAGGGCCGTCTCCGGACTGGAGGCCGGACTCTCCCTCTGGGGAGAAGGCCGCCGAGCTGGCCGACCCTTCCCGCGTGGCTGGACGCCACTGGGCCCAGCAACTACACTCCCCTGCAACACTTCCCCCCTCTGGGCAGAAGGCCGCCGAGCTGCCCGACCCTTCCCGCGTGGCTGGACGCCACTGGGTACAGGAGCTACACTCCCCTGCAACACTTCCCCCCCTCTGGGGAGAAGGCAGCCGAGCTGCCCGACCCTTCCCGCGTGGCTGGACGCCACTGGGCACAGGAGCTACACTCCCCTGCAACACTTCCCCCCTCTGGGGAGAAGGCAGCCGAGCTGCCCGACCCTTCCCGCGTGGCTGGACGCCACTGGGCACAGGAGCTACACCCCCCTGCAACACCTCCCCCTGGCTCTCCTCCAGGGAAGACGTGTCCCCTCCATTGCCATCCCCTGGCGCGGATGAGGGTTCCCCCGATGGGCCGCCTTCCTCTTGCTCCTCCTCGTCTTCCTTTTCCGAGGGACTGTCACTGGCAGCTTCAGGGACCTCCTCCTCACCAGCTGAAAGCAGGAAGGCACAAGAGTAGCTTTAGAGTGAGGACAGGGTGTCAGCGAGGGAGGCATGAGTGGTGGCATTCAGCGCATTGGTCGGACAGTGGCAAAGGATGTAGATCTGAAGCGCAAGGGGAACGAGAGAAATCCAAAAGGTCATACCATTGGGGCCCAGCACAGGGTCGGCATCTCCACATGCAACGAGGCCAATCAGCCGGCCACCCATGAGTCGACCCACGCGCTCCTCCAGGTCACTGAGCTGCTGGAACTGGGGACGGCCTCCCCCGGTGACAGTCCGGCTCCTCAGATTCTGGGCCAGCTTGGCCTGCAAGAGAAAGGACGGCCTCTAAGTACAGTGTGGTGCCCTGTTGTTGTGTGCACTGCCTCCCATGGTTGAATAGCTTGGCCAGTGTGGTGCCCTGTTGCTGTATGCACTGCCTCCCATGGTCGAATAGCTTGGCCAGTGTGGTGCCCTGTTGCTGTATGCACTGCCTCCCATGGTAGAATAGCTTGGCCAGTGTGGTGCCCTGTTGCTGTATGCACTGCCTCCCATTGTCGAATAGCTTGGCCAGTGTGGTGCCCTGTTGCTGAATGCACTGCCTCCCATGGTCGAATAGCTTGGCCAGTGTGGTGCCCTGTTGCTGTATGCACTGCCTCCCATGATCGAATAGCTTGGCCAGTGTGTAAAGTGCAGAAAGTGCAATTGATGTTCATGCCAGTGCCATAGCTGCTGGATGAGGGCTGGCCATTAGGGCTTTGAGCTCCCTTTGCCCATAATGTGAGGTGCACATGCAAGGATGAGGAGGACACTGGAAAGGGTACTCACCCTGACAATCCGAGTGAGGTCGTTAAACTTTTTCCGGCATTGGGCACCAGTCCTGGGGACATCGCAGGTGGCTGTGACCCTCTGGGCGATATCCCTCCAGGCTCTCCTGTACACCCTGGTGGCAGGCTTCTTGCCACTGTCCGGGAACAAGATATGGCGTCTCCTCTCCAAAGCCCTAACCAGCACCTTTAAATCATGGGCAGAGAAGCGCTGCGCTCGCTCACGGGCCCTCTGCATCCTTCCTGGCGCTATTTCTCTCCAGCAGCAATGTTTAGGCCTAGCTGGAGGGCTGCAGTATCCAGGGCATGGCAGCAGACCAAGTCGACCCTTCCCCCTTTAAGAGCTGGCCGGCGCCAGGGTGTCTGCTGTCAATCAAGAAATGACCGCACCTGCGCTGCGCCCGGCCTCGGTGGCATCAGTCTGCACCGCCGGCTTAGCGCCTAAAGATAGCCGTGCATTGCCAGTTTTAGCGCTCGAGCAAACTCCTTGGCCAAAGCTACTGAATATCGGCGAAGTGACCTCCACTTTGCGCCGGGCGCAAACTTTAGCGGCCGCCCGACTTTACCACCCCAAAAGTGGCTATACTGAATTTCTAGGCCCATATCCCTTATTAATTTAAGAAACTGGCCCGGCTTTTCCTGCAACGGCAAGATCAGCGATATGCACCGTAAATGTTGCCATCCAGCACACCAGTCTCGCAGTTGAAAACTTACTCCATATTTTCCTTTATTTATAACTGAAATAGGTGGCAGCGGACATAGCGACGAATCAGGAGCAGTGTGTATCTGCAGTGTGTGGAGACCTGAGTTGCCCGCCACATGCACTTTGGTGTCAGGGATCTGTACCCATTTCTGAGATAGAGACAGTCTCTGCTATTAACAAATGTAGCTGCCATTGTGGGAGCCGTACAAGGCAAGTGTTTGATTAGTTTGGGTTTGACATGTCCCACCTCAAAAGGGAGAACCAAGCTCTAATGGACTCGATAAGTGTCAAGTTACAGTAATTCATCATTCAGCTAAGGATAAGGACATTATGGAAGGAATTCTGACCGACTATTTCCGAAGAAGCGACTGTTCAAATTCATCAGGATCAATTTGTTTTCCTCGGCAGCATAACCGGCATCTGGACAGTGGGGTAGATCAGTTGCCGAAGAGATTTATTACCGGAAGCCATCCCTTCTGCACATCGGGGTTGTGTTTCAAATTAATGCAGTACAAGCAAGTCCAGGGAGAACTTCAAACTGCTCCATAACCTGGAAATGTGTTAGAAAGTGATAATAAAAAGGCTTTTCCAAACTGAGTTAAATGTAGTGAGAGTTCAATCAACTTGAGATTTCGCCTACTTTAAAGTAAAGCTTTTCGTACAAATGGTTGGCAGCGCCATATATAAACTTACCAAAATGCCATTTTACCAAACATACTGAGCCCATCAGCCCCGTTATTTAACAGCCTAAGTAGGAACAGGAATCAAAGTGGCATTCATTCAGCAAACCCGCGATCACTGTTGCTTTTAATGCAGGCGGAGCCAATTATAATTAACTGTTCACCGTCTCGGTGAGGGAAACAGCAACGCGGCTCAAATGGTCCAGGAAATTATGGTGTGTCATGAATAATGCCGTAACTCACCTGCACTGTGATGTCCTGGGCCGCTTACGGTGCAAGTCGAGCCCCATGCCACAGTTACGCCATTCTAATAACACAAGTTTCCAGTGTAGTGTATGTAACCGCCTACCTTTAAGAGACTATTGTATGTAACCGTTCACCTTTAAGAGAACTATTTTAGGTGTGGCACTACTTGTTTGGCTTCTGTATACGGTAATACCGACGGTGACCACACCGGTATATAAGTGCTGTGGCATGATTTATTGGGCAGATTCGCCCTGACCTTCGAATAGTAAAGTCCTGTTGTATGTTACTCCTGAAGTCTGTGTCGTAATTAACTGCACAACCCACAGACTTTACAGTGGCGACGAGTCCGATCGTACCCTGCGGCAACAATATTTTCAAGCAACGAAAGAGCGTCGAAAAGAGGCAACCGCCCTCGTCATTCGGCTGAGAGAAAACTCAAGGTTGCAGCAATAGAAAGGAGGAAGACTTTAGCGACAAAAACTTCCATCAGCAACAGGCACTGACTGTCCCTTCTGCCACGGTGACTGTGAGTAAGGGAAAGTGAAAAGAATAGCCGGTGGATAAGGGCTGGGCACTCGACCACGGTCGAGGGGAAAAAGGAGCCGGACAAAAAAAAAAAAAAAAGTCGGGTCCAACGGCATCGTGAGAGACTGCGACCGGCGGGAAAAGCCGGGCGGTGACCGAAGCCACGAAGCGCTGCGACCGGGAGCGTAGGCGCGGGAAGAGAGAAACTCAGCCGCAGCCGGGGAGAGAAGCACCGGACTGCGAGAGGGCTGGGAGGCGCGATTGGGGTCCGAGCGAGCGGGAGAGGCAGAGCCGACCAAGAGAGACTGCGCGAGAGCCAGTCCAGCGGCTGAACTGTCCTCCGTCAACGGGGTGTAACCAGTGCCGGTAGAGCCGAGCGAGCGGGAGAGAGGCAGAGCCGAGCAAGGGGAACTGTGCAAGAGCCAGCCCAGTGGCTGAACCTGTTCGCCGTCAACGGGGTACCCAGAGCCGGTCGCCCTGCCAATAAAAAAAAAGGGAAAGCCTTGAAGCTGACGCGCAGGCTGTGAACCTGAAAGCCAGCGGCCGTCGCCCTCGGGGGAAAGTGTACCCCTCCCGCCAGGGAAGAAACGCGGGAAGCCGCCATTAGGCGGGGAAGAAGACAGAAGCGGGAAACCGCCATTGAAGTGGGCGGGGAGAGAAGATAAGAGCGGGGAACCGCCATTTTCGCGGGAAAACCGCCATCTTAGAAAAAAAAAAGAAATAATAATTTAAAGAAATACTTGTGTTGTTCCCAAAGAGAGGAAGATGCCTAAGCGTGGTAACATCAACGATTTTAATTCGGAGATAGAAGACTGGGCCACGTACGTGGAACGCATTGAGATCTATTGTGAGGCCAACAAAATAGAAGAAGACGACAAAGCTATAACCTTGCTAAACTCGATGGGCGCAAAGACATACGGGCTCTTGAAGCATCTACTATCACCAGCTAAACCAGCGGATCAGACTTTCGATGAGATAGTGGCTGTTCTGAAGGATCACTTGAACCCCACACCGTTGATGTTGGCTGAACGATTCAAATTCTATGCGAGAACGCAACGGAAAGACGAAAGCAACGCGGAATACTTGGTCGAACTGCATAGACTAGCGAAATACTGCCAGTTTGAAGGGAATCTGACAGAGGCATTGCGAGACAAGTTCGTATGCGGACTGTCCAAGGAAGGGACGCAAAAGTGACTACTCGAAGAGAACGACCTTACACTTGACAGGGCTGTCCTTATAGCAGCATCGCATGAAGCCGCAGCGAAAGGAACTGCGGAAATGCAGCTAAAGGCAGCGGCACTCGGTGTGGACCAAATTACCTCGAGTATAACAAAATGCTATCGCTGTGGGAAGACAACACACGATCAGAACCAATGCTGGTTTAAGAACCAGGAATGTAGGAAATGTGGCAAACTGGGTCACATCGCTAAGGTATGCCGGTCAGGGAAGAAGACCAACAACCAAAGGAAGCCATCACAGGAAAAGTACAACAAGGTACACAAGGTGGCTGAGAAGAGTTCAGACGAACAGAATTCAGACTCAGACCCAAACGGCCAGGAGCTGGGTAGTCTGAGAATTCATAATGTGAGTAAGGAAGCTGACCTACAAACTATCTGGGTCATGCTAAAAATAGCTGGAGTCCAAGTGAAAATGGAGTTGGACACTGGATCAGCTGTATCAGTCATAAATCGAAGGGATTACCACAGGCTATTCTCACATATACCCTTAAGAGATACCAAGTTCGTATTGCAGACATACACGGGGCATAAAGTATACCCCATGGGAAAGATAAGAGTCAAGGTGAGAGATAGGGGTAAAGAACACCCAAGAATGAACTTATACGTACTACCTGAGGGAGGACCACCAATTCTAGGACGGGAGTGGATCAAGAAAATAGACATGGAATGGCACTACCTACAAGCAATGACGAGTGAGGACTCGGTGCAGACAAGCAGCTCAGACTCTGAGCCGGAAGACGATAAGTCCAGCCCAAGTATGAAAAACAAGGTTAACATGAACTCACTGACTAAGGTTGGAAAAACGATGGCGTGTATAAAGACAGAGAATTCTGAGTCTGTTCAAGTTACAGACATATGCATTACGGAGGAACACCGGGCTCGAACTCAACGTTATCTCAAAGTACGACAACAATTAGAACAATTGAGTTACCGTCTCGTACAAGAGATGAAAACAATGAAAAAGTTCTATGACACCGAATGGGAGAGTCTGGAAAGACAACAGAACCTGCTGGCTCAAGCAGAGAGCGACCATAGAGCCATCGTGACCAATTACCGATCACATCTCCCTTATGATGTTCAGGAGTTAGAATATTTGCATGATCTAGAGATACAGCATAAAGGCAAACCACGCTACACTGAGGATTTTGTCCTGCAATTGGAGACGGAGCTAGTGCAGGCAAGGTTAAGAGAAGCTGAATCGCAATGTGCACTTAAAGAGATGCAGAAAAAAATCTTGGACATAGAAAAGAGAAACGCTTCTTTACCTGATGAGAATAATGTGGCCATGTTGCAAGAGGAGCTTATAGGGGCGAAACTGAAAGAAGCTAAGCAAAGGATGTTGGAACTTGAAACACAGAACCAAATCAGCAGTAACCAGCTATGTCGAGCAGAGAAGGAGTGCAATGGTCTACAGGAGAAGGTGCAATATCTCTCAGCCCAGAATAAGCGACTACTCACTCAGTTAAATGAAAGTAAAGGGAAAATGGCTGAGATAGACTGCAAGAATAAAGAAGATTTGATGGCAGTGAGACTTCGAGAGGCAGATAGCATAGCAGCCTTGGCTGAACTCCAACAGAAAATTGCGAAAGAAGCAAATGAAGAGGAATCTTCTGGAAGCCAGGATTTTATTCCAGTTCTTCTCTACGACTCCTTACAAGCAGAGTGTGAGAAGTTGAAAGAACAGTATGAACAGGCCCAGGCTATAATTCTGGAGGGGGTTAACTCGGCAACCTCTGAAAAGCTAGTTTCAGTAGAAGCATATGAGCAACTAAAGGTTGAACATGAGCAAGAAGTCCAAAGGCTGCAGGAAATTCTTGATGAGCTCAAGGCCAAGACAGACTCATCGGTAGAAGTTCCATCCATAGATGAGAAATTAGAGGTGAAAGACATGGCAGAACATAAAAGACAAGATGTCCAAGAACTCATAAAAATATTGAAGGAAACCCAAGACAAATATGAGGCGGCAATGACCGAGGTTCAACAACTTGAAGAACAGATTCAACTGGGAATCCTTTCAGTGGAAGAAAAGGAAACTGTAAGAAACACAGAGACTGTAAGAATGGCCCCTGAACATGAGCTAGAGAGCATCAAGGCGCAACTTCTCCGAGCGCTGAAAGCCAAAGTACAAGAGGAAAAAAAGGTGGATGAAATGGAGAAGACTCTGATCCACAGTGTTCCCGTGGAAGAGTTAATGGTCAGCCAACTCCTTCATATGCTGAGGGACAAGACTCTGCAATGGGAACAATCTGAACACGAGCTTCAATCTTCAAAGGGAAGGAGTTCGGAGCCCTCAAAAGTTATGGAAATAGCTGAGGTTGCAACACAGATTTTACTGGGATGCCAAAAGTACGCTGAATCATGTCTATGTGAACAACAGAATGTTGAAACAGCTGCTCCAGTAGAAGGATTGAATAGCCCGATCAATCAATCCCCGATGGAAGGGGAAGTATTGAAATCACAAATGAGGTCCTTAGTGAAGGATTTGCAGGAAACCCAGGAAGAGCGGGATGACTATGAACGCATGAAGAAGTCCCTTCAGGAAAGATGTCTAGGGAGGGAACAACAGTCGGCTAACGTCCAGTTGGGTAAGGAAGAAGTAGCAGGCCCTCTCGCTAGACTAGTTCAGGATGACACCGAATATTACCATGACCTGTTGAGTGACACGGAATATTACGAGGACTTGGTCTGCCCAGCTTGTGATGAAAACTCCCAAAGTGCAGAAATCAGGATGAAGCACTTAAAGTCTAAGGAACATAGGGAGATGGTGGCGCTACAGTTGGCAGCTGAGAAGGGAGCCCCGAGAGTCTCCAAGAAGCAAAAAAGGAAAAGACGAAGCCGAAGATGATAACCATCTAAATCATTATCACTTCTAATGGGAAAGTAGGGAAAAATTACTAAGGCAGTCCAGCTGTTTGTAAAAGTCAGCGCTGCTGGTTCAGCAGGACGGAAGTTCAAGCTGTTACGTCAAGGGAAAGACTATTGGATGAGTCACGCTAGCAATGTGAACCGGCAACACCACAGAGATGTTGTTCGGACCGAGTCAAGACCAGAGACTGAATCTGTGAACTGTTCCCACAGAGACTGAACCTGTGAACTGTTTTCCGCAGAGACTATATCTGTAAATTGTTTTACATGAAGTTGAATATATGTTATGTTTAATGGGGAATACGTATGTTGTAAGCTAAAAAGGGAGGATTGTAGTGTATGTAACCGTCTACCTTTAAGAGACTATTGTATGTAACCGTTCACCTTTAAGAGAACTATTTTAGGTGTGGCACTACTTGTTTGGCTTCTGTATACGGTAATACCGACGGTGACCACACCGGTATATAAGTGCTGTGGCATGATTTATAGGGCAGATTCGCCCTGACCTTCGAATAGTAAAGTCCTGTTGTATGTTACTCCTGAAGTCTGTGTCGTAATTAACTGCACAACCCACAGACTTTACATCCAGGAAAATCTGTCCCTCAGAGTCTTGTCAATTCACACAGTAATATGTGGTTATTATGGCTGACCACTTTTGCATCTTATTTTTCAAGGCCTTATGTTACATTGTTATAGTATCACATCGTTAAATGGAACTACTTTGGTATGGAACTACTTTGGTATGGTGTAGTTAAGAACATAAGAAGTAGGATCAGGAGTAGGCCACACGGCCCCTTGGGCCTGCTCCGCCATTCAATAGGATCAGGCTGATCCGAATCTAGACTCACGTCCACTTCCCTGCCCTCTCCCCGTAACCCCTAATTCCCTTATCTGCTAGGAAACTGTCTATCTCCATTTTAAATTTATTTAATGTTGCAGCTTCCACAGCTCTCTGGGATAGCAAATTCCATAGATTTACTACCCTCTGAGTGAAGAACTTTCTCCTCATCTCAGTTTTGAAAGGGCAGCCCCTTATTCTAAGATTATGCCCCCTAGTTCTAGTCTCACCCATCAGTGGAAACATCCTCACTGCATCCACCCGATCAAGCCCCCTCACAATCTTATATGTTTCGATAAGATCGCCTCTCATTCTTCCACAATCAACTTTGAGTGCTGCCGCATGGTGCGGAGTGATACAAGATGTCCGACGCTGCACTGTGCACTGACCGTGCACAGTGTGCCACATAGCAAACGTCGGTGGGTGTTTCAGCAGCAGAGTGGGGCTATAAAAGGCTCCCGAGACCCAGGTAAGGCCTCAGAGCGTCGGTGGGTGTTTCAGCGGCAGAGCGGCGCTATAAAAGGCTCCAGAGGCCCAGGTAAGGCCTCAGAGCGTCGGCGGGTGTTTCAGCGGCAGAGCGGGTCTATAAAAGGCTCCCGAGACCAGGTAAGGCCTCAGAGCGTCGGCAGGAATTACAGCGGCCGAGCGGGGCTATTAAAGGCTCCAGAGACCCAGGTAAGGCCTCAGAGCGTCGGTGGGTGTTTCAGCGGCAGAGCGGGGCTATAAAAGGCTCCCGAGACCCAGGTAAGACCTCAGAGCGTCGGCGGGTGTTTCAGCGGCAGAGCGGGGCTATAAAAGGCTCCTGAGACCAGTCTCCAAACTCGGAACACAGAGGGAAGGAGAGAGGTAAAAAGAAATCGAAGTGTGACGTCACCAGAAAGCAGGTAAGTGATTGGTTGGTTGGTTGGTGAGTGTTTCTCTCTCTTTAAGCTTAAACTCTGGTTTATAGTTTCTAAGGTGCGATATTCATCATCTAGAATCGGTGCAGAGGGTATTTAAAAATAATATTAACAAATTTAATTAATTACATAGAATGGGAGAGCAGGTGATGTGTTACTGCTGCAATATGTGGGAGCTGGTGGAGACCATTGATGCTCACGGTGATCACATTTGCAGTAAGTGTTAGCTGCTCGAGGAATTCGAGCTCCGTGTTGAAGAGCTGGAGTCCGAGCTTCAAACACTGAGACACATCAGGGAGGGGGAGAGTTACCTGGACTCTGTGTTTCAGAAGATAGTCACACCAATTAGATTAATTAATTCAGATGTAGTCCGTGGCCAGGGTCAGGATGGTGTGACTAGAAGTGAGGCAGGTACGGGGATCCAGGAGGTAGTGTTGGAGGAGCCGCAGCCCTTGCTCTTGTCCAACAGGTTTGAGGTTCTTACTCCCTGTGAGGATGGGAACGGGGACTGCAGGGAGGATGAGCAACCTGGCCACAGCACCATGGAGCGGGGGGCCATTCAAGTGGGGGGAGTTAAAAGAAATGTTGCAGTGGTAGGGGATAGTATCGTTAGGGGGATAGATAGGGTTCTTTGCAGCCGAGAGCGAGAGTCCCGAAGGCTGTGTTGCATGCCCGGTGCCAGGGTTAAGGACATCTCTCCTGGGCTGGAGAGAAACTTGGAGTGGGAGGGGGAGGATCCAGTTGTCGTGGTCCATGTTGGTACCAACGACATAGATAGGACAAGGAAAGAGGTTCTGCTGAGGGAGTTTGAGCAGCTAGGGGCCAAATTAAAAAGCAGAACCACAAGGGTAATAATCTCTGGATTGCTACCTGAGCCACGTGCAAATTTGGCTAGGGTAAATAAAATTAGAGAGTTAAATGCATGGCTCAAAGACTGGTGTGGGAGAAATGGGTTTTGCTTCTTGGGACACTGGCATCAGTACTGGGACAAGAGAGAGCTGTTCCGTTGGGATGGACTTCACTTGGCCAGTGCTGGGACCAGAGTCCTGGCGAATTGAATAACTAGGGCTGTAGAGAGGGTGTAAACTAATTAGTTGGGGGGAGGTTTTAAGAGAGCGAAAAATAAAAATGACAGCGGAGAAGGCAATAGAGCAAGGTAGCAGTGGGGGAGTTAAAAATCAGAGCGTGTCAGGAAGGGACAGAATGTATAATGGTAAAGTAGTAAAGGGGATAAAAGCAGAAATAAATTGTCAGAAAACATATTTGAAAGTTCTTTATCTGAATGCACGCAGCATTCGTAACAAAATAAACGAGTTGACGGTACAAATAACTACACATGGGTATGATCTGGTGGCCATTACGGAAACATGGCTGCAAGATGATCATGACTGGGAACTAAACATACAAGGGTATTTGACAATTAGGAAGGACAGACAGGAAGGAAAGGGAGGTGGGGTTGCTATGTTAATCAAGGATGGAATCACTGCAATAGTCAGAAATGATATTGGGTCAAAGGATCAGGATAGTGAAACAGTTTGGGTGGAGATAAGGAATAATGAGGGGAAAAAGTCACTAGTGGGCGTAGTCTATAGGCCTCCTAACAGTTGCAACTCTGTTGGTCGGTGTATAAATCAGGAAATAGTTGGGGCTTGTAATAAGGGAACAGCTATAATCATGGGGGATTTTAACTTTCATATTGACTGGACTAATCAAATTGGGCATGGCAGCCTTGAGGAAGAGTTCATAGAGTGTATTAAGGATGGGTTCCTTGAGCAGTATGTAACTGAACCAACCAGGGGGCAGGCAATCTTAGATCTGGTCCTGTGTAATGAGACAGGATTAATAAAAAATGTCCCAGTAAAGGATCCCCTTGGAATGAGTGACCATAACATGGTTGAATTCCAAATCCAGTTTGAGGGTGAGAGAGTTGGATCTCAAACCAGCGTACTGAGCTTAAATAAAGGAGATTTTAAGGTATGAGAGTAGAATTGACTAAAGTGGACTGGGAAAACAGATTAAAGTGTAAGACGGTACAAGAGCAGTGGTCTACATTCAAGGAGATATTTCACATCTTTCAAGATAAATATATTCCAGAGGAAAAAGGGGAGTAAAGGAAAAGACAGCCATCTGTGGCTTAGTAAAGTAATAAAGGATAGTATCCGACTGAAAACAAGGGCATATAAAGTAGCCAAATCTAGTGGGAGGATAAAAGATTGGGAAGCATTTAAAAGCCAGCAAACAATAACTAAAAGATTAATTGAGAAAGCAAAGATAGATTATGAAAGTAAACTAGCAAAAAATATAAAAACAGATAGCAAGAGTTTCTACAGCTATATAAAAAGAAAAAGGGAGGCTAAAGGAATGTTGGTCCCTTAGAGGATGGGACCGGGAAACTAGTGGTGGGGAACATGGAGATGGCAAAGATGCTGAACAAATATTTTGTATCAGTCTTTACAGTAGAGGACACTAAAAATATCCCAACACTGGACAAACAGGGGGCAATGGCGGGGGGGGAGGAGCTAAACATGATTAAAATCATTAAGGAGATGGTACTCGGTAAAATAATGGGACTTAAGGCGGATAAATCCCCCGAATCTGATGGCCTACATCCTAGGGTCTTGAGAGAAGTGACGGTAGGGATTATGGATGCATTGGTGATTATTTTCCAAAACTCCCTGGACTCAGGAAAGGCCCTGGCAGATTGGAAAACTGCTAATTTAACACCCTTATTTAAGAAGGGAAGTAGACAGAAAGCCGGAAACTATAGACCAGTTAGCCTAACATCTGTGGTTGGCAAAATGTTGGAGTCCATTATTAAGGAAACAGTAACAGAGCATTTGGATAAACATAATTTAATAGGACAGAGTCAGCATGGTTTTATGAAGGGGAAGTCATGTTTGACAAATTTGCTCGAATTCTTTGAGGACGTAACATACAGGGTGGATAAAGTGGATGTAGTGTATTTGGAATTCCAAAAGGCATTTGACAAGGTGCCACACAAAAGATTACTGATCAAGATAAAATATCACAGGATTGGGGGTAATATATTGGCATGGGTGGAAGATTGGCTATCTAACAGAAAACAAAGAGTTGGGATAAATGGTTCGTTCTCGGGCTGGCATTCAGTAACCAGTGGTGTTCCGCAGGGGTCAGTGCTGGGAACCCAACTCTTTACAATCTATATTAACGAATTGGAGGAAGGGACCTAGTGCAACATATCCAAGTTTGCCGACGATACAAAGATGGGGGGGAAAGCAGTGAGTGAGGAGGACATAAAAAACCTGCAAAAGGACATAGACAGGCTAAGTGAGTGGGCAGAGATTTGGCAGATGCAATATAATGTTGGAAAGTATGAGGTTATGCACTTTGGCAGAAAAAATCAAAGAGCAAGTTATTATCTAAATGGAGAGAAACTGCAAAGTGCTACAGTACAAAGGGATCTGGGGGTCCTGGTGCATGAAACACAAAACGTTAGTATGCACGTGCAGCAGGTGATCAGAAAGGCCAATGGAATCTTGGCTTTTATTGCAAGGGGAATGGAGTATAAAATCAGGGAAGTCTTGCTGCAGTTATACAGGGTATTGGTGAGGCCACACCTGGAATACTGCGTGCTGTTTTGGTTTCCATATTTAAGAAAAGATATACTTGCTCTCGAGGCGGTTCAGAGAAGGTTCACTCGGTTGATTCCGGAGATGAGGGGGTTGACGTATGAGGAAAGGTTTTGGAGCCGAGCCCTGAGACCGAGCCGAGGGGGGGAAAGGCCGAGTCCCCGGCCCACGGCCGCAAACGGGGCCGAGCCCCGGGACCGTGCCGAGGAGGGGAAAGCCCGAGTCCCCGGCCGCAAAAAGAGCTGAGCCCCGGGACTGGGCCGAGGGGGGGAAAGCCCGAGTCCCTGGCTGCAAACAGAGCTGAGCCCCGGGACTGGGCTGAGGGGGGGAAAGCCTGAGTCCCCGGCTGGGGCCTCCAGCTCCACAAGGTGGTTAGACCTTCCCTGGAAGACAACTGAGTTCCTTCATACTTGAAATGGATCACTTCATTTCTAACTGTTCCTAAATACTATTTGAAACTGAATTAATTCATTATTTTCCTTAGTTCCCTGTATTAAAGTTCAGGTTTTTAAACACCCCATAGCTAAGAAGACAACTGCAATAAATGATCTGGCATTAAGCCATATAGAACAGGAAAGTGGCAGCTGTTAAAATGTGAATAAAAGTAAAAGCTGAGGTAAAGATGGCCGAATTAACGGCAGTTTGAAAGATTAGGCCCCGCCCTCACATGCCATGAAAGACCCCCCATGACGCAGCGCGCTCCCCCCGTAGGATTGGTCACCCTTCACGTCACTCAACGCTAATGAGCGGTAGGATTGGTCAACCGCTAATGAGCGGAATTTGGCAGTTTTTTGAATACTGGCCAAACAATTTTTGTGTGACCAAAAAGTAAATATACTTATGACGCTCCCCTAATCATAAGCTTTCTTTTGATATAACATATGTGTAGGTACGCTCTATAACTTGAGTGTATAGAGGACAGACAGACAGACAGAAGAGCTCTTTTATATATATATATAGATAGATAGACTAGCTGAAGTGCCCGGCGGTGCTGAGGGTTTTTTGAGGGGAAGTTGTTGTTGGAAGAGAGAGAGAGAGCAACTGGGGGGAAGAGAGAGCGTGACTGGGGGGAAGAGAGAGAGAGAGAGAGAGAGAGAGGCAGAGAGGAAAGGAGGGAGAGTGACAGAGAGGGAAGGAGAGAGAGAGACAGAGAGGGAAGGAGAGAGAGAGACAGAGAGGGATGACAGAGAGGGGGAAGGGGGTAGGGGAAGGGGGGGTTGGGGAAGGGGGGTTGGGGGTGGGGGGTGAGGGAAGGGGGGTGGGGGAAGGGGATGGGGGAAGGGGATGGGGAAGGGGATGGGGGAAGGGGGGTGGGGGAAGGGGGGGTTGGGGGGAAGGGGGGTGGGGGAAGGGGGGTGAGGAAGGGGGTGGGGGAAGGGGGGTGGGGAAGGGGGGGTGGGGAAGGGGGGGTGGGGAGGGAAGGTGGGAGGGGTGGGGGGAGAGGGGGGGAAGGGGGGAAAGAGGGGGTGGTGGGGAGGTGGGAAGGGGAGGGAGGGGTGGGGGGAGAGGGGGGAAGGGGGAAAGAGGGGGTGGTGGGGAGGTGGGAAGGGGGAGGGAAGGGGGTGGGAGGAGGGGAAAGGGAAGGGGAAGGGGAAGGGGGAGAAAGGGAAGAGGAAAGGGGGAAGGGGGGGAAGCGGGGAGGGGGGAAGGGGAGGGGTGGGAAAGGGGGATGGGGGAAAGGGGGGAAGGGGGTGGGGAGGAAGGGGGTTGGGGAGGAGGGAGTGCAGGAGGGGGCAGGAGGCGGAAGGGGGGAAGGGGGGAAGAAGGGGGGGAAGGAGGGTGGGAGGGGGAGAGGGGGGAGAGGGAGGGAGAAGGGGGAAGGGGGTGTGAGGGTGGGAGGAGGGAGGGGGTGTGAGGGGGAGGAGGGAGGGGGGAAGGGGGGTAAGGGGAGGGGAGGGAGAGGGAGGGGGTGGGGGGGAAGTGGGGGAGGGTGTGGGGGAAGGAGGGGAAGGGGGGAAAGGGAGTGGGGGAGCTAGCAGACCCTCTCCCCTCTGCCAGTGTTGAGAATTGCGCTACCAGCGGTTTGAAAAGGCTAGGCCCCGGGGCCTCGGGCACCCGCACTGACATAGCCCAGCCGAGCCCAGTGCCCCGGGCAGCCCGAGCTCCGCAGCCGCCGTTCGGCCGCAGGCCACAAAGCACCCGAGCCCAGCGTCGGCGATGGCTCTGCGGAGCTCTGTACCGCTCCGCCCGCCTTTACAAAGATGGCGGCGGTGTCTACGCTTGACTCATTCCCACCCCGCCAGCCTTTCCAAAGATGGCGGCGATCGCGGGCCGCTTGTTGAGTGGGACGGGAGGTGCCTAGCTCGGGCGTGGCTGGGAAGGAGACGCCGAGGCTTCGAGGCCTGCAGTCGGGGTAACCCTGGAAGGTTGCGGTGCCCGGCGGAGGTAGCGAGTCAACAGGAAAAAAAGAGGGTGAAAGGTAGGAAAATTAATCAGCTTAGAAAAAATATTGACAAATTAATTTACTTTTTTAAAAAACAATTTAATTGTGTTTTAAAAGCAACTTTTTTTTTGCTGGAAATCTATATCTGAAAATAAACACGCAGAAAGTGGGAAAAATAAATGAAGAGTTAGGAATCAAGATGGCGGCCACTCACCTCAGCTCAGAAGGATTAGGCCCGCCCACACATGCAATGAAACGCCCCCCGTGACGCACCAATTGGTCAACCATCAGGTCACTCAACTGTAGGATTGGTCAACCATCATGTCACTCAACTCTAGGATGGCCCGCCCGCACACGCAATGAACCCGCCCCCGTGACGCAGCGATTGGTCAACCGTCACGTCACTCGACTGTACGATTGGTCAACCTTCACGTCACTCAATGCTAATGAGCGGATAATGAACGGAATTTTGAACGCTTTTTGTATACCGTCTGAACAATTTTTGTCTGACCAAAAAGTAAATACGCTTATGACCATTCCAGAATCATAAGCTTTCTTTTGATATAACACATGTGTAGGTACGCTCTATAACTTTTGAGTGTATAGCGACCATACAGACAGACAGAGACAGATGAGCTCTTTTATATATATAGAGATAATAGAGATATAAGAACACAAGGAGACACAACACCTTAGCTTTACCTTTCAGCTGTTGTCCGGTGTTAAAGAAACTTTCTGATGATTTTATAAGGCCTCTCACAATTTCCTCAAACACATGCCACATCTTAAGTGAAAACATACCCCATAAACGCTGAATTTGGATGAGCACTACATTCATTTTTTTTAATTTGATCTGGGGATGTGGACAACACAGCAAGGCAGTATTTATTGTCCACCCCTAATTGCTCGAGGGCGGAGGTTCCCAAACAATTTTTGCTAAGTTTCTCTTTGGCGATTCAAGTCCCCCCCCCCCGCCTTTCTAAGAAACAGTGGGGGAAAAATTCGATAAGGCCCGAAGACTAGCACAGGGATCGCGATGCGCAATCAGCCCGCGCCCGTTAAAAGGAGAGCAGGCAGCATGTAAACTTAGTGCTGCCTGCTAATTATAAGGACAGCAGCGCACAGCCCAGCGCTGAGCATGCTGCTGACTGGCTTTGTTCTCAGCAGGGGGCCGAAGATCACAAAGTTCGCACGAGGCTAGCCTGCACCTCTTAAAGAAGGTCTACACCTCTTAAAGGTAAACTGCCTTCTGGATATCAAAAATTTGTGCTTCAGCGCAAACCAAAATGGCTCAACAGGCCAGGGAAGGGGCACTCAGGTTTTCAGACGCAGCACTCGAGGCCTTTGTGCAGGGGCTGAACACACAAAGAGAAGTCCTCTACCCACAGAAGGCCAGGAGGTCCTCCAGAAGCACAGTAAGATGGATGTGGGACCAGACCGCCGAGATGGTCAATGGCAGCAGTGTCGCCCCTAGGATGTGGCTCCAATGCCAAAAGAAGTTTAATGAGATCACACAAGTGGTCAAGGTCAGTGAATGCATCTTGAAGAGCTGTCGCCTACCAACTGCACCACGAACATCACACACTGCTCAATGCACCACAACCCCATCACTCACCTACCAACAATCTACAAAACACAAGGCACAACTCACATTCCTAGCTTCACCTCACCCTTACATACTTACCACTGCTGCAACCCACATCTTACACCTTGCATACACTGCCAGCTATTCAACCAAGACAGGCAAATCACCCAAACCCATTGCATCACACTCACTGATACATTTCCCTTTCTCTTGCAGGCCAAGGTGGTTTATAACAGGAGAGAGCAGCAGCAAATCGGCAGGAGATAGGCAAAGCTACATGTCCTCACCTGCATGGAGGAGATGGTGCTGCAGATAATTGGAGGGGCCGTCACTGAGACAGTGGCAAGCAGCGGGCAGTGACCCAACATCTGAGTGCTGCAGTGGAACCTCAGCCTTCTGACATGCAAGCTCAGACTGCTTTCATGCAGGCTCATCTTGCTGTCATGCAAGCACAGACTGCTGCCATCATGACTGGGTTTACCAGTGTTGAAAGGGGCTTGCAGGCAATGTTCCCCCTAATTTTTTTTGGGTGCGCAGTCCCTTTGACGGGCTGCGTGGCCCATTCAAAATGCACAATATTTTCAATTGAAAAGCCGGTAAGCAACCTGCGTGGGATCTCCAGACAGCTGCGCGACTGTACAGCTTATTGGGAACATTGCTTGCAGGGTGTCACAGCAGTCCAGCAATCTGTCCTCCAATAGACGGCTAGGAATGTTGAGGTGCCACCCTGGGGGAGTGGCAGTGGCTCCGGGGAGCACAAACCTGCTGTTCTCTCAGGATGACAGCATTCGTACTCCCACCACTGCCACTCCACCAGTGCCCTTGCTGCTGCCTGTCAGCCAGCCAGCCCAGACTGCTGCCAGCCGTGCCGAGGTGGTGCAGTCTACAACTGGGCCTTCTAGGCCCAGAGCTGCTTGAGGTTGTTCTACAAGGCCATCTGCAGTCTTGCGCACTGAAGTCAGCAGCCTTCACTGGCCATGCTGCAGCCACTGGGGTAGCTCTGCGTAGGAGCACTAGGACAGGCAAAAGCACACACAAGGCAGGCACTAAGGGAATACACAAGGGCAATTAGTTGACTTTGATATGTACCATTTGATTAATTGTTTGGAATGTTTGTGTTGTGTTGGCTTTCATTTCAGTATTGTGGCCAAGAGGACACTGTGATGGTCTGTAAAGTAAAGGTGGGGAAGTGTTGAGCAACGGGGCTCTGGGTTTTAAGTCAGGGGAACCGGAGACTGATGATGCGCTCATGGACAGAACATCCTAAACGTGGATGTGTAGGCTGCCTCATCTGTTCCTCCTCCTCCTGAGGTGGTCCCAGAACCTGTGGCGGTCCCAGAACCTGTGGCGGCAAGTGCTGTGCCCTCATGATGGCCAAGTTGTGGAGGATGCAGCAAACCATGACAAAATGACACACCCACTCCGGCGAGTACTAGAGGGCGCCTCCCAAGTGGTGAAGGCAGTGGAACCATTGCTTTAGCACCCCGATGTTCCTAGTGGCAGCAGGGCTCTCATTGTATGATTGCTGGCCACAAGTGGTGGGGTTGCGGAGGGGAGTCATCAGCCAGGTCTGGAGTGGATAGCCCTTGTTGCTGAGCAGCCATGCTCAGGTTTGACATGGTAGCTGGAATGTTACTGGCACACTGGTCTGGTGCAGAATGAAGGCATCATGAATGTTGCCAGGATAGCGGGCATTCAGTACCATGATGTGCTGGGTGTGGTGGCACACCAATTGCACATTAAGTGAACGGTAGCTTTTGCAGTTGTGGTACATCTCAGCATTGAGATGCAGAGACTGCAAAGCCATGTGTGTGCAATCGATGGCTCTCTGCACCATGGGTAAGCCCACTATCCTGGCAGAGCCACGTGCGTGCTCCTCCTGCTTCGTTATGTTTAGAGAGAAGACAATGAAGTCCCCTCTCTTGGTGTTAAGAGACTCTGTGACCTCCCGGATGCAGTGATGGACAGCAAACTGCGAGATGTTTGCTATGTCTCCTGCTCCAGACTGGAAATTGAGGACAACTGTCACTTTGAGGGTCACTGTCAGAGCCCTGCTCTGAGGCTGCAAGTCTGGTTCCAAGAGATGGCAGAGTTCTGTGATTACCTCCTTGGTGAAGCGGAGCTGATGAACACACTGCACCTGGCTTAGGTGCAGGTAGGAGAAGTGCTGCCTAAAGACTCTAGGTGAGTAAGGCCTCCTGCTGAGAGTCCTTCTCCCCCTCCCTCTGCGAGCAGCTTGTTCCCTTTGCTGCCTCTGCTCCATCTCCCTGTCATGTGGCACCCCAAGGGGGACTGCAACTACATCCCCATGACTGGGAGGAAGTGGTGTTTTCAGAGGTCTTCCTTTAAGAGCCAACACCTTGCAAACATCTAGCCACACTCCCTGCAGACTTTAACAACTTTTTAAATGTCTTACACTAAGCCACTACTCAAATAAACGGTACAGGAGCAGTACAAAATCAAAAAGCAACTTACCTCAAAGTTGATTGTGTCCATTTAAATTGTGCTGGTGGGGGGTTCGTCTTGCAGCTGAACACACGTTCAGTTGTGCATGTTTCGGAGAAGGCGTACAGTGGAGCGGCGACATCCAATATAGCAGGCTGTGCGTCAAATCAGTGTTACACGCTGATTGACGTCACGCTCTGCCTTTTTTGAATTCTTCCGGCGCACCCAGTCAACGGCCGCACTATTGCCTTTCCCAAGATGGCGAACAGTGCTGGCCACACTGGAAGTCAGCGGAAGCGTGGCGAGCGCCTTATTTTGCTTCAAACCGGCCAGAAAAACCAACGCGAAGCACGGGAATTTCACAGCAAGTATTCTTGCATAATTAATGTTGGTGTAGATTGTTATATCTGTGTATCTTAATGTTGTGTCCTTCAATAATCAGACAACAGACTGCAGGGAATGATCAACAGGTGTTTGCTGAATGAGGGTTCAAACTGCAACTGACTGTACAGATCACTAATCAGGGTTTATATACAGGTGTGGTCACTGCTGGTACTACAGGATACAGGAGCTGTAAAAAGTAGTTCTCCCCCTTAAAGGTACATACATTACAATTCCTCCCCTTTTAGGTTAACAGTACCATAACACTCATTTAACAAGTAAATATCAAACTAATTACAATTAACACTTTTAACATGCAACATTAACTGAAAATAGTCTATTTATAAATTCAGTCTTTGGGGAGGCTTCCTGATTCTTTCTGGATAACGCCTTTCCCGAGTGTCTCGCTCTTGGTGCGGAGGCGATTCTAACACCCTGTTGTCAGTTGATTCATCAGCTTCCAATGCTATTGTTTCTGAGGTAGATGCGACCTGTACGTTGGGTTCCTCACCAGGTACGTATGGCCGAGACATGGGGTTGACTCGTTCCTGTGACTCTAGGATCTGGTCAGCATGGCGTCTCACAATGTTCTCCCTAACATCCACTGTGTACATTAGTGGCCTCTGCCATGTGCATATCGTTCCTGGTTGCCATTTCTCTGTTCGGTAGTCGCGGGCCAAGACTGCTTGCCCTACATTGAAGCTCCTTGTCGGCTTCTCATTGATGTGCTGGAATTGCTTACTCTCAACATCTCTTCGTACATTTGGTCTGAGCAAATCCAGACGAGATCTCAACCTTCGGTTAAAGAACATCATGGCCGGGACCTGGTTGGTGACTGCATGTGTCACATTTCTGTAGGCTAACAGGAAATTGTCCACATTATGCTGCAGTAGAATGTCGTCATCGCACATGGCCTTTACTGCTTTTTTAAAGGTTTGTACGAACCTCTCAGCCAATCCATTTGTGGCTGGATGATACGGGGCGGATGTGTAATGCCTTACCCCATTCCTTTTCATAAATCTTCGAAACTCTTCGGACACAAACTGTGGTCCGTTATCAGAGCAAATTTGCTCTGGCAAGCCGTTCCTGGCAAAAATGGTCCGTAGGATTGCAATAGTTTTCTCCGTGGTGGTGGAGGACATTTTGATCACCTCAGCCCATTTCGAGTGCGCATCCACGGCTATTAAAAACAGAGTCCATGAATGGACCAGCAAAATCAATATGCACCCGTTGCCATGGAGATGAGGGCCACTCCCATGGGTGTAGAGGGGCATGTGGTGGTGCATTTTGGACCTTCTGGCATCCTGAGCAGCTCTTTGTCAGGTCCTCGATTTGCTGATCGATCCCCGGCCACCACACATAAGCCCTAGCAAGGCTTTTCATTTTCACCCCTCCCAGATGACCTTCGTGAAGCTCATTGAGCACTCTCTCCCTTAACTTGGGTGGAATTACCACTCGGGATCCACACATCAAGGTCCCCTGGCATACTGACAGCCGTTCTCTTCTGGATGAGAATGCTGGCAACAGTGAGTCGCCATGTGCTGGCCATCCCTTCACCGTTAAATCATATACCCTAGACAGTGTCGGGTCACTTCGGGTCTCCTTCTCTATACAAATGTTAGTTACTGGCAAGCATTCAATTATAGTCGAATGAAATATTGTGACAGGATCCACTGCTGGTGCTTCCTCCACAGTAGGCAGTGGCAGGCGTGATAGCCCATCAGCGTTTCCATGCTGTTTTTTGCCCTTATACTCGATTTCATATTGGTGCGCCCCTAGAAAAAGGGACCATCTTTGTAGCCGTTGTGCAGTCATCACCGGAACGCCCTTCTTTGGATTAAAAATGGAGACAAGTGGTTGGTGGTCAGTAAGCAAGTTGAACTTCTGCCCGTGCAGATAGTGATTGAACTTTTTCACTCCCCACACTAGGCTGAGGGCCTCCCTGTCAATCCGGGTGTAGTTACGCTCGGCTGAGGTTAATGACCGAGATGCAAAGGCTACTGGCCTCTCTGAGCCGTCTGGGAATTTGTGTGACAGCACCGCTCCAATGCCATAGGGTGATGCATCACACGCCAACCGAATTGGTAGCGCTGGGTTGAAATGAGCCAACACCTCTTTTGATGTGATCAATGCTTTGCTCTTCTGGAAAGCTCATTTACGTTCGTCACTCCACTTCCATGGTACCCCCGTTTGCAGAAGGGTGTTCAGTGGGTGTAGTACGGTAGACAAATTCAGCAAGAACTTATGGTAGTAGTTCACCAGCCCGAGGAACGACCTCAGTTGTGACACATTTTCCGGTGCTGGAGCCTTGACTACCACCTCAATCTTTTCAGGGGACTTATGTAACCCCTCTTTATCAATAACGTGGCCACAATACGAGATCTGCTTCTGGAAAAACTTGCATTTGTGGCGATTAGCTCGGAGCCCATATTCCTTCAATCTAGTGAGCACCTGCTCCAGGTTGGCGAGGTGATCACTGTCATTTTCGCCCGTGACCAGGATGTCATCCAAATAACACTGGGTCCCTAGAATCCCTTGCAGGACTTGTTCCATTGCCCTTTGCCAAATAGCCGGGGCTGATGCTACCCCGAATACCAGTTGATTGTACTGGTAAAGGCCTTTGTGAGTGTTTATCGTGAGGTGTTTCCTAGATGCTTCTTCCACCTCCATTTGTAGATACGCTTGGGCCAGATCAATCTTTGTAAAGCGTTTCCCTCCAGATAGTGAGGCGAAAATATCTTCTATCCGTGGAAGTGGATATTGTACTGTGTGCAGGACTGGGTTCACAGTTACCTTGAAGTCCCCACAGATGCGAACCTTCTTCGGTTCCCCAGGCGTGCTGCTAATGATTTCTTCATTACAGGAACAATGGGTGTGGCCCACTCGCTCCAGTCCACCTTGGACAGCACACCCGAATGCTGCAGACTCTCCAGCTCTGCTTCAACAGCTGGGCGGATCGCGTAAGGTACCGGTATGGCCTTAAAAAATTTTGGGTTTGCGTTATCTTCGATTTTTATCGTTGCCTTTTAGAGTCCGAAGTCCTTGTTGGAACACCTCTTTCGCGTCAGTTAGAATCTTTGACAGTCGTCCAGGTGTGACGTCATCATCCTTTTTATCAGTCACAGTTAGCGCCTGAATGGAATGCCAATCCAATTGTATTTTTCGGATCCATTCACGTCCCAATAATGGTGGTCCTCCATCTTGTAATATATATAGATACAGTTTCTGTGTTTCCTTGCCGTTGTATTCAACTGGCACCCTTATTTTTCCTCTGGGGTAGACTTTTTGCCCCGTGTATGTCTTCAATACAATGGACGTGTCTTTCAAGGGTATGTGTAAGAATAGCCGCTCATAGTCTCGTCGATTCGTGACAGTTAGGGCTGATCCTGTGTCCAATTCCATCTTTACTGGGGACCCTGCTATCATGAGGGTGACCCAAATGGTTCGGTGATCCTCCTTTGCGATCACGTTGTGTAACTTTAGACAACTTAGTCTCCTGCTCCTGGAGTCCTTATCACTCTTCTGATCTTCCAAACTACTGTCTGTCAATTTCTTTACTTTCTTGTACTTTTCCTTAGTAGTTCTTGTAGTGTTGGTTTTCTTTCCCGACCTGCAGACTCTTGCTATGTGTCCCATTTTCCCATATTGCCTGCATACTTTGTCCTTAAACCAGCAGTCCTTCTGATCATGGGTTGTTCTGCCGCAGCGATAGCACTTTTCTGCTACATACGCCATTTCATTAGCGCTGTATTCTTATGGTTTCTGTTGTATTTCCGCAGCTCCCCGTGCTGCTGCTTCGTAGGATACTGCCACGCTGAAAGCCTGTTCTAGCGTCAGGTCCTTTTCCGAAAGTAGTCGTTTCTGGGTTCCTTCACTCTGGAGCCCGCAGACAAACTTATCCCGTAAGGTGTCTGCCAGTCCTGCTCCGAACTGGCAGTGCTTCGATAACTTGCATAGTTCCGTAAGATAGTCAGCATTGCTCTCATCTTTGTGCTGGTTTCTTTTATGGAACTTGAATCTTTCTGCTATCAACAGCGGTGTAGGGTTTAGGTGTTCCTGTAAGATATTAACAATGTCTTCAAAACTTTTCTCCATTGGTTTAGCTGGGGTAATTAAATTCCGCAATAGGCTGTACGTTCTCGCGCCCATCAAATTTAATAATACCGACGCCTTCTTTCCATCGGCCACCTCATTTGCCTCGCAGTACACTTCAATTCTTTCCACATACGTGGTCCAGTCTTCTACCTCGTTGTCGAAAGCAGTGATACTGACACTTTTTGGCATCTTGGGTGATTTAAAATGGCGCCTCCTGCGCTTTTTCTTCTTCACCGATGGATTAAAATGGCACCTCCCGCGCTTTTCCTTCTTCCCCAATGGAATAAAATGATGCTTCCCGCGCTTTTCCTTCTTCCCCTTGCTGCCACACTGCTCCTAGTGTTCTGCAGGGTAATGGCGGCGACCCGCGGCTTCGGCGCGTCTCACTTTTCCTTCCCCTTGTTTTATTTTCGCTATGCTGCCCGGTTCTTGAGCACCGACCATGCCCTGTGCGCTCCACCCTCTCTCTCTCTCTCTTTTCCTCCCGATGACGCTGTACGGCCCCTTTGCAGAGCCGCTTGATCGAGCTCGAGCCCGCCGCAGTCCGGAAGGGTCTGCGCACTACCTGCTACCAGCACGATTTGTTGGAACACCTTGACTGGGAAGCCAAGCCCAGCTCTCCACAGCCTCTCCTGCAACTTTCCGAACTCCGATGGATCCTTGGGTGGTTGCCTGCGGTCGACGCTCGTTGTTCTGACTTCGACCTCCAAGAAGCTTCTTCTCAGGGAAAGATCCCCGTGAGGTGATGCAGTACTGCAGGTGAGTTCGAGCCTATACGTCGTCAATGTAGTATCCGAGTATAAATAATGCACGGACTGTAGGAGAACAATAATAACAGGTATTTACTGAACAGAGGGTACTCTTTTATTTGGACCCAAAAAAAAAAACAATTCGACTGTAAATAAACAAAAGTTCAACTAAAGCTTAACAAATCAAATTAAAATTTGGTTTTCCATGTTGATGATGCACTCCAGTCCCCGCGGCGCCCACCGGTCACGGAAATGCTCAAGCGCACCGGCGGACACCGCGTGCTCCATCTCCAGGGCCACCCGGGCGCGAACATGGCCGCGGAAGAGAGGCAGGCAATCCGGCTGGAGGACCCCCTCAACCGCCCGCTGCCTGGACCAATTGATGGCTCTTTTAGCCAGGCCCAGGAGCAGGCCCACAAGGAGGTCCTCCAAACTGTCCGCTCCCCTCCGCACCGGGTGACCGTAGATCAAGAGCGTGGGACTGAAGTGCAACCAAAAATCGAGGAGCAGCCCCTTCAAGTAGTGAAAGAGGGGCTGCAACCTCTCACATTCCATATAAACGTGAAACACGGACTCCTCCAGGCCGCAAAAAATGCAGGCGGCCTGGGAGTCCGTGAACCTACTTAAAAGCTTATTGCATGGGACCACTCTGTGCAACACCCTCCAGGCCAAGTCCCCGATGGAACAAGGGAGGACTCCCGCGTAGAGAGCCCTCCATTGGGGACCTCCGCCACTGCCAGTTGGCAAGACGCCACGCCAAGGCGTGTCCGGACGGTAGACGAAGATGGCAAAGTGGAGACTGTGCAGGAGCAGCCCGTACAGGAAACCCCTCCGCGCGGAATGAAAAGGCACGGAGGGTATTTCCTCGAGACGGCTCAAGTTGTGAGGCGCCGGTTCCCGAGGGGAGTTTCGGGGCTGGGCACCGATGAGGAATTCCGTCCGAACGGGGGTAAGCTCGGACGGGATCGCCCCACGTGCTTGAGCCGCCTCGATACACCTAGTGGAGTCGGGGCCCAGTGCCGCTTTCACCGATTCGATGGCTTCGACCGCGAGCCGGACGTTGGCCCAGGACAGGCGCCGCGCCAGCTCCTCCGGCGCCATCCAGCCCGCTCCTCCGCCATCGAGCAGGTCCCCGACTCTGGTCACCTTGCCAAGCACAGCCCTGCCCTCCGACAGCCGCCCAAACCCGCGTTCGTGGAGGTGCGGATTCCTCAGCAGCGGCTCCCGAAGGAGAGCCGCCGCTCCTGACGGGGGAGAGCTCCGCCTGGAAGCGACGTAGTTCCAAACCCATAGCATTTCTTGGTAGAAGACAGGCAGCTGCCGCAGGCCGGCACGCCTGCCGCCCACTTTCGCAAACAGGAGCTGCGTGTCGTAATTGAGGCCGTGCAGCTGGCGGAAGAAAGACGTTACCAGCGCACACCATCTCGGAGGATTCTCGACGTACAGGTATCTCTGCAGCGTCTGAAGATGGAAAGTCGCAGCCTGGGTGCGAAGGCACACCAGCGCCTGACCGCCCTCCCTAAGCGGGAGACACAGAACCGCGGCAGAGACCCAGTGCTTCCTTTTGTCCCGGAAGAAGTCGATGAGCTTCTTCTGCATCTTGGCGACAAACATAGGGGGAGGGATCAAAGTGACCAACCAGTACCACAACATGGCGGCCACCAGCTGGTTTATGACCAGCGCTCGACCCCTGTAGGACAACACTTGGAGCAGTCCTGTCCAGCGTCCTAGGCGAGCGGTGACTTTGGCCTCCAGCTCTTGCCAGTTCGCCGGCCAGGCGTCCTCGGCAGGGCTAAGGTAGACTCCCAAATAGAGGAGGTGCGTGGTGCTCCAGGCGAAAGGCCTGAACTCCTCCGGCAGGGAATCCACCCGCCACTGACCCACCAGGAGTCCGGAACATTTCTCCCAGTTGATCTTGGTGGAGGATGCGTCCGAGTAAATCTGCTGGCATTCCCGCATCCTCCGCAAGTCAGCGGGATCCGTGACCGTGAGGAGCACGTCATCGGCATAAGCCAAGAGGACCACCTCCACGCCCGGCCCTTGCAGAGCCAGTCCCGTCAACCTCTTCCGCAAGAGGCGCAGGAATGGCTCCACGCAAACGGCGTATAACTGACCGGACATGGGGCATCCCTGACGCACCCCCCTCCCGAAGCGAAGGGGTGCCGTCAAGGACCTGTTAACTTTAATCAGACACTCTGCGGCGGCGTACAAAAGTCGGATCCGGGCGACGAAATGAGTCCCGAAGAGATACTCGTGATCCACCCTGTCGAACGCCTTCTCCTGATCCAGGGAGAGGAAGGCGGCCGACAGACCAGCCCTCTGGGAGTGGTGGACCAGGTCCTGGACCAGATGGATGTTATCATGGATGGTCCGGCCCGGGACCGTGTAGGACTGGTCAGGGTGGATCATGTGGGCCAGCACGGTGCCAAGGCGAGCAGACATGGCCCTGGCAAAGATTTTATAGTCCGTGCTGAGGAGGGAGGCCGGGCGCCAGTTCTTAAGGAGGCAGAGATCGCCCTTCTTAGGCAGGAGGACAATGACCGCCCTGCGCCAAGAGAGGGGCATCGCCCCGGTCGCCAAACTTTCCCCCAGGAACCGCGCGTAGTCGCGCCCCAAGACGTCCCAGAACGTCCTGTGGAACTCCACGGTCAGCCCGTCCAACCCCGGGGACTTCCCCCTAGAGAGCTGGCGGAGGGCGCCGGTCAGCTCCGCCAGGCTTAGCGGAGCGTCCAGTTTTTCGGCGCCCTCCGGGCTGACCTTCGGCAGGTCCTCCCACAAAACTCTGCGTGCATCCTCGCTGGACGGATCCGGAGAGAAAAGAGCCCCGTAGTAAGCGCGGGTCTCCGCGCTGATTCCCTCCGGATCCGAAACCAGAGATCCGTCGTCGGCCAGCAGCCCCAAGAGCTGCTTACGGACCCCCCGTCTTTTTTCCAGCGAGTAGAAGAAGGGGGAGCCGCGGTCCAGGTCCCGCAGGAGCTGGATCCGCAACCTCACGTACGCGCCTCGGGACCCGACGAGCTGCAGGTCCTTCAGCGCGCCCTTCTTCTCTTCATACACCTTCCACAGGGCCGGGTCCTTGACGACCTGACCGAAACGGGACTCCAGGTCGAGCACCTCCTTCTCCAACCGCCCGACCCGGGCCTCCCGCCTCTTGGTCGACCCCTTCGCGTACTCCTGACAGAAGAGACGGATGTGAGCCTTGCCCACATCCCACCATAGCCTCAAGGAGGGGAAGCCCCCCTGCTTCCTTCTCCAGTCGGCCCAGAATCGACGATACGAATCCCGGAACCGTGCGTCTTCCAGCAGCAGGTTGTTAAAATGCCAGTACGCGGAACACCCCCGCACACGCAGCGGAGCGAGCTCCGCCCACACCAGGTGGTGGTCCGTGCACGGCACCGGCCGCATGGAAGCCGCCGGAACGCAGAAGACGTACGCCCGGGAAATGTAAAGGCGGTTGATTCTGGACCTTCCTCCCCCAGACCTCACGCTAGTGAAGGCGCTAGAGTCGGGGTGGAGATTTCGCCAGACGTCCACCAAGTCGAAGGACCCAACCAGGTCCCTCAACTTCTCCATCGCCGCCGGGCTTCGCGGGGGACCTGAACGGTCCCTCGCCTCGAGGGTGCAGTTAAAATCCCCCCCGAGGATGACGCACTCGCCCACGTCGATGGAGCCCAAAAGAGCGGACACTTCTTCGAAGAAGCGCACTTGCTGCGCACTGGTCTGAGGGGCGTACACGTTCACTAGATGGAGCGGCACGCCCCCCAGGCGAACAGTGACCTAGTTATTATCTTAATGGCAAGAAACTTGAAAGTACTGAAGTACAAAGGGATCTGGGGGTCCTGGTGCACGAAACTCAAAAGGTTAGTATGCAGGTGCAGCAAGTGATTAAGAAGGCCAATGGAATGTTGGCTTTCATTGCTAGGGGGATAGAATATAAAAATAGGGAGGTATTGCTTCAGTTGTACAAGGTATTGGTGAGACCGCACCTGGAATACTGCATACAGTTTTGGTGTCCATACTTAAGAAAGGACATACTTGCTCTCGAGTCAGTACAAAGAAGGTTCACTCGATTAATCCCGGGGATGAGGGGATGGACATATGAGGAGAGGTTGAGTAGATTGGGACTCTACTCATTGGAGTTCAGAAGAATGAGAGGCGATCTTATTGAAACATATAAGATTATGAAGGGGTTGGATCGGATGGATGCAGGGAGGATGTTCCAGATGATGGGTGAAACTAGAACTAGGGGGCATAGTCTTAGAATAAGGGGCTGCTCTTTCAAAACTGAGATGAGGAGGAACTACTTCACTCAGAGGGTGGTAGGTCCATGGAATATGCTGCCCCAAAAAGCTGTCGAAGCTACATCATTACATAAATTTAAAACAGAAATAGACAGTTTCCTAGTAGAAAAGGGAATTAAGGGTTACAGGGAGCGGGCAGGAATTTGGACATGAGTCTAGGTTCGGATAGGTCATGGCCCTGTGGGTAGCGGAGCGGGCCCAGGGGCCGTGTAGCCTGATCCTGCTCCTGTTTTCGTGTGTCTAATGCTGTTAGATTCAGGAGATAGTCCTGTCATAGTGGATTGGCGGTTAGGATCAGATCAGCCATGATCTTATTGAATGGCGGAGCAGGCTCGAGGGGCCAATTGGCCTACTCCTGCTCCTATTTCTTATGTTCTTATGTTCTTATGTAAGCGGCCCGGCACGTGCTCCTTGACCCCCAAGATCTCCGGCTGAAAATGCGGGGCCAGCAAGATAGCCACCCCGCTGGAATTGTTGGAGAGGTGACTCATGCTGACCCCTCCTTGCCACTCCAGGAGCCACGTGGCTTCGTCTCCCGGAACGGTGTGGGTTTCTTGCAGGAAGCACACCGCATACTTCCCATCCCGAAGGACCGAGAAGTTATTGAATCTGCAGCGCGCCTCCCTGCTGCCGTTGACGTTGAGGCTGGCTATGATTATCTTCATGTCAGAAGCATAGTGCAACCTCTACCTACACCTAACGGGGGGAGGAAGCGCAGCCGCTGGTCAGCCACCACTTCCTCAGCAGCCCAGTGAGAAACGTTGTGAGCCGACGCAGCTCGAGCGGGTTCACACCCTCGTCCGCGCCCATGATCTTAAGAGCGGCGCGGACGGATACGATGAGCAGCACCAGCTCCGACCACCTGTCGAGGGCCAGCCGGACCTTATTGCACCGACCCAGGCACGTGGCCATAAAATCCCGGAGTTCCCTTACGGGAATGAGGGGAGACTCGGCAAGGGGCACGAGGTCATCCATCGCCTCGTCGGCGCTGGAGTCCGAATCGTCCTCCGTGCCCATCACCGAGTCCCCATCCTCCTCCAGGGGGTCGTCACCAGCGGCCGACCCATCCTCCGCGCAGTGCGAAGCGAATGGCTCGGCCGCGCCAGCCAGCCCTGCCTCCGCCCGGATCCCACTCCCAGGATCAGCGGCAGAGGATTTCTCCCTGGGCTCCTCTAGGGGTGCTGGGCCAGAAGACGGCGGCGGTTCAGAGCTCCCTTCCGCCTCAGACGCCGGAACGACCGGAGAAACCGGGGAGAGAACAATTTCCAGCTCCTCCAGTACGTCCGGCACCAGAGACGCAGCCAGGGGGCCATCCTCCTCCCCGCCACCAACCTCCGACCCAGCGGATGGGGGGTTTTGAATTAAAAGCTCTACCAGGACGAGCATCCCCTGGGAGATGTCCGGGTCGCATTGGGCGAGCTCATTATCCTCGAGCTCGCCTGACCCAGACCCCAGGCCGCCCGACCCGGCGAGGGGTAACGGCACCGATAGAAGGTCAATTTCAATTACCGCCGCGGGTTGTCCCGCGACCCCCCCCACGGGCAGGGTCTCGTCCCCATCCCCAGGAGGCACGCGTCAGACAGACACACCTGCCTCAGCCTCCCGAGGGACAGGCGACCCCTGCCGATCGCTGGTGATGACGACAGCGGGGGGGGGGCGCAGTACCCGCGGCGGGCGATGACTCCCCCTGCTCGGAGGGACCTTCCTCCTCCAGGTCCTCCTCCTCTTCCAGGGGGTCGCGCCTTCTATTTAGCACAGAGGGAGCGAGGGAGACCTCCATGACTGCAGAGGCCTCCTCCTCAGCTCCCTCCGGTGGAGCAGGTTTGTTGGGCTCCTCGGGCCCGAGCCCGGCCGCAGGTAATGGCGTTTCCGCTACGGCGGTTGCGGCCACAGGCTTGGGCACGAGGCCCCTCCCGCTCGCGTCTGCCCCGATCATCTCCGCGAGGAGCGCGGGTGTAAGGGGCTCAAGGGGCAAGGGCTGGCCATCCATGGGGGGACCCGCCCTAAGGTGTTTATTTTTCCGCCGCGCCTTCTTTCCGGCCGGACACGCTCTCTCCCCCCCGCCAGAGGCCTTGGTGGCATCGGCCCCCGACGTCGACCGCGCATCAGACGTTCCCGACGCGCGGGCAGATCCGGGGGGAGGAGCATCGGCAGCGCCAGCCTCGGCCGCACGAGATGATCCGGCGGCCTTGGAGGCGGGGCAGTTTTTCCGGATGTGCCCCACCTCCTTGCAGGCATGGCACCGCACACCGTCCGACGTCCAGAAGACGCGATATGCAGTCCCCTCGTGGTGGACGACGAATGCCCCGTCAGTGTCCTCCTCCCGCGCCAGCTGGATGAACAGCTGGCACCGGAAGGAGAAGACGTGGCGAAGGCTGGCCTCCCGGAAGCCGAGCGGGATGGGTGTGATCCCCGACCTCACCTCCCCAAGTTGACGTAGATGGGGAAGGAGGAGCTCACCAGGAACATAGGGCGGGACGTTCGAAATAACCACCCTCTGCGTGGTGGCCTTGAGGGGGTCCACCGGCAGGAAGGTCCCGCCCACGGTGAGCCCCTTGGTGACAGCCAGGGACACCGCCCGCTCCGATCCCAGGAAGAACACAGCCTTCCCATACATTTTTGAGGCCGCGACGATGGCTGAGGGGCCGACAACCCCAGCCATGGCTTTAACGCAGGCCTCAGTGGTCATAGTGGGGTGAGTGTAGCTCTTCACCCCAAGTTTTTCTGTTATAAGTTTAAAGGGTGACGGGGCAGCAGAAGCAACGGGAGCAGCTGTGGTTGTGGCTGTCACTCCCGCATAAGTCCTAGCTGGCCCCGCCACCGGCGAAGATGCAGTCGCCATTATGGGGTGTTTTTATAAGGGCTACACTCACCCCAAGTCACAGGCCTGAAGGTGTTAATGGCCTCAGGTATTTTTTTTTTGGTCCTCTATTGAGCAGAGGGAGCTGTTTAAAATGAAGGCACACCTCTCCCCTTATTGGTTGAAATTGGGAGAGGTGCCTTCTCCCCTCTGCTCAATAGGCAATTAATAATTAAAGATGAAATGAGGTGCCTCAGAGAGAAAGGCAGAGAAAGACAAAAAGAGAGAGAGAGAGAGGGGGTGGGTGAGAAGGAGGGAGGTGGCAAGGACAGTGTTGCCACTCAGGATGGTGGGTGGGTGTTGGCAGGGGTGCACTCTCCGATGGGATTTAAAAGTCTTTGATGGTGGTGGTCTTCTGGCAGGGGGAGAAGATGTCTTCACCTGGGAAAGCTGGAGTTGCCCAGGCTCAGTCCTGCACCAGGTCTTAACGATGTAATTAATGGAATTAACCACTTAACCTAGACAGCTCCAGCTGGCCCAGGTCAGGCAATAGAAGGGATGCTTATTATTGGTGTGTGTGGCCTAGTTTTGGCAAGATCCACACACACACACACAGCCACCCCTTGATGTTCCGGCCTTGTTTCTTCTTTTCTCCCCCCACCTAAAATACAAAGTCTTTGGGAGAGTGCCCCAAATAACACCCACCTGTAGATATTTTGAAGATGATACTCCTCCCTCCTTCCAAACAGTTGGTGTTGGTTGATAGTGGTTTCTCTCCCCTCTCTCCCTCTCCTGAAGTGGAGGCCAATTTGGGGAGGCAGTGAGAGGAAAGGCCTCTCCCCTGGTTGATGTTATTGCAGGCCTCCTCTCTCCTCCTCCTCCCCCGTCCTCTCTCTCCAGGCACCTCAGTTGATGTAATGATGGTGGAGTTGGTGGTGGTGGTGGTCCAGCGTTCTCCTCCTCTTCCTGGTCAGGGGACCACCACTTTAGTCCACTCTCCTAGTCTGGCTGCTCCTTCTCCTTCTGCTTGCAGCTGCACAGCCAGCAATGCTGTGAATGAGGTACAACAGAGGGTAACTTAAGACTGACGTACAGAAGCCTGCTATGGCTTTATATACAGGGGTGGTCACTGCCGGTACTGCAGTATAGAATCAGTTCTTCCATTAAAGGTACATACACAACAACCTTAAAGTCCCACAGATGCGAACCTTCTTTGGTTCCCCAGGCGTATTACTCAATGACCTCTTCATTACAGGAACGATGGGTGTAGCCCACTTGCTCCAGTCCACTTTGGACAGTACTCCTGAACGTTCCAAACCTTCCAGCTCTGCTATGACGGCTGGGCGGATCGCATAAGGTACAGGTTTGGGCTTAAAAAACTTTGGCCTTGCATTTTCCTCTATTTTGATCATCGCTGTTATGCCTTTTAGTGTTCCGAGTCCCTGCTGGAACACTTCTTGTGCGTCAGTTAGCATTTTTGACAGTCGTCCAGGTGTGACGTCATCATCCTTTTTGGCATCTACAGTCAGTGCTTGTATGGAATGCCAATCTAGCTGCATCTTCCAGATCCATTCACGTCCTAGTAGTGGTGGTCCTCCATCTGGCAACACATATAGGTCCATTCTTGGTGTTTCCTTGCCGTTATATATAACGTTCACCCTTATTTTTCCTTTGGGGTAGACTTTTTGCCCCGTGTACGTCTTCAAGACAATCTTTGTATCTCTCAAGGGTATATGTGAGAATAGCCGCTTGTAGGCCTAGAAATTCAGTTTGGGGCGGCCAGCTCGCTTGCGCCCAGAAATTACCGCTGCGCGCGGAGCCACTTGCGCCCGCTGGAAATTCAGTTTCAGCGCCCCAAGTCGAAGCCGGCCGCAAATCAAGGGTTTCAGCGCCCCCGCTTGGGGCACAGAAACTGAATATCGGCGCGCTAAGTGCCGCAGCGCCACCCGCTGCGGAGCGGCAGGCTGCGGTACTGCAGGCCTTCCTCCCTCTCTTAAGGGGGAGGTGCCTGCAACAGCGCGATCGCCGCTCGCTAGTGCCGGCAAATGAGCCCGGCACCACGGAGAAGTGCCGGGCTCCCGGAAAACAGCCGGCAATGCCGCGGGGGGTGGGGTGGAGGAGGCCGGGGAAGGAGGTGCGGGCAGGTGGCCGCCGAAAAAGCGCCCGGCCGCATCTCCGCCTTAACTCGCCCCACTACCACATCAGGTAGGCCCAGTTTTCTGGTCGCTGTTTGCGGCCGCCGCGGAAGAGGCGGCCGCAACCCAATATGGCGGTTGGGCCGGTAGCGGGGCAGTAGCGGGGCACTGCGCACACTGATGACGTCATCGGTGGTGGCGCAGTGCTACTGGCTAACGCCGCCATTACCGCACCGCTGAATATCGGGGAAAGTTTAGCAAGTGGCGCAAAAGCCCTCTTTGGGCGAAAACTGGGCGCAAAGCCAACCGAATTTCTAGGCCGTAGTCCCTTCGGTTTATGACTAGTAGGGCTGATCCTGTGTCCAATTCCATTTTCACTTGGACTCCTGCTATCTTGAGCGTGACCCAGATAGTTTGGTGATCCTCCATTTTGATCACATTATGTAGTTTCAGACAACCCAGCTCCTTGTTTCCGGAGTCTGTATCACTCTTCTGTTCGTCTGAACTACTCTCCGTCACCTTATGTGCCTTCTTGTACTTCTCCTGTGGAGATTTCTTGCTGCTGGTTTTCTTTCCCGACCTGCAGACTCTTGCTATGTGTCCTACTTTTCCACACTGTCTGCACACTTTGTCCTTGAACCAGCAATCATTATGGTCGTGTGTTGTTCTGCCGCAGCAATAGCACTTCACTTATCCGTCTGACATTTCATTTGTGCCATATTCTTGCGGTCTCCGTTGTATCTCTGCAGCGCCCCGTGCTGCTGCTTCGTGTGATACTGCAATGCTGAAAGCCCACACACAAACTTGTCCCTTAAAGTATCTGCTAGCCCCGTTCCAAACTGGCAGTGTTTCGATAGCTTGCACAGTTCCGTTAAATACTCAGCATTACTTTCATCTTTATGCTGGTTCCTTTTGTGAAACTTAAATCTTTCTGCTATCAGCAGCAGTGTGGGGTTTACGTGGTCCTGTAGGATTGACACTATGTTTTCAAAATCCTTTTCTACTGGCTTCTCTGGGGTTACTAGGTTTCGTAGTAAGCCATACGTTTTTGCACCCATTGAATTCAACAATACCAGCGCTTTCTTGTCATCTGGCACTTAATTCGCCTTGCAGTGTACTTCTATGCATTCGACATATGTCGTCCAATCTTCGACTTCATTGTCGAACCCTGTGATACTGCCACTCTTCGGCATTTTTGGGTGTGGTTAGACTGGCTTAAAATGGCGTCTCCCGCGCTTTCCTTTCTTCCCCGCTGCGGCTTAAAATGGCGTCTCCCGCGCTTTCCTTTCTTCCCTGCTGCGGCTTAAAATGGCATCTCCCGCACTGCTGCCAACGCCGCTCTCGGTGGTCCTCGTGGCAAATGGCGACACCCTGTGGGTTTCATGCACTGCTCCTGCGCTGCTGCCAATGCCGCTCTCTGCGGTCCTCATGGCAATGGCAGCGCCTCGTGTTTTCCTGCGCGCCTCTCTCCCCCGTTGATGCTGCTCGGCCCTTGAACACCGGCTGCGCTCTGCTCTCTCTCGTCTCTCTCCCCGTCGACGCCGCTGGGCCTGAACACCGGCTGCGCCCTGTGCGCTCTGCCCTCTCTCTCTCCCCCGTTGACGCTGCTCGGCCTTTTTCTGTGCCGCTCGGTCGGCTCTAGCCGCCGCTGTCCGGGAAGGGTCTGCGCAGTACCTGTAGCCAGCCCGTTTCTCTGGACCACCATGACTGGAAAGCCAAGCCTGGCTCTCAACAGCCTCCCCTGCGATGCTCAAATCTCTGCTGGATGACTGGGCGGTTGCCCGTGGTCGACGCCCGTGCTTCTGGACTCGATCTCCTTCCACTGTTCTCCAGGAGCGAATCCCTGGGAGGTGATGCAGAGTTGCAGGTAGGTTCGAATCTGCATCATCGCCAATGTTATATCCATGTATCTTAATGTTGTGTCCATCAATAATCAGACAACAGACTGCAGGGAACGATCAACAGGTGTTGACTGAATGAGGGTTCAAACTGCAACTGACTGTACAGATCACTTCTCAGGGTTTATATACAGGTGTGGTCACTGCCGGTACTACAGGATACAGGAGCTGTAAAAAGTAGTTCTCCCCCTTAAAGGTACATACATTACATAGATATAGCTGGTAACCCAGAATACTTCCAGTAGTTTTGTCACTTTAACTGTTTTGATGCTTGCACTTTTGGGTTTTAATATGAAGTTCAGCCGTATCATTAGAACTCACTGGCTGGGAAATTCCTCGGATCTGCTCCCACTTCGCTGCTGTTACTTGGCCAGAAGTTTAAACAAAGTTTCCCAAAGTAATGCCAGCGAAGCATAGGTACATCTGAGGAATTTCCTGGTTACTATGACACTGTAAGCAACTTTACTGAAAGAAAACTGTGGGCCTCTCCTCTCTTTGGGTTGGGGATATGAGATGGGTCTAGGAAGAACGATCCTCTGCAGATGGAACTAGAATGGGTCTGTGGTCAGGTTGCTTGGGGTTGGAACAGGGAGTAATGTATCATTGGGTTGCTTTAGGGGAGATAAAATATTAATTTTTTTCTGGAAACATTGAGGCCCATGAATGCAGATGCAATTATTAATTTGTTTCTCAATTTCAGATGATCCCAAACAAACAACAACACAAAATCTAAGCAGGACAAAATAAACTTTCCAGAAAAGTGCAGAGCATCAGGCAATAAAATGATTTTTGATGCAGCAAAAAGTTTTTAAAGGAGGGCCATTTATCTATTCCCTCTAAACATCATGGGGACCCAAGGGTTCTTAAGGACTTTGTTGCAAGGATAAAAAGAAATGGAAGCTCCACTGAGCTGCAGAATTTGGGGTAAAGAACCTTTTCACAGAATTTTCAAGTCATCGGGTTGGGGGGTGGGGGGTCACCAACTTGCTGTTATTTATTTATTTCTCTATGGCAATGGGGAGCCCAGGGTTCATGAGCAGCTCCAAAAAGACATTTATGTTGCACATAGGTTCAGATCAGAAGGCACTGAACTAAACTAAACATATTTAAACTGTGGAGTATTAAAATTCATGTAAGCTAAAATTGTTAGCAGGGGATGCATGATTTTTGGATAGAACGCAGTTAGGAATCAGCCTGAGAGAGTTGAGGGGAGTGCTATAGCACCACCATTGGAAAAAATACATATTGTAGCCATTGCCAGCGAGTGTCCTCCTCTCGAACTCCCCTCCCCAGTAACGTAGTCACACCCCTTAGTTTGGTAACCCCTGCTCTAGGGCATTGAGTCAATCACATGGGCCACGATTTCACCTTCCTGGGCAGCTTCAAGGCAGCGGCGGGGGACGACCCCGCTGCTGCGTTAATCCCGGCCAAAAAGAAGATCTTCCCCTAATGGGCCTTGTTAGGCCCGCCCTGCGCGTTTCCTGGTCCAATTCAAAGGTGCGGGTCTGGTGACATCATTGGATGACACGATTCTTGCTGGTATATTTAAAGGGGCCATGGCCCCATTTGCTGTCACTTGCAATTTCAGACAATTCAGTGCTGGCAGTGTGTGCAGGTCTGAAGTATGAGCTCCCAGCACCAAGGAGCAGTGCCTCACTTCGCTGATGACTCCCTCTATCATCTTGTGGAGGGAGGGAGAGCACATAGGGAGATTCACTTCCCTACGGACGTTAGGAAGAGGCCTCCCCAGCAGACGAAGGCAGCATGGCTGCAGATAGCGCAGGAGGTAACGAGGATGTCAGTGATGGTTCGCACCTGGGTGCAGTGCCAGAAGAGGTTCAGTGATCTTCTAAGATCAGGAAAATTGGGTATAAAGCCACACTTACCTTGATGCTGCTGTGCCTGTCATCACATACCCACCACTCTGCATTGCCAACCCTACTCCTGCACAACATTACTCACCCCAACATCCCTTGGACCTTCATCCATCCCTCTCTCTCTCTCTCTACATTATCAGGTCCCCATCTTACTATGCACCCCTCACACTTAACCTCATCTTAATGCAATGACAGCAACTAGCAACACATAAGGAGACAACTTGGTATTGGCAACCCACTCTATCAAAGTCTCCCTGTAAAGCTCTATCCCATTCCATTCCTTACACTCATTCCATCACTCTCACTCAACCTTCTCCTCTTTCCCTCCTTGCAGGAAAAGATAGCCCACAATAAGAGGGAGAGGGAGAGAACGGGAGGAGGCCCTCAACAAGCCATGGCTTATTTGACCGCTGCAGAGGAGGCAGCACTGGAGATTGCTGGAGTGGTGGACCTGCAGGAAGTCGGGGACGGAGAGAAGGGCTTATTAGAAGAAGCTGGTGACAGAATTATTTTCCATACAATTGCATGCCTTTCATCAGTCACTCATATGGGGTCTGATGTCAACAGAAAATTAATGCTCATCATGTGGATAATGGTATGTGTCTGCAGTCGACATCTCGTATATGTAACTGATGTCTTTACTCTCCCACAGGTCCATCAAGATCCGCCCCCCCCCCCCACACTGTCCAGGAGAATAGCAAGAAGACTCCTCAGAGGAGCCTCCTGCCTCTGAGGGTGCAGCATCACCTCAGACAACGCAACCCAGCGCCAGCGCAGAGACGCACACCTCGGTGTGTTTGTCATGAGATAGAGTAGTGTTGTCACCTGGTGTCTTACAAATCACAAGTGAGCAAGAGCAGATGTTGGAGACAGTGACAGCAGTGGAGACTCCTCGTTGGAGGCCGCAGGAGTCTCCCAGCTCTGCACAGCTGCATGTAGACGCTGAGCCTTGGGGGTCATCCAGGAAGAGGGTGATCCTAGAGCTGCAGGAACAAGTACAGGAGGCTCTGACTGGTTTCGCGACTGCAGTGACTGCGAGTGTGCAGAGAATGGAGGAGTCCTTCTCAAACATGAGCATCACCGTGGCGCAGTCCCTGGCAACTATAGCTTCCTCCATGGATAGGATGGCCACCTGCATGGAGGAAACACTACGCCAGTCACATGAGAACATGGTTTCACTTCAAAATAGATGGTCATCTATGGAGGAGAGAATCCAGAGCTTCATAGAGGTCCTTTGTAGGAGGGTTGTCAGTATAGACGTGGGCCCTCATGGCTCCTATAAAGTGCAGCAAGGTGCTCTCCAGCTACTTGCTAGCAGGGAAGTGCGGGTGGCCCATTAGAGGGATGATGGTGGGAGGGGACATGGAAGTGGGGGCTCCTCTTCAAGATCTCAGACTTCCACCCCCTTGCCAACCCCTCGGTCAGAGCTACAGATGCCTCCCCGGACAGTGATGGCTGAGTCTGTCCCTGCACAGTCACAGGAGGAGCAAACTTTGGCGGGGCCCTCACAGACTCCAAAACCCAGAGGACAACCACCAAAGGTATCAAAGCAGGCTCAGCAGGGAGGGGAGGAGGCCGCCTCTACCTTTAGAAGCACCCAGAAAAAAAGATCCCACACAAATAGTCACAAGGGTAGTCACTCAGGTGTCTTTTTCATTATCGCTGGCATCTTTATATTATATGAAATAGTTATAATAAATCATTTATTTGTCACACTTTGCCATTGTTGCCAAATGTGTTTGCTCAAATGGAAGTGGCAGAGTGAACAGTCAGGGCTCTGGTGGTGAGAGAGAAAACAAGGTGTTGGTGTGGGGTGATGCCAACCTGCGCACGCCTTTGGTAGTCACATGTCTGAGCTGCATAAAGTTAGTTAAATCTGGCATTGATTAGGGCATCCCTGGCGTGACGGGCAGCAACATGCTCACGTATTGGTTGCAATGGCACCGCAGGCTCCTCCAGGTCTTCGTCATCCTCGTTTTCAACCTCACGGTGTTCCTTCTCTTCCTCCGGTGAGGATGTTCGCTCTGCGCTGTCTTCCTCATCCTGTGCTAATCCTCGCTACTGCGTTATGTTGTGCAGGGCGCAGCAGACCAGGACTATTCTGGAGACGCTGGCTGGTGCCCACTGAAGGGCTCCTCCAGATCTGTTGAGGCACCTGAAGCACATTTTCAGCAAGCTTATTGTTTGTTCTATGACACTTCTCATCCAGATGTGGCTTTGATTATATCATCCCTCAGCCTCGTTTGTTGGCCTCCTCAAAGGTGTCATGAGCCACATCTTCAAGGGATAGCCCTTGTCTCCAAGCAGCCAGCTGGAAAGACTATTTGATGGAGTGAAGAGCTGAGGGATGGTAGACTGGCACAGGACATAAGGGCTAAAAATTGAGTAGCACCGGAAATTGAGTGGTTGCGCCCCAAGAGGGAGCTACTGGAAGCGCCCCGCCTCCCTCTTGGGGCGCTGCGAGTGAATATCGTGGCGCTACATGCCGCAGCGCCACACACTGCGGCACATCGCGCCGCGGTATTGCAGGCCATCCTCCCCTTCTTAAAGGGGAGGGGCCTTGTGCAGCGCGACCTGGGGTTCAGCTGGGCCCCCCGGGGATCGGGAGTGCAGGCAAAAGAGCCCGGCACCCAAGAGAAGGGCCGGGCTCTTGGAGCGCAGCCGGCACTCCGCAAGGGTGGGGGGTGGTTCAGGAGGCCGGGGACAGAAGCACAGGCAGGTGCTGGCAGGCAGCCAGCAACAAAAATGGTCGCCCCGCACCTCGCCTTTAAATTGCACCTCCCCGGCCGCAGGTACGCCCCCCTGACCCTGTCGGACATAGCGTCCGGCGGTTAATCAGGGGGTGCTCCAGAAGATCATGGCCGGGAGTGAGCGGGGCGCTGCGCACACCTATGACGTCATCGCCAGCGGCGCAGTGCCGCAGGGCACTACCGGTTAGCGCCACCACTAACCTCCCACTGAATTTAGCGGGAGGCGTGGGCAGTGCTGCGCCCGGGTGCTAGTTGGTTTGTGCCCCACTTAGCGCCCTCTTAAGGCGCTAATGGGAGGCGCTCATTGACACTGGCTTCATCAGTGGCAAAATGGATATAATTGGCGGACTTGTTAAAGAGGACAACGGTGACCTGTGGGATGCATCTATGGGCGGCCGACTGCGAGATGCCGCAAATGTCTGCTGCAGATGCCTGGAAGGAGCCTGAAGTGAAGAAGTTGAGGGCAAGGGTGACTTTGATAGCCAATGTTCCTCTGGGCTGCAGGTCTTGCTCAAGCGATGTGAAAATGTCTGCGATGACCTGGTGTGATAGCCTGAGCCTCCTTTGGCACTGTTGCTCCGTCATGTTGAGGAAGCTCATCCTCTGCCTGTATACCCTGTGTTGGGGGTATCGTCTCCAGCGCAGTGCAGCCCTGCGCTGATGCCCTCTGCCCTGTGCAGCATCAGGTGGTTCAGGAGAAGGTTGGTGGTGTTGTTGCTGCTGCTGGTGTGACTGGTTCTGCTGCTGCTGCGGCTGATCGTCATTAGATTCTGAGGACCAAGATGAGAGAGCATAAATCGTGCCCATTCTGATGTTAGATATGGCTGCTGAAGTTGAGATGACACAAGTAAGCTGTCAATGGTGAGATATGTTGTTCCAAGGAGGTGACAGTGAATAGAGAGTTTATTCCATACACTGCCAAACTGCAGAAAGCTGAAAAGTCTCTTCCAAATACTGAAGGCACCAGCTTCTGAGATTGGAAATTGAACAGCTGTGAAGTGGTAGCTTTTATAACACTTTTGCAGCTGTCACGTATTCAAAGCAATGGAGAGTTGTTGAAAACCCGACATATTTACCTGACGTAATCCCCGAGCAACGTGAATCTCGTGAAAAAGTTGGAAACATGGTTAGTAGCTGGTAAAATGCTGCTTAAATACCTTTAAAGATCCTCTTAAGTATTTCAATTGGCCAACCCGCCTCTTAGTGCCGTGTCTGCAAAGTGCAGGCAGAGCTGGCACTTGGGAAACTGACAAGGAGGCTGGTTCAGAGCGAGATACCGCCCCGCTGTCAATCTTTTAGATTTTGACAGCGGACCCGCCCCCTGAGCGGCGGCAAAATCCAGCCCATGGTGTGGGATTGAAGCCAGTTAACGTGGTAGATTCCCTTCCCTCAAGGACACCGATGAATCAGTTGGGTTCTTACAACACGCCAGCAGCTTTCATGCTCATTTTTTTTCTGTCGCCAGCCCACAAATTATCAGATTTCATTGAATTTAATTTCACAATTTAGCGTGGTGAGATTTAAACTCACAACCTCTGGGTTGCTAGCCCAGTACCATAACCACTAGGCCACAGTACCTTCAAAAGGGAATTGGATATATATTGAAAAATGTGCATGTCTATGGGGAAAGAGCAGATGAGTGAGACGAATTGGATAGCTCTTTCAAAGAGCCAGCACAAGCACAATGGGCTGAGTGGCCTCCTGTGATGTCAGATTCTATGATTTTGCTCTTATCATTCATATTTGAGGAAATGGAGAGACATCACAACTTAAACAAAAATATACAATGTTGTTCTAACGTTGTCTGTCCTTGAAGTTGTCAAGCAGCTAGACTTTGAGAACTGTAAGTAACTTTACACAGCACATTAAACCCTCAAAGTTACCAATATTTTTATCACAATAATCTTGTTATTTAAACTCTGCTTTCAATCTAGTACTCCCTCTATCCAGCCACATTAGGTTCTATCTAATACAATTTGTTTGCATGAACAAGGAGAATGTGGTCTATATAATAACAAAATACTGCGGATGCTGGAAATCTGAAATGTGGTCTCCCTCTCACAGTTTGCTGCACCTGTTTCCACAACATTACGCAGAATTCCATCAGCTAACAACTCGCCAAAAACAAGAGATTGAGGTACTTTAAAAACTTTGCTGAGCCTGGTAAATATGTGCATAAAAGGAAAACTGTTTTTGAGGTTCATGATAATTTACTGTCAGAAGGAACACAGATGCTTTGGAAATGTTAATGAAAAGAAAATGCCTCACCATTGCACCTCTGACAGAAGTAAATGGTAATCAGTCACAATAAAACACTTTGATGGGTTCCTGGATTTATAATATTTTTTTCCATTTTTCCTCTAACATTTCTTAACTATTCTTTTCCAGTCTAGAAAAGCAAGACAAATAGGCAAATAAATTTCTGTGCCTATGCTGTCCCTTGGCCTGCCAAGAGAATAAGCACTTGTGTAGGACAAAACCTATGGGCCTAGAAATTCAGTTAAGGCCCGCCAGCAGGCTAACGCCCAAAAGTTAGCGCTGCGCGCGGAGCCCGTTGCGACCGCCAGAAATTCACTTTTAGCGCCCCAATTCGGAACCGGGCGCTGTTCCAGGGTGTGCCCGCCTCCGCTTGGGGCGCTGAAAGTGAATTTCAGCGCTCCAACTGCCGCTGCGCCACCCGATGTGGTGCGGCAGGCTGGGGTACTGCAGGCCTCCTCCTTCTCTTAAGGAGGAGCTGCCTGCAGCCGTGAGATCGCCGCTGGATTCTGCCGGCAAATGAGCCCGGCACCACGGAGAAGTGCCGGGCTCACGGGAATCAGCCACCAATGCCGCGGGGGGGGTGGTGGAGGAGGCCGGGGAGGGAGGTGCGGGCAGGCGGCCGCCGAAAAAGCGGCCAGCCGCACCTCCACCTTAAAGCGCCCCAGTAGCGCAGCAGTACGGCCCCGTTTCACGAACGTTGTTTGCAGCCGCTACTAAATATGGGGTTTGGGCCGGAATCGGGGCAGTACCGGGGCACTGTGCACACCGATGGCGTCACGGTGTCGGCGCAGCGCTACCGGCTACCGCCACCATTACCGCAGCGCTGAATATCAGCGCAACCTCTTATACTGGTGCAGAAACCCTCTTTAGGCGCCAACTGGGTGCAAAGCTTGCAGCGCCCAACTGAATTTCTAGGCCATGATGTTTCTGGCACAAATAAACAAAACCCACAGCTCAGAACTAACAAATGCACAGGGCATATCGCTAATAAAGTTGGAGAGTTCAATTTATGTGTTACCAGTCTTAGCCTCTCGGTGCAGTTTTTAATAATGTAATAGGGCACAATACATATAGTTCAATAGGAATAGGGACATTATTGTTCACTTTTAATCCCCACCTTTTTAGTATTTTGAAATCATCCTTTCTCCAAGCCAAAGATATGGATAAGTTTAAAGTAAGAAAGATATTTAACTTGGACAATAACTATAGGACGAATGAACGTGAAGCCAAAATTTACAAGTTTCAAGCATTGTTAGAGGTTAGGAAGAAAGAACTTGCATTTATATAGCGCCTTTCACACCCTAAGGTGTTCAAAAAGCACTTCACAGAAAATGAAGCAGTCATTATTGTAATGTAGGGACATGTGGCAGCCAATTTGCACACAGCTAGGCCTCCAAAACAGCAATGAGATAATGACCAGTTAATGGGGGAGATTTTGAGGCCTCCTGCTTGGCAGAAACGGGGCCGACAGCACCCCGAAAATGATAGGGAATTACTTGAGGTGCAGTTCTCTCTGTCATTGTGGCCACTGCAATCTTCCCCCGGGCCAGAGCACACGCCGGAGTAGGCAGTAGGCCATTTTAATATGCAAATTTTGATCCTTGGCATACATAGGACCCCGTTTGCCATTTTAGGACAGTTCAAGGAGGAACACGTGTCACACATGCTCTGCTCAGTATCAGCTGGCAATCCAGATGAAGAGGAGCCAAAAGGTACATTTTACTATATTTTTCTGGGGCTGGAAGGAGCAGGAGCGAGATTGTGAGAGAAATGGAAAATGTATGCGTTTGTGAGAGATAGGTGTAGGGTTCTCAAAATTCCCACATTCCCCAAAAGTTATGGATAAAGGGACCCTGTATGGACAAGTTATTAAAAAGGGTACCCAAAAGATAATGGCCTAGAAATTGAGTGCCCTTAGCGCCGATTTTGCGGCGCTAGAGGGCCTAGCGCTGCAATTGGCGCCGGCGCCGAAATTGCCTGGGGCCCTTCCGCCGCGGTAGACTGGTAGCGCTGCGCCCGCACCGATGACGTCATCGGTGTGCGCAGCGTCCCGGTTGCCATGCCGACGGGCCCCAGCGCCGAAATTCAGTTGCGGCCGCCTCGCCCGTGGCAGCCGCAACTAAGACTCTGGCAACAGAGTCTTACAAGTCTTTGCGCCGGCGCATTAAAGGCCCCGCGGCGGCCGGCCGCTTTCCCGCCGGCCGCCTGGCCGCAGCTCCCTCCCCGGACTTCCCCCCCCTCCCCCGGAACAGAAGCAAGCCCGGCACTTGTCCGAGGTGCCGGGCTCATTTTTAAAAAGATTTTCGCGGGCCGTGGCCGGGTGCAGGCAGCTCCTCCTTAAGGGAAGGAGGAGGCCTGCACTTCCCGAGCCTGCCGCACCGCATCGGGTGCCGCAGCGCCGGAATTGCAGCGCGAAACGGCAGTTAGCGCCGATTTACCGCCGCAAAGACCCTTCAGTAGCGCCGGCAGCCGTTTGGGCGCGGCCCTGCTGAATTTTTGGCGCGCGCAGGGGGACTTAGCGCCGGCACTAACTTCCGGCGCTAAAGCCCTGGCTAAGCCAGAACTCAATTTCTAGGCCAATGGCTTCTGAAACCTCGTGACCAAGGCTTGCAGGATTTTAAAAGCAAGGCCCTGCAGAAGGCAGGCCCATTCAAATCCTGAAACGAAACCTAACATGCATGGATCTGTGAAAGACTTTGTCCTTTTCTAAAGCCAGACAGCTAGGTCAACACAGAATATGCATTCTTCACCTTGGAACAGATCAAGTCAGGATGGACCTAATCTTGAGGCCATTAACTTTTTGCATAAATAATCGGTAACAGCTCACAGGTAGCTACCAAGCCAGGAAAGATGATGAAATTTCATAAATAACAAACAGCCAGGATATCAAAGCCATTAAGCAAGGAGACAACCGCCCCAAAAGCCGTTAAAGTGAATGACTGTAATCATTTTAGGCGAGCCCGCCAAATTAAACAAAGAACTGACCTGATTTGGCACGCAGATAAGGGGTGAAGAACCGAGTATAATTGTAGGCCCACTGGTAGCTCTCTCTCTCTTGCCTCTTGCTCCTGCCGCTCTCTCTCAACACCGAGGATGCCCATTACAACACCGGGGGTCAAATACGGGAGGAGAACGGAACCCGAATCAGACACGCACAGGACTCACGGGGCCGCAAACGGGCAGAGGAGACGAGACAAACGGCAAAACCGATAGGCAGAGAAGGGCAGCGAAAAAGAAGCATTGGGGACGAGCGGGCACACACCCTGGCCTAGTTATAAGCTGGCATTTGAAGCATGGGTAGAAAAATCAAACTGACAATATAAACCGCCAACCGAGCCCCAACTGCAACAAAACCATCGGCGACCAAACCACCACCAGAAGAACAACCATTCCTGCAAGGTGAAGTACCCAACAAAAGACTTTACTCCCTATTTTTCTAACGAAGGAAAAGGAAGGTACTTCACACAGACGACTCCACCGCCACGCCCTGTGACCACGTGACGATGGCAGGCTCCAAAGGACAACCAGAGCGAACCCCAAAACCACAACCGGCTTAATCGACAGGTTTCGAACTGTCAAGGAAACCCCATTGGTGAGCATGAATCCCTGGCCCCTCGTAGCTTAATCTAGTTAGATATTGGGGGTGGGATAAGGGTAAGGGGATTTTTAATGTGTTTGTTCCCTCGATGTGCCGTGTGTTCCCCATTCCCAAATAAGTGTAATTTTATTTGCCTGTAATTATTTCTAGTAATTCTCAGTATTGTGATTTATTGTGCCTTCAATAAAAATTGTGGTTTTCTTGCACCAAACCAATTGTCTACTCTATTTTCTGTATCGCCACCTGTACCTAAGTCCGGTGTCCAGAACCCAGGGGTGTGGGAGCGATTCGAACCGCTCAGAGACAGTCAGGGGCAGAGCTGACTGGGCACACACCACCCCCTACATAGGGGCTGCATTTTCCCCCACTAGGCCACCCAAGATTAATAGAAATGGGGCAGAGATTGAGTGGCATAGCTGCCTCACCACCCCAACCTGAATTTCCTCCCCCACTCCTGTAGGGACTGCTGCTGGCTGCTTCATCCCCCACTGCTGAATGTGAATGGTGCCAAAGGGTTAGGGCCAAGATTCCTTGTCCATTTCTCTCCCATCCACCCCTGTTCTCGCCACTCCCTGGACTGCTAGGTGAACATGGCAGTAGGCATGGGTTAACAACAGGAATGGCGTGTAAATAGCAGGGGAGAGCCAATTAGCAGCCTTCTCTCCCTCCAACTTTCCATGATGCCTTCTCTGCTGAAGGGCCTAGACTTGGCTGAGGCCTTCAGCTGACAAATTGGTTCAGTCTTTGGAGCACTGTGGCCCCTTTAAGGGGTCTACAGGCCTCTACTGCTTGTTGGCAAGAATCCCACCAGGGGTCTGCCGTGATTATTTGATAATCCCTGACCCAGGAAACTGAGCCGTCATGGTGAGGTTGGGGTGACAGGCATAAGCCTCACTTCAACACTGTTGGGGGGTGGGGGCGGGGTTAGGAAAATCCATCCCTGGGAGAAAGATATAGAGCAGGTTACAATCTGGGTTGATTAGGGCAGCTGTTCTTTTCTAGTTGTGATTCATGGGATTAGATTTTTGCTGTAATGACTTGGCTGTAAAGCATCATCTGGGCAAGCAGAGAGAGGAAAGTTGGGCAGAGAGGATCACAAACCCACAACAGAGCCTTCCCAGTTTTACTTCCATTTCAATGAGTTGAAGGATTGCATTACATGCGTGAAAGCCACCCTGCTCAATTTTCTCCTTCTGCGTTGCTTTACCCCCAGGCAGTAAAGACATAAATCTACCTCATGTCTTGCTAGCAGATGTCTATTTTTCAGTGAGTATAATTATCTGTGGCACATGGACAGTTAAATATTGGAAGTCAGTTGAAAAGCACTGACGGCAGCAAGACAAAACCTCCTGGAAGAATTTCCACACTGCATTGGGAGGTGAATCATATATTATTCTCAGTGTAAAAATAAACAAGTGGTGATTTTTGTCAGTGGGCAGTGGGCACATGGCAGCCGCCTGAAGGAGTCAATACAAGTATCAGGGCATGTATAGTGAGACCCCAATGGCCATTCTGCAGTGCATGGTGAATATAATTACTTGTACATACATCATGCAGCACGATTCCTAAGGAGGAATTTTTTGGGTGAAGTCCTTTGAGGATGTGAGAATGGGAAAAGTTACAGGCATAGGCTGCTACTGCAAAGTCTTTCCTGATGCAGTATGGGCATGGAAGATAATCATTCATAAGGTTACAAGATAAAAATGGATGAGAAAGGACATTTCCTAAATAATAGAGAATATATAAGCTAAATCAATTGCTTCTAATATATAACTGGTAATGGTTGTGAGAATGCAATAAAAGGGAAAGATAGATCACCAGAGAGAGCTATACAGAACCAGAGGATTTCAGATCAAGATAGAGAAAGCATAAGAGAAAACTGTAGTTTTAACTAGAGGTAGAGAGAGAGAAAAGCTGCATTTATGTTGCTCGAGTGCTGTCCACTGTCAGCAGCACTTTAATATAAAGTGGGGATCTCTGGAGGCCCAACATCACTGGAAATGCACAATTTTGTTCAATTTCAGCAGACACAGGTTTCGTGATGCACCATTACTCCCAGCTCCATAAACATCTCAGAGAGTTCACCCTGATGTGTTTGCTTCAATAAAAATCATGTTTAAATCTGATGTATGATGGTTTTGCTTAAACAATTTCTCAAACTCAAATCAAGTCTTCTATGTGCCTTCTTTTTAGGCCCCATTTTCTGCTATTTTATTGAGCTGTTGACTGTCTCCATTTACCTTTTATAACCAAGATTTATTTTGAGGAATGGCAGCAATAATTAATATAAACAGGGGATAGCAATGCAAGGAGATTGTAGGATTCGATTTTAGTGCAGCTCTCCCAGGGCTGCATATATTAAGTTAACAAGTACATTTGAAGCTAGAAGCATACAAATCTAGAGAAATCTAGAGCTGTGCAGATGAAAGTGTGGAATCAGAGAGAAGGCATCTTGGGGGGGGAGGGACTTTAACTCCCTCTGGCCTATGGAAACAGGGTGGAAGCAGATTTAAAATGGAGGTGATGGGCTTACCACCGCATTCTTACTCCGCCAACAATTTCCCGGGGCCTTCCACTGGGCGACCCAAGCGCCTACTGAATCAAGCAAGAGCCTCATTTGTCTATGCATATCAGGGTCATATAATACGTATAGGGCTCGGATGCTATTTTAACTGCCTACTGGCTGGAGCAAGTGCCGTGGGCTCTTGGCTCAGTAAAACCTGGCGGTACAGCAGAAGAGGCCTGAATTGGTAAGTGCTAAAATTATTTTTGTGGGTCCAGGAGAAGCAGGAGTGCTCCTCCAGGCTGTACAAGAATAATGTGTGTAGGGGGTGGACTGTGGTGGTGGCGCGTGCGCCCAGTCAGTTATGCCTCTGACTGTTTATGAGCGATTCGAATCGCTCCCACTCCCCTGGGTTCTAGACACCCGACTTAGGTACAAGGCGGCGGTATAGAGAAGACTCGAGTAGACAGGTGGTTGGATATTAACAAAACCAAGATTTTATTGAAGAGGAAAAATTGATACAATCTTAGGGAAAATTACTAGTGCACACTTCTACAGGCAAAAATACAAAAGAATAACTATACTTATACAGGGAATGGGGAACACACGGCACATCGAGGGAAAACAACTATCTTAACAATCCCCTTATCCTTATCCCACCCTCTATACCTAACTAGATTAAGCTATGAGGGGTCAGAACTTCATGCTCACCAATCAAAAGGGCTTGTTGGACTCAAAACAGCGGTGGTGTTCGGGGTTCGCTCCTGGTGCTCTCTGGAGCCTGCCGTCATCATGTGGTCTCCTGGCGCTGCAAGGGCGTTGTCCAGGTTCAAGTACCCCAAAGTTAAAGTCTCTGTTTGGGTACTTTACCTTGCAGGGATGATTCTTCGTCTCCAGCTGACAGTTTGAGTTGGTGTGCAGTTATTCGAAGGTTGGCTGAGGCTGAAGGCCCGATAATTCAAAGCCTCCCCTCAGTTCGTCTCCTCAGTTGGTCTTCTTCCGTCGGTCTTCCTCAGGTGGCCTTCCCTCCGGTGGTCTTCCCTCCTCCCCTCGTCGCGTCCCGCCTCACCTGGCCTGAATTGTCCGTGTCCGCCCGATGCAGTGCCGGGGCTATTTTTCAGATGGAGTGGCAAAAGGCACAGGCAAAGGCCAGGGGGTAAGCACGGGACGGGGAAAGAGCAGCAGCCATGAGGGTTATGGGCCGAAGAGTAGAGAGAGAAGCGAAGAGCAAAGCAGAAGAGAGCGATTGCTACCCGGGGGCCTTCAATTATACTCCTTTCGAAAACCTTTGTCTGCGTGCCAAATCAGGTTAGTTCTTTGTCTTAATCTTGGTGGGCTATTTTAAATAATGGTAGCAATCCATACTAACTGTTCTTAGATGGGCGGTAATCGCATCTACCGGCCCGATAATTGACTTGTATTGTCATGAATGTTCCTTGATGGGCCGGTACAGCCTCGATGGTTCTCTTAATCTGTTTGCTATTACATATGTAGACTGCTTGATGGTCTTAACGATAGGCCTAAACTGAATTTAGATTTGTCTCCAATTCGGTCTAATACATAATTCAGAGTCCTGTCTGGTTTCAAAATACAAAGTCTCTCTTCACAGAAAACTGCAGCTTGGGCTTTCGATCCACAAGCTGTCTGTGTTGCAGAGTACATTTTAAAATCCCACAGGCTTTCTGCCACGAGGCACGGATGCCATCTTGGGTACCCTTTTTGATTTAAAATGTCCATGCAGGGTCCTGTTTATTAATAATAGCCTTCGGGGAAATGCAGAAATTTTGCAAATCCTACATTCCCTCCTGTGGTACTAAAACTTGCTTGAAGTAGAATACATTTAAGGTGAGCAAAATTTTTCTGACCCTCCATATTCAACCTTCCCCTGTAATTACCTATCTAATATACCCACAACACATGCACTTCCCATTCTGCGAAAATGTAGTGTACATCAGCATACAGAGAGTAAAATTACAGACTTTACACACACATCCAAGCATGGAGGGGTCCAACACCCCTGCATCACTTGGTACACACATCCTTATTAAATCGCGTCGCAAACAAAACAACAAAAGAAACACCTTTATTAAAAATAACAAACACAAAGAAACAACAATCCTTTACTTATAATACAGGGAAAAGACTTAAACTGACGTATCTCCCTCCACCTTTACATAGTGTTGCTTCCAAATTCTCTGGTTTCGGAATTCTGACCACCGACCCTTTCCCTTACACTGGATACAAACTAAATACAACACTATCCCTAACTGACAAACCACGAGAATGTGGGAAGCCAGTCTGATCCACGAAGGGATGTCTATATTACTGAAAATGTTCCACCAGGGTGGAGCCACTGTAATAATAATAAATAACTTCCGGATGAAGTTATGTGCACATCACTTCCTGTGAACTGTGAACTGTGAACTGTGTGCATACATCACTTCCTGTGCATACGTCACTTCCTGTGTTTGGACTAGTATAAATACTGAACTGCTCAGTATGGTAAAAGGACTTCTCCTAGAGGCATGGTGAAGACTGCTCTTGTATATAGTATAATTATAAGTTGCTTAAAGCTTACTTTAAAGTTCCTTGATGTGAGACTCCTTTTTACATCAATTTAAGCAACTTAGTATTTACACTCACAAATACTAGACCTTCGGACAAACTCGGAGTTAAGGATCCAGGGAACCACCCATCATGGAAAACATCCTTAAACCTACTCATCTGGACTTGGACCCAAACGCACCAGCAGCTGGCAGGGTATGGAAGCATTGGTACCGTACTTTTGAGAATGTTCTTGATGAATGTAAAGCGAATGCTTCTACTAAACTGAGGATACTTATCAACTATGTGACCCCAACAGTGTTTGAATATGTTGACGAATGGGATAATTACGATGAGGTGATCCGGGCACTTAAAAAACTATATGCCAAGACCGCAAATGAGGTCTATGCTAGACATCTACTGGCCACAGCCCGACAAGGGCCAGGGGAATCGATTAACGAATTCCTTCAAGAACTTTGCAGGCTCAGCATAGATTGTAACTTTCAGGCAGCCTCGGCTGAGCTGTACCGCGAAGAAATGATTCGTGATGCTTTCATCTGCGGGATTGCCTCTCCATTTATACGCCAGCGTCTACTAGAAAGTAAAACACTTGAGCTACAAAAGGCTTTTGACCTGGCTTGTTCTCTGGATTTGGCAAAAAAAAATGCAGACCTCTATCAGTTGCCCAGATCTCGATCTGCTGCTGTAACTGCAACCAGACGATTCAAGTGGCCTCAGGTGAACCCTATCATGGAGGAATCTAATCCTGATGATAATTCTGATGAAGAAGAGGAGGATGACCCCACTTTAGCAGCCTCTTGGCAATCTAGGAAGGAATGCTTCTTTTGTGGAGATTCTTTTCACCCTAGGAAATTCTGCCCTGCTCGCAATGCGATCTGCAGTCATTGCGATAAAAAGGGACACTTTGCAAAAGTTTGCCAATCAAGAGCCTCTAGGAGGGCCTATCCAGCTAAGGCCTACCGAACTGCCCCAATTAGGGCCTATCAAGATGCTCCGGCTAGGACCTGTCAAGCTTCCTCTCGAGCTCTCTCCCGAAGAAGCACACCTAGAGTTTCAGCCACTCTCTGTGCAACCACACCAATTACAGCTGCTTGCCCACAGAACCTGTTTCATGCAGATACAAAAGTTTCAATTAATGGGCATACCTTAGATGCCTTAATTGACTCAGGAAGTACTGATAGTTTCATTAGAGAACAGATTGTTGCGAAATTGAAACTACATATCTTCCCATCGGACCAGGCAATTGCGATGGCTCAGTCATCACTTAATACCAGAATCTCCGGCTTTTGTATTATTGATGTGACACTTAATGGTCGCATGTATCCCTCCACCCGACTTTCGGTGCTCAAGGACTTATGTAGTGATCTCATCTTAGGGCTGGATTTTCAAAAACAGCATAAGAAACTCACCATTGAGTTTGGCGGATCCAAACCTGGACTTACTATTTCTAATATACTGTCTAAATTACCGTTTTGTGCATTATCAGCAGCTTCACTTGATGAACCCTCATTATTTGCCAGTATTCCTCCTCGATGCAAACCAATAATAACGAAATCGCAGCGCTTTAGTCAGGAAGACCAATCTTTTATTGAGGCTGAAATCTCTCGACTTTTAGCAGAGGATATCATCGAACCATGTTCGTCGCCCTGGCGGGCTCAAGTCGTCATCATCAAGAACCCTCTAAAACCTCACAATCAATGACTATGCATTGATTATTCGCAAACCATCAATCAATATACTGACTTGGACGCCTACCCATTGCCACGCATTGATGATATGGTTAATAAACTGGCCGAATACAAAGTGTTCTCAACTTACGATTTAAAAAGTGCCTATCATCAGGTACCCTTGAAGGTCTCAGATAAGCAGTACACGACCTTTGAGGCTAATGGACGGCTGTACCAATTTTGTCGCCTCCCATTCGGGGTTACCAATGGAGTGGCTGTCTTCCAATGGGCAATGGATGGCCTGGTTAAGCAGGAAAACTTAAGGGACACTTTTCCTTATCTTGATAACATTACTATTGCAGGTCACGATCAACAGGAACACGACGCCAACCTCCAAAAATTTCGGGATGCCCTCCATCACCGTAACTTAACTTTGAATGAATCTAAATCTGTTGAGTCGCAACCGACCATCAACATCCTTGGCTACTGCGTAGGCAATGGTATCATTAAGCCAGACCCAGAAAGACTTCGCCCACTCCAAGAGCTCCCGTCACCTAAGAATCCGGCTTCTTTACATCGGGCTCTCGGTCTGTTTGCATACTACGCTAAATGGATTCCTCATTTTTCGGACAAAATCCAACCCTTGCTGCATGCTAGATCATTTCCACTGGGAACAGCGGCTGTTGCAGCCTTTAACCTTCTCAAAAAACAGTTGGAGAAAGCGGCTCTTCACTCCATCGATGAGAATCTCCCTTCCATAGTCGAATGTGATGCCTCGGAGGTGGCCATCTCAGCTACTCTAAATCAGGAAGGTCGTCCTGTAGCATTTATGTCCAGGACCTTACAAGGTGCCGAGCTACATTATCCTCCGGTTGAGAAGGAAGCCACAGCCATCATAGAGGCGGTACGGAAGTGGAACCATTTCCTAGCTCGCCAGCACTTTACATTAATCACGGACCAGCGATCAGTCGCCTTCATGCTCGATAATCGAAAATGAACCAAAATTAAGAATAATAAAATACAGCTTTGGAGGATGGAACTGGCCTCTTTTGGTTACACCATTCACTATCGACCTGGCAAGGAGCATGTGGCCCCGGATACCCTCACACGAGCATTCTGCTCCACTATGTCATCCTCTACTCTCATAGATGTCCATAATGGATTGTGTCATCCTGGCGTTATGCGCATGCTACATTTCGTACGATCACGGAATCTCCCTTTTTCTACTGGAGATGCAAAGAAAATGTGCTCAGAATGCCGGCTTTGTGCAGAATTAAAACCTCAGTTCTTCCGCCCCTCAGATGGTATGCTCATACACGCAACCCAACCGATGCAACGACTTAGCATCGATTTTAAGGGCCCAGTGCCCTCTTCAACTCGGAACACATATTTGCTCACCATGATTGATGAATATTCACGTTTTCCGTTTGCCTTCCCCTGCTCCAATATGCTGGCGTCCACAGTAATCTGCTGCCTTGAGCAGGTATTTTCTCTCTGTGGCATGGCGGCTTACATTCACTTGGATCGGGGTCCATCCTTTATGTCAAGGGAACTCAAGGACTACCTCTCAGAACAGGAAATTGCTACAAGCAAAACGACGCCATATCATCCCATCGGAAATGGGCAGGTAGAGAGGTATAACGGTATCATTTGGAATTCCATACATCTTGCTTTAAGATCTCGGGGCCTACCAAACCAGCAATGGGAAGCAGTGCTTCCGGATGCATTGCACTCTATACGGTCCTTTCTTTCTACAGCCACAAATACTACACCTCATGAGCGGTTCTTTGGATTCCAGCGTCGCTCATCTTATGGGACATCCCTCCCGTCATGGCTAACTACTCCTGGACCTGTACTACTCCGAAGATACATTCGGACGTCTAAAAAGGACCCTCTCGTAGACGAGGTTGAACTAACCGATGCCAACCCCACCTATGCATACATACGATATCCCGACGGCCGAGAATCTACCGTACCATTACAGGATCTGGCTCCCTGCCCACCAGGACCTAGTGGGACATCGAGTGATGGTATTTTACCAGGAGCCTCTTGGAACCTACCGGGTACCCCTCTCCAGGATCCTGATCTGACACCAACTAGCTTGGTGCCGGTAGATCCCGTACTCAAAGTTGCGACCCTCCCAGTACCGCGCACCAAAGTACTGATCCGCCAGAGACCAGCTCTGCACCTCCCTCTGAACAGAGACAGACCAACTCTGCACCTATTGGGGCTCGTACACGAAGCCATGATCTCCCCGACCCTTCACAGGGTAATCCAGGCCACACAGACTCTGACCAATGGCCAACAGCATGTAAGCGGACCAGAGACCCTCTACGACGGGAACCCAAACGGGTGCGACTCTTCCTCATTCGGCGGCTGCGGAATAAAAGGAAGACCACAGCCTTCTAATCTCGCAGGAGGGAAGAATGTAATAATAATAAATAACTTCTGGATGAAGTTATGTGCACATCACTTCCTGTGAACTGTGAACTCTGTGCATACATCACTTCCTGTGCATACGTCACTTCCTGTGTTTGGACTAGTATAAATACTGAACTGCTCAGTATGGTAAAAGGGCTTCTCCTAGAGGCATGGTGAAGACCGCTCTTGTATATAGTATAATAATTATAAGTTGCTTAAAGCTTACTTTAAAGTTCCTTGATGTGTGAGACTCCTTTTTACATCAGCCACTATATCCAATATCTTAGTCCCTATCTCTACTGTTTTCTGTTCGAGAGTGTAAAAATGTTTCTGCGAAACTATAACGGCTTTGAGTATGTTGGTAAGGTGTTCAGGGAGAGGGGGAATTTCGTAGCCAAAGTGCGCTACGTACTTTTGCAAATCCATAAAATTCTCCTTCACAGTGAGGTGAACAGTGGAGGGTTCAGGAATGGGGACAATTCGCTCCTGGGCCACTTGAACTTCTGCCTCGGGTTTAAAACAGAAATTGCTGTCACTAACCGGACACCAGCTATGCTGTCCATGCTGGTAGTGGGACGCGCCGGTGGTGACACAGTATGTCCCACCTCCTATATATGTTACCTGCAGGGGAACATGGCCTTGTGCTATTGCCTCCATGGTACAATTTATAGGCTTTGCGTCAGCAGCTCTGAACCCACACTGCGGTTTTGAAAAGGCATTCAAGTGCTGGGGACACAGGATTATGTGTGCTCCCCGGCTCCGGCACCCTGAGAGGTCAGTACCTGTCATAGCGTGCTCCCACTTAATGATGTCAGGCGGGACCGCTGTGAAACGAATGTGTGCACCCCCTTGAATGACTCCAATGTTCTCAACCCTGTATACCGGTGCGGGTCGGGCTGTCCTACCCATGACCGGCATCCTAACAACTACTCCCATGATTGTGTGGTTGGACCACCCACATTCCACGGGGACTGGATAAGAACGTAAGAACATAAGAAGTAGGAGCAGGAGTAGGCCATATGGCCCCTCGGGCCTGCTCCGCCATTCAATAGGATCATGGCTGATCCGAACCTAGACTCACGTCCACTTCCCTGCCCTCTCCCCGTAACCCCTAATTCCCTTATCTGCTAGGAAACTGTCTATCTCCGTTTTAAATCTATTTAATGTTGCAGCTTCCACAGCTCTCTGGGGTAGCAAATTCCATAGATTTACCACCCTCTGATTAAAGAAGTTTCTCTTCATCTCAGTTTTGAAAGGGCAGCCCCTTATTCTAAGATTATGCCCCCTAGTTCTAGTCTCACCCATCAGTGGAAACATCCTCACCGCATCCACCTGATCAATCCCCCTCACAATCTTGTATGTTTTGATAAGATCGCCTCTCATTCTTCTGAACTCCAATGAGTAGAGGCCCAACCTACTCAACCTTTCCTCATACGTCAACCCCCTCATCTCCGGAATCAACCGAGTGAACCTTCTCTGAACCGCCTCGAGAGCAAGTATATCTTTTCTTAAATATGGAAACCAAAACTGCACGCAATATTCCAGATGTGGCCTCACCAATACCCTGTATAACTGCAGCAAGACTTCCCTGTTTTTATACTCCATCCCCCTTGCAATAAAAGCCAAGATTCCATTGGCCTTTCTGATCACCTGCTGCACCTGCATACTAACTTTTTGTGTTTCATGCACCAGGACCCCCAGATCCCTTTGTACTGTAGCACTTTGCAGTTTCCCTCCATTTAGATAATAACTTGCTCTTTGTTTTTTTCTGCCAAAGTGCATAACCTCACACTTTCCAATGTTATATTCCATCTGCCAAATCTCTGCCCACTCACTTAGCCTGTCTATGTCCTTTTGCAGGTTTTTTATATCCTCCTCACTCACTGCTTTCCCTCCCATCTTTGTATCATCGGCAAACTTGGATATGTTGCACTCGGTCCCTTCCTCCAAATCATTAATATAGATTGTAACGCGTTGGGGTCCCAGCACTGACCCCTGCGGAACACCACTAGTTACTGATTGCCAGCCCGAGAACGAACCATTTATCCCAACTCTTTGTTTTCTGTTAGATAGCCAATTTTCCACCCATGCCAGTATATTACCCCCAATCCTGTGATTTTTTATCTTGATCAGTAATCTTTTGTGTGGCACCTTGTCAAATGCCTTTTGGAAGTCCAAATACACTACATCCACTGGTTCCCCTTTATCCACCCTGTATGTTGCGTCCTCAAAGAATTCGAGCAAATTTGTCAAACATGACTTCCCCTTCATAAAACCATGCTGACTCTGTCCTATTAAATTATGTTTATCCAAATGCTCTGTTACTGTTTCCTTAATAATGGACTCCAACATTTTACCAACCACAGATGTTAGGCTAACTGGACTATAGTTTCCAGCTTTTTTCTACTTCCCTTCTTAAATAATGGTGTTACATTAGCAGTTTTCCAATCTGCCGGGACCTTTCCTGAGTCCAGGGAGTTTTGGAAAATAATCACCAATGCATCCACAATCCCTACTGCTACTTCTCTCAAGACCCTAGGATGTAGGCCATCAGGTCCGGGGGATTTATCCGCCTTAAGTCCCATTATTTTACCGAGTACCACCTCCTTAGTGAATTTAATCGTGTTTAGCTCCTCCCCCCCATTGCCCCCTGTTTGTCCAGTGTTGGGATATTTTTAGTGTCCTCTACTGTAAAGACTGATACAAAATATTTGTTCAGCGTCTTTGCCATCTCCATGTTCCCCACCACTAGTTTCCCGGTCTCATCCTCTAAGGGACCAACGTTCACTTTAGCCACCCTTATTCTTTTTATATAGCTATAGAAACTCTTGCTCTCTGTTTCTATATTTTTTGCTAGTTTACTTTCATAATCTATCTTCCCTTTCTTAATTAATCTTTTAGTTATAGTTATCTTTTAGTTATCTTTTAGTTTTAGGATAGGCTTCGGAGGCTACCCGGAGTTGGCACGGGCTCAATGCATTCTCAAAAGGGTGGAGGGCTGCGAGGTGCTTGTTGCTAATCCAGGAGGGGACCAAACCCTGTTTTAAATCCTCCAGATTACTGCGGCCCTCGCCCAGTAACCATGCCCCATATAACACGCACACCTCATTCTGCGCAGCCTGGTCAGAAGCATTTCTGTCCTCCCTTCTGAGAGCATTTACCGTCTTTGCATGCTTTTCCAACTCGGCTATGATCTCTTTTAAATGGACCATCATGGCCTGGTCCTCATGCAACCCCGAGCCCACTACCTTGTTCTCACCCAGTAATATCTTCTTTAACTGTGTTTTTAAACCATTTATCTGGGTCTGCAGCTCGATGACATCCAAACTGTTAATGACAGAGGACCCAGTATTAAACGCAGTAAAAACATCATTCCATACTCCCCTTCTTTGCCTCCCTGCATTTACCCAAAAATTCTCGGTGTGCGGTATAGAGTTCGGTCTTGTCCACGTGGGCAAAGTCGAACTCGTAAAACTTCTTGAACATGTCCTTTAATAGGGCTTTGTATAACTGCTCTGTTTCTTTGGGGCACCACTCCAGTAAATGTACCTCCGTGAGATGTAAAGTCACGGAGGCTACCGCGTCGTGTACCCCCTGGTACAGCATCTGATCGGTGGGGACTAATACCAACCCATTCCCTGGGCCCTGGGTGGCAGTGGGGCAACCTTCCCTGGGTAACCTCGTCGCCTGTGCCGTGGGCGGGTGCTTACGGGGGCGGGTTACCAGCTCAGTGGCAGTGACTGGAATCGGAGAATATGGGAATGCGCATGCCTTCAGGCTGGTATCCCACCTCATCCCCTCCCCAGCGTCTTGCCACGGTTGGTGGAAAAAGATGGATATGCCTGTGGGGCAGACCTCCTCTGAACCCCACATACAGATGTAAATCCCTTGATCTGGTTCCCACCACTTTTCCCAACACACGCTTAGTCCTCCATGAGTCCCGGTAATCATCCAATGGGTGTTGTTCCCCAACCGTTCCCACTCGACTTCGGGGTTCCTCAAGTCCTTGCTCAACTTCCTGAGCCACCACCAACTATCCAGTGGAATGTGTCCTTTCCACGTCAAACATATTCGCTTTCCAACGGTGACGCTGACCCTTGTGGTAACGACTCGTACCCTGGGGCACAGGAGGGAGGCCTCCCCGTACGTGAATCCGGTTTGGCTGGAGTACTGAGACGAATTTGACCCCAGCCATCCTGGCCACCTTCCCTCGTGGAAGTAAACGGCGGTCTTCTCCGCATCCCGTTCACCGCTCCCATTGATCGCCAGGGGCGCCTTGTCTCCCGAACACCCGTAGATGTGGGAGTCCTGGACGTCGCCCCTCCTCTCCACACTCATCCCGATCAGGGCGAATAGGATCACAATCCATTCCATCCCGAAAATCTTTCTGCAATAGATGTAAAAGAACATGCAGCCAGGTCCCCAAGAGATTCTCTGGCTTGGTGAAGCATGATCGGGTCCCGCGACCTTGACCCAAAGATACACTCTTAACAGATTACTTAACTTAACACTACCCATCGCCTTATTTAACTTAAATTATAAAAACACCCAAACTTAAGCTAAATAATTACACTTAACTTAAACTAAACTATATACATGTGCCGCCCATCTCCGGGTGGCCAGGCTAATTCCTGGTCGGACTGCGGCTCACCGCTACCCCCAGCATGACCGCACCGTCCTTGACTGTTGGTCCCTCGCAGCCCATGGCTGCTGGCTGAGGGCCTGTGTCCTTGGACCTCTCCCTGACTCGAGGGGCGGCCCTTGGTAACAGGATCAAGAGGGGCAAAATAGCTTACGAAAATAAGCTGGCGGAAAATATAAAAACTAACTCCAAAAGCTTTTATAAATATATCAAAAGGAAAAGACTGGTGAAAACCAAAGTTGGTCCATTGCAGTCAGATACGGGGGAATATATAATGGGAAATAAGGAAATGGCAGATCAACTAAATGCATACTTTGGGTCAGTCTTTACGAAGGAAGACACAAAAAACCTCCCTGGGATATCGGGAAAAATAGGGACATTGGCAAAGGAGGAACTGACGCAAATCAATATCTCTAAGGATATGGTGTTAAGGAAGCTAAAGGGATTGAAGGTGGACAAATCCCCAGGGCCTGATAACATGCATCCTAGGGTACTGAAGGAGGTGGCCCTAGAGATAGCGGATGCACTAAGGATGATTTTTCAGAATTCATTAGACTCGGGAACAGTGCCGATGGATTGGAGGGTAGCTAACGTTACCCCACTATTCAAAAAGGGGGGTAGGGAAAAAGCAGGTAATTACAGACCTGTAAGCCTTACATCAGTTGTGGGCAAAATGCTGGAGTCCATCATTAAGGATGAAATAGCGGAGCACTTAGCAAATGGGGACAGGATAGGACAGAGTCAACATGGATTTACAAAGGGTAAATCGTGCTTGACTAATCTATTGGAATTTTTTGAGGGAGTAACTGGTAGAATAGATGGGGGAGAGCCAGTAGATGTGGTGTACCTGGACTTCCAAAAGGCCTTCGATAAGGTCCCACATAAAAGATTAGCATGGAAAATTGAGGCTCATGGGATAAAGGGGAAAGTTTTGGCGTGGATAGGGAACTGGCTGTCAGATAGAAAACAGAGAGTTGGAATAAACGGCTCATTTTCTGAATGGCAGGCAGTAACAAGTGGGGTACCACAGGGATCTGTCCTGGGCCCCCAGCTGTTCACAATTTACATTAATGACCTGGATCAGGGAGTCGGATGCAGCATTTCCAAATTTGCAGACGACACTAAACTAGGAGGTGGGGTGGGCTCAGAGGAAGAGACCAGGAAGCTCCAGAGCGATTTGGACAGACTGGGCGATTGGGCGGATAAATGGCAGATGCACTATAATGTGGACAAGTGCGAAGTTATCCACCTTGGGTGCAGGAACGGGAGGGCAAATTATTATTTAAATGGCAATAGATTGGGAGAGGGGGAAGTACAGAGAGACCTGGGTGTTCTTGTACACCAGTCACTGAAGGCGAGCATGCAGGTGCAACAGGCGGTCAAGAAGGCAAACGGTATGCTGGCCTTCATAGCAAAAGGGTTAGAATACAGGAACAGGGATACCTTGCTGCAGCTGTACAGGGCACTGGTGAGACCACACCTCGAGTACTGTGTACAGTTTTGGTCGCCTCATCTGAGGAAGGATGTTCTTGCCATGGAGGGGGTGCAGCGGCGATTCACCAGGCTGATACCAGGAATGGCGGGAATGACCTATGAGGAGAGACTATGTAGTTTAGGGATGTACACACTGGAGTTTAGAAGATTGAGAGGGGACCTCATAGAAGTGTATAAAATTCTGACAGGTCTAGACAGACTGGATGCAGAAGGAATGTTTCCCTTGGCGGGTGAGAACAGAACTAGAGGACATAATTTAAGGATAAGGGCTAAACCATTTAGGACAGAGATGAGGGGGAATTTCTTCACTCAGAGAGTGGTGAACCTGTGGAACTCATTGCCACAGAGGGCAGTGTACGCCAACTCATTAAATATATTTAAGAGGGAATTAGATATATTTCTACGGGCAAAAGGGGTTAAGGGTTACGGAGAGAAGGCGGGGACGGGATACTGAATTAAAGGATCAGCCATGATCTCATTAAATGGCGGAGCAGGCACGAAGGGCCGAATGGCCTACTCCTGCTCCTATCTTCTATGTATCTATGTATCTATGTAGGAGGGCTGGTGACCATGGCTTTCTCGGCTGGGGCATTTGTGGGGACCTTCTAGGTGCTTTGATGGGTGGGGCTTCCTTGGCCGGTGGGCCTTTTACCCGAACCGCTGCTCCCCCAGGCTTGACCCCTCCCGAACCTGGGCTGGGGGCAGGTAACTTTTCGCAGCCTGCTGCTGCGAGCTGAGAGTCTCCGCCCCCAGGTCCCATGGCTGGGTCCGGGGCGGGGTTTTTGACCTCAGGTCCCTCCCTCTTTACACCTGGGTTAGGGGTGGGGTTTTCGCCCTCAGGTCCCTCCCTCTCGTCTGGATCCCAGAAGAGTGGGGGAGTGTCCCAATCGATGGGCGGGATGGTCCCTCCCTTGGCGCAAGCCACAGCGCCTGCCTGTGCAGTCTGTGAACTCGCTTCTGCTGCAGGCTGAGGATCTTTATCCTCAGACCCTTTTCCAACTGGCTGTTTTCCCCTTTCAGGCGTGAACAGCTTACACTGGTTGATATAACCAGTGGCCTGTCTCAGAGTCTGTCCTAAAGGTTCGTCCGCTGCCCCGAACGGACTTTCTAGGGACTCCCCATACTCCTCCCTTACCGGGACGGCCTTACAGACGGGATCCTAGGGGGCCCGGACCTGCTTTATGTCCGGGGCCAAAGCTACCCACTGTGTGCCTCCCTTGCCCCAGATTGCGGCTACCGGGCCTGCTCTACAGGGATCCCAGAACTCTCCTTCCCTGGCCCCCTGTTCGGCTACCTCGTTGGTCCTTTGGTTACCCTCCCATGTGGTAGGGAGGGATCCCAAAAGTTTGACCATTTCCCCAGCCTGCTCGTTCCCTGCGACTCCCATTGGGTTAAATGGGACCTCGTTAGACTCGGGTGGATTGGTCGGGCCTTCTGGATGGACCACCATGCTGGAAGCTTTGTGTCCACCAATTATCTCCCCCGCACCGTCTCCACCCGCATCTTAACACAGGGCCTGCTCCCCTCGTTGTTTTCGACAGGCTGCTTTGGCTCTAGTCAGGGCTGTGTGTTGGATGGGGCTGATGGGGTGAGAGCACCGGTGGTGGCTGCTACTCTCCCCTGGCCAGTCAATATGGACCTCATGGTGTCCAAAAATGACTCGACCTCTGCGGGAGGGAGTCCTGCCCCTGCCTTTTGGGCTGAGGCTGTGGAATTCTTTCCCTTGTTATCTTTCCAAGGGTTTTTGCACTCCTTCCGCCAGTGACCATCCTTCCCGCACCCTTAACAATGGAGCTTTGTGTTGGGGGGCTTACTCCCTTCCTGGTGCCACTCTTTCCTACTCTGCACTCCTGGTTTTAACTCATGCACCTTCCCCTTGGGTGGGTGTGCATCAGCTCCCCTACCGTTCTTGTAAGCCAGAGTGAGTTGCCTAATTACTGTGAGTTCTGTGGTCTGGAGATCTTTGGGGTCAAACCAGGCTTCTTCCTTGGCCCGGACCTGTGGCAAGCTGTTCGCCACCAGGCAACGGAGCCAATGCATCAGGGAATCCCCGCTCAGGAACGCCCGGCCTGGTGTCCCCAGGCAAGCCTTCCGGTACACCGGCCACAGCTGGTCCGCAAAAGCCTGCGGGGTTTCCCCAGAAAGCTGGATCGTCTTCTCCACGCGGGAGAAGGGACTTCCCTCATCCATCCCCATGGCCTCTAGAACCGCATCTCTAAGCTCCTCGTACCCGCTCTGCTCCCTTTTACACTCGTCAGAGAGGGATTGGAGGAGATTACTCTCCAGGGAGAAAAGCAGCATTTTGGCCTTCTCAGCGTCATCGCAGTCGTTGACGCTGGTGGTCTGCTCTATTTCCCTGAAGTGGATCGAGGGGTCTCCCTTTGCGGAAAGCTTCGAGATATGGTTGACCATAACCCTGAGCTGCTGGGTGTCAAAGGGTAATACGAACTGGTTTTGGAGGGGTCCCTCAATATCGCCATTAGCTGGTGGGCCGAACCTCCGATGCCGCGCTGGGCACATCAGTCCCGGCTCCGGCCTCTTGGGCGGGGGTTGCTCTACCTCCGCCTCCACCTCTGGCTCCACTTCGGGTTCCACCCCCGGTTCCACCCCCCCTTGCTGCCAAACCTCGCTGAAACTTGGCGCTACGGGTGGTGGCCGTGAGGTCTCCTATCTCTCAACCGGGTCGTATCTGGGCACCACTGGTGACGTTGGAACCACCCTCCCCTCGTTCCCCATAAAATCTGCCTGGCCTGCCTTTGGGCTTATGAGGCATACCATGCCTTTTGCCTTCCGGAGGGCCCGGCTCAGATTTTCTATCCTTTCACTACAGGGGCCGTGGTCTGCCTCCTCAAACCCCTGTTCACTTGCTAGCTTGTAAGCGGCTTTTACCTCCTGTACTTTCTCTTCCTGTTCCCTGGTCTGCCTTGCCAAGCGGGCGTTCTTCTCCCGCAACCTGAACTCATTTCCCTTGGCCTCGGTGACTTGACACCGTAGGTATTCCAACTGGGCCTTGTATTCTCCCACTAAATGTACTCTCTCTTGGTTCAAAGCCTGCAAAGCTACTAATAACTCTTCCCCTGCGAGAGCCTTATCCTGGATCTCCAGGGCTGATTCCCTTAACTCGACTGCCTGTGCTGCAACGAGCCCGTCCAAGAGCTGGACCTGCTATTTAAAGCACATCAGCCAAACTGCCTTCTCTAAGGACTTCTTGTGTTCCTTTCCCTCTGTCCACTTAGCTGCTGCATCTATCTGATGCCCAGCCCTTAAAAGAGTGGTGATCCACTTCTTAGTGATATTCACCTTGCTAAACACATAATCAGAAATCCTTTCCTCCATCACGGTTTGCTCATCCGAACCACTGTCCACTGCATCGCAACCTTGTTGCCAGTGTCCTGCTGCGGTTGCCATTTCTGTAGGGGTTGGCCTGTGGTCGTGGCGCGTGCGCCCAGTCAGTTATGCCTCTGACTGTTTATGAGCGGTTCGAATTGCTCCCACTCCCCTGGGTTCTGGACACCGGACTTAGGTACAAGGCAGCGGCACAGAGAAGACTCGAGTAGACAGGTGGTTGGATGTAAACAAAACCAAGATTTTATTGAAGAGGAAAAGTTGATACAATCTTATGGAAAATTACTAGTGTACACTTCTACAGGCAAACATACAAAAGAATAACTATACTTATACAGGGAATGGGGAACACATGGCACATCGAGGGAAAACAACTATCTTAACAATCCCCTTATCCTTATCCCACCCCCTATACCTAACTAGATTAAGCTATGAGGGGTCAGAACTTCATGCTCACCAATCAAAAGGGCTTGTTGGACTCAAAACAGTGGTGGGGTTCGGGGTTCGCTCCTGGTGCTCTCTGGAGCCTGCCATCGTCACGTGGTCTCCGGGCGCTGCAAGGGCGTTGTCCAGGTTTGAGTACCCCAAAGTTAAAGTCTCTGTTTGGGTACTTTACCTTGCAGGGATGATTCTTCATCGCCAGCCGACAGTTTGAGTTGGTGTGCAGATATTCGAAGGTCGGCTGAGGCTGAAGGCCCAATAATTTGAAGCCTCCCCTCAGTTCGTCTCCTCAGTTGGTCTTCTTCCGTTGGTCTTCCTCAGGTGGCCTTCCCTCTGGTGGTCTTCCCTCCTCCCCTCATCGCGTCCTGCCTCGCCTGGCCTGAATTTTCCGTGTCCGCCCGATGCAGTGCCGGGGCTATTTTTCAGATGGAGTGGCAAAAGGCACGGGCAAAGGCCAGGGGGTATGCACGGGACGGGGAAAGAGTGGCAGCCACGAGGGCAAGGGGCCGAAGAGCAGAGAGAGAAGAGAAGAGCAGAGCAGAAGAGACCGATTGCTACCCGGGAGCCTTCAATTATACTCCTTTCGAAAACCCTATCTGCGCGCCAAATCAGGTTAGTTCTTTGTCTTAATCTTGGCGGGCTATTTTAAATAATGGTAGCTATCCATACTAACTGTTTTTAGATGGCTGGTAATCGCATCTACCGGCCCGATAATTGACTTTTATTGTCATGAATGTTCCTTAATGGGCCGGAACAGCCTCGACGACTCTCTTAATCTGTTTGCGATTATATATGTAGACTGCTTGATGGCCTTAATTATAGGCCTAAACTGAATTTAGATTTGTCTCCAATTCGGTCTAATACATAATTCAGAGTCCTGTCTGGTTTCAAAATACAAAGTCTCTCTTCACAGAAAACTGCAGCTTGGGCTTTCGATCCACAAGCTGTCTGCGTTGCAGAGTCCATTTTAAAATCCAACAGGCTTTCTGCCACGAGGCACGTACACCATCTTGGGTACTCTTTTTCATTTAAAATGTCCATGTAGGGTCCCGTTTATTATTAACAGCCTTCGGGGAAATGCAGAAATTTTGCAAATCTTCCATGTGGGCCTCTGCCACCCCTTGGGGCACAGCAATCATAATATGATAGAATTCTTCATTAAGATGGAGAGTGAAGTAGTTAACTCAGAGTCTAGGGTCCTGAATTTAAATAAAGGAAACTACGATGGTATGAGGCGTGAGTTGGGTAGGATTGATTGGGGAATGTTACTCAAAGGGTTGACGGTGGATAGGTAATGGCAAACATTCAAAGATCGCATGGATGAACTACAGAATTTGTTCATCACAGTTTGGCATAAAAATAAAACAAAAAAGGTGACTCAACCGTGGCTAACAAGGGAAATTTTAGATAGCATAAGATCCAAGGAGAGGACATTTAAATTGGCCAGAAAAAGCAGTAAACCTGAGGATTGGGAGCAGTTTAGGATTCAGCAAAGGAGGACAAAGGGATTAATTAAGAGGGGGAAAATAGAGTATGAGAGTAAGCTTGCGGGAAACATAAAAACTGACTGTAAAAGCTTTTATAGATATGTGAAGAGAAAAAGATTGGTGAAGTCAAGCATAGGCCCTTTGCAGTCAGAATCAGGGAATATATAATGAGGAACAAAGAAATGGCAGACCAATTAAATACATACTTTGGTTCTGTCTTCACAAAGGAGGACACAAATAACCTCCCAGAGATGTCGGGGAACATAGGGTCTAATGAGTGGGAGGAACTGAATGAAATCAGTATTTGTAGGGAAATGATGTTAGGGAAATTGATGGGATTGAAGGCCGATAAATCCCCAGGGCCTGATAATCTACATCCTAGGGTACTTCAGGAAGTGGCCCTTGAAATAGTAGATGCATTGCTGGTCATCTTCCAAAATTCGATAGACTCTGGAATAGTTCCCATGGCTTAGAGGGTAGCTAATGTAACCCCACTATTCAAAAAAGGTGGTAGAGAGAAAACGGGGAATTATAGACTGGTAAGCCTGACATGGGTAGTGGGGAAAATGCTGGAATCCATTATAAAAGATGTAATAGCAGAGCACCTGGAATACAGTGACAGGATCGGACAAAGTCAACATGGATTTACAAAAGGTAAATCATGCTTGACTAATCTACTGGAATTTTTTGAGGATGTAACTGGTAGAATAGATAAGGGAGAACCAGTGGATGTGGTGTATTTGGACTTTCAGAAGACTTTCGATAAGGTCCCGCATAAGAGATTAGCATGTAAAGTTAAGGCACATGGGATTGGGGGCAAGGTACTGATTTGGATAGAGAACTGGTTGGCAGACAGGAAGCAAAGAGTTGGAATAAACGGGTCTTTTTCTAAGTGGCAGGAAGTGACTAGTGGTGTACCGCAGGGATCGGTTCTAGGACCCCAGCTATTAACAATATATATTAATGATCTAGATGAGGGAACTAGATGTAATGGCCTAGAAATTGGGTTTTGGCTTAGCCAGGGCTTTAGCGCCGGAAGTTAGTGCCGGCGCTAAGTCCCCCTGCGCGCGGCAAAAATTCAGTAGCGCCGCACCCAAACGGCTGCCGGCGCTACTGAAGGGTCTTAGCGCCTGGAAAAGGGCGCTAACTGCCGTTTAGTGCCGCAATTCCGGCGCTGCGGCACCCGATGCGGTGCAGCAGGCTGGGGAAGTGCAGGCCTCCTCGTTCCGTTAAGGAGGAGCTGCCTGCACCCGGCCGCGGCCCGCGCAAATCTGTTTAAAAATGAGCCCGGCACCTCGGACAAGTGCCGGGCTTGCATCTGTTCCGGGGGGGGGGGGAGAAGTCCGGGGAGGGAGCTGCGGGCAGGCGGCCGGCGGGAAAGCGGCCGGCCGCCGCGGGGCCTTTAATGCGCCGGCGCAAACACATGTTGGACTCTGTTGCCAGAGCCTTAGTTGCGGCTGCCACGGGCGAGGCGGCCGCAACTGAATTTCGGCGCTGGGGCCCGTCGGCATGGCAACCGGGACGCTGCGCACACCGATGACGTCATCGGTGCCGGCGCAGTGCTACCGGTGCAACGCCGCTTTAGGGCCCCAGGGAATTTTTCAACTGGCCATAACTCTGGCGCTAGTCCCTCTAGCGCCTCAAAAGCGGCGCTAAGGCTAGTGAATTTCTAGGCCATTATCTCCAAGTTTGCAGACGACACAAAGCTGGGTGGGCGTGTGTGCTGTGAGGAGGATGCCGAGAAACTTCAGTATGATTTGGACAGGTTGGGTGATTTGGCAGATGCATGGCAAATGCAGTTTAATGTGGATAAATACGAGGTTATCCACTTCGGTGGTAAAAACAGGAAGGCAGATTATTATCTGAATGGCAATAGATTGGGAGAAGGAGAAGTGCAACGAGACCTGGGTGTCCTTGTGCACCAGTCGCTGAATGTAAGCATGCAGGTGCAGCAGGTGGTTAAGAAGGCAAATGGTATGTTGGCCTTCATAGCGAGAGGTTTTGAGTACAGGAGTAAGGATGTCTTGCTGCAGTTGTACAGGGCCTTGGTGAGACCACACCTTGAGTATTGTGTGCAGTTTTGGTCGCCTTACCTGAGGAAGGATGTTCTTGCCATGGAGGGAGTGCAGCGAAGATTCACCAGACTGATACCTGAGATGGCAGGAATGACGTATAAGGAGAGATTGGGTCGATTGGGCTTATACTCGCTGGAGTTTAGAAGAATGAGAGGGGATCTCATTGAAACTTATAAAATTCTAACAGGACTAGACAGACCAGATGCAGGAAGGATGTTCCTGATGGCGGGGGAGTCCAGAACCAAGGGCCACAGTCTAAAGATAAGGGGTAAGCCATTTAGGACTGAGATGAGGAGGAATTTCTTCACCCAGAGAGTGGTGAACCTGTGGAATTCTCTACCACAGAAGGCAGTTGAGGCCAATTCATTAAATATATTCAAGAAGGAGTTAGATATATTTCTTAAGGCTAAAACGATCAAGGGGTATGGGGAGAAAGCAGGGACAGGGTACTGAATGTGGATGATCAGCCATGATCTCATTGAATGGCAGAGCAGGCTCGAGGGGCCGAATGGCCTACTCCTGCTCCTATCTTCTATGTTTCTATGTTGACTTCATCCCCTCGATGATCACAATCCAACCACTCCCACCCCATCCTGTGCCCTGTACCCCCCTCCTCCATTTTTTTCACTGCCTGTTTAGCCTCAGGTCGTCTGATATTGCCTCGAGTTGGCGAGCTGCATTAGGATGCCCTTTCTGGGAGTGCACATATCTTAATAAGGCCCAGCCTTCGAAATGGGCCAGGCGTCCCACCAGCACTATCGACCAGTTAGCCACCTGAGAGTTAAAATTTATCCCTTTGCCTTCGTAGCCTTTGTTTAATTCCTTCCATGCCAACACTAATAAAGCATATTAGACATTAATGCATCTTAAGAAATTGAAGATTGAGGCCCAGAAATTCGGGTCGGGGGCTTCCCGCAGGTGCAAGCCCCCGATTTGCACTTACCTTGCTCGCTGGCCGTTCAGCTGTGTGCCCCCGTGAAATTCCGATCCGGGGCCTGGTCCAGCTGCTGGTGCGCAGTGCTTACGTATCCCAGGGGCGCAGTTAGTTTGATGCGTCCCCTGGGATCACGTGGGCAATGGAGAGCCAATCGGAGCAGGGAATGCTCCATTCATATCTGACAGGAAGTGCTGTCAAACTTAGAAATACTACGGGCCCCTTCTTCTTACAAAACATCACTAAATCTTCAAATAAATTTTAAAAAAACATCACATTTTTAAATAAACTATAAATTACATGAAATAACAATTTTAAACAATAATTTAAATTTTTGAAAAAAATAATTTTATTTTCTAACGGGGCTAAAAATAAACTTACCTTTCCTTAAAGTATTTAAAAATAATAAACCTGTGGAAAAAATGTTTTAATTTTAATTAATTCACCATTTACCATGTAAAAAGCAGGCCTTACACCTGCTTTTTACATTTCTAACTTCTGCAGACTTACCCTCCTGGGAAAACCTGGGAAAAACAATGAAGTTCGATGCGCACGCGCAGCCTCCCCAGCAAATGCGTTCGACCTCTGAACCCCTGCTTTCAGGGGAACGGAAGTGCCGGTTTCCCGCGCATGCGCAGTGCATGCAGGAAATCGGCACTTCCATTGGGCCTACGGGTGAGTACCCCGTGCGTACTCACCCATGTTACCCGAATTTCTGCCCCATTATACTTATCCATCTATACTCCATCTTATTATAAAGCACTTAGAGTGCTATATTTATGAAAGGTTGCTGCTCCTTGACTCCCGACTCCATCATACCACTCTGTATGCTATGTTATGGGGCAATAGCACACACCTCATTATAACACAAAGCACTTGGCTCTGCAGGTCTCTGGTGCAATGAGAATGGTGTATCTTTTTCTCTTGTGTGTGCTTGTATAATTTTTGTTGAGAATATTTAATTTGCCTTTCCAGTTATGTCATTGTTTACTGGATTTAGCAACTGCATATCAGATAGTCGGAATTGGGAATTAAAACTTTAATGAATTTTGAGGGTTGATCTACACTTACCTGTTATAATGATTAAATAAAAATAACAATGTGTAGATCTTGTCAAGATGGTGCAGCAAATAATATGTTAACCTCGTTAATTATGCTAACCTTAGTGTTGTGGTATTCCACCTACATGTGGGCAAACAATGGTAATTTCCCTGTGATACCATGCAGCATGAACAATGGTGTTTCCTGTCAGTCAATTTCTTGCTTTAGATGTGTCAACAAGTGACAACTATAATTATACAGCCCTTTGGCTGGTAATTTGATGAGTCAGCTGTATTAAGGCAATTGCACTACACAATAACAAGCCCATTTATGACACTTATGAAGACACTGACATAATACAAATGTAAAATGCAAAATGTAATGTTATAATTTACATCAGAATGTATAATGGAATATCACCTGCTTGTGATATCCTTGCATCTCCTGTATCATAATACTTTCTTTCAACAGCCATCAGTAAACCAGGGCCTATTGCTCATAACCGAGATCTCCAGAAGGGAAAGCCATCGGGGATAAATTTCCATGGGGGTTCTTCTGCTCGTCCACTGTGACATCAGCAGTGACTTTCTGGGGTTGTGGCAGAACTTCCACTGAAGTGGTGGTGGAGGAGGGGGAGGAGCCCCATGGAAATTCATCTCCATAATCTTAGGTAACATTATCAAGGCTCATGGAGGAAGATAACATTTCTGTACTATTAATACTATTTAGTTACAGGTAGTGCACAAAGAACGTCTTTGCCCTTGATAGCTTCAGCTCTAATAGACCTAGGCAAAGTTCAAAGGTCTTTGCTTTTGGAGTGCTCTTCAAGGCTTAAGTTTTTTGAACATTAATAAGTATGCTTGTAATCTAAGACTTTACTGTTTTCTGAGCATGGAATCTTACAGCCGTAGAAGTTTACAGCACAGAAGGAAGTCATTCAGCCCATTGTGGCTGTGATGCCTTTTTACGAGAGCAATTAAAATGAATCCCACTGTCCTGCACCCCACCACACTCCCTCCCCGCCACCCGTATAACCTTGCATCTTCCTCTACTTCAAATATTTATCCAATTATCCCTTAAAAGATGCAATGGTGACTGCCTCAATCACTCCTTGTAGCAAAACATTACATGCTCCAACAATATTCTGTGTAAAGAAATTACTCCGAACATCTTATCTCACTTTTTCTGTCATAATTTTAAATTGATGATCCCTCTGCACTGGCTCCTCAACCAGCATAAATAGTCTTTCCTTATTCACCCATTAAAATGCTTCATAACTTTAAAACCTTCTAGTGAATCTCCGTTTAGCCTACTCTGCATCAGTGGAAATAGTCCCAGTACCTCGAATGTCCTCATAACTATAGTTTTCCATCCATACCACCATCCTGGTGAATCCATTCTGTCCACTCTCTGTGGCTTTAAAGTCCTTTCTATAATTGGATACTCAAAACTATTCAATTAGAGGGTGAGGAGGTTGGATCTCAAACAAGCGTGCTAAGCTTGAATAAAGGAGACTATGAAGGTATGAGAGCGGAATTGAGTAAAGTGGATTGGGAAAATAGATTAAAGGGTAAGACGATACATGATCAGTGGTGTACATTTAAGGAGTTATTTTACAACTTCCAAAAAATATATATTCCACTGAGAAGAAAAGGGTGTAAAAGAAAAGACAGCCATCCGTGGCTAAGTAAAGAAATTAAGGATAGTATTCGACTAAAAACAAGGGCATATAAGGTAGCCAAATCTAGTGGGAGGATAGAGGATTGGGGAAACTTTAAAAGACAGCAAAAAATAACAAAAAGATTGATTAAGAAAGGGAAGATAGATTATGAAAGTAAATTAGCAAAAAATATAAAACAGATAGTAAGAGTTTTTATAGTTATATAAAAAGAAAAAGGGTGGCTAAAGTAAATGTTGGTCCCTTAGAGGATGAGACCGGGAAATTAATGGTGGGAAATATGGAGATGGCAAAAACACTGAATGAATATTTTGTATCAGTCTTTACAGTAGAAGACACTAAGAATATCCCAACACTGGACAAGCAGGGGGCTATAGGGGGGGAGGAGGTAAACACGATCAAAATCACTAAGGAAGTGGTACTCGGTAAAATAATGGGACTCAAGGTGGATAAATCACCTGGACCTGATGGCTTACATCCTAGGGTCTTGAGGGAAGTGGCGGTAGGGATTGTGGATGCATTGGTAATAATCTTCCAAAACTCCCTGGACTCAGCAAAGGTCCCGGCAGACTGGAAAACTGCTAATATAACACCCTTATTTAAAAAGGGCAGTAGACAGAAGGCTGGAAACTATAGACCGGTTAGCCTAACATCTGTGGTAGGTAAAATTTTGGAGTCCATTATTAAGGAGACAGTAACAGGACATTTGGATAATCATAATTTAGTAAGACAAAGTCAGCATGGTTTTATGAAGGGGAAGTCATGTTTGACAAATTTGCTGGAGTTCTTTGAGGAAGTAACATATAGGGCGGCTAAAGGTGAACCAGTGGACGTACTGTATTTAGACTTCCAAAAGGCATTTGACAAGGTGCCACACAAAAGATTATTGCTTAAGATAAAAAATCACGGGATTGGGGGTAATATTCTGGCATGGATAGAGGATTAGCTATCTAACAGAAGGCAGAGAGTTGGGATAAATGGTTCATTCTCAGACTGGCAATCAGTAACCAGTGGTATTCCGCAGGGGTCAGTGCTGGGTCCCCAACTCTTTACAACCTATATTAACGATTTGGAGGAGGGGACCGAGTGTAACATATCAAAGTTTGCAGATGATACTAAGATGGGAGGGAAAGTAATGAGTGAGGAGGACATAAAAAACCTGCAAAGGGACATAGACAGGCTAAGTAAGTGGGCAGAGATTTGGCAGATGGAATACAATACTGGAAAGTGTGAGGTTATGCACTTTGGCAGGACAAATCGTAGAGCAAGTTATTATCTTAATGGCAAGAAACTGGAAAGTACTGAAGTACAAAGGGATCTGGGGGTCCTGGTGCACGAAACTCAAAAGGTTAGTATGCAGGAGCAGCAAGTGATTAAGAAGGCCAATGGAATGTTGGCTTTCATTGCTAGGGGGATAGAATATAAAAATAGGGAGGTATTGCTTCAGTTGTACAAGGTATTGGTGAGACTGCACCTGGAATACTGCATGCAGTTTTGGTGTCCATACTTAAGAAAAGACATACTTGCTCTCGAGTCAGTACAAAGAAGGTTCACTCGGTTAATCCCGGGGATGAGGGGGTGGACATATGAGGAGAGGTTAAGTAGATTGGGACTCTACTCATTGGAGTTCAGAAGAATGAAAGGCGATCTTATTGAAACATATAAGATTGTGAAGGGGTTGGATCGGGTGGATGAGGGGAGGATGTTCCCGATGATGGGTGAAACTAGAACTAGGGGGCATAGTCTTAGAATATGGTGCTGCTCTTTCAAAACTGAGATGAGGAGGAACTACTTCACTCAGAGGGTGGTAGGTCCATGGAATATGCTGCCCCAAAAAGCTGTCGAAGCTACATCATTACATAAATTTAAAACAGAAATAGACAGTTTCCTAGAAGAAAAGGGAATTAAGGGTTACGGGGAGCGGGCAGGAATCTGGACATGAGTCTAGGTTCGGATCGGTCATGGCCCTGTGGGTAGCGAAGCCGGCCCAGGGGCCATGTAGCCTGATCCTGCTCCTGTTTCGTGTGTCTAATTCTGTTAGATTCAGGAGATAGTCCTGTGATAGTGGATTGGCGGCTAGGATCAGATCAGCCATGATCTTATTGAATGGCGGAGCAGGCTCGAGGGGCCGATTGGCCTACTCCTGCTCCTATTTCTTATGTTCTTATGTTCTTATTAACTACACACAGTACTTGAGCTGTTGTCTACTCAATGCTTTGTATAAACTCATCATTGCATCATTATTCTTGCATTCTATGCCTCTATTTATAAAATTCTATTTTATTGGTCTTTTTTATGGTTTTATCTACCCACACTAGCACTTTCAGGCAATTACGTATTTTAACCCAAGCCTTCAGTATCGTTCCATTAAGTTTCTACTCCTGTTCTTTATTTTGTCTCCCAAAATCTATTACTTCACACTTATCCACATTGAATTGCATCTGCCATTTGTCTGCTAACTTGTCTATTTGTTCCTGATCTTTTACAGTCTGCTTTGTAGTTATTTTAATTTTGTTGTTGTTTCCTTGTGGGCCAGGAGGAGCAGGATTGCTCCTCCGGGCCCCAGAAGGAAACTTTGGGCTTCACTGCTCTGACATTCCCTCCTCTCCCCCAACTTATCATCTCCTGTACCCCCGCTGACCACTTACCTTAGTGCCGGGAACTGTTCCTTCTGGTCCCCGGCAGCAGCCTCCTGCCACCCGATTTTAATGGCTGGGCAGTTGGTTCCTGCCAGAAAGTTGGGCAGCAGCATGCTAATGAGGCCTGGCCATTAATATTGGCTGGCCCTCTCCTCTGTAGCTCCCTGTTGGGCCAGCTGCTCACTAGGCCGCGTTCCCGCCCGAGAGTTAAAATTACCACTATTTATAAAACCTAAAATTCTATTAGCCTGCTTTTATGATTTTATCTAGATGCACTGGCACTTTCAGTGAACCATTCATTTGAACCCATTGGCCACTCTGTTCACCTACACTCTTCATTGTCTTTTGATTAAGTGTATACTCCTATCCTTTGTTCTTTCCCCCCCACAAAAAAATTTGCTGGCCGATTTGCGTATTAATGGAATGCGTCATTAACACGTCATTATTTTTCCACATCTGGCCCATTGATCTAGGAAGTAGTCCTGGATGCATTCTTTCACTGCATGCAATAATTTTATTCCAGTCTTTCTTGGAATAGTTAAACTCACCCAATATTATTGTCCTATTGTTCTTGCATCTCTCTCTGTACTATCTGCTTGCGTTTATCTCTGTCACCTCTACTGTGTGGTGGCCTGTAATGCACACTGAGGATTGAACCATATCCCTTCCTATCTATGAACTCTATCCATATGGATACTGTCCTAACATAACCTGCTAGCAATATGATAGGATCCTTCTCTAGTACTGGCAACCAACCTGTTTTTTTCCTCCCTGTCTTCAAAAGAATGCAGGTCTATGGGGGAAAGAGAAGAGTAGTGGGACTGATTGGATAGCTTTCAAAGATCTGGCACAGACACGATGGACTGAATGCTGGAAGATTCTATGATCTCTCCTGAAAATGTATAATCAGGAATGTTAAGTTCTCAGTCCTGTCCAAACCTAGGCCAAATCTCCATTTAAGTTATTATACTGGAACCCTCCACAGGCCTCTTGCATTGTTCCACGGAAGCTCAGCGTAATCTCGAGGAACAGCACCTCATCTTTCGATTAGGCACTCTACAGCCCTCTGGACTCAACATAGAGTTCAACAATTTCAGATCATAACCTCGGCCCCTATCACATATATATACTTTCTTCTTTTTTTTATCCACACTTTTTGTTTTTTCTTCCCTCCCTTCAGCTGCCCTTCATTCTGCCAGCGCATTCACACCCCATCTAGAGCTATCCTTTGTTCCTTAACCTGTCCCATTTCCACCTCCCCTTGCCTTGAATATCTCTTAATGTCTCTCAATGTCTCTTAATCTCTTCTGCTTTCTATCCTATCACTGACCTTCCCATTTGTTCTTTCATTCTCTCCCCCTTTTCCCAGCCCCCAAATTTGATTTCCATTTCCTGCTTTCCTGTTGTTACCTCCACAGTCATCAATGCTTCTGGTACTTTCTATTATTCAAAAGACTACTGTTGCGTTTGCAAAGATAATCCAGAGGCCGTAAGCAGAGTTCAGTTCATGTTGCTTTTTAATGGCTGCTCCACACACACACTCCCAGGCAAAAGCAATCGAATACCTATACACAATACAATGATAACAGCACTATCAAACTCCATGTGCTCAGGCCAAGGCAATCGAGTACCTATCACCAATGTCAGACATAACAATTACGTAATTAAGCCTGTAACTTCTGTAAACCTGTGTTATCAATACACTTAGCCAGTTATTGATTAATACATTTGTTTAGCAGTTTATAACCTGAGCCACAGCCCAATAAATGTGTTTATTCTAATACCTTTCAAAGTTGAAGAAGATCATATATGGGCATGTGTATAACCGGTAAACCAAACTACAATGATGAGGATTATCTGTTTGGCCTCTGATTGCTACAATTGACCTAGATTTTGGGCAGATAAAGGCACTCTGTAAGGAGTGAAGGCACAATTGATTTGAGATGCTGAACCTAAGAAAATATCTGCAGATACCCCTCTGCTAGTCTGGGGGGAGTTTGAGCCATAAATGTTGAGGGTCGTGGTCACTTTCACTCCAACTGGCAGTGCCAGCCCTATGCTGGAGTTTGGATGCAGAGCCCCGTCGACCCTGCAAATCATCCTCACCAACATCTGGGGACTTGTGCCAATATTGGGAGAGCTGTGCAACAGACCAGTCAAGCAACAGCCTGATATAGTCATACTCACAGAATCAGACCTTTCAGACAATATCCCAAACTCCATCACCATCCCTGGGTATGTCCTGTCCCACCAGCAGGACCGACCAACCAAGAGTGGTGGCACAGTGGTATACAGTGGGGATGGAGTGACCCTGAGAGTCCTCAACATTGACTCTGAACCCCATGAAGTTTCAGGCCAAGCATAGACAAGGAAACCTCCTGCTGATTACCACCAACCGCCCTCCCTCAGCTGATGAATCAGTACTCCTCCATGTTGACCACCACTTGGAAGAAGCACTGAGGGTAACAAGGGCACAGAATGTACTCTGGGTGGGGGACTTCAATGTCCATCACCAAGAGTGGCTTGGAGCTGGCCGAGTTCTGAAGGACATAGCTGCCAGTCTGGGCCTGCGACAGGTGGAGAGAGAACCAACACGAGGGAAAAACCTACTTGACCTCATCCTCACCAATCTACCTGTGGCAGATGCATCTGTCCATGACAGTATTGCTAGCAGTGATCACCGCACAGTCATTGCGGAGACGAAGTCCCGTCTTCACACTTGAGAACACCCTCCATCGTGTTGCGTGGCACTACCACTGTGCTAAGTGGGACAGATTCAGAACAGATCTAGCAGCTCAAAACTGGGCATCCATGAGATGTTGTGGGGCAGCAGAAGCAGAATTGTATTCCACCACAACCTGTAACCTCATGGCCTGGCATATCCCTCACTCTACCATTACCATCAAGCCAGGGGGCCAACCCTGGTTCAATAAGGGGTGTAGAAGAGCATGCCAGGAGCAGCACCAGGTGTATCTAAAAATGAGGTGCCAACCTGAGAAGCTGCAACACAGGACTACATGCATGCTAAAAAGCGGAAGCAGCATGCTATAGACAGGGCTAAGCGATCCCACAACCAACGGATCAGATCAAAGCTTTGCAGTCCTGCCACATCCAGTCCTGAATGGGATGGGCAATAAACGGGAGGAGGAGGCTCCATGAATATCCCCATCCTCAATGATGGTGGAACCCAGCACGTGAGAGCAAAAGACAAGGCTGAAGCGTTTGCAACCATCTTCAGCCAGAAGTGCCGAGTGGATGAATCATATTGACCTACTCCTGAGGTCCCCACCATCACAAAAGCCAGTCTTCAGCCATTTCGATTCACACCACGTGAAATCAAGAAGTGGCTGAGTGCACTGGATACAGCAAAGGCTGTGGGGCCCAACAACATCCCGGCTATCGTGCTGAAGACTTGTGTTGTGTATGTACCTTTAAGAGAATAACTGGTCTCAGACTGCAGTACCGGCAGTGACCACCCCTGTATAAAAGGCGCTAGAGAGCCTCTGTTTTTTAGTTTCGTTTATGCCTTTCACCAGTAAAGACTTGTTTGTTTCTCTCCTGCTAGTCCGTCTCTCAATCATTCACGGACTTAACACTGGCGACGAGTTAGAAACGAACTTACCTGCAACTCAGCAGCAGCTCCGACGACGTGTTGAAGGTCGGAGCCAGAAGAAAGAAAAAAAAAATTTAAAAAAAAATAGGCCATTGAAACTCGAGAAACGGGCGTCGACCGTCAATCATCGATTTCAAAACTTGCAGGAGAGACTGTCCAGAGCCAGGCTGGGTTCCTCGGTCCGTGGTTTCCCAGCTAATCGGGCTGGTGGCAGGTAATGCTCTGATTCTTCCTGGGCTGCAACGGGGCCAGGCAGCGAGTCGGGAAGCAAGGAGAGAGAGAGAGGGTGGAGCATACAGGGCGCGGCCGGTGCTTCGAAGCTGGGCAGCGTTCGGACCTCAGAAGAGGGAGGGAAGTGTTCCAGAGGGTCCGCTCCACGACGGGAAAATAGTAAAAGAAAAAGAACACGCGCAAGAAACCATGGAAAGCAGCGCTAACAACAGCGGGGAAGAAGGAAAAGCGCGGGAGGCGCCATTTTGTTAAATTGGAGAAGAAGGCAAAGCGCGGGAGGCGCCATTTTAGATTTGCAAGATGCCGAAGACTGGCTGTATCACTGCTTTTGATAATACATTAAAGGACTGGACCATGTATGTGGAAAGAGTCGAGGTATATTTCGAGGCAAATGAAATAGCAGAGGGGAAAAAGGCATCAATATTGCTAAACGTAATGGGCGCTAGAATGTACGGCCTATTGAGGGATCTGATTACTCCAGCCAAACCGAAGGCGAAGAGTTTTAACGAAATTGTTGCTGTTCTACAGGAGCACTTAAACCCTGCACCGCTGTTGATAGCAGAAAGATTTAAATTCCACAGGAGAACTCAGCACAAAGATGAGAGCAATGCTGAGTATCTTACGGAACTACGCAAGCTATCAAAGCACTGCCAGTTCGGAGCAGGACTGGCAGATACCCTACGGGACAAATTTGTCTGTGGACTCCTGAGTGAAGGAACACAGAAGAAGTTACTCGCAGATAAAGAGCTGACGCTAGATAAGGCTTTCAGCGTGGCAGTATCGTATGAAGCAGCAGCCAGGGGAGCTGCAGAAATTCAACAAAAACCACAGGAATACGGCACCCACGAAATGGCACGGGGATTTGCAAAATGTTATCGCTGCGGCAGAACTAACCATGACATAAGAACATAAGAACATAAGAAATAGGAGCAGGAGTAGGCCAATCGGCCCCTCGAGCCTGCTCCACCATTCAATAAGATCATGGCTGATCTGATCCTAACCTCAAATCTTCTATCACTCTGCATCCACCCGAACCCATGTGATCTCCCGGGAGAGGCGAAAAACCAGATAAAGACCCAATGGCCAATTTGGGAGAAAAAAATCTGGGAAATTCCTCTCCGACCCATCTAGGCGATCGAAATTCTTCCAGGAGATCACTCTGTCCCTATATTTTCCACAGTACTTACCTTCTGTAAAGGCGATCTCCACCCCAGCCAGGAACAGGAATAAAACCATCTCCTGAAATCTAACAGAATTAGAACACAGTAGGAGCAGAACAAGGCTACACGGCCCCTGGGCCCGCTCCACTACCCACAGGGCCATGACCATTCCGAACCCAGACTCATGTCCAATTTCCTGCCCGCTCCCCGTAACCCTTTATTCCCTTTACTTCTAGGAAACTATCTATTTCTGTTTTAAATTTATTTAATGATGTAGCTTCCACAGCTTTCTGGGGCAGCAAATTCCACAAACCTACCACCCTCTGAGTGAAGAAGTTTCTCCTCATCTCTGTTTTGAATGAGCAGCCCCTTATTTTAAGATTATGCCCCCTAGTTCTAGTTTCACCCATCATTGGGAACATCCTCACCGCATCCACCCGATCAAGCCCCTTCACAATCTTATATGTTTCAATAAGATCGCCTCTCATTCTTCTGAACTCCAATGAGTAGAGTCCCAATCTACTCAACCTCTCCTCATATGACCACCCCCTCATCCCCGGGATTAACCGAGTGAACCTTCTTTGTACTGACTCGAGAGCAAGTATGTCTTTTCTTAAGTATGGACACCAAAACTGTATGCAGTATTCCAGGTGCGGCCTCACCAATACCTTGTACAACTGCAGCAATACCTCCCTGTTTTTATATTCCAACCCCCTAGCAATAAAAGCCAACATTCCATTGGCCTTCTTAATCACTTGCTGCACCTGCATACTAACCAGAAGGACTGCTGGTCCAAAGACAAAATATGCAGACAATGCGGGAAGATTGGACACATTGCACAAGTTTGTAGGTCTGGGAAGAAGACCAGCGACAACAAAAAGGCTACTAAGGAACCGTACAAGAAAGTACAAAAGATGACGGACAGTAGTTCCGAAGACCAGATGAGCGATAGTGAATCTGAGAACAGGAGATTAAGCTGTCTCAAACTTCACAATGTAATCACAAAAGAGGATCACTGAACCATTTGGGTCACCCTCACGATAGCAGGGTCCCAAGTTAAAATGGAATTGGATACAGGATCAGCGCTAACCGTCATGAATCGACGAGACAATGAGCGGCTATTTTCACACATACCCTTGAGAGAGACATCCATCGTCTTGACGACGTATACGGGGCAAAAAGTATACCCCAGAGGAAAAATAAGGGTGCCTGTCGAATACAATGGCAAGAAAATACGGAAATTGTATCTCTATATACTGCCAAATGGTGGACCGCCGTTATTGGGACGGGAATGGATCAGGAAGATAAACTTAGATTGGCATTCCATTCATGCAATGACGGTGGACGGTAAAAAAGATGAAGACGTCACTCCTGGACGATTGTCAACAATCTTAGCTAACGCCAAAGAGGTATTTCAACAAGAACTGGGCACGCTTAAAGGCGTAACCGCCTCGTTAAAAATAGAAGAGAATGCAGTTCCCAAGTTTTTCAAAGCGAGACCGGTACCATATGCAATTCGTCCAGCCGTCGAGGCAGAGCTGGAGAATCTGGAGAAGGCGGGCGTGTTGTTTAAGGTCGACTGGAGCGAGTGGACGACACCCATCGTTCCTGTCATGAAGAAAACGTTAAGCAATAAGTCCGGAGAGCCAAGGAAGATTCGCATCTGTGGGGATTTCAAGGTGACGGTGAACCCAATCCTTCACACAGTACAATATCCTCTTCCAAGGATAGAAGACATCTTCGCCTCACTGTCTGGAGGGAAGCGTTTTACAAAAATTGACCTAGCACAAGCATATTTGCAGATGGAGGTTGAAGAGTCCTCTCGGAAGTATTTCATGATAAACACTCACAAAGGTCTTTACCAGTATCATCGATTGGTGTTCGGAGTAGCATCGGCTCCGGCGATATGGCAAAGAGCGATGGAACAAGTCCTGCAAGGGATTCCGGGGACTCAGTGTTACTTGGACGACATCCTTGTAACAGGTGAAGATGACAGTGAACACCTTAACAACCTAGAACAGGTGCTCACTAGACTACGGGAACATGGGCTGCGAGCCAACCGCCCCAAGTGCGAATTTTTTAAGAAACAGATATCGTATTGTGGCCACGTGATTGATGAAGAGGGGTTACATAAGTCCCCTGACAAAATTGAAGCGGTTGTTAAGGCCCCAGCGCCTGAAAATGTGTCACAACTGAGGTCATTCCTCAGGTTGGTGAATTACTATCATAAGTTTTTGCCGAATTTGTCGACAATTCTGCATCCACTGAACGCCCTGCTACGAACGGGGGTAGCATGGAAATGGAGCGATGATTGTAAACGTGCTTTTCAGAAGAGTAAGGACTTAATCACTTCGAAGGAAGTATTGGCTCACTACAACCCAGCACTGCCAATCAGGCTGGCGTGTGATGCGTCTCCCTACGGCATTGGGGCGGTACTGTCACATAAATTCCTTGATGGTTTGGAGAGGCCGATAGCTTTTGCGTCACGCTCGTTAACTTCTGCCGAGCGTAACTACGCCCAGATTGACAGAGAGGCCCTCAGCCTAGTGTGGGGGGTGAAGAAGTTCAATCACTATCTGCACGGTCAAAAATTTACTCTACTAACCGATCATCAACCTCTTGTCTCCATTTTCAACCCTCAGAAGGGCGTACCGATAATGACAGCACAACGGCTGCAGAGATGGTCCCTTTTCCTAGGGGCACACCAATATGACATCGAGTACAGGGGAACTAAACAGCATGGAAATGCTGATGGATTGTCACATCTACCGTTGCCGACGGTGGAAGAAGAAGATCTTGCAGTGGATCCAATTGAGTTATTCCACTCGACCATAGTCGAATGTCTCCCTGTGACGAATGCAAACATAGAAAAGGAAACACGGAATGACCCGACACTATCACGGGTCTATGATTTAATGGTGAAGGGATGGCCAGCACATGGCGAACCACTGCTGCCAGCATTTTCGCCAAGAAGAGAACAGCTGTCAGTGTGCAGAGGAACCTTGATGTGTGGATCCAGAGTAGTAATTCCACCTAAGTTGACGGATAGAGTGCTCAATGAGCTTCATGAGGGTCATCTGGGTGGGGTAAAAATGAAGAGCTTAGCCAGAGCGTTTGTGTGGTGGCCGGGAATCGATAGAGAAATCGAAGAGATGATCAAGAGCTGTGCAGGATGCCAGAAGGTCCAAAACGCCCCACCACAAGCTCCTCTGCATCCATGGGAGTGGCCCTCATCTCCATGGCAAAGGGTGCACATTGATTTTGCTGGTCCCTTCATGGACTCGATGTTTTTAATTGCAGTGGATGCACATTCAAAGTGGCCAGAGGTAATAAAAATGTCCTCAACCACCACGGAAAAAACTATCGCAGTTTTACGAACCATATTCACCAGGAATGGGCTGCCTGAACAGATTTGCTCTGACAATGGACCACAGTTTGTGTCTGAAGAGTTCCGGAGGTTCTTAAAGATCAATGGTGTTAAGCATTACACATCTGCCCCATATCATCCAGCCACTAATGGATTGGCCGAGAGGTTTGTCCAAACATTCAAGAAGGCTATCAAGGCAATGTGTAATGAAGATATACCCCTACAACACAAGGTGGACAACTTCTTGTTTGCCTACCGGAATGCGACACATGCGGTTACCAACCAAACTCCAGCCATGATGTTCTTCAATCGAAGACTACGATGCCGCTTGGATTTGGTTAAGCCAAACGTCCGAAGAGATGTGGAGAACAGGCAGTTTCAGAATATGAATGAAAGGCCGACCAGGAGTTTTAAGATAGGTCAACCAGTTTTGGCCCGGGACTTCCGCACTGAGAAATGGCAGCCAGGAACGATTTGTACACGACAAGGACCTCTCATGTATACCGTGGACGTTGGGGAGAGCATTGTAAGATGCCATGCTGAACAGATTCTAGAGTCACTGGAAAACGTCAACTCCACACCACGATCTGATACACCTGGTAATGAAATCGACGTTCCAATTGCAGCTACCGCAGAACCGGTAATATTGGAAGCACATGAACCAAACAACGACATTGATTCCGACTCAACATTGCCAGAAGAACCTGATACTCCAAAGAGGCGTTATCCAGACAGAATCAGGAAGCCTCCTCAAAGACTGAACTTATAATTGCTTAAACTTAACCAATGCATCTAGCAACAGTAATTGTGATTGTAATTCGTTATCATTAGTTGTTAAATGAATGTTATGTACTGCTTATCTAAAAGGGGAGGAATTGTTGTGTATGTACCTTTAAGAGAATAACTGGTCTCAGACTGCAGAACCGGCAGTGACCACCCCTGTATAAAAGGTGCTAGAGAGCCTCTTTTTTTTTTTAGTTTTGTTTATGCCTTTCACCAGTAAAGACTTGTTTGTTTCTCTCCTGCTAGTCCGTGTCTCAATCATTCACAGACTTAACAACTTGTGCTCCAGAATTAGCCGCGTCTCTAGCCAAGCTGTACTAGTACAGCTACAACACTGGCATCTATCCGACAATGTAGAAAACTGCCCAGGTATGTCCTGGCCACAAAAACAGGGCAAATCCAATCTGGCCAATTACCACCACATCAGTCTACTCTCAATCATCAGCAAAGTGATGGAAGGTGTCATCGACAGTGCTATCAAGCAGCACTTACTCACCAATAACCTGCTCACAGATGCCCAGTTTGGGTTCCGCCAAGACCGCTGGGTTCCTGACCTCATTACAGCCTTGGTTCAACCATCGACAAAGGAGCTGAATTCCAGAGGTGAGGTGAGAGTTACTGCCCTTGACATCAAGGTAGCATTTGACCGAGTGTGGCATGAAGGAGCCCTAGTAAAACTGAAGTCAATGGGAAACGGGGGAAAAATTCTCCACTGGCTGGAGTCATACCTAGCACAAAGGAAGATGGTTGTGGTGGTTGAAGCTCATTCATCACAGCCTCAGGACATCGCTGCAGGAGCTCCTCAGGGCAGCGTCCTCGGCTCAACCATCTTCAGCTGCTTCATCAATGACCTTCCCTCCAACATATGGTCATAAATGGGGATGTTCGCTGATGACTGCACAGTGTTGAGTGCCATTCAGAACTCCTCAGATAATGAAGCAGTCCATGCCTGCATGCAACAAGACCTGGATGACGTTCAGACTTGGGCTGATAAGTGGCAGGTAACATTCGCGCCACAGAAGTGCCAGGCAATGACTATCTCCAACAGGTGAGAGTCTAACCACCGCCCCTTGAAATTCAACGGCATTACCATCGTCGAGTCCCTCACCATCAACATCCTGGGGGTCACCATTGACCAGAAACTTAACTGGACCAGCCACATAAATACTGTGGCAACAAGAGCAGGTCAGAGGCTGGGTATTCTCCAGCAAGTGTCTCACCTCCTGACTCCCCAAAGCCTTTCCACGATCTACAAGGCACAAGTCAGGAGTGTGATGGAATACTCTCTCCACTTGCAGCTGCAACAACACTCAAGAAGCTCGACACCATCCAGGACAAAGCAGCCCACTTGATTGGCACCTCCTCCACCACCTTAAACATTCACTCCCTCCACCACCGGTGTACCGTGGCTGCAGTGTGTACCATCTGCAAGATGCACTGCAGCAACTCACCAAGGCTTCTTTGGCAGCACCTACCAATCCCACGACCTCTTCCACCTAGAAGGACAAGGGCAGCAGACGCATGGGAACACCACCACCTCCAAGTTCCCCTCCAAGTCACACACCATCCTGACTTAGAAATATATCGCCATTCTTTCATCGCCTCTGTGTCAAAATCCTGGAACTCCCTACCTAACAACACTGTGGGAGTCTAACAACCTTCACCACACGGACTGCAGCAGTTCAAGAAGGTGGCCAACCATCACCTTCTCAAGGGCAATTAGGGATGGGCAATAAATGCTGGTCTTGCCTGCGACGCTCACATCCCAAAAACGAATTTTTAAAAAATAATGCTGCGTATGGACAGTCTGGCTCTGGTGCTCGCAGATCTCACTGGCATTTCTTTTTGATATTCTTTGTCCTCAAGCATGTAATTCTGTGATGGACTGCTTTGAAAGCAAATGCCATATTTACAAAAACAGGCAGTTTCAATAATGAATCCCCATTCTGGAAGCATTATATTGTTTCCCTTTAAAATGCACTTCCAGTGGGTGGACTTAAAGTGCAAAATCAATGGTTGCATCACAATACCTTCAGTAACATCAAGTCTGAATGCCAAATAAGTCAATAGGAATTTATACTGTTATTATCTGGAATTCACTGCCTGAAAGGGTGGTGGAAGCAGGTTCAATAGTAACATTCAAAAGGGTATTGGATATATACTTAAAAAGGAAATATTTACAGGGCTGTGGGGAAAGAACAGGCGAGTGGGACTATATGGATAGCTCTTTCAAAGAGCTGTCACAGGCACTATGGGTTGAATGGCCTACTTCTGTGGTGTATATTCTATGGGCTAGAAATTCATTATAGCCAAGAGTTTAGAGTAAAGGGCCTAGAAATTCAGTTGGCTGCGCCAGGCGCTAACGCCAAAAAAAGGGCTATATTTCCGTCGATAAAGCCTTAGCGCCGGAATGCAGACCGATCTGCACCGACGCCCAAATTCATTTGAGATTTAGCGCCGGCGCAAAGTGTTAGCGCCCGCTCGGGTGCGCGCGCAGCTTATGACGTCATATCCTCGCGCAACGCTGTTTTAGCGCCCCAACCCGGAAATTGAGTGGCGCCCGCCCAATGTGGGCGTGGCGCTATTAGGAATTGTAAAATGGAACGTTGCAGAGGCCCTGTGGGCCTCGGGGAGCGCAAATTAAAAGGCACCTCCACTGACCTATAAAGCCCAGCCATTTTGCTGCAATGACTTCACTGCTTTGGATTTCTACACAGAGACCAAGGGACAGAGATTCCAGATTTGGGACAAGATAGGAGAGGTCTTTCTGGCTTCTGGCCAGTGCTTTGACATTTGACACTTGCTGATTTCACTGTTGCGACCTTGATTATGGGGGCTGCATGGGGGGCCAACATTGAGTTGCAGCATTATGTGCGGAGGGCTCGCAGACGCTGTGAGAGACGGGCAGCCATGCGTAGACACAGAAGGGCCATCAGGCATCGCCAACGTAGGCCTTACGCACCCAGGCAATACCGGCAGCAGGTGTCCTATGTCACCATGTCTGCGGCACTTTGTGTAAAGAGGCTGCGCTTCAGAAGGGAGGTGGTTGGAGAGATCTGCCAGCTGCTTCACGCAGATTTGCAGCCACAGCTCATGTCCAGGACGTCTCTCTCGGTGGAAGTGAAGGTCACGGTGGCTCTCAGCTTTTATGCAAGCGGCTCGTTCCAAGCCGCTGCTGGGGACATCGCGAACATCTCCCAGTTCGCCGTACATCGCTGCATCCGGCAGGTCACCGATGCACTGTTCGCGAGGAGACACCAGTTCATCTCCTTCCCCATGACCCAACAGAGGCAGCAGCAGCATGCAGTGGGATTTGGCAGGATCGCGGGCTTCCCCATGGTGCAGGGCGCCATTGACTGCACGCATGTGGCTATGCGGGCACCTATAGACAATCCCGAGGTTTACCGCAACCGCAAGGGCTACCATTCCCTCAATGTGCAGCTGGTGTGTGACCACAGGCAGCGCATCCCAGCTGTAAATGCCCGCTTCCCAGGAAGCAGCCACGATGCTTTTATCCTGCGCCAGACTACTGTGGCTGACATGTTCCAGGCACAGCATCCACCAAGGGGATGGCTTATCGGGGACAAGGGCTATCCTTTGTGCACATGGCTCACGACCCCGCTCCGCGCGCCCAGGACCCCAGCGGAGGACTCATACAACGAAAGCCATCAAGCAACAAGGAACGTCATAGAGCAAACCATAGGCGTCCTCAAGCAACGCTTCCGCTGCCTGGATCGCTCCGGCGGCTCTCTACAGTATTCGCCGGATAGAGTGTCCCAGTTCGTCGTCGTGTGCTGCATGCTGCACAACCTGGCTATCCGCCGGACGCAGGCACTGCCACCTGACATTGCACCACCACCTGAGGAGGACGAGCAGGAGGACCATCAGGAGGAGGAGGGGGAGGAGGAGGAGGAGCAGGCCAGGAGGGGGCCAGAAGGCCCAAGGGCCGTACGCCGGGGGCTTATTGCTCGACACTTCTAGGCCCGCTGTGAGGGAATGGCCTGTGGGAATGAGCGCACCTGAAGGCAGCCGCTCCGGAAGCCGTCAGCCGGTTAACGCAGCAAACACTTGAAACATGACACCTGGACAAGCTGAATAAATAAAAACCTTTATTTAACAAACTGAGGCCCCTTCCCACATGAAACTCAAAAACACAGAACACACCCAAAAAACAGTCACAAACATATGTCACTCCCCCAACCTGGGGAGGACTAACAAAAGTTGGCCATCCACATGGCCTTCAACATTGGCCGTAACAAAAAAAGGGCCCCCCTCGCCAACAGAAAGACCCCCATAAAAACAAAAAATGCCTTCAATTTCGGCCAGCCACAAAAATCAGCCCCCAAAACACAATCCCCCCCATATATACAATGCCGCAGAGACCACACTCTAGCGGCTGTGCCGAGAGGGCGAGTCCTTAGAGAGCCTTCCCCGGCCCCTGCCCGGCCTGCTGCTCCGCCTCAACGTGGGCCCTGTGGCGGCCTCAAGGCTGGGGGAAGGCTCATGAGGGCCCCCATGCGTCGCGACAGATGCCCTTGGGGGTCGGCCAACACGACGCACGTCCCAGGAGGGGCCGGCTGCTGACTGGTTCGGCTGTGGCTGGCCAGCATCAGTGGCAGCAGCAGCTGCTCGCACTCTGGCTGGGGGAGTGGCAGTGTCGGATGCTCCAAGGGGGGCAAGCTGGCTGCTGCCAGGCGCGCGAGGCTCAGCAGACACAGTGGCAGTCGTCCGGCCTGGCAGTTCAGCTGGCGCAGCTATGTGCTGGAGGCCAGCCCGCTGTGTTGCAGCAGGGCGGCGGGTGTGGGAGCGACGCCTCTGCGTCAAAGCGAGTGTGGCAGAAGTCAGTGACCGCACTGCCCGGGTATGTGCCTCCAGCTGCTGTGACAGTGTGTCGAAGGAACCACCTCTCTGGCGACTCTCCTCCTGCAGTGCCGCGAGTAGTTCGACCCCCTGGCGTGCGCTGCGGCCAGTTGCTCCACCCCCCTGGCCTGTGATTGGCCGAATGCTGCCAAACTCTGAGCCAGGGACTCGATGGCGTGCGGCATCTGCTGCACAACCCCCATGAACTCATGGTGGCGCCGGTCAGACGCCACCGAGATCTCTTGCAGGAGGCGTACCTCCTGGCCGAGGCCACTCTCCGGACTGGAGAGAGGACTCTGCAGCTGGGGAGAAGCCGGCTGAGCTGGCCGACCCCTGCCGCCTGCCTGGACCCCACTGCAAGCAGGATCTGCCCTCCCCTGCAACACCTCCCCCTGGCTCTCCTGCATGCCAGACATCCCCCCTTCATTGCCATCCCCTGGCACGGCTGAGGGCTCGCCCGATGTCCCGGCTTCCTCCTCGTCCTGGACGTCCTCCTCCTCCAAGGGCCTGGCACCCGGCGCCTCAGGGACCACCTCCTACTCAGCAGCTGAAAGCAGGAAGGCACAAGAGTAGCTTTAAAGTGAGGACAGGGCGTCAACGAGGGACGCCTGAGCGGTGGCATTATGCGCATTTGTCCGTCAGTGGGAAAGGATTTAGATCGGAAGCACTAGGGCAACGAGAGAGCTGCAAGCGGTCATCTCCTTACCAGTGGCTTCCAGCACAGGGTCGGCATCCCCGATGGCTACAGGGCCAGTCACCCGGGGACGCAGGAGTCCAGCGACGCTCTCCTCCAGAGCACTTAGAGCCTGGTAGTGGGGCCGTCCACCACCGGTCTCCAGCCGGCTGCGCGCATTTCTTGCCAGCTTGGCCTGCAAGAGAAAGGACGGACTCTAAGTACAGTGTGGTGCCCTGTTGCTGTGTGTACTGCCTCCCATGGTGGAATAGCCTGGCCAGTGTGGTCAGTGCAGAAAGTGCTGCTGATGATCATGCCAGTGGCATTGCTGCGTGAGGAGGGCTGCCCATTATGCCTTTGAGGTCCCTTTGCCCATAGTGTGAGGCTCACATGCAAGGATGAGGAGGACAGTGGAAAGGGTACTCACCTTCACCAGCCGACAGAGGTCATTGAACTTTTTGCGGCACTGGTCCGCAGTCCTGGGCACATCTGAGTTTGAGGAGACCCTGCGTGCGATGCTCCTCCAGGCTTTCCTGAACTCTCTCCTGGGAGCCTTTCTGCCATTGTCCGGGCACAAGATGGGTCTTCTCTCCTGGACAGCATCAATCAGCACCCTCAGTGCATGGTCTGAGAAGCGCTGGGCTCTTTCACGGGCCATCTCCATCTGTTCTGGCGCTATTTTGTCCCACCAGCACTGTTGAGGCCTAGCAGCAGGGCTCCAGTGTGCAGGGCGTGGCAGCAGTCAAAGTTGACCCTTCCCCCTTTAAGAGCAGGCCGGCGTCAGGGTGTCTGCTGTCAAGCAACACATGACCGCACCTGCGCTGCGCCCGGCATCGGCGTTATCAGGCCGCAGCGCCGGTTTAGCGCCGGAACCGAGCATTGCAACGCCGGTTTCAGCGCTCGCCAAAACTCTTGGCCAAATCCACTGAATTTCGGCGCGGTTGCCTGCAGTTTCCGGCGGGCGCTAAATTTACCGAACGCCCGACTTTAGCGCCCCAAAACTGTGCAAACTGAATTTCTAGGCCAAGATGGTTAAGTAGTGCCAGTTGAAAATTGTCTAGGCTGCACGCAAAATTCGTCCTCACTCCTCATTAAAATGACTGCAGTCATGATTATCGTCTAAATGCTCAAGCTTATTGGCATTACACTGAAAAGATGGGCAAATATCGGGGGCAGTCTAAATGCAAATAATTATTGCCACATGCATTTTTCACAATTAAAAGGGAGGTTCATTGATGCTGCAGCACCTCATTCTCAGCCTTGCTGGCTGTGAAGCTGCTTCAGAGGGAGGAGAGTTGGTCTCTCTCTGGGAGAAGGAAGAGGAAGAGCAGATTGAGACTGACCACAGCCTCCACCACAACTATTGCTACTGCTGAGGTGCCTGGAGAGAGAGGAGAGAGGACAGGAGAGAGAGAAGGAAACTACATCACAGATGGAAACAACTGGGAATGGTGTTAACATAGAAGATAGGAGCAGGAGTAGGCCATTCAGCCCCTCGAGCCTATTCCGCCATTTACTGAGATCATGGCTGATCATCCAAATTAAGTACCCTGTCCCTGCTTTCTCCCCATACCCCTTGATCCCTTTAGCATTAAGAAATATATCTAACTCCTTCTTGAATATATTTAATAAGTTGGCCTCAACTGCCTTCGGTGGTACAGAATTCCACAGGTTCACCACTCTCTGGGTGAAGAAATTCCTCCTCATCTCTGTCTTAAATGGCTTGCCCCTTATCCTTAGACTGTGACCCCTGGTTCTGGACTCCCCTGCCTTCGGGAACATCCTTCCTGCATCTAGTCTGTCTAGTTCTGTTAAAATTTTATAAGCTTCAATGAGATCCCCTCTCATTCTTCTAAACTCTAGTGAATATAAGCCTAATCAACCCAATCTCTCTTCATACGTCATTCCTGCCATCTCAAGTATCAGTCTGGTGAATCTTCGTTGCACTCCCTCCATGGCAAGAATGTCCTTCCTCAGATAAGGCGACCAAAACTGCACACAATGCTCAAGGTGTGGTCTCACCAAGGCCCTGTACAACTGCAGCAAGACATCCTTGCTCCTGTACTTGAATCCTCTTGCTATGAAGGCCAACATACCATTTGCCTTCTTAACCGCCTGCTGCACCTGCATGCTTTCCTTCAGCGATTGGTGCACAAGGACACCCAGGTCTCATTGCACTTCCCCTTTTCCCAATCTATTGATGTTCAGATAATAATCTGTCTTCCTGTTTTTGCCACCAAAGTGGGTAACCTCGTATTATCCACATTATACTGCATCTGCCATGCATCTGCCCAATCACCCAACCTGTCCAAATCATACTGCAGTTTCTCTGCATCCTCCTCATAGCACACATGCCCACCCAGCTTTGTGTCGTCTGCAAACTTAGAGATATTACATCTAGTTCCCTCGTCTAGATCATTTATATATATTGTGAATAGCTGGGGTCCTAGCACCGATCCCTGCGGTACCCCACTAGTCACTGCCTGACACTCTGAAAAAGACCCGTTTATTCCAACCCTTTGCTTCCTGTCTGCCAACCAGTTCTCTATCCAAGTCAGTACCTTACCCCCAATCCCATGTGCTTTAACTTTGCACACCAATCTCTTATGCGGGACCTTATTGAAAGCCTTCTGAAAGTGCAAATATACCACATCCACTGGTTCTCCCTTATCTATTCTGCCAGTTACATCCTCAAAAAATTCCAGTAGATTAGTCAAGCATGATTTACCTTTTGTAAATCCATGTTGACTTTGTCCGATCCTGTCACTGTTTTCCAAGTGCTCTGCTATTACATCTTTTATAATGGACTCTAGCATTTTCCCCACTACCGATGTCAGGCTTGCCGGTCTATAATTCCCCATTTTCTCTCTACCACCTTTTTTAAATAGTGGGGTTACATTAGCTACCCTCCAATCCATGGGAACTATTCCAGAGTCTGTAGAATTTTGGAAGTTCTCCCCGGTTTCTTCATATGCCCCAGTGCCTGGGGCGGAGGGGGACCCCGAACCACCGCCGCCTCCTGGCCCGGCGCCCCAGGAGGAGCCCAGGGGGGGCTCCTCTGCCGTCGATCCTGGGGGTGGAATCGGGGCAGAGGCAGGGCTGGCTGGTGAGGCCGAGCCGTTCGCTGCACCCTGTGCGACGGACTGGTCGGCCGCTGGTGACGACCTCCTGGAGGAGGACGGGGACTCGGTGGAAGGCACTGGGGATGATTTGGAATCCATCGGCAGTGAGTCTCCCCTCATTCACGTTGTGGCACTCCGGGATTTTATGACAAAGTGCCTGGGTCATCACATCAAAATCCAGCTGGCCCTCGACAGGTGGTCAGCGCTAGCACTGCTCATTGAGTCCGTCCATGCCACAGCCAAACCATGGGCGCGGACAAGGGAGTTAGCTCACTCGAGCTGCATTAGCTCAAAACGTTCCTCACTGGGATGCTGAGGGAGTGGAAGATAACGCGTGTCAGCGCTCCCTCCCCCCCAGTAGGTTAGGTAGAGGTTGCACTATGCTCTTGATGTGAAGATGACCATAAGCAGCCTCAACATCAACGGCAACAGAGAAGCGTGCCGCAGATTTAATAACTTCTCAGTCCTTAGGGAAGGGAATTATGTGGTGTGCTTCCTGCCTGCCACTCGAAAAACGACCCGTTTATTCCAACTCTTTGCTTTCTGTCCGCCAACCAGTTCTCTATCCAAGTCAATACCTTGCCCCCAATCCCATGTGCTTTAATTTTGCATGCTAATCTCTTATGTGGGACCTTATCGAAAGCCTTCTGAAAGTCCAAATACACCACATCCACCGGTTCTCCCTTATCTATTTTACCAGTTACGTCCTCAAAAAATTCCAGTAGATTAGTCAAGCATGATTTACCTTTTGTAAATCCATGTTGACTTTGTCCGATCCTGTCACTGCTTTCCAAGTGCTCTGTTATAATAGACTCTAGCATTTTCCCCACTACCGATGTTAGGCTTACCGGTATATAATTCCCTGCTTTTTCTCTACCACCTTTTTTGAATAGTGGGGTAACATTAGCTACCCTCCAATCCATGGGTACTGTTCCAGAGTCTATTGAGTTCTGGAAGATGACCAGCAATGCATCTACTATATCTAGGGCCACTTCCTTAAGTACCCTGGGATGTAGATTATCAGGCCCTGGGGATTTATCGGCCTTCAGTCCCATCAATTTTCCTAACACCATATCCCTACAAATACATATTTCTTTCAGTTCCACCCTTTCATCAGACCCTATGTTCCCTGGCATCTCTGGGAGGTTTTTTGTGTCCTCCTTTGCGAAGACAGAACCAAAGTATGAATTTAGTTGGTCTGCCATTTCTTTGTTTCCCATTATAAGTTCCCCTGATTCTGACTGCAAGGGACCTACGCTTGACTTCACCAATCTTTTTCTCTTCACATATCTATAAAAGCTTTTACAGTCAGTTTTTATGTGTCCTGCTAGCTTACTCTCATATTCTATTTTCCCTTTCTTAATTAATCCCTTTGTCCTCCTTTGTTGAATCCTAAACTGCTCCCAATCCTCAGGATTATTTCTTTTTCTGGCCAATTTATATGTCGTCTCCTTGGATCTTATGCTATCCCTAATTTCCCTTGTTAGCCACGGTTGAGTCACCTTTTTTGTTTTATTTTTATGCCAAACTGGGATGAACAAATTCTGTAGCTCATCCATTCGGTCTTTGAATGTTTGCCATTGCCTATCCACCGTCAACCCTTTGAGTGCCATTCCCCAATCAATCCTACCCAACTCGCTCCTCAGACCATCGTAGTTTCCTTTATTTAAATTGAGGACCCTAGTCTCTGAGTCAACTACTTCATTCTCCATCTTAATGAAGAATTCGATCATATTATGTTCGCTCCGACCCAAGGGGCCTCGTACAACAAGGTTGCTAATTAATCCTTTCTCGTTACATAATACCCAGTTTAAGATGGCCTGATCTCTGGTTGGTTCCTCGACATATTGGTCCAGGAAACCATCCCGTAAACACTCCAGGAAATCCTCCTCCAGTTACTAATTTGGTTGGCCCAATCTATATGTAGATTAAAGTCACCCATGATGACTGCTGTGCCCTTATTGCACGCTTCTTTAATTTCCCTTTTAATGCCATTCCCCAGCCTCCGCCTTACTGTTGGGTGGTCTATATACCACTCCCACTAATGTTTTTTTCCCCTTAGTATTTCTCAATTCTACCCATACAGATTCCACATCATCAGAGCTAATATCCTTCATTACAATTGTATTAATCCCTTCTTTAACCAGTAATGCTACCCCACCTCCCTTTCCTTTTTGCCTATCTTTCCTGAATATCGAATACCCCTGGATGTTGAGTTCCCAGTCTTGGCCATCCTTGAGCCACGTTTCCGTAATCCCAACCAAATCATATTTGTTTACCTCTATTTGCGCAGCCAATTCGTCCACCTTATTACAAATGCTCCTCACATTAAGACACAAAGCATTCAGGCTTGCTTTTTTAACGCTCTTAGACCTATTAGAATTATTATTTACTGTGGTCACGTTTGATTTAAACCGTTGATTTCTCTGACTGCCACTTTTGTTTTTCTCCTTCCTATCTTTTGCTTTTATCCCTGTTTCCCTTTCCTCTGTCTCCCTGCTCAGGTTCCCAACCCCCTGCCATTTTAGTTTAAACCCCCCCAAACAGTGCTAGCAAACCTCCCCGCAAGGATATTTGTCCCGTGCTGGTTCAGGTGCAACCCGTCCGACTTGTACAAGTCCCACCTTCCCCAGAAGCAGGCCCAGTGATCCAGGAAACTAAAGCCCTCCCTCCTGCACCAACTCTTTAGCCACGCATTCATCTGCTCTATCCTCCTATTCCTATACTCACTAGCACGTGGCACCGGGAGTAATCCAGAGATTACAACCTTTGAGGTCCTGCTCTTTCATCTACTACCTAGCTCCCTAAATTCTTGCTGCAGGACCTCATCCCTCTTCCTACCCATGTCATTGGTCCCAATGTGAACCACAACCTCTGACTGTTCACCTCCCCCTTCAGAATGCCCTGCAGCCGTTCAGTGACATCCTTGACCCTGGCACCAGGGAGGCAACAAACCATCCTGGAGTCACGTCTACGGCCACAGAAACGCCTATCTGTTCCCCTTACGATGGAATCCCCTACCACTATTGCTCTCCCACTCTTTTTCCTCCCTTCCTGAGCAGCAGATCGCAACCCCAGGGAGAGAGCCCGGAGGTTTTCTGATGAAGCTTTGATGGCATTGGTTTTAGTGGTGGGGAGAAGGCGGGCGGTCCTGCCAACTGGCAGGAGACCCTCGCCACAAGTCTGCCATACTATGTGGAGGGAGGTGGCACACCACATCACGGGCAGCACTGTGGGCCCCAGGACCCATACAAAGTGCAGGAAGAAGTTTAACGAGTGCACACAAATGGTCACTGTGAGTGAAGGCTTCAAGAAATGCTACATATCACCATCTGTACCACAAGCTTCACACACTGCTCAATGCACAACAGCCCCAGCACTCACCTACCAACAATCTCTACCTAGCAGCACTCACACCCACATCTCACACCTTGCACAATGACAGCCATTCAACTATGGCAGGCACAAGGGTCATTAGTTATTAGAATTCATGCAATATGTGTGATATGTTTATAGATAAAGTTATTAATTGTGTTTGGAATATTTTGTGGTCTCATTTCACCTTTGTGCGCAGGAGGACGCTGTGATATGGCGTGAGATGATGGCGATGTGGTGAGCTCCAGGGTTCCGGGGTTTCATTCATGCGAGGAGAAGTCTGATGAGCTAATCATGCACATCCCGTCCGGAAGGCCGATTGTCTCGCTGCCTCTGCTCCCACCGTCGTTGATCCTAGAGGGCGAGGTCCACTGTCAGTACAGCCCCCATGACCTTTAGCAAGTGTTGTAAGTTGAAGCTTTTCAGAAATAATTATGGGATTTTGCACTTGCCAGAACACTTCTTGTTACAGAACCTTGAAATGAATAAAGAAAACTCTTCCAGTAGCAGGAGGTAGCACACAGCCACTCAAACTTCAAAAACCTGTCAGGTCCGAATGACTGGTGATGATCCCTTTAAATAGCATCGCTGGAACCGACTTCCTGCTGCTGCATGCCACCTCAAGCTGTTGTTGTTTTCTCCAGCTGGTAAGTTCATTGGCTGTCATGAAGTTGGGAGATCGGGCATCAAGTGAGCGTTGCACAATCACTGACGTCACGATCCCTGTGATGGTAAGGTCGCCGGTGATTGCATTCAAGGGCAGCGCTACCGGCATCACCGATATGGCATGCGGAGCTGGAACCAGCATCAGGTGACGTTGAAGCTCTCAACGGCATTTAAGCACCATCTCATGGCGCTAACGGGTGGCACAAGCCACACAAATTTCTCCCCCTATTATTCTAAATGTGGAGTGGAGAATGGTGTGGAGAATGGTGTAGTGCAAATTGTGAGTAGGGATTCAGTGAGTTTGTTAAGTCTGAACTATTTGGTACTTGCTTACTTGTTTACTTACTTACCGGTGGTGGAACCATTTCTGTTGGTCCAAATTTCTACACTACACTTTGGATTTGAATACCAATTATGCCAGCAAAACTTACCATAACAAGTAGAATCATAGAATGGTTACAGCATGGAAGAAGGCCATTCGGCCCATCGAGCCCGTGCCAACTCTCTGTATAACGCACATCTTCAGCGCTCTAGTGCCCATAAGCCACTTCTTCCAAACAAAACTAGGAGGGAACTATAAGCTACTCCGCACTTACTGCTGTCTAACCATGAATAGCGCACATGTTCATTGTAACAGCAGCAGTAATTTCCAGGCCACGATCTCTTCTGATGCACAACACAGTATTCTCTGGTGCAGTGGCAAATATTAGAGTTACTGACAGCAGAGTGCATTTTCAGAGATGTACTTTCAGATTAAGTACGCTTGGATAGAATCACAAAATATTCCTGTGTCACAGTTGCAGGGAACACAGATGTTTCAAATAACATCAATAGCTCCTCAGGCACAGATTAAGTATAAATGTTATGATTGTAGAAATGTAATTTTTCCAAAATGTCAAGGTTTGAGAAGAGTGAAAGTTGACTCTTACTCTACCAGTAACAAACTTCAACTGTGTGACCTGAGGGATTTTGTGCAGATTAATGGCTAAGGTTCTGGTATGGTGGCATTCACAACCTGCATCTGTGCAACCATAGAAACTGAATTATGCATATGAATGCCCATTACCATGGCAGCTCACATGAATCCTTCATCCAACAGCAGTGCACAGTGCCACTATTACATGAAGAACCATGAAGACTGCAGGGATGGTTGCTAAGTGACTAAGCTGGTGTCAGACTTGGCTCAGTGGTACAGTCCTCACTGCTTATAGCAGGCGCACTTGTGCAAAGACAATTTGCCCGCTATACACGATGGCTGGTATAACTGGGTAGTGCTATAATGTGGGTGTAAAGATCCTCTGGTCATTTTTTTGCTGAGTGACCAACCTTAATGAAACTCTCCCTTATCACAGGGGAGATACCATGGACTGGAATTCTGTAAAGCCAAAATAAATATTTTAGGGTGGGATATGTGTTGGTGAAGGGGTTACAGGGATCGGGTGGGATATGTGTCGGTGCGGGCTCGATGGGCCGAGATGGCCTCTATCTGCACTGTGGGGTTTCTGTGTGATTCTGTGTGTGAAATATGGAGATTGCTGAGGATTTCTACTATTTTTGTAATTTAATCCAGCACTCAAACTGAGGCTAATCTAGGACTGAGTGAGGCTCTATGTTGGATGTCCGCCGCATCTGTTCTGACAATGTCACTTTCCATACCAATGCTTCCGATATGTCTTCCTTTTTCCTCAAGCGAGGATACCCCTCTGCCGTGGTTGACATGGCCCTCGACCATGTCTGTTCCATTTCCTGCACTTCTGCTCTCACCCCTTCCCCTCCCTCCCAGAACCACGATAGGGTTCCCCTTATCCCCAGAACCACGATAGGGTTCCCCTTATCCTTTCACCCCACAAGACTCCACATTCAATGGATCATCCTCCGCCATTTCCGCCACCTCCTGCGTGATCCCAACTCCAAACACATTTTTCCCTCCCCCTCCCCTTTCAGCATTCTGAAGGGACTGCTCCCTCCACAACACCCTGGTCCATTCCTCTATCACGCCCAACACCCCTTCCACTGGCACCTTCCCATGCAAGTGCAGGAGGTGCAACACCTGTCCTTTTACCTCCTCCCTTCCCACTGTCCAGGGCCCCAAACATCCCTTCCAGGTGAAACAACGATTTACTTGTGCTTCTTGCAATTTAGTATACTGTATTCGCTGCTCACGATGCGGTCTCCTCTATATTGAGGAGACCAAACGCAGATTGGATGGTCGCTTTGCAGAACACCTCCGTTCAGTCCGTAAGCATGACTCTGAGCTTCTGGTCGCCTGTCACTTTAATTCTCCGCTCCACTCCCACTCTGATCTCTCCGTCCTCAGCCTCTTACACTGTTCCAACAAAGCTCAACGTAAGCTCGAGGAACAGCACCTCATCTTTCGATTAGGCACTTTACAGCCTTCTGGACTCAACATTGAGTTCAACAATTTCAGACCATAATCTCTACCCCTATTTTTTTTTCACATGGCAGCTGTTGATGATTCTGCCATTCCCATTTACACTTCATCTAGACTCATCTTTTGTTTCTTAACTTGTCCCAGTACCATCTCCTTTTGCCTTGCACCATCATCCCTTTTGTCTTTTAATCTCTCCTGCCTTCCATCCTATCGCAGACCTTCCCTTTTGTTCTTTCCTCCCCTCCCCGCTTTCCCTGCTTCTACACTTGCTTAAAAATCTGTTACATCTCTAACTTTTTCCAGTTCTGATGAAAGGTCATCAACCTGAAAGTTTAACTCTGTTTCTCTCTCCACAGATGCTGCCTGACCTGCTGAGTATTTCCAGCATTTTCTGTTTTTATTTCAGATTTCCAGCATCCGCAGTATTTTGCTTTTGTGTTGTCTTGTCCAGTCATTTTGTGGGCTATCCTTTCCAAATAGCAATGCAGTTCAAGCTTCAGTTTGATATGGTAAGAATAAAATGTGCTGGTAGTGTGAACATGTATATCAAACCGGAAAAGAATTGTTTTCTGAGAGCTTGGGATGCAGTCTCAGTCATAGTTTAACAAAGAAAATGGAAATTCTTTGTGGTGTGCACAACCTGGCCTTTTACTTGATAAAATGTAATACTGGCTAACCTTATCTTGGCATACTTCCTAAGACTATTAACCTTTGTGTCTCATCTGCTCTCATGGGGGAGAAATTCGGTATTGCATGGTTTGGGGCGCAATTATCGGCTGGGCTCAAAGTTTAGCGCCTGGCGCTAATTATCGCCTCTGACTGCAAACTTGGCCTCTATCGCCCCTGGAGGTGATTTGAGCACTAAATCAGGCGCTACACACCTCTCTTAAGGTGCTACCTCAGAGCGCTGGTGAAGCTCAGATGATGTCAGTTAGCAATGGAACACAGACACACTGGCGCCAGCCAATTCTTAAAGGGAAGGGTTGATCTTGCTCTCCAGCCACACCCTGCCCATTGCTGCCTTGAATCTCGGCCTGACGAGACCTGTACATCAATTCTGCTGGAAAGAACAATGGAGAGGCCCAGGGAACGAGCTCAGAGTGCAGCCCCCAAAGTCTCTTCTAAATCGATGCAAAGATCAAATCAAAATGAACCTGCAAAGTGCTGCTCAGTACCCAAAACTCCTTCACACAGCTTTGAATCTCTCCAGAAGTCTCTCTCTCTCTCAGAATCTCTCTCTCTCAGAATGCGTGGTGTAAAAATGTCACCGACAAAAAAAAGTAGGAAGCGGCCGCCTTTAAATAGCACTCCCCCAGTCCCTTCCCAACTGCAGAACATTCCCCTCTACCTGTCATTGCTAGGGGCAGGCGGAAAGGCAGGAGGCACCACTAAATATCCAGTCCAGGGTGTTACCGGGGCGTTGCACACTCAACTGACGTCACGATCTGCGGGTGCAGGAGATCGTGGCGGTAGTGTTTAGTGCCGCCGCAAAATGTCTGGTCAATTTCGCGAGCGGCGCAAACATCGCCTTTTCTGGGCGCTAGTTGCTTTGCGCCCCGTTAGGGAGGCACTAATCAACCAAATTTTTCTCCCCATGTCTTTTGGCTGTTCGGCACAAGCATTTACTTTGCCTACCACCTCCTGCAAAGCTAATTGCATTTGGGTAGATTTTATGAGATTGTGTTTCTGATATGCAGCTTTGTTGTGTCTATGATTCTATGATCCTATGGTGCATTGGGGGTACGTATCAGAAATTCAGGCGTGGAAATTGTAATGGTCAATAACATGTCATTCTAGAGTGGTACACTAGATGGAGCTGTAGAGTTGTATAGAGCTGCATATTTAGTTGTATGTGTTTAAAACTACACTACCCACGATGCACTAGGCTACCCAGAAGGCAGTAATCAAGATGGCTGCCTGCACACAGAAGTACACAAGTTGAATCGCTACAGATGCTGTACCTGGAGAACGTGTACTGAATAAATGACTAGCTAGAAGCTAGCTGTTCATAATAAGAATGTCCAGTTATTAATGAACATAACAGAGATGATGGGCCTGCTATCCATTTCACTGGGGGAATGAATTGGCAAAATCTACTGAACTGTGTTACATTAAAAGATGCGAGCACAATCCCCGGGGGTTAAATTGGCTAACCCCTGAAAACGGGTACGGGGATCATGGTACGTGATTAACCCGCACCCATTCATTGCGCTGCAGGCAGGACATTAAATTTGCGCTGCCTGCTGATTTTCATAATTGCTGCATGCAGCCAGCACTACCTGCACTGTTCATTGGCTTCACAAATCAGCAGGGGGCCCAATATCATGAGAGGGTAATGCTACTTAAAGGTGGCCTGCACCTTTAAAAGGGGTGGTGCATTGTGGCTGCTGGAAGTGGTGTCAGTAAGTTAATTGATTTTGAAGATTTTTTTTAAGATTGCTCAACCTGCGAGAGAGTGTGCACCAAGCTATTCAGATGATTCAATGGAAGCCTTGGTGCAAGACGTGGAGAGAAGGAGAGACATCCAGTATCCACAAGGGGACAGGAGGCCATTGAGGCAAATGCTCAGGAGGCAGTGGTAGGAAGTAATGGTGGAGGTAAATGCCAGAAGTATAGGTCCAAGAATATGGATGCAGTGCAGTGCAGGAAGAAGTGTAATGATCTGGGTGTCAAGGTGAGTGAGTTCCATCTTCAAATGGGATATCCTACCAACTGCACCACTAGCCTCAGCCGCTGCTTAATTCACTACACCCCATCACCCACCTACCCACAATCTCTGTCAATCAGTATTCAACCCTTCAATTCATATGCTTTACCTCACCCTCACACACTTAGCACTGTTGCAAGCCTTGCACCCACAACTCACAGCTTGCACTCACTATTCAAGCATGACAGTCACATCACCCAAGCAGGAGAAGTTGGCGCATAACAGCAGAAAGCATGCAAAGAACTGGAGGAGGACAAGCATGCCTGCATGTTTTAACCCCCGTGGAGGAGACAGTGCTGGCCAGCATGGGAAGGGGCATTGCTGAGGCCGTGGTCACTGGTGTGGCTGGAGGGATCGATGATGAGGGTATCCGCATACCTAATCCTCCTTCATCCCACAATCTCTTCTGACTCACAAGCTGCGGATGGTGTAAACATGCACTTCTTACTTTCTCCTCTCTCCTCACCACAACTGAAACCTTATCCCTTTTTCATTTCAGATACCCAAGAACTGGAGTGTTCCCAGTCAGAGGATGTAAGATTTGCAAAATTCCCACATTTCCCCAAGGTTGTTAATAAAAGGGACCCTGCATGGACATTTAAAAAAAAAAGGGTACCCAAAAGATGGCGTCCGCACCTCATGACCAAAAGCCTGCAAGATTTTTTAAAAAGCTTGGACTCTGTAGCAGCACAAGCAGCTTTGGCAAATCGAAACTTAAAATGCAGTTTCTGTGAAAAGGACTTTGTGTTTTGAAAGCCAGATAGCTACACTGAATATGCATTATGTCAGATCGTAGACAGATCAAACCCAGTTAGGCCTATACATGAGGCCATTAGTTTGTCCACATTAATAATCGGAAACAGCTTGTGGAAGCCATCAAGGCTGGACAGGCCGATTAGAATGCATTAATGACAATGCAGCCCGGACATCAGGCCATTAGGTGCGATAAACGGCCATCTAAAAAACAGTTAGTTTAGATTGCTATAATCATTTAAAACAGCCCGCCAAAATTGAAACAATGAACTGACCTGATTTGGCGCGCAGATAAGGGCCATTCGAAAGGAGTATAACTGTAGGCCCTCAGTAGCAATCGGCCCCCCTCTTGACTCCTGCTCTGCTCTCGACTCTGACCTCTTGTCGGGCCTTGGGCTGCCGCTGCCCATACTCGTGCCCTGGCCTCATGGCGGGTTCTCTCCTCGCTCCCCGCAGTAAGTTTTCAGCAGTCAAGGGCATCCATACCAATCGCAGGGGAGGGGAACGAGACCCGAGTCCAAAGTCACCCAGTACACGTGGGCCACGAGAGAGGGCAGAGGAAACGAGGTGAAACGAACCAAGACGAAGAGTAAGGTAGACCCGACAAAGAGCAGAGAAGGGCAGCAAAAGACGTATTAATTAAGACTGAGCGCCGAGTTATAAGCTGATGCTTGGGGAAGAAATATCTGAGGACACTGAGACTAAGTTGGCTAGTTGAACACTGCAAATAAGCTGGTGTTAAACGCATGTGTCCATGCCATAACGAATATGCTGGCACTCTAAGGATGGGTAGGAAAATCTAAGCAGTGAAGATTGCCAACCGTCTCGCTGACACAACGTTACCACCGATGACCGCCCGAGGGAGAAGAAGAAGAGAACCCATCGCGACGAGATGACGACGGTAGCTGAGGAGAAGAAAGGTGTGTCGCAGCAGCAGCTCCAGCACCGTGCCCTGAGACCACGTGGCAACGGGATACCTAAAAGGACAGAAGACCAAACCTCAAAACCCGCATCCGTTAAAACAACAGGCTTTGCTTTGGATTGGTGAGCATGAATTCTGGCCCCTCATAGCTTAATCTAGTTAGGTATAGGGGGTGGGATAAGGACAAGGGGATTGTTAATGTAGTTGTTTTTCCCTCGATGTGCCGTGTGTTCCCCATTCCCTGTATAAGTATAATTTTCGTATTTGCCTGTATTTTATACTAGTGACTTCTCATAAGACTGTTTTATTTTCTGTTTTAATAAAATCTTGGTTTTCTTACACCAAACCACCTGTCTACTCAAGTTTTCTGTATCGCCGCCTGTACCTAAGTCCGGTGTCTAGAACCTAGGGGCGTGGGAGCATTTCGAACTGCTCACAGACAGTCAGGGGCATAACTGACTGGGCGCACGCATCACCCGCCACCCCCTACAAGGAGGAAGAGGATGAAGACAGTGAAGATGAAGAGACACTGTCACTTGATCTTACACTCGCAGCCACCAGCTCAGAGACTGACACTGTGTGTACTTTAGAGGCTAGCATAGAGGAAGTCTCCGTACATGGTGAGACACCAGACACAAGTGTGCAGAAGCCAGGGTGGGGTGGTGGGGGGTGCGGGGGAAAGGATAGCCAGCTTGCCAGAGGGTGAGGTCGTATACTAGTTCTGCAGCAGAGGAGTCAACTGAGAACTTCGATGGCCCAGGCTGCAGAAGAAGGTTGATGGGTGTACCCAACAAAATTCTTGCTGCACTGGAAAGCCTGCCAGAAAGCCGACGCCCAATGTCAAGGAACATGGGAGACTCCAACACCAACTTGGCACAGGGCTTTGCACAGAGCTTGGAGCCCATCCTTTCAAACATGGAATGGGTGGTCACCTCCATCAACACACCTGTGGAACAATGTTCCCATTAAGCTGCGTGGCTGCGCGGCTGTCTGGAGATCCCATGCAGGCTGCTTGCCGGCTTCTGAATGGGACATTTCGCACATGCGCGAATTTTGAATGGGCCGCGCACTCCGTCAAAGGGACCGAGCACCCAAAAAAAATTAGGTGAACATTGCTGTGGAACCCACCATGATGAAGCATCTGATGGGTGATGTCACAGCTTTCAAACAGCATCCATCAAAGGTCTGAGTGCTGCATTGGAATCTCAGACTGCTACCTTGCAAACTCAGACTGCTACCATCATGGCTCTGGAAACGACTGTTCAAAAGGGCTTCCAGGGCACCAGAGCAGTCTATCAACCTGTTATCCAACAAATGAGTAAGGTTGCTGAGGTGCCATCCTAGGGAGAGTGGCAATGGCTCCATGGAAGTAGGAACCCGCTGTCCTCTCTCAAGATGACAGCATTCCTGTTCCCACCCCTGCCACTCCACCATTGCCCTTGCTGTTGCCTGTCAGCCAGCCAGCTCAGACTGCTGCAGTCCAGACTGAGATGGTGCAATCTGAAGCCGGGACTTCTAGGCCCAGAGCTGCTCGAGGTCGCCCTCCAAGACCATCTGCAGTCTCCTCAATTGAATCTCAGCAGCCTTCCACCACCCATGCTGCAGCCACTGGGGAAGCACCTCGTAGGAACACTAGGAAAGTTAAAGGCACACGGAAGACAGGCACTAAGGGAATGCAAAAGGATGATTAGTTTCATTTTGTATGCATTATTTAATAAGTGAATTTATAAAATTGGATTTTAATTTGCATTTCCTGGTGGTTTTTATTTTTGTGTTGTCAAAAAGAGGACAATGTGATGGTCTGTGATAGAGGAAAGGTAAGGAGTGTGGGTCTATTGGTGAATGAGGAGGTGTGGTTGAGGTTGCTGGTATCGCTCATGAATAATCTGATCATGTAGATCCCAGGCAGAAAGGGGCTGTCCATGTTGTAGCCTCCCTTCCTCTTCCTCTTTCTCCCCCTCCTCTTTCTCCCTCTTCTAGCAGCTTGCCCTGCTCTGCATGGCCACTATTCATTCTCCCAGTAATGTTCAATTCCCAGAGGAAGCCCTACCAGGCCACTCATGACTGGAAGCAACTTCTTTCAGCACAGTATTTTATATGACAAAAAACATACTGCAAGACCAGCCAGACCACTCCCTGTAGAGTATTTACAATTTAGCCAAATATAGGAAACCTCCAAAATGCGTACAATTGCAGCAGCAGCCAGAAGAAATAATTCAGTAACTAACCTATAAGTATTGTATGATCCCTTTAAATACCACTGGTGGGGGGTCCTTTCTTCCGTTTTGCATCATGAACAGCTGTGTGAGGTTAAGACAGGCTGTTGGCTGGTGTGTGGAGTTGGAAAATGGCAGCAGTGGCTTCAAATCGGCATTGCACAATGTTTTGTGACATGATCTCACTGCTCTGCATGCTGCAGTGGTCGTTCGGTGCACGTGCGCAAAGCCCTTTACCGTCGGTTCTCGAATCCCATTTCCGAGTCTTAAATGGCCACATAACGCCTAAAAAAGCAGGCGCTACACAGCCCAATTTAGCTCCATACAAAGTTAAATGGGGTAAAAATTGTATTTTTGCTCGCTATCCACCCTCAGAGCAAGAGCTAGCAGTAATTACGTGGCTGTGCAGAAGGAACGTTTTTGTTGTGCTCTGTCAATCAGAACTGGTAGAGAAGCAGACAAAGGTGACAGATTAAAATAAGTGCCCAAATGCTTATTATTTATTGTTAAATTTAATGCTTTGTTTACTTCTGACATTCCACCGTCTGTTACTTTAATGGAGGTATAAAGGGCTAGATTTTCAGTATAGACAGTTTTGGGGCGCTAACCTTGGCGCCCGCCCGAAGTTAGCGCCCGCCCCAAAGTAGCGCCCCATTGCCGGAAATTCAGTGGCTTCGCCCTAAGAGGTTGGTGGAGCGCTAAAAGAGGCGTTCCACTACTATCTCTAGGCGCTAAGCCGGCGGTGCAGAGCGCAGCGCCCGAGCTCGGGCGCAGCGCACGGCAGACACTCTGGTGCCAGTGAGCTCTTAAAGGGGAAGGGTGCATGTGTTTTTTTCAAAGGCAGAGTCTGGGGGACAAAACAGGAGGAGGATGAGGATGAGGATGAGGATGATGAGGATGAGGATGAGGAGGAGGAGGAGGAGGAGGAGGAGGAGGAGGAGGAGGTGGTGGTGGTGGTGGTGGCCGGAAACATAAATACACCGTTCACAACAACACACTGGATCCTTCCACACAACACATGCAGACTGCCTGTTATAGTGCAGGAGGAGTGCCCTTTAATTTGCGCTCCCCAGGGTGTGTTGCGTTCCATTTTACAAACGCTCTGGACGCCAGCCGCACAATGGGGCGATCCGACTGAAGTTTGGATTCGGGGCGGCCAAAGGGCGTTGCACGAGGATGTGACGTCATTTTCTGCGCGCGCATCCGGGCGGCCGCTAAACTTTGCGCCGGCGCTAACGGGCAACTTAATTTGGGGCGGGGCGCAAACTGCGCTGCGCCCGGGCGCTACACGCATAGCGGCCGAAAATCACTTCTCTTAAGGCGCTAACTGCTGGCGCAAGCAACTGAAAATCTAGCCCAAAGTGTTTTTGTTTAAATGAGTTAACACCTCTGCTAAAATACCAGGTGGAGGAATGTCTTGTGAACATTTGAAGTGATCATCCACTTATGTCACCAACAGTAATTTCTAGCCTTGAGTTAAAAAAAAGGCTTCAAGGTCTCCACCTGTGCCAAGGCAACACCCCTTCAGTTTCACTTACTTTTTATATTGAACAAATTAGTAACACGGTCCAGTTATGTGAGGACTGGTCAATTAATCTCCCAGTCATACCATCCCTCCTCTTGCATAACACAAATGAGATTCCTAACTTCGCTGCTACCTGAGTGACAAAAAAGTTGCCAAGTTTCAGGCTGAGAACACATCAACAGTGATGGAAATTCCACTCACTGTGCAGATAAGGAAAGTCACTGAGCATGCTAGTTTAGGCTGAGAAGTGACTGATCAAATGTCCACAGCAGAATTTGGTAATTACCCAGAAGTAGGAGGCCATGTGGTCAGTAATGCACAAGCATACAGAACTAATTATTACTGCATTACTGTTCTGAAATGTTAACTCTGTTTCTCTCTCCACAGATGCTGCCTGACCTGCTGAGTGTTTCCGGTATTTTCTGTTACTTTATTAATTATTACTGTAGCCTAATCACCACTGGGTGTGTAATTCTGGCATTACATCATGCCAGGGCACACTGCAAGGAACAATTTAGTACAGGCTTCTATAAGGACTGGCTGTACTGTAACAAGCCGTGATGCAGAAAGCATGAAAGCAATCATACTAGGACATTTGGGCTAGTGATAAGATTTTAATGAAAGGAAGCTGAAGGTTTAATAGATTTCCATGGCAGGTTCTAATCCTTTCTCAGTCTGGAAGCAAATTTGAGATGTTAGTGGATTAAGGAGATTAAAGTGATGGGGCTAGATTTTCAGTATAGACAGTTTTGGGGCGCTAAGCTTAGCGCCCGCCTGAAGTTATCGCCCGCCCCAAAGTAGCGCCCCGTTGCCGGAAATTCAGTGGCTTCGCCCTAAGAGGTTGGTGGAGCGCTAAAAGAGGCGTTCCACTAGTATCTTTAGGCGCTAAGCCGGCGGTGGAGAGCGCAACACCCGAGCTCGGGCGCAGCGCACGGCAGACACTCTGGTGCCAGTGAGCTCTTAAAGGGGAAGGGTGCATGTGTTTTTTTTCAAATGCAAAGTCTGGGATGATGATGATGATGATGATGATGATGATGATGATGAGGAGGAGGAGGAGGAGGAGGAGGAGGAGGAGGAGGAGGAGGAGGAGGAGGAGGAGGAGGAGGAGGAGGAGGAGGAGGAGGAGGAGGAATGATGTGGTGGCCGGAAACATAAATACACCGTTCACAACAACACACTGGTTCCTTCCGCACAACACATGCAGAGTGCCTTTTATATGAGTGCCCTTTAATTTGCGCTCCCCAGGGTGTGTTGCGTTCCATTTTACAAACGCTCTGGACGCCAGCCGCACAATGGGGCGGTCCGACTGAAGTTTGGATTCGGGGCGGCCAAAGGGCGTTGCACGAGGATGTGACGTCATTTTCTGCGCGCGCATCCGGGCGGCCGCTAAACTTTGCGCCGGCGCTAACGGGCAACTTAATTTGGGGCGGGGCGCAAACTGCGCTGCGCCCAGGCGCTACACGCATAGCGCCCGAAAATCACTTCTCTTAAGGCGCTAACTGCTGGCGCAAGCAACTGAAAATCTAGCCCATGGTATCATGCTGCAAAATCTTTTTAAAGACAGAAACACCATGGGCAGGAATATTTAACACTGCAAGACCAGAGACTGGTGCCATTTTTATAAATGCATCATATTTGGGCATCTGCAGAAGAAGGTGAAAAAGTGGCTTTCTTACTTTAGCAAATAAATGAAGCATTGACCTTCTGAATGCAGGAAGCAGGTAACTGTCAAGTCTACATGTAATCTGTTTGGTTAGCACGGTGGCATAGTGGTTAGCACTGTTGCCTCACAGCGCCAGGGACCCGGGTTCGAATCCGGCCTTGGGTGACTGTCTGTGTGGAGTTTGCACATTCTCCCCGTGTTTGCGTGGGTTTTCTCCGGGCGCTCCGGTTTCCTCCCACAGTCCAAAGATGTGCGGGTTAGGTTGATTGGCTATGATAAATTGACCCTTAGTGTTAGGGGGTATTAAATACGTGGGGTTACGGGGATAGGGTGGGATATGTGTTGGTGTAGGGGTTACGGGGATTGGGTGGGATATGTGTCGGTGCAGGCTCGATGGGCCGAAAATGGCCTCTATCTGCACTGTGGGGTTTCTGTGATTTCTCTGATAAGATAGTTGCGGTGTATGTGCCTTTAAGAGCCCCAGGTGTGCTGTAATGCCGGTAATTGCCACTCGGGCTATATAAGCCTGTATATTGTGTATATCCGTTAGAACCCCCCCCAGACTTTGCTTAGTAAATACCTATGAACCAACTCCTGTCTTCAGTGTCTTTATCAACACACGGACACTACAGTGGCGACGAAGTGGAAACGGACTTACCTGCAATTCGGCAGCACCTCAAGGACATCGATTCCTCGGGCGTCCAGAAGACTCAAGGAAGTGAGAGAAGCTGTGGTTTCACCAGCTGGCCAAGCTGGTGGCAGGTACAGCACTAATCTTTCCTGGGCGTCAGGCTGGGGCTCCAGCGGCTGTCTCTACAGCTGAGACAGGCAGCGAAATCGGAGGCAATCAATAACGGACTGGGAGTCAGCACTCGGGAGACGGCTGGCGCGGCAAGCAGGTCAGCGTTCAGACCTCTGGCGGGAACGAGTCTCCAACAGTAAATTAAAAAAAAAAGAGAACGGAAACCGCAGTAAACAGCGTTGTTATCGGCAGCAGCGGCGGGAAAGCACGGGAAGCGCCATATCTTTGCTACAGAAAAGAAAAAAAAAGCACAGGAAGCGCCATATCTTTTCTGAAATGCCTAAGTCTGGCAATATTGATGCTTTTGATAGTGAAATAGAGGATTGGACCACATACGTGGAAAGAGTAGAGGTATATTGCACTGCAAATGGAATAGAAGATGAAAAAAAAGCTTCAGTACTTCTGAACTTAATGGGCGCAAAGACATACGGGCTGTTACGAAATTTAATCACTCCAGCCAAACCAAAGGGCAAGAATTTTAAAGAAATTGTTGATACCCTGCAGGAGCACTTAAACCCAACACTGCTGCTGATAGCGGAACGATTCAAGTTCTTCAAGAGAAATCAACACAAGAATGAAAGTAACGCTGATTACCTAACCGAATTAAGAAAGCTATCAAAGTACTGCCAATTCGGGGGCAGGACTATCAGATTATCTTCGAGACAAATTCGTTTGCGGTCTCTTAAGTGAAGGAACACAAAAAAGACTGCTTTCTGAAAAAGATTTAACATTGGACAAAGCTTTCAGTATGGCTGTATCATACGAAGCAGCAGCAAAAGGAGCTGCAGAGATACAACAAAAGACACAGGACTTCGGCACCCATGAAATGACACAGGGTTTCGAAAGATGTTATCGCTGCGGCAGATCCACCCATAACCAGAGGGACTGCTGGTTCAAGGACAAAGCATGCAGGCAATGCGGAAAGATTAGACACATTGCACGGGTATGCCGATCTGGACAAAATAAATCCACTGACAGAAAAAAAAATCAATAAAGAAAAGTACAGGAAGGTACAAATGATGATGGACAGTAGCTCCGAAGACCAGAAAAGCGATAGCGACTTCGAAAACAAGAGACTAAGTTGTCTCAAATTACATAATGTACTTGCCAAAGATGATTACCAAGCCATTTGGGTTACCCTCACAATAGCAGGGTCCCCAGTTAAAATGGAGTTAGATACAGGATCAGCTCTAACCGTAATAAATCGACGGGATTACGAAAGGCTATTTTTGCATATACCTCTAAAAGACACATCCATTATCTTAAAAACATATACGGGGCAGAAAGTATACCCCAAAGGAAAAATAAGGGTGCCTGTTGTATACAACGGCAAAGAAATACAAAAGTTGTATTTATACATTCTACAAGATGGTGGTCCACCGTTGTTGGGACGTGAATGGATCAGGAAGATACGTTTAGACTGGCACTCCATTCAGGCACTGACGGTGACCAGTAAGGAAAAAAACAAAAATGACATCATACCTGAACAATTAAAAGACATCTTGGCCAACGCCAAAGAAGTGTTTCAAGAGAAACTAGGGCTAGAAATTCGGTAGGCTTAGCGCCGCTTTTGAGGCGCTAGAGGGCCTAGCGCCGGAGTTATGGCCAGTTTGGAAATTGAGTGGGTCCCTAAATCGGCGTTAGGCCGTTAGCGCTGCGCCGGCACCAATGACGTCATCGGTGTGCGCAGCGTCCCGGTTGCCATGGTAACCCGCCCGAACTCCGAAATTGACTTGCGGCCGCCTCGCCCGTGGCAGCCGCAAGCAACGTTCTGGCAGAGGTGCCTTACTGGACTTTGCGCCGGCGCATTAAAGGCCCCGTGACGGCCGGCCGCTTTCCCGCCGGCCGCCTGGCCGCAGCTCCCTCCCCGGACTTCTCCCCCCCCCCCGGGACAGATGCAAGCCCGGCACTTGTCCGAGGTGCCGGGCTCATTTTTACAATGATTTTCGCGGGCCGCGGCCGGGTGCAGGCAGCTCCTCCTTAAGGGAAGGAGGAGGCCTGCACTTCCCGAACCTGCCGCACCGCAGCGGGCGCCGCAGCGCCGGAATAGCGCCGCAATTCAGCGCGTAGCGCCAGTTTTCAGGCGCAAACAGCTTTCAGCAGCGCCGGCAGCCATTTGGGCGCAGAACTAGTGAATTTTTGGCCCGCCCAGCGCGACTTAGCTCCGGCACTAACTTCCGGCGCTAAAGCCGTCGCTGCGCCAAAACCCAATTTCTAGGCCTAGGAACCTTGAAAGGCATCACCGCCTCAATAAGGAGGCCTCTAAAAAGTATCTCACGATAAACACACACAAAGGCCTGTCACAGTACAATCGACTGGTTTTTGGAGTAGCATCAGCTCCAGCTATCTGGCAAAGAGCTATGGAGCAAGTCCTGCAAGGGATTCCAGGGACTCAATGCTACCTAGACGACATCCTTGTAACAGGAGAAAACGACAACGAGCACCTTGCCAATTTGGAGCAGGTGCTCACTAGGCTGAAAGAACGGGGCCTACGAGCGAATCGCCCCAAGTGCAAGTTTTTCCAAAATCAGATATCATATTGTGGCCACATAATTAATAATGAAGGGTTGCATAAGTCACCTGAAAAAATTGAAGCGGTTGTAAAAGCCCCAGCACCTGAAAATGTTTCACAATTAAGGTCGTTCCTGGGATTACTAAATTACTATCATAAATTTTTACCGAACTTATCAACTCTTCTACACCCTCTTAATGAACTTCTACAAACAGGAATGATTTGGAAATGGAACGAAGACTGTAAACGTGCCTTCCATAAATGCAAAGACTTAATCACATCCGAAGAAGTTTTGGCTCATTACAACCCATCACTGCCAATCAGACTGGCGTGCGATGCATCCCCTTACGGCATAGGAGCAGTATTATCCCATAAATTCCCTGATGGCTCAGAACGGCCGATAGCTTTTGCATCACGCTCATTAAACTCAGCTGAGCATAACTATGCCCAAATCGACAGGGAAGCACTCAGCCTGGTATGGGGAGTGAAGAAATTCAACCATTACCTACACGGACAAAAATTTACCTTGTTGACTGACCATCAACCCCTCATCTCCATATTCAACCCTAAAAAAGGTGCTCCCATTATGACAGCGCAAAGGCTACAGAGGTGGTCCCTTTTTCTAGGGGCACACCAAAACAACATAGAATACAAAGGGTCAAAACAGCATGGGAATGCTGACGGTTTATCGCGCCTACCGTTGTCAACGGTAGAAGAGGCACCTACAGTAGACCCAGTAGAGATGTTCCACTCTACCATAGTGGAATGTCTACCAGTGACAAATTCTGCCATTGAAAGGGAGACGAGAAATGACCCGACTCTCTCACGGGTCTACGATTTAACAGTGAAGGGATGGCCAGCACATGGCGAACCACTGTTGCCAGCATTCTCGCAAAGAAGAGAACAGCTGTCAGTGTGCCGAGGAACCTTGATGTGTGGATCCAGAGTGGTGATTCCACCCAAACTCCAGGATAAACTGCTAAAGGAGCTTCACGAGGGGCATCTGGGTGGAGTGAAAATGAAGAACCTAGCTAGGGCGTTTGTATGGTGGCCAGGTATCGATGGAGACATTGAAGAAATGACCAAGAGCTGCCTAGGATGCCAGAAGGTCCAAAACGCTCCACCACAAGCGCCTCTACATCTATGGGAGTGGCCCTCATCTCCCTGGCAAAGGGTGCACATCGACTTTGCTGGTCCATTTATGGACTCTATGTTCTTAATCGCGGTTGATGCACACTCCAAGTGGCCGGAGGTAATGAAGATGTCCTCCACCACCACGGGAAAAACCATCATAGTATTAAGGACCATATTTGCCAGGAATGGGCTGCCGGAACAGATATGTTCTGATAATGGACCGCAATTTGTGTCCGAAGAATTCAGAAAGTTCTTAAAAAACAATGGGGTTAAGCACTACACGTCCGCCCCATACCATCCCGCCACCAATGGATTGGCTGAAAGGTTTGTCCAGACCTTCAAGAAGGCCATAAAGGCCATGGGTAATGAAGACATAAAACTTCAGTACAAGGTGGATAACTTCTTATTCGCATACAGGAATGCAACACATATGGTTACCAACCAAACTCCCGCCATGATGTTCTTCAATAGAAACCTAAGATGCCAGCTGGATTTGGTCAAGCCCAACATCAGAAGGGATGTGGAGAACCGGCAGTTTCAAAGCATGAATGAAAGGCCAACTAGAACCTTCCAGATAGGTCAACAAGTTTTGGCCCGTGACTACCGTACCGAGAAATGGCAGCCTGGAACTATCTGCACACGACTAGGACCATTGATGTATACCGTGGACATCAGAGAAAGCATAATAAGGCGCCATGCTGACCAAATCATAAAGTCATCCGAAAAGGGACAACCTACACCACAACTCTATACATCTAACGATGAAGTAGAGATACCCATATCTACCTCCGATCCGGTGATACTGGAACCCGATGAACCCGACACTGGCATTCAAGCCGAATCAGCCTTGTCAGAAGAACCTACTACACCACCAGAAACTAATACACCCCCGAGGCGTTATCCGGACCGAGTCAGGAAGCCTCCTGAGAGACTAACTTATAATTAATTAACTACAGCAATGTATATTATTTTGCTTATAACATGTAATTAATAATTACTTAAAATATGGTGTACTGGTTAGCTAAAAGGGGAGGAATTGTGGTGTATGTGCCTTTAAGAGCCCCAGGTGTGCTGTAATGCTGGTAATTGCCACTCGGGCTATATAAGCCTGTATATTGTGTATATCTGTTGGAACCCCCCCCAGACTTTGCTTAGTAAATACCTATGAACCAACTCCTGTCTTCAGTGTCTTTATCAACACACGGACACTACAATAGTGTGTTATTCCAAAAACTTCAGAAAATTTCAACAAAATTCTACAAGATAATTATGAACTTCAGAACTTCTTGGCACTCACAGTTAGATTTATTACAGTCTTGTTTTAATATTGTCAGTATTACTTCCCATCAATGACCTATTTTGTGAACAAAGCAAAAGTAATCTAATTTTTGTCAATATATGATAATAGAAACAAAAGTTTTGAGGAAGTTTAAGCCTGATGGTAGATCTGTTAACACAAGCCAATTAGTGTAAATGGCAGGAATCTGAAACTTGAACAGATATGTTAGCAATGCATGGCAGGCCTGTCAGTATTTGAAAGACAAAGGAAGATTCTGATGAAGAATCCCACCCAAAATATTAACCTTTCTTCTCTTTTCAAATGCTGATTCATGAGCTGTGCATTTCCAGCTTTTTTCTGTTTTGGTTTCATTGGGCCTGAATTTGCGGTCGGAGGCTTCTGACTGGCAAAAAATCTACGAACCTACCTGATGGTCCTGGATCCATGGAGACCTGCGCTCCTGGGCCTCTATGCGCAGGCCTGTGTAGAGGCCCACTTACCCCAGGGGCGCAAGCGGTTCACAAGCGCCCCTGGGATCACGTAGGTCGGTCCAACCAATGGAAGAAGGGAATCCCCAGTCATACTTATGGAGATTCCGTATGGAATTCCAATAAGCATGAATGAGGACCACATGAAAAACACATTAACATTTTTAAAAAAATTTGAATTACATATTTAAATTTCATTAAAATACAATATAATTAAAAATTTAAAACAAAAATTAAATTTTTTGAAAAATACGTTTAAATGTTTTATAGGGGCTAAAAATAACCTTACCTTATTGTACATGTGTTTTAATGTTTAAATGATTGAAATTTTTTTTTTTTATATTCATTTAAACTCTTACGCTGGTAAAAGCAGGCCTTACACCTGCTTTTACCAGGTGTAAGAATTTCAAGGGCATTCGCTGGGCAGAAGTTGGGCAAATAGCCCAACTCTCCACCCGCGGAGGCCCTTTTCCCGGGGATGCGGATGGTCTGGCAAGAAGATTCTTGCCAGATCTCAAGTTCCGGGTTTTTGCGCACACGCTACACGTGCGGAAACCTGTCATTTGCGCGGCCCTTACAGGCGGGTACGCAACTCATACGCACCCGTAGGGGCCACAAAGTACGGGCCATTAAATCACAGCAGTGTGTTTCAGAAGTGAAAATGTTGTGGGGGGTAATCTTGACTTTGGGTGATTGTATAAAAAGGGCGACATCGATTCAGCCACCTGTTATACATCTCTCTCAGTCTTCATTTCCCTTGACTCCCGTGGAGTCAAGCAGCAGAGGTATCTTGGCCCCAAAAGAGCCTCAGGTCCAATGGTGGATTTGGGCACAATTCAGGTGTAGGAGGCCCAACGGGGACTCAATTTCTGGTGGGACCCGCAAACGTCAGTTCTCCACCAGGAATCTGATAGGCAGCCAATTTGCAATGTAGCCGGGTGTGGGCGAAGCCACTGTCTGCTCCAAACATTTCCAATGATATCAGAAGGGGTGAGACAAGGGGATGGAATTTCCTCAGCCCCAGCTTCCCTACTGCACAGCAACCTGGACATTAGGATGATCTTAGTGTACAGGTCAGCCAAAGGGTCAAAGTGGAGCCCAACGGGGACTCCAGATTGGGCATCTAGAGTACCCCAAAAATTCTTCAGAAAGCACAAAACTGCAGGCAGAAAATTGGGTCAGAGACCTAGCACTCATATTGCACTGATTCATGCACCTTTAAACTCTAGAGCAATGTGCACTCCTGCAGGTGTATACCCACTGCTAGTGCTTTTAAAGCTAACTTTGCAACCCACAAAATGGTGGCTGGAAACAGTGTGAAGAAATTATTTGAGCAACTTGATTGGTTGGTTTTGCACTACTTACTGGTTTGTGAATGGTAGCTTTAAAAAAAAGAGGGATGTGATTGCTCGACATTCTGCTGGTTATTTGTTGCTCATTCGTACTTTTGGTTTCTTTTGATTTGTTCACCTTTAATCTACCAGCTATTTGATTGATGACTTAACAGATAAGTGCTCCTCTGAGCCAGTCATGATTTTGTGCCTCAAGAACCTGAGACACTTTAAGCTCTGATGCCTTGAGGCCACACTTTTAGCTGTGATGTCATTGAAAGGCATGATGCATCACATTTGAAATAGATGTAAAATTGTTATTTAATGAACGAAAGAGCAGAAAAGAGCATTGCAACTGGAGATAGCCTGAGAGTGGAAAGCAACAGCCTGGCATAGAAAGGATTAGCATCAAGCTGTGCTGCAAGCCTCTGTTTATGCTCGAAACCCTGGAGTCATCTGCTGTGAACCTTGATGTTTACAACATTTCCAGGGTTTTCGATTAACGCTCTTTTGTTTATGTTTGTTATTTTCAACAGGATAAAATAAAGGGTGTTAACCTTTTTGTTTCTCAATTGACTCCACCACCTCCAAAATCCTGAGCCAGTTATATAAAAAAGGAATATATTAGGAAAGTATCAGTGGCAACTGGAGTACACACAGAGGTCAGTGACTTCAAGGTCACTTCCTCGCGCACACACACACATAAACACACAGAATGCATGTATGCATTAATATATAGCATCCGGCTTGTTAATGCCAGCTGGGCGATAACAAGTTAAAAGAAAATACTAATTTATCTAATCAAGGTGGCCAGTGAAACTTCAAGTCCCAAGATTTACTGGCTTTGAAATAACGCTGTTTGAATTTTAGTATATGAACACTTAACAAATATGCATGCAATTAATTTGCCTGTTATTTTAATGGAAAAGTTAACCCATTTAAGCTGAGACAGAGCATGTTTAGAGGGAGAGTTGGCATATAAAAGCAGTAGAGATTGAGAAACAGAATTAGACAGGGTCTCAGCCAGGAAGAGTGCCTGTGGAAAGCCCTAGGCACGGGACTTCGACCACGGCAGATATCCCTGAGTGCCAGAGAGCCCGAGCCCTGAGTACAACACGGGTGCAGAGAATCCCATTGCTCCGTTAGGAGGAACAAAGCCATAAGTGCAGCCCAGAGATGGAGAGAGCTCTGAGAGCAGCTGTCAGCAGAGAGAGACCCACCATGAAACCTTGGAAGCCAGGCTGAACAGCTTGTCCAAATTTGAGGAGGATGCCAATAGCCCGGTCTGGTCACCACATCATCAGACGATTAAGAATAATCTGAAGGTCCAAAAGGGGGTTAAGTCCAGACCTAAAACTAATGTACATGAGGATATTGAACTGTGTATAACTTTGTAACGTGTAAGCATCTATGAATATACAGTATTATGAAAGTAAATTGTATTCAGTAATCTGAGAGTTTGATCTGTAACTGTAATCAGCACCATGATAATCCAGACTCACTAGCAGGCTGCCAATTAGTACAGCTAGTGCATAGCAACTTTGCCATCATGTGCTTTTGACCTAAATATAATAATAGCTGTGTGGTGAAATAAGTCTTATAAGTATATACCTTATTCTACCTGTGTATAGTTTCCTATTGTAATCTATTGTAACCCTGCTGTTTTCTTGATTGGCCAGGAATGCTGATGTACTGTATACCACTCTGCTGTGCCATTGATTGTCCTGATCTGTTACTTCACCCCTGGCTCCGCCTCCTAGTTCACTTCTGCGAAGCTGGTCAGAAGGCTAACATGTGTGTTCTGTTCTGTCCAGTTCTAAGCTATTAAAAGCCAACTGTTTGAGTTATAAATACCAGTCTCTGTAGCTATTTAAGGTATATCAATTTTAATAGCTTATTACTTCCAGGGATGGACAGACTCCTGAAGCCGGAGCGTCTAGGCAGTGATCCACATTCGGCGGACGCATCGAAGAAATTCGCACATTGGCTCCGGTGTTTCGAATATTTCATTGCATCGCTCGATGATGGGGCCAACAAACTGGGCCTACTGACTAACCTAGTAAGTCATCGGACTTACTCGCTAATCGAGGACGCTTCTACATACGAGGATGCACTCGCGACTCTCAAGGCCCAATACCTGAAGCCTGTTAACGAGGTGTATGCCAGGCATCTCTTGGCTACCCGCAGGCAACTACCGGAGGAATCGCTGGATGATTTTCTACAGAATCTAAAGGCCCTGGCGAAGGACTGCAACTACAAGGCCGTGACGGCCATTTTTACCAGGAAGAAGCGGTTCGCGATTCGTTTATATCGGGCCTTCGATCGAATTACATTAGGCAGAGGTTGCTTGAAAGGGACACTCTGGATCTAAAGACGGCCGTGGCTACAGCTCGATCGCTGGATGTGGCGCAGAAGAACTCCGAGACCTATGCGTCAGGCCATGCGGCCCTCTCAGCCTCGTGCGCGCCGAGCGAGGAGGCGCCATCCTCTCCGCCTGGGCCTCGGACCAGCCCTACACCACGGGAGTCTCCACCCAGCCCTACCACTGCAGTGATGTCCCGCGGACCAAGATGCTACTTCTGCGGCCAGCCCAAGCACCCCAGACACCGATGTCCTGCGAGAGACGCCACATGTTTCAAGTGCAAGAAACGGGGACAGTTCAGCAAGGTATGTAAGGGGAATCCCGTACCTGATACAGTCTCCGCGGCCCTACACGTGGTCCCAGAATTTGATACCGTCTCAGCGGCCGCCTACGGATCTACGATAGCCTCAGTCACGGTTGACCAGTCCAGACCGCATCCACTATCAAAGTCTATGATGGACGTTAAGGTAAACGGACACTCGACGAAGTGTTTAATCGATTGCGGGAGTACTGAGAGTTTTATTCACCCTAGCCTCATCAAACCATACTCTCTAAAGGTGTACCCTACCTGGAGCAAAATCGCGATGGCATCTAAGTCCCTCACTTCGGAGGTAATCGGTTTCTGTAAAGTAACACTGACTGTTAAGGGCACAGAGTATAAAGATTTTAAACTCCTTGTGTTGCCGCAGCTCTGCGTGAAACTAATTCTAGGCCTAGATTTCCAGTGCCACCACGAGAGCGTCACACTTGCATATGGCGGATCCCAGCCCCCGCTCACAGTTTGCGGCCTCTCCACTTTAAAGATAAGCCCGCCATCCCTGTTTGCGAACCTCGCCCCAAACTGTAGACCTATCGTGACCAAAAGTCGACGGTACAGTTCGGAAGATAAAAAATTTATAAAAGAAAAAGAAGGCTACAGCGGGAGGGTATCGTCGAAAATAGTAATAGCCCGTGGCGTGCTCAGGTAGTGGTGGTTAAAACTAACAAAAAGAAACGGCTCGTGGTCGACTACAGCCAGACCATCAACATATATACGCAACTAGATGCTTATCCCTTGCCTCGCATCTCCGAGATGGTGAACCAGATTGCCCAGTATCGCGTGTTTTCCACTATTGACTTAAAGTCTGCCTATCACCAGCTCCCCATAAAAGTAGACGACCGTCCTTATATGGCTTTTGAAGCAAATGGGCGCCTGTACCAATTCCTTAGGGTACCCTTTGGGGTCACGAATGGAGTTTCCGTTTTCCAACGGGAAATGGACCGTATGGTAGATGAGAATGCGTTGGAGGCAACATTTCCGTACCTGGACAATGTTACTATCTGTGGACGCGACCAACAGGAGCATGACCGGAATCTCGCTAAATTTCTAGAGACTGCCCAAAAGCTAAACCTGACCTATAACGAGCACAAATGTACTTTCAACACTACTCGTCTGTGTATTCTCGGCTGTGTGGTAGAGAATGGGGTAATCGGGCCAGACTCTGAACGATTACGCCCGCTTAAAGAACTACCACTGCCACATAACCCTAAGGCCTTAAGAAGGTGTCTGGGATTCTTCTCTTATTATGCTCAGTGGGTGGCCAACTATTCGGACAAAGCCCGAGCCCTTATCAAGTCGACGTCCTTCCCTCTATCAGTAGAAGTGCAGGAGGCATTCACCAACATCAAACGGGACATTGAAAAGGCCGTGGTATGTGCTGTAGATGAGAGGATACCCTTCCAGGTAGAGAGCGATGCTTCTGATTTTGCGTTGGCTGCAACCCTCAACCAGGCCGGGAGACTGGTAGCCTTCTTTTCCCGTACACTACAGGGTCCTGAAGTCAGGCATCCTTCCGTTGAGAAGGAAGCACAAGCAATTATCGAGGCGGTCAGACATTGGAGACATTATCTCGCCGGCAAACGTTTCACACTCCTCACTGACCAGCGGTCTGTGGCCTTCATGTTTAACACGAAGCAGAGAGGCAAGATAAAAAATGACAAGATCCTAAGATGGCGGATAGAACTGTCCACTTACGACTACGATATTATGTACAGGCCAGGAGCACTCAACGAGCCACCCAATGCCCTATCTCGAGGGGTATGTGCCAGCCTTAGTACTGACAAGCTCCAAAGTCTCCACGACGCACTCTGCCACCCAGGAATCACCCGATTGAATCACTTCATCAAGTCTCGCAACTTACCCTACTCCATTGAGGAGGTCCAAACGATGACCAGAGCCTGCCGCGTTTGTGCGGATTGCAAACCCCGCTTCTACAGGCCCGAACAAGCTCAGCTCATAAAGGCAACTCGGCCATTCGAGCGCCTAAGCCTTGATTTCAAAGGTCCTCTCCCATCGGTTGATCGTAATGTCTATTTCCTCAACGTTATAGACGAATACTCTCGTTTCCCCTTTGCCATTCCCTGCCCGGACATGACCAGTGCTACGGTAATCAAAAGCCTCTGCAACTTATTCTGTCTGTTCGGTATGCCCAACTATATCCATAGCGACAGAGGGACGTCGCTTATGAGTGATGAGTTACGCCGGTTCTTACTATCAAAAGGGATTGCTACTAGTAGAACCACTAGCTACAACCCCCGGGGCAATGGGCAGGTTGAGAGGGAGAATGCGACAGTGTGGAAGGCAGTCGTTCTGTCTTTAAAATCGAAAGGCCTACCGAACTCTCGCTGGCAGGAAGTTCTTCCCGATGTACTGCATTCCATAAGGTCTCTGCTGTGCACCGCAACAAATGCTACTCCTCATGAGAGGATGTTCGGTTTCCCCAGGAAATCTTCCTCAGGTATTTCACTACCCGGGTGGTTGATGTCCCCGGGCACTGTACTGCTACGAAAACATGTGAGAGGTCATAAGACTGATCCCCTAGTGGAGGAAGTACAGCTCCTCCACGCCAATCCTCAGTACGCATATATTCAATACCCTGATGGACGTGAGGATACTGTTTCAATAAAGGACCTGGCTCTGGCAGGAGAAGAGAGAGAGAGAGCGATGCTGCTAGCGAAGATGCGGGTGTGGAGCACCGTGATGCGCCGCCTGTGGGGGTGGGATGCCCGGAGGTACAAGACGTACAAAACATCGTTTTGGAAAAACCAGCAGATGCCGGGACGGCGGAGGAACCTGAGCAAGTCCCCCAAGAGGTTCCTCGGCCGACGCTACGTCGCTCACTACGAACTGTAAAACCCCCGGTCAGACTTAACTTATAGGAGGGGTGAATGTGGTGAAATAAGTCTTATAAGTATATACCTTATTCTACCTGTGTATAGTTTCCTATTGTAATCTATTGTAACCCTGCTGTTTTCTTGGTTGGCCAGGAATGCTGATGTACTGTATACCACTCTGCTGTGCCATTGATTGTCCTGATCTGTTACTTCGCCCCTGGCTCCGCCTCCTAGTTCACTTCTGAGAAGCTGTGTGTTCTGTTCTGTCCAGTTCTAAGCTATTAAAAGCCAACTGTTTGAGTTATAACTACCAGTCTCTGTAGCTATTTAAGGTATATCAAGCTGCAAGGCAGGGAAGTAACCAGGAAAGGTATAACATCCCACAAATAACAATGTGATGAACGATTAGTTCATTTGTTTTTGGGTGGCATTGGTTGAGAGAGCAATGTTGACTGGGATACTGGGAGAACTCCCTGCTCTACTTCAAATAGTGCCATGGGACCTTTAATATCCTCCTAAACTATGAGAACAGACAAGCTATTTCAAAGTACCCCTTAAATTAGCAAAAAAGAGGAAAGTAAAATATAGGGGAATAAAGGAAAAAAAATCATAGATTGGACAGAAATTTAAATGCCTAAAACTGAGACTGCTTACACATATCGAGTCGGATCTTGCTGGAAAAATAACAGCGTGTGAACAATGCACACCTTTATTAACATGCAAATCAGCCAGCAAATTCAGGGGGTTAAGAGATACGTCGTGAGTTGTGAATCTCCAGAACTTGCTGGTCGATTTATGCCGTTCCGCCATTTGCTTTGCACAAATGGCATCTTGCCCTTAGCCTCCACATTATTTTTAAGACCTTGCTCTTTGTATATTAATTTTTCCATTAAACTCGCCACAGAAAGTTAAGTCTAGTAATTAAGAGTATAAGTACCTTTTTAACGATGAGATAATTGTTAATGCAATGCCAATTAACCTCTCTGGCCCAGAATGGGAACAATTTAAAGGCCTAGAAATTCAGTGCCCTTAGCACCGATTTTGCGGCGCTAGAGGGCCTAGCGCTGCAATTGGCGCCGGTTCCTAAATTGCCTGGGGCCCTTCCGCGGCGGTAGACCGGTAGCGCTGCGCCGGCACCGATGACGTCATCGGTGTGCGCAGCGTCCCGGTTGCCGTGGTAACCCGGCCCCAAGCCGAAATTCAGTTGCGCCCGCCTCGCCCGTGGCAGGCGCAACTAAGGCCTAGAAATTGAGTTTTGGCGCTGCCAGGGCTTTAGCGCCGGAAGTTAGTGCCGGAGCTAAGTTGCGCTGGTCGGGCCCAAAATTCACTGGTTCTGCGCCCAAACGGCTGCCGGCGCTGCTGAAAGCTGTTAGCGCCTGAAAACTGGCGCTATGCGCTGAATTTCGGCGCTATTCCGGCGCTGCGGCGCCCGCTGCGGTGCGGCAGGTTCGGGAAGTGCAGGCCTCCTCCTTCCCTTAAGGAGGAGCTGCCTGCACCCAGCCGCGGCCCGCGATAATCTTATTAAAAATGAGCCCGGCACCTCGGACAAGTGCCGGGCTTGCTTCTGTTCCGGGGGGGGGGTGGGGAAGTCCGGGGAGGGAGCTGCGGCCAGGCGGGCGGCGGGAAAGCGGCCGGCCGCCGCGGGGCCTTTAATGCGCCGGCGCAAACTTGTGCAAGGCACCTCTGCCAGAACGTTGCTTGCGGCTGCCACGGGCGAGGCGGCCGCAAGTCAATTACGGCGCTGGGGCCCGTCACCACGGCAACCGGGACGCTGCGCACACCGATGACGTCATCGGTGCTGGCGCAGCGCTACCGGTCTACCGCGGCGGAAGGGCCCCAGGCAATTTAGGCGCCGGCGCCAATTGCAGCGCTAGGCCCTCTAGCGCCGCAAAATCGGCGCTAAGGGCACTGAATTTCTAGGCCTTAGACTCTGGCAACAGAGTCTTCCCCCAGTGTGCGCCGGCGCATAAAGGTGGAGCGGCGGCCGGGCGCGTTCCCGGCGGCCGCCTGCCCGCACCTCCCTTCCCGGACTCCTGCATTCCCCCCCGCGGCCCTGATCAGTGTCTCATGCGAGCCCGGCACTTCCCCGAGGTGCCGGGCTCAGATGTCGGGTCAATCCGCCGGACAGTTGTCGGCTGCAGGCAGCTCCTCCTTAACAGGAGGAGGAGGCCTGCAGTTCCCCCGCCTGCCGCACCGCATCGGGTGCCGCAGCGGGGGATTAGCACCGGGAAACCCAAGTTGACGCCCGTTTTGAGGCGCTAAAGGAGGGTTTTAGCGCCCGCCGCCGTCTGGGCCCTGCGCACCCGAATTTTCGTCGGGCGCTGCCGCATTACCGCTGGCGCAAACTTTCTGGCGCTACAGCCCTGGCAAGACCAGAACCCAATTTCTAGGCCAAAGTGTTTAATCTCATTCCTGTTTTTGTTAGCAATTTTAAAAATGTCAATTTTTTTTCTTACTTTTCCTTTCTGTCTCTTTTTCTGTCTCTCCAATCTTTCTTTCGCTCTCTTTATATCTTTTTCTGTACCTGATTTGTCTTCAATTCACCCACTTTATTTCACTCTCCTTCTCTGTTGTTCCTGTTTCTTTCTCAATTCTTAAATCTCATTGTTTAAGGAGATACACTGTTGGTCCCACCATTCACTAAGGTCCCAGTTGCCCTCAACACACTGTTATCAGCTCGCATTTCCAGAAAGTTACGACGCAAAACATTTTTGAGCTGAAGGGTGCAGAAAAAAGTCTAACTAACAGCGTACATCGCGAGATGCCCCAGCAAGCTCCGGCCCATCATTTTTAGCATTTCTAATATTTACCATCTATCTAAGTCATTTCAGAAAAACTGACTTTTGTATGTTTGTAGGAATGAAAAAAGATACATTTTGTACCTTATAACTGTAGCAGCACTGAAGATTTCTGTTAGATTTTATCTCAAAGATAGGAGTCAATCTCCTTGTGGCATAATGTGGTAAGTTAAGCCTTTTACCTCCTAAAGCAGTTCTATTTTAAGTTAAAATTCCTTACTGACTAAAGAAACCAGTGCCTATTTTAATCAAGATGTATGCTGCTTATTGTTTGTATAATTTAAAACATTTCCAAGGATTACATTTTTCCAGCATGACCAATTCAAAGAAGCTTTCATTGTCATGCAGAAATAAATTCAATCACTCTTAATGGTGCATAAAACTATGAAAGAAAACAGAGTGGGTAAGTGCACTGTAAGCATTTGAACACAATACATTCGAGACCAGTCATCCATTTGGCTGCTGTCAGTGCGGAGTGTCAGAACTGAAGGGCCTATTAAGTCCTAACAAACAGTTAGACATTTTGCAGACTCATCAGATTCTGAATCAGTGCAATTGTCATGCTGATGAAATCCATTTTCAGATTGGCACTATTTTCTGAACCATTTTCAATATGACTAACACTAAGGGCTCAACCATAGTATATCTCAGCTGAGTAGTAGTACTGTCTGTGCACCAGAACTGTCCGTTCAAGCTTAATGTGAAAGACAAGATTGCATGTAATACAAGGACCCCTCCAGTATTGTATATCTGTTGAGATGGGTACTGACCATAAAGTATGGAGTAACTCCACTGTGCTGTCCAAAGAGCATCCTAAAGCTCTTATTTGCCCCAGGGTTGCCATGTAAATCAGAATTGGGGGGGGGTGGTGAGGAGGGAAAGTGATTCTCTTCGGGGCAGAGCTCTGGCAGAGTGGAACATCTGGCCATCCCAGCCTTGACCCATTTTCCTGGGTTGTGACTCATTAAGTATGTACAGTAGGCTCCCCACAATATTCATGGCATCAAGGAGGCCTGTGCAAAGGCGTAGAATCCCGGCAGTGCTGCAACTGCACATTAAGACCAATGGAAGGCCTCGCCATAAAAACTTTCTGGAGTTTAGAAGAATGAGAGGTGATCTTATTGAAACATATAAAATTCTTAGGGGGACTGACAGGGTAGATGCTGTGAGGTTGTTTCCCCTGGCTGGAGAGTCTTGAACTAGGGGCATAGTCTCAGGATAAGGGACTGGCCATTTAGGACTGAGATGAGGAGAAACCTCTTCACTCAGAGGGTTGTGAATCTTTGGAATCCTCTACCTCAGGGGCTGTGGATGCTCAGTTGATGAGTATATTCAAGACGGAGATCAATAGATTTTTGGGCATTAAGCAAATCAAGGGATATGGGGATAGGGTGGGAAAGTGGAGTTAATGTAGGAGTTCAGCCATAATCATTTTGAATGGCGGAGCAGGCTCAATGGGCCATATGGCTAACTCCTGCTCCTACTTCTTACGTTCTTATGTTCTTAAAGCCTTCAGCAGGTAAGTCTCTGCGGCTGACAGGAGGGAAAGGAAGCCTCTTCAAGGCTCTTTCCCTCCATTGGGGATATTGGGATTGTTAGAAAGTGATAAGTATACTGGAGATCATGGAATGGGCACAGCAATATAAAGCTGTCTATTTCAGTCATTTCATAACAATTATCCTTTTTAAAAATTTTGCTGCTGGTACAGTGCTTAGGTTCACATGAGCTTTTGTGTCAATCATTGTAAATTATTTTTTTCTCCCAGCACCATCAGTGGTATCAAATGGATTTTCCAATGGGGATCCCCCTATCTGAGATGTTTGGAAGAGTAGAAAGACCAATGGATGGTTGCTAAGCAGGTCAGGCTGCACAAAATATTCTTTGTTCCCACTTCACATCTACATCTGCACAGGTGAACATACATTATCTTGACATATGATTAGATTCAGATTCAGATTCAGATTCAGATTAGATTTATTTGCCATATGTAACAAGTACAATGGAATGCTTGTTCCCCGTAGGGACGCGTCAGCTATACATACAGCGCCGCGTTCAGAGTCAATACAATGGCTTCCCATGGCAGTGGGAGCATGATGTCCCTCAGCCACTCCGTCCTCTTCTTCACTGCGGCCTCCTCCTCACTGTTGCCGGCTCCACGTGTGGTGGCCTGCTTCTCCCGCTCTGGCCACCATGCCCGGCTCCCCTCCTCCCATCCGGACTGCGAGTTACCCGAAATGGAGCTGCCGGCCGACGTGCTGCAGCGTGTCGTGAGTCTGCTGCTGCTGCTAGTTGCGCTGCGTTCCTCTGCCCGATTCGCCGAACACATCGTCGGGATGTTAATGCTCCAATGCGGCCTCCTCTTCACTGTCGCCGGCTCCACGCTCCACGGCCCGGGTCGGCCTCTGGCCGCCATGCTCGGCTCCCCTCCTCCCAGTCGGAATTCCTTCCCGCTGAGGAGCTGCCGGCCGATGTGCTCCAGCGGGTCGGCTTGGCTGCTGCTGCTGCTCATCGCGCTGCGCTGCCTCTGCCCGACTCGCCGAGCACCTCGCTCTGGTTGCGGGAGCGAGCGGCGAGAGCTGGCCGCCCGAAACAGGGAGAGCGATCTCAGCACCGGACCGTCACGGCCGCCATCTTGACCTGTTGATTAGAGCAGAGCAGAGGCTCCTATTGCCAAAGAAAACTGATACAGCAGATTCAAAGGCACCACAAAGATATATGAATCCCTAACGTATTGTTATGCTGAATGATTCCTCAGAAATTCTCCAATCACAGCATATCATGCTTGCAGTTGGCACTACATGAAAAAAAGGCAGGGTAACCAGCGACCAGTTTAGCCTGCATGGCTGCACTCACCATTCCTGCAGCACACCTACCTGATAATGAATGTGGGAAATGTCTTTTCAGGTTCTTGGTTGGTGGCGAGTTAGATGCAGATCATACAGCATAGGCCTGGAACTTCCAGTGACAGTAATGATCAGCTGCGGCCTGAAAATTGGCTCCACCACCTTTCAGCTATGCTGTGATGGCTGACCTAAGGGGATGGTGACATGGGAAGGCACAGAAGGCATCCTTCTTTCCAACCACTTCCACTGCAGTAGCCAACAAACAGGTGCCAGGCTGCTCAGTCGTTTTACTGCAGACTCATGCCTACACTTCAGATTTTGTTTTTTCCTGTCACTAAGTCTCCTGTCCCTTCATAGAAATATAGAACCAATGAAATTTGCAGCACAACCTTGTCGCCCTATTGTGACCTTCCTCTTTAATTGTCCACATCCCTTTAAATTTCGCAGACACACAGTGCAGAATTTTCCGGGGGGTGGGGGGGGTGGTCAGCGGACATGATCAGTAGTGGGTCAGGTGGGAAAATATTATTTTTTGACAGCGGGTCGGGACCTCGCTATCAACCCGCTACCATGCGCCTTTCCCAAATGTCGGGTATGTCGGCGTTGAGCAGACCCGACACGTAGCAGCAGGGGAGACAATTTACGTCATTACAACCTTGTTAACAGAGGAGTAACAACAATTTTCAGCTCACCTTCAGAATTTACCAGGTCGCCCACGGGGTCCACACGGCTCGGGGATCATGTCAGGTAAGCTGGGCGGGAGTTGAATGGCCATGGAATCATCTCATTACTTGACAGCTGCAAATGTGCTATAAAAGCTCCCATCTCACAGTTGTTCATTTTCCAAGCTCAGAAGCTGTTGCTTACTGTATTTGGAAGTCAGACTGAGCTTTATGCAGGTTGCAAGTGTTTGGAGAAAAATCTCTATCCAGTGTCACCTCATTGGAACAACCTCTCTCACCATTGACAGATTGCTTCTGTCATCTCAAGTTCACCTGCCAACTATTACATCAGAATGGGTACCATTTATACTCTCTCACCTTCGTCCTCAGAATCTGGCCATGATCAGCCCCAACACAAGCAGCACCAAGCACACCAGCAGCACCAGCAACAGCACCAAACTTCTCCACAATCAACTGATGCTGCACAGGACAGAGGGCATCAACACATGACCACATTGCTGCCCGGGAGGCCAGGGATGGCCACACCATAGCCAGATTTACTTCACTTGAAATTGTACACCCTGGCTGCCACATGATGTGCCAGGTTGGCACCACCCAACATCAACACCAGAAAGAATCCCTACAATGCCCAAGCCATTCCTTTCATACTCATCACCATTGTGGGCGATACCGTTCATTGCAACTCACTAAGCCACTTCCAAATGTGAGCACAGATCTGTTCAAGAACGCAAAGTGTTCAAAATAAAGGTTTCAATATTTGACACCACATTAACAGAAACTTTACATGAACATTGCATAAAACACCCAAGTGCCTACCCTTGTGTGTTGTTATTGTGTGTTGTTACTTGGTATGATTACACTAGGATGAGGGTGATGTGAGGGGTGGCTAGTGAGGTGGGGAAGTGATAATGTAGATAGAGTAAACCAAAGTCCTTGTGTTCCAGCAAAGATCCAGACATCAGGGACCCAAAATAAATTTCACACTAGGAACAACCAAAATTGAACAAACCACTAACTACACATACTTGGGCTTAAAAATCAGTTCTACGGGAAATTTCAAACTGGCTGTGAATGAACTGAAAGAGAAAGCAAGAAGGGCTTTCTATGCCATTAAAAAATCAATCCAAATAGAAATCCCAATTAGCATTTGGCTCAAAATTTTCAAATCAGTAATTGAACCAATTGCACTCTATGGCAGTGAGGTGTGGGGACTGCTAACACAACAAGAATTTGCAAAATGGGACAAACACCCAATTGAGATCCTACATGCAGAATTCTGTAAAAGTATCCTCTGGACTCAAAGGAAAACCGTAAACAATGCATGCAGGGCAGAACTAGGCCAATATCCATTAATAATCACTATCCAAAAAAGAGCCACCAAATTTTGGAAACACCTCGAAATGAGCAACCCCCAATGCTATCATTACGAAGCCCTGAAATGCCAAGAGAGGACCATAAAGAAGAATACCCTCAGTCAACTAGTCCTGGGACTCAGTGAAGTAACTATTAACACTACTAACAATAACCAGCCCCAGGACGGTGACAGCGTAACACAAAGAATTCGACCCAACACAATCGTCGCTAAGCAAAAGGAAAAATATCTGTCATATTGGGCAGAAACAACAAAAACCCAAAGCAAACTCAATTGCTACTTGGCCCTAAACAGACAATACAACATGGCTGATTACCTGACCATGGTAAAGGATAGCAAACTGAGAAAAACTTTGACAATGTACAGACTTAGTGAACATAACCTGGTGATCGAAAAAGGTAGACACAGGCTACCAAGAGAGGACAGGATATGCTCTCACTGCAGTCAGGGAGTGGTGGAGACAGAGATGCACTTCCTCACAGCTTGTAGAAAATATCAGGGCATAAGGGAGAATTTCTACCCAAAATTCACAAAAATATGCCCGGAATTCAGAAATTTGAATGACAACCAAAAACTCCCATACCTACTAGGGGAAGAGAGAAATTGTGTAACACTAGCGGCACACTATGTTACAGCTTGCCATAAACAGAGGGACAACCACTAAATATAAGAAAAGAGTATATACAAATTATATGAAAGTATATTTATACACTCAGGGATATATCTATTTATACACTGTATGGATAGATCTGTATTTTTGTGAACAAACATGAATGTTTTTCGATGCTTTGGCAACATAAGATGTAACTTGTCATGCCAATAAAGCGATTTGAATTGAATTGAATTGAATAGAGAGGGATGGGTGGAGGTGCAAGGTAAGTTAGTGTGAATAAGGATGTGCAGGAGTTGGGTAGGGAAGGCAGAGTGATGGAGATGTGATGAGTGGCACAGCAGGATGAGGTTGAGTGTGGCTTTGCAGTAATGTTTCGTGATCTACTGAGATCATTGAAAGGTTTGTGCCACAGCAGCCTAGTCCTCCTGACGACATCCCTGCTTGTGTCCTCCTGTGCAATGTGCAACCAGGCTGCGTTGGTCTCCTGGGGGGGTCTCTTCCGCCCACTGGAAGGGAAGAGACCCTCCCCGTGTGCTGTGACTCCCTCCATAAGCATATGGAGGGAGTCATGGGAGAGCCTGGGTGGCGTCATGGGAGAGCCTGGGTGCAGCCATGAATCTCTGTGCAGTTCTTGTCAGTGTTTGCAGCACCTCAATGCTGTAGAACACTGACAGCACAACTGTCAAACTAAATTTGTGAACGGTCCCTTTAAGGGAATCGGCTGATGACGTGTTATCAAATGACATCATCAGACTCACTTCTTTCAATTGGCCGGGAAATGCGCTGGGCAGGCTTAAAAAGCCCAATCGGGAAAATCATTTTGGACAGCGGACTGGAGCCAGCAGTGAGGCCGGGACCCGCCACTGACATCGCCTGCCATTTCACCCGCCGAGGTTGGGGAAATCGTGGCCAGAGTATCAGATTGAGCATCATCATCAACTAGTAAAGCACAAAATGCATTGGGTGAAAGGCATATAAAGAGGTGAATAATATTTGGGATTTATGATCTATTCACTAGATTAGACAGTACATAATGTTCTACATTGAGTACAAAGGTTGGAAATGTGACCTAGGAGGGTTCTTCAAAGAGAAATGAATTCTCTTAGCGGAAGCAAATGTGCAGACCATTATTATGTATGAGTATCATCTTAAAAAAAGTCAAACTACATCAAGGCTTTACAAGAATAAAAGACTAATATTCTGTCAAAATGAGTCTGATTATTCTGAGTGCAAGGAAAGAACATTAATGACCCAGAAATTCGTGTCGGGGGCTTCCCGCGGGTGCAAGCCCCCGACCTACACTTACCTAGCGCGCCGGCAGTTGAGGCCTGGGCCTGCGTGGATTTCCTCTCTGTGGCCCGGTCCAGCTCCCGGCGCGCTGTGCTTGCGTGATCCAGCGGCGTAGTTAGTGCGGTGCGTCCGCTGGGATCACGTGAGCCATGGGCAACCAATCGGAGGAGGGAAAAGCCCATTCATGAGATTGACAGAAAGAACTTCGGCCCCCAAAACAGTACTTAACCTTCAAATAAATATTTTAAAAAATCACACTTTTTAAATAAACTATAAATAACATTAAATAACTATTTTAAACAATAATTTAAATTTTTGAAAAAAATAATTTTATAAAAAAACGGGGCTAAAAATACACTTACCTTACTTTAAAGTATTTAAAAATAATAAACCTGTGGAAAAAAAATTCTAATTTTAATTAATTGACCACTTACCTTTTAAAATGAAGTCCTTACGCCTGGTTTTTAAATGTGTAACATGTAGAGGCCTTCACGCACGGAAAAACCTGTAAAAAAAAAGGAAGTTCAACGCGCACGCGCAGACTCCCGCGCGCACGCGTTCGACCTCTGAACCCCTTCGTTCAGAGGATCGGAAATGCCGGTTTCCCGCGCATGCCTAGTGCATGCAAGAAACCGGCACTTCCATCGGGTCCACGCGTGAGTACTCCGTGCGTACTCACGCGTTGGGACCCGAATTTCTGGGCCAATGCGTTTAGGCATAAAGGGGCAATTTTAACCCAACTCACCAGTGGAAACTGTGCAGGTGGGCAATTAAAATGGGTCGGGTGATGTACCACCGATGTCACGCCTGGATCTTGCCGTTGAAGCGATCGCAAAGTCTCTGAAGAATGGATTCAGTCAAGAATATTTTTTTGTGGACTTTATGGGATTTTTCTGAGGATATTTTCCCTGTTATGGGATCACCCTGTGCAGATACGTGAAAGACTGGTTTTGTTAAAACTCTAGAGAACACGTGGCAGTTGGCTGTGACAAAATAACTCATCCAGTATGCATGGGTTCGCCCGACAGCCCTGGAAAAAGGAAGTGGGCCATTGAACTTGATTAGAAAAACCATTCTAAAATGCAAAAACACTTCTCACCTCCATCTCAGAAGAGAAGCAGAACAATGAATCCACTAGCTCACCCAGCAAAGACCAAAAGATATGTCTCAGACTTAGGGCTATTAACCCAATACGCATGGGTCCGACGATGACCCATCACTGACTAAGCACCGGAGTGCTCAGAAGCAAATGGATTTTTAAGATTGGTGGGAAAAGACAGGCAGACTATCTATAAAGACAGATTCTTTTCCACCATTCTCTCTCTCTTGCTCCTGCTCCAACAAGACAACAAGTTCCAGAAAAGCCGACGGGCAGAGCGATCGAAACCGGGGTAAGCACAGTCTCAAGTGAGCCAAGCCGGTAACCAGGTATCCCAGGCAAGCTGGGTGAGGTGTAGGGGGCTTCAGGTCTCTCAGAAGTGAAGTTTTTGGGCTATTCCGAGGGTGGGAGCTTCGTTTGGTTCAGCCAAGCGAAAGGGGTTTATGCGACTGGGTAATTCATTCATAGGGGTGGAATTATATTCCACCATAGCAATAAGGGAATTACTGCTTGTTATAGACTCCAATTTTGTACTGTAGGTATGTTGATTGTAATCTGGATTTTTATTCTCCACATAATTTCGTTTAGTAGTGCATGTTTTAGCCAGTGTATGTTAGACCAAATAAATACAAGTTTGATTTTTCACCAAAGCATTCCTGTCCGTGACATTTCATTTACACTCTGAACAATAATTCCTGGGTATAGAACTTTCGTAAGGCAGGGGTGATTCGAACCGTCTGTCTAGCAATTGGGCTAGGATCAAAAAACGTTTACATCTCCTGGCGACCAGCGGCAGGATCTGGGTTAAAGGATTTGGGTTAAAGGAGTGTAAAAACCACCTACACCGTTTTCAATATAAACCTGCTCTTCAGTGTAGGCAGCAAGAACACCCGACTGAAGCCGGCAGGGTCTTTCTCTAAATATGCAGATTGGGGTTTGATGACATCCCCCATTGTGGCTTTCCCGTCAAGTGAAGACAGCGGGAAGAAAATCCGGGACCAGAAGACGCCATTTAAGGTAAGTTCTTTTACTTTCTTTGTGGGGCCAAGAGGACAGGAGTGCTCTTTTGAGCGCCGTAGGAAAGTTTAGGCATCCCTTGCTCTGGACACCCTCCTTCCCACCTGCGAAAACCTCCTGAGAACCCTTCCCCATGACTTAATCTCCCTTTGGCGTCACCCAGCAGATTCCTACTGCCCAAACTTCAATTGTTACCCACTGGCCAGCTGTGACTTCCGACTGGTTCGGGCAGGCAGCTGACCAGTGGCATGCAGATGAGGCCCGGGCGTTAAAATCGACCAGGCGTCATGCTGCCAAAGGCAGGTAGTTTGGCACTCGCCTCGCCCACTGATGCCCAAATCCCACACCACATTAAAATCAGGGCCTTCATTGATGGCACCGATGTAACCATCAGAGTGCTTAGCAACAACCTCATGCATACGTGAATTACAAACGATTCCAGTCGATCAACTTCTTTTGGCACTGCAGTGGAGTCCTTAAGGTCAGGGAACTGACACTGACAGCCAAAACCATCTCCCTCAGTCAGTAGATCACCACTCACTTCAGGAGTCTCCTGTCAAAGACCCTAACAAGTTCTGCTCTTCAGTTCACACAGCAGGTCATCCAGCTGTGATTCAGAAACATTGCATTTAGCCTAGATAGATTCTTCTTCTTCTTTGCACTTATTCTTCCATTTTGTTTGCTTCCTCCAATGCTGCCATTGCCCATTTAAGCAGCAGCTGGCATCGGCAGCGGGTGGAGGCGGAGCTGAGCGGCAGAGCGACTACAAGAGGCCCCAGAGGCTCAGGTAGGCCCCAGTGCGGCATCGGCAGCGGGTGGAGGCGGAGCTGAGCGGCAGAGCGACTACAAGAGGCCCCAGAGGCTCAGGTAGGCCCCAGTGCGGCATCGGCAGCGGGTGGAGGCGGAGCTGAGCGGCAGAGCGACTACAAGAGGCCCCAGAGGCTCAGGTAGGCCCCAGTGCGGCATCGGCAGCGGGTGGAGGCGGAGCTGAGCGGCAGAGCGACTACAAGAGGCCCCAGAGGCTCAGGTAGGCCCCAGTGCGGCATCGGCAGCGGGTGGAGGCAGAGCTGAGCGGCAGAGCGACTACAAGAGGCCCCAGAGGCTCAGGTAGGCCCCAGTGCGGCATCGGCAGCGGGTGGAGGTGGAGCTGAGCGGCAGAGCGACTACAAGAGGCCCCAGAGGCTCAGGTAGGCCCCAGTGCGGCATCGGCAGCGGGTGGAGGCGGAGCTGAGCGGCAGAGCGACTACAAGAGGCCCCAGAGGCTCAGGTAGGCCCCAGTGCGACATCGGCAGCGGGTGGAGGCGGAGCTGAGCGGCAGAGCGACTACAAGAGGCCCCAGAGGCTCAGGTAGGCCCCAGTGCGGCATCGGCAGCGGGTGGAGGCGGAGTCGGGACCAGCGGGAGCAGCGAGGAGGAGCTCGGGAGAAAACCCGGCGACCAGCGAGGCCCGAGACCAGTCGGGAGCAGTGAGTCGGAGCCCGGTATAAAAACCGGAGAGAGGCGAGGCCCGAGACCACAGCTGGGGCAGTCGGGAGAGCAGGAGGCCAGTAACTGCTGGGGCAGTCGGGAGAGCAGGAGGCCAGTAACTGGTGAGTTTAAAAGCTCACCTTTCGCGGGCTTTTTCTTTCACAGCTGGTGCAGTCGGGAGAGCAGGAGGCCAGTAACTCTTATATAGGTGGAGCTGTTGCTAAACCCGAAACACTACAGTGTAGTGTCTCCCACCCTTCCACCTCCTCTAACCTTTTAGGGGTTAGGGGAAGTAGAAAAGGTAGGTTCAATTTATTTTATTTCAGGAGCCTAACCTAGGTGGAGAAGGTTCCAGGACAGGAGGCGGCAGTGAAAATACAACACCAGAAAACAGGTAGGTGACTGGTTGGTGAGTACTTTCACAAACTTATTCTAAGTAGAATTCAATAATTAAGCTAAATCGTAGTAAATAAAAGGGTATTGTAAGGGTTAAGTCATGGAAGGGCAGCTCGGACCCGTGTCATGCTTCTCCTGTGCCATGTGGGAAATCAGGGACACTGTCCCTGACAACTATGTGTGCAGGAAGTGTGTCCAGCTGCAGCTCCTAGCGGACCGCATGGCGGCGCTGGAGCTGCGAATGGACTCACTCTGGAGCATACGCGATGCTGAGGATGTTGTGGATAGCACATTCAGTGAGTTGGTCACACCGCAGGTAAAGGCTAGCTCAGACAGTAAATGGGTGACCAAAAGGCAGGGTAAAGGCAGGAAGGTAGTGCAGGAGTCACCTGCGGTCATCTCCCTCCAAAACAGGTTTACCGTTTTGGGTACTGTTGGGGGAGATGACTTATCAGGGGAAGGCACCAGCAGCCAGGTTCAGGGCACCATGACTGGCTCTGCTGCACAGAAGGGCGGGAAAAAGAGGGATAGGGCTATAGTGATAGGGGATTCAATTGTAAGGGGGATAGATAGGAGTTTCTGTGGCCGAGACCGAGACTCCAAGATGGTATGTTGCCTCCCTGGTGCAAGGGTCAAGGATGTCTCGGAGCGGGTGCAGAGCATTCTGAAGGGGGAGGGGGATCAGCCAGTTGTCGTGGTACATGTAGGTACCAACGATGTAGGTAAAAAGAGAGAGGAGGTCCTACAAGCTGAATTTAGGGAGTTAGGAGCTAAATTGAAAAGTAGGACCTCAAAGGTAGTAATCTCTGGATTGCTACCAGTGCCACGAGCTAATAAGTTTAGAGGGAGTAAGATAGATAAGCTAAATACGTGGCTTGAGCAGTGGTGCAAGGGAGAGGGATTTAAATTCTTGAGGCATTGGAACCAGTTCTTGGGGAGGAGTGACCTGTACCAAGGGGACGGTCTACACCTGAACTGTGAGGGAGCCGATGTCCTCGGGGTAATATTTTCTAGGGCGGTTCGGGAGGATTTAAACTAATTTGGCAGGGGGATGGGAACCTAGGTAGTGGAAAAGAGGGAAGTCATATGAAGTTAGAAATAGATGGTAGAAAGGTGAGAAGCAATAAGCAAAGGAGAGAAACACAAAGGGCCAAACTAATTCATAATGAGAGTGTGAAAAAAGCAAGCCTGAAGGCTTTGTATCTTAATGCTAGAAGCATTAGGAACAAGGTGGATGAATTAGTTGTGGAAATAGAGGTAAACAAGTATGATTTGATTGGGATTACAGAAACGTGGCTGCAGGGTGGGCAAGGCTGGGAACTTAACATCCAGGGATATACAATATTTAGGAAGGATCGGCAAAAAGGTAGGGGAGGTGGGGTAGCATTGCTGGTAAAGGAGGGGATTAATGCAATGGAAAGGAAGGATATTAACTCGGATGAAACGGAATCTGTATGGGTAGAAATGAGAAATAGCAAGGGGAGGAAAACGTTAGTGGGTGTGATATATAGGCCTCCAAATAGTAATATGGAGGTGAGGGAAGGCATAAAAAGGGAAATTAGAGAAGCGTGCGATAAGAGCACAGCTGTCATCATGGGTGACTTTAATTTACATATTGATTGGACTACCCAAATTAGTAAAAATTCTGAGGAGGAGGAATTCCTGGAATGTTTTCGGGACGGTTATCTGGACCAATATGTCGAGGAGCCGACTCGAGATCAGGCCATTTTAGACTGGGTATTGTGCAATGAGAAGGGACTTATCAGCAATCTTCTTGTACGAGGCCCCTTGGGTCAGAGCGATCATAATATGATCGAGCTCTCAGTCGAGATGGAGAGTGAGGAAATTGAATCAGAGACTAAGGTCCAGAACTTAAATAAAGGGAATTACGAGGGTATGAGACGGGAATTGGGTAAGATTGATTGGGTGGTGTTTCTGGGGGGATTGACAGTGGATAGACAATGGCAAGCATTCAAAGATAGAATGGAAGAATTCCAGAACATGTTTATACCGGTTTGGCATAAAAATAAACCTAAAAAGGTGACTCAACCGTGGATAACGAGGGAAATTAGGGACAGCATAAAATCAAAAAAAAGGGCATATCAACTGGCAAAAAAAGCACCAGACCGGAAGATTGGGGGCAGTACAGGATACAGCAAAAGAGGACAAAGGGATTAATCAGGAAGGGGAAAATAGAATACGAAAGTAAACTTGCAGCAAACATAAAGACAGACTGCAAAAGCTTTTATCGGTATATCAGGAGGAAAAGACTGGTAAAATCCCAAGTCGGTCCCTTGCAGTCCGATTCGGGAGAATATATAATGGAGAATAAGGAAATGGCAGACCAATTAAACTCATACTTTGGTTCTGTATTCACAAAGGAGGACACAAATAACCTCCCAGGAATATCGACAAACATAGGGACTAATGAGAGGGAGGAGCTGACAGAAATTAGTATCTCTAGGGATATGGTGTTGGGTAAGTTGAGGGGACTGAAGGCCGACAAATCCCCGGGGCCTGATAAACTACATCCTAGGGTACTTAAGGAGGTGGCCCTGGAGATAGCAGATGCTCTAAGGATCATCTTCCGGAACTCCATTGACTCGGGAACAGTACCCGTGGATTGGAGGGTAGCTAATGTTACCCCAATATTTAAAAAGGGGGGTAGAGAGAAAGCAGGGAATTATAGACCAGTAAGCCTTACATCGGTTGTGGGCAAAATGCTAGAGTCCATTATTAAGGATAAAATAGCGGAGCACTTGACGAATGGGGAAAGGATCGGACAGAGTCAACATGGATTTACAAAGGGTAAATCGTGTTTGACTAATCTGCTGGAATTTTTTGAGGAAGTAACTGGTAAAATAGATGGGGGAGAGCCAGTGGATGTGGTGTACCTTGACTTCCAGAAAGCCTTCGATAAGGTTCCACACAAAAGATTATCATGCAAAATTAAGGCTCATGGGATTGGGGGCAAAGTATTAACGTGGATGGAGAACTGGCTGGCGGATAGAAAACAGAGAGTTGGAATAAACGGCTCGTTTTCGGAGTGGCAGGCAGTGACCAGCGGGGTGCCGCAAGGATCTGTCCTGGGACCCCAGCTGTTCACAATATATATAAATGATCTGGATCAGGGAATTGGATGCAATATTTCCAAATTCGCTGACGACACTAAACTAGGAGGAGGGGTGGGCTCTGATGAGGATGTCAGGAGGCTACAGTGCGATTTGGACAGGTTGGGGGAATGGGCGGATACGTGGCAGATGCACTATAATGTGGATAAATGCGAGGTTATCCACTTTGGGGGTAAAAACAGGAGGGTAGATTATTATCTAAATGGCAATAGATTGGGAGATGGGGAAGTGCAGAGGGACCTGGGTGTTCTTGTGCACCAGTCACTGAAGGAGAGCATGCAGGTGCAACAGGCGATTAAGAAGGCAAATGGTATGTTGGCCTTCATATCAAGGGGGTTCGAGTATAGGAATAGGGATACCTTACTACAGCTGTACAAGGTGCTGGTGAGACCGCATCTGGAGTATTGTGTACAGTTTTGGTCGCCCCATCTGCGGAAGGATGTTCTTGCCATGGAAAGAGTGCAGCGGCGATTCACCAGGCTGATACCTGGAATGGCGGGAATGACCTACGAGGAGAGATTGAATAGTTTGGGCTTGTACTCACTGGAGTTTAGAAGATTGAGAGGGGATCTCATCGAAACATATAAAATTATGGCAGGCCTGGACAGGCTGAATTCAGAGAGAATGTTTCCAATGGCAGGGGAGCACAGAACCAGGGGCCACAGTCTAAAAATAGCGGGCAAATCATTTAAAACAGAGATGAGGAAGAATTTCTTCACTCAAAGAGTGGTGAGCCTGTGGAATTCCCTGCCACAGAGGGCTGTGAAGGCTAATTCAATAAATATTTTCAAGAGAGAATTGGATATATTTCTGAAGGCTAAGGGGATTAAGGGTTACGGAGAAAAGGCGGGGACGGGGTACTGAACTGGTAAGATCAGCTATGATCTCAGACGAAGATCAGCCATGATCTCATTGAATGGCGGAGCAGGCTCGAAGGGCCGAATGGCCTACTCCTGTTCCTATCTCTATGTTTCTATGTTTCTATGTTTCTATATCTGGTGTCTACCCCTCCACCCCTCAGGTTTGTACATCTGACACACGTCCCACCTGTTTTCTGCTCCCCCCGCCCCCCGGTGTAACTGTGGTGTGGAAGGCTGTATTGGCACTGCCTGACAACTTTCATCATGTGAACAGACTGACCATGCAATTTTCAGCAGGGTGAGCTGCAGGGTCAAAGGGCAGGTGGAAGTTCCGCTCTGCCACATTGCCTGCAACTCAGTGGCCTCTCCAGAATTTCTAAGCCAGGGTGTATATATATTCCAATTGTTTTTTGGCAGCAGGGTTCAAATGTGAAACTTTGTTACTTGTTGAAGGACTGGGGCTATTTTACAAATTTGCATTTAACAAATGAAGTGCAGCTGACAAGATTTTTTCAAAACCCACTTTTTGATGTACTTTCTCCCAGTGCCTCTGATAGAGACCTCTTGGTAGTGACAAGAAATTATCCCACTATTTTTTATGGTGGAAAAAATTATGGGCCTAGAAATTTGTGTTCGCTACGAAAGTTGCCGGTATCACCAACAACTGGAGTTAACGGCCGTTGAAAATGGCCGCAACTCTAAGGAGGATAAATACATCAGAGGGGCTGAAGATTGGTGGTGCAGCGCTAACCTTCCATACAGCACCCTCCTGGTGGCGTTAGTGGAGACCTCCGAGGCGAAGTTCCTGTCCTGAAGTGGCGTTCGAACTTCGCACAGCCTCTAGGAGTGAGGCTATGGAGCTCGCAATGAATTGTGGGCAATTAAAAGGGCTGTGAATTAGTGGGCAATGCACTCATCATTAAAACAAATTAAAATGCAGTGAAAAAATGCAGTTTTCAGCCCTTACTGCATTTCAAAAATAATTTAACATTAAAAAGTCCTAAATGTGATTAAAGCTGAATTCCCTTCTGAACCTCAAAAAATGGGAAAACTGCTTCAGCACTAACACACGTGGTTCAGCAATCCAGGGAAGGGGCACCCAGGGCCTCACAAGCAGGGGCTCAATACTGCAAGACAAGTCATCTACCTACAGGGGCCAGGAGGCCCTCCAGAAAGAAGGATGTGAGACGACATCACCAAGGCCGTCACTGCCAGCAGTGTTACCCCTCCACCTGGCTCCAGTGCCCAAAAAAACTTCATGACCTCAGACCAGTGGTCAAGGTCAGTGAATGCATCTTCAAAAGCCGCGTCCTACAAACTACACCACCAGCCTCACACACTGCTCAATGCACAACCCCCCCACCCCCAATCACTCACCTATCAACAATCTTTACCAATCACAAGGCACATCTCCCATTCCTAGCCTCCCCTCACCCCCTTGGAGGAGACAGTGTTGGACATTCTTGGCAGGGCCATGGTTGAGCCCTTGGCCAGCGATGGGGCCGAAAGGATAAAAGATTCTGGTATCCTCATACGTTATCCTACTTCTGGCATGCACCTCTTGCTTTCCCGCCCTCCCCTCACAACAACTCTACCCTTGTGCCTTCCTCATTTCACACACCCAATTAATACAGCCTGCCCAGCTCGTGGTTGACCAAGAAGAGGGAGAGGTGCTAGGAGAAGAAGAAGAAGAAGAAGAAGAAGAAGAATCTATCTAGGCTAAATGCAATGTTCCCGCTAAGGTGCATGTGCACGCGGCCACACAGTAATCTGAAAGGTTCCCGCGCAGACCGCTCACCGGCTTTTACATTGCAAATGTTGCACATGGGCAGAAATTTAAAGGAACCGCGCATTAAAAGAAGCACAACAAAGCGCAGCTTACAGGGAACATTAGCTATTTAATTAGTATGTAGTTATTCATTACCACAGGGCTGAGGATTCCCCCACAGCACTGAACAACAATTGTTATCATTGTGAGCATCAAACCCGTACTGATACAACTAGTGATTAGAAATATATTCTGCTTTGAATTTGCATGTATGCATATGTGTGAGGTTTTCAATAAGAGTATTAGCATATTCAGAACATTTATGAATAGCTAAATATCACATGATAAACAGCATAAACAGTATGACTTGCTAAGGTCAGAGGAACTATGTTGATAGACTGGAAAAGCTGGGCTTGTTCTCCTTGGAGCAGTGAAGATTGAGAGGAGATTTGATAGAGGTGTTCAAAATCATGAGGGGTCTGGACAGAGTAGATAGAGGGAAACTGTTCCTATTCGCAGGAGGGTCGAGAACCAGAGGGCACAGATTTAAGTTGATTGGCAAAAGAACCAAAGGCGACATGAGGAAATACTTTTTTATGCAGCAAGTGGTTAAGATCTGGAATGCACTGCCTGAAAGAGTGGTGGAGGCAGATTCAATCACGGCTTTCAAAAGGGAGTTGGATAAGTATCTGAAGGAAAAAATTTTGCAAGGCTACGGGGAAAGGGCGGGGGAGTGGGACTAGCTGAAGTGCTCTTGCAGAGAGCCAACACGGGCTTGACGGGCTGAATGGCCTTCTTCCGTGATGTAACTATTCTATGATTCTATGAACATTCTGGGAGAGCAATTGGAAGGTATTACTGTAAACCGTTGGCAGTTCTGCAGGCCTTTGCAGATATGGTTCTAGTTTGTAGGCATGAATAAAGACAAAATAAACAGCAAAAAAAATTACTTTCGTACTACTCTGGGTTATTATTTTGGAATGGGCTAAGCTCCTGAAACAAGACACAGACTACCAACGAAAACATCACTTCTGAGCACAGCAATTAAATGTGTAAATCTAAATTCAGGCCCGACAGCGGGAAAGTAGAGCCTCAGTTTTTGATGCGGTTAATTTCTTCCAAATGAAATGCACTGAGGCCTCCTGTGGTCTATGTGGGATAACTGGTGGATAGAAAGGAGTTACAGGGCAGTAAGACAGTCTGGGCCTCAGACAACATCGTAAACTGTAACAATGAAACTTCAGCTCTAGTTTTATTTCATTACTTTATACAGTACCCTCTTGAGTTTCTATCATTTTTGTCATAAGACATACATTTTAAAATCAGTGGCAGAAATGCTAAGTTCTGTAGTGTATGTACCTTTAAGAGAGAACTACTTTTTTACAGCTCCTGTATACTGTAGTACCGGCAGTGACCACACCTGTATATAAGCCTTGAGCATGCCTCTGTACCCCAGTCTTGAGATTACCCTACTCCAGTAAATACCTGTTGATTGTTCAGTTACAGCATCCGTGTGGTTATTGAAAAACATCATACTCTCAGAATCACGGATCTAACAGTGGCGACGAGTGTCGATTCGAATCTACCTGCAACTCTGCATTTCCCTTCGAGGATTCGCTCCGGGAGGGCGGTGGATGAAAGTCGAGGCCAGAAGCACGGGCGTCGACCATGAGCAACCGCCCAGTCGTCTGGCAGAGAGTGAACATCGCAGGGGAGGCTGTGGAGAGCTGGGCTTGGTTCCCCAGCCACGACGATCAGCAATAGACTGACGACAGGTACAGCGCAGTCCCTTCCCGGACAGCGGCGGCTGGAGCCGACCGACGGCGGAGAGAAAGCCGAGCAGCGTCGACGGGGTAAGACAGAGGGTGAAGCGCACAGGGCGCAGCCGGGGGTTGAAAACCGAGCGGCGTCGAGGAAAAACAAAACGGAGAGAGAGAGGGTAAAGCAACAGCCAGGTTCAGGACCGAGCGCCGGAAACGGGAAAGGCGCACAAAAAAAAAAAGAATGCACAGAACACAGCCAGGGCTCAAGGGCTGAACAGTGTCCGCGGGGAGAAGAAGGGAGAGCGTGGGAGACGCCATTGAGCCGCGGAGAAGAAGGAAGAGCGCGGGAGATGCCATATTTAGAAGCCGCAGCGGAGAAGAAGGGCAAGCGCGGGAAGGAAGAAAAGCGCGGGAGACGCCATTTTGTGCCAGCAGAGAAGAAGGGGAAGCGCGGGAGATGCCATTTTTGACAGTTAAATCACACCCAGGGATGCCGAAGAGTGGCAGTATCTCTATGTTCGACAATGAAGTCGAAGATTGGGCGACATATGTGGAACGTATTGAGGTGTACTGCAGGGCGAATGAAGTGCCAGATGCTAGGAAAGCACTGGTTTTGTTAAATTCCATGGGTGCAAAAACTTATGGGTTACTGCGAAACCAAATAACCCCAGAGAAGCCTGTGAACAAGAATTTCGAAAGCATAGTAGAAATCCTACAGGACCTCTTAAACCCCACACCACTGCTGATAGCAGAACAATTTAAGTTCCATAAAAGGAACCAACACAAAGACGAAAGCAATGCTGAGTACCTAACGGAACTGCGCAAGCTATCGAAACACTGTCAGTTTGGAGCGGGACTAGCAGATACGTTAAGGGACAAGTTTGTGTGTGGGCTGCAAAGTGAAGGAACCCAGAAACAGCTTCTATCAGAAAAGCATCTTACGCTGGACAAGGCTTTCAGTATGGCAGTATCACACGAAGCAGCCGCAAGGGGTGCTGCAGAGATACAACGGAGACCGCAAGGTTATGGCACCAATGAAATGTCCTATGGAACAGGGAAGTGCTATCACTGTGGCAGAACAACACATGACCAGAAGGATTGTTGGTTCAAGGACCAAGTGTGCAGACAGTGTGGAAAAGCAGGACACATAGCAAGAGTCTGCAGGTCTGGGAAGAAAACCAACAGTAAGAAATCTCCACAGGAGAAGTACAAAAAGGTACACAAGGTGATGGACAGTAGTTCAGCCGAACAGAAAAGTGACACAGACTCCGGAAGCAAGGAGCTGGGTTGTCTGAAACTACATAAGGTAACAAAAATGGAGGATCACCAGACTATCTGGGTTACACTCAAGATAGACGGAGTCCAAGTGAAAATGGAATTGGACACAGGATCAGCCCTAACAGTCATAAACCAAAGGGACTACAAGCGGCTATTTTCACATATACCCTTGAAAGCTACAGAGATTGTCTTGAAGATGTACACGAGGCAAAAAGTCTACCCCAAAGGAAAAATAAGGGTGAAGGTGATATATAAAGGCCAGGAAATACCTAAAATGGATATATATGTATTGCCAGATGGAGGACCACCACTGCTAAGAAGTGTTCCAGTGCCTTATGTGATCAGACCAGCTGTCGAAGCAGAGCTGGAAGGGTTGGAACGTTCAGGAGTACTGTCCAAAGTAGACTGGAGCGAGTGGGCTACACCCATCGTTCCTGTAATGAAGAGGTCGTTGAGTAATACGCCTGGGGAACCAAAGCAGGTCCGCATCTGTGGGGATTTTAAGGTGACAGTGAACCCAGTCCTTCACATGGTACAATATCCGCTTCCACGAATTGAGGATATTTTCGCCTCGCTATCTGGAGGTAAACGCTTCACCAAAATTGATCTAGCCCAGGTGTACTTGCAAATGGAGGTAGAAGAAGCCTCGATACAATACCTTACGATTAACACTCATAAAGGTCTTTATCAATACAACCGGCTGGTGTTCGGGGTAGCATCGGCTCCGGCTATTTGGCAAAGGGCGATGGATCAAGTCCTGCAAGGGATTCCAGGGACCCAGTGTTATTTGGACAACATCCTGGTCACGGGCGAAAATGAGAGTGATCACCTCGCCAACTTGGAGAAGTTGCTCACCAGATTAAAGCAATATGGGCTACGAGCTAATCGCCATAAGTGCAAGTTTTTCCAGAAGCAGATCTCGTATTGTGGCCACTTCATCGATGAAGAGGGGTTACAGAAGTCCCCTGAAAAGATTGAGGCAGTAGTCAAGGCTCCAGCACCAGAAAATGTGTCACAACTGAGGTCGTTCCTTGGGCTGGTAAACTACTACCATAAGTTTTTACCAAATTTGTCCATGGTATTACACCCACTGAACACCCTACTGCAAACAGGGGTACCATGGAAGTGGAATGACGAGCGTAGATGAGCTTTCCAGAAGTGTAAAGAATTGATCACATCAAAAGAGGTGTTGGCCCATTTCAACCCAGCACTACCAATTCGTTTGGCATGTGATGCATCACCCTATGGTATTGGAGCCGTGCTGTCGCACAAATTCCCAGACGGTTTGGAGAGGCCAGTAGCCTTTGCATCTCGGTCACTAACCTCAGCCGAGCGCAACTACGCCCAGATTGACAGGGAGGCCCTCAGGCTAGTATGGGGAGTAAAAAAATTCAACCACTATCTGCATGGGCAGAAGTTCACCTTGCTGACTGACCACCAACCACTTGTCTCCATCTTTAATCCTAAGAAGGGCGTTCCAGTGATGACTGCACAACGGTTACAAAGATGGTCCCTGTTTCTAGGGGCGAATCAATATGAAATAGAATATAAAGGCACGAAATAGAATGGGAATGCTGATGGGCTATCGCACCTGCCACTGCCTACTGTGGAGGAAGCACCAGCAGTGGACCCTATCGAGATATTTTTTTCGTCAATAATTGAACGATTGCCAGTAATGAATGCGGATATAGAGAAGGAGACCCGCAATGATCCGACGCTGTCTTGGGTATATGATTTGACGGTGAAGGGATGGCCAACACATGGCGACTCACTGTTGCCAGCATTCTCATCCAGAAGAGAACAGCTGTCAGTATGCCAGGGGACAGTGATGTGTGGATCCAGAGTGGTGATTCCACCCAAGTTAAGGGAGAGAGTGCTAAATGAGCTACATGAAGGTCATCTGGGGGGAGTGAAAATGAAAAGCCTTGCTAGGGCTTATGTGTGGTGTGTAATGTTATCAGCAAATAGTGATGATATTTGTCTGTGTTTGATTGCTTATGCCTTACAGCATATTTGTCTGTGTTTTTGATTACTTGTGCCTGACCAGCAGAGATCATGTGAGAGACAAGCTGTCCAGAGGAGTTTTACTTTCAGTTTCATTCTAGATGCATCACAGCATAGTGTGTTCTGTAAAAAGCTGTAGAAAGTCTTGAACAAGACTTTAGATTAAACAACATTCGCTTTCAGAAATGAGTCTTTATTGAACCCAAAAAGAAATCAAAACATGGTGTCAGAAGTGGCTGAAAGAGAAAAAATCTGAAGTTAGCAACTTGATGGGACAGTGAAAGCAGTTGTGGCAAGTAAGCGAAATCAGCTCTCCACATATTAGCAAGCCAAAAGAGAACATCGTTGCTTACCATTAGAGAATAGCTAACGAAGTGAAAAATGGAAGGTTTACACCCACCGGCGACGCTTCAATTAACAGGTAATGTGGCTGAAAATTGGAGAAGGTTCAAACAACGTTTAGAGTTGTATTTAGCGGCAATCGGAGCTGACAAGAAAAGTAATAAACAGAAATCGTCACTGTTCTTACACGTCGTGGGTGATGAAGCGCTGGAGGTGTATAATAACTTCACATTCGCTGTTGATGGAGACAAAATGAAGCTAGATAAAATAATGGAACAGTTTGAGGCCTACTGCATACCTAAACGCAACGTGACCTTTGAGAGGCACAAATTTTTCACATGTGTACAGAAAATCGGCGAGACTATTGATCAGTATGTGACTGAACTGAGAAACCGGAGCAAATCGTGTAAATTTGGGGGACTCACAGACTCGCTGATAAAAGACAGACTGGTGTGTTGTATTCGAGATAATGGTCTAAGGGAAAGACTGCTAAGAGAGCAAGATCTAGACCTGGGAAAAGCCATAGCACTGTGTAGGGTTACAGAGACTGTGCAGTTGCAGGCAAAGGAGCTGTTCAGTGACAGTAGCTGCAACGTGGATGCAGTGAGAAAGAACGGATACAAACCGTTTAACAAAGAGAGCGCCAATGTGAATAAAGAGACGTGGCCAGCGAACGAAAATGAAAGGGACAATCGAAAGCCATGTAGTCGATGCGGTACACAGCATCCACCAAAAAAGTGTCCAGCATATGGTAAAAAATGCAATAGTTGCAACAAAAACAACCATTATGCCCGTTGCTGTAAGAACCAAATGCAACAAAGCAAGGTCCATGCAGTAGATGAAAGTGACATAGAGGAGTTCTATGTAGATGTTATGTCTGAAAACAAACAAGAAGAAAGAGACTGGATGTTGACATAAAAGTGAATGACATACACATTCCATTTAAATTGGATACTGGAGCACAAGTTAATGTGATATCAGAGACTGATTTTAAGAAAATTAGACCCAGACCAAAGATACATGGAATCAAAGTGAAAGTGACAGGATACTCAGGTACTGATATACCAGTGAAAGGAAGATGCACTGTCAAAGTAACACACAAGGACAGAGAGCACACGCTAGCATTAATCGTGGTGCCAAAGGATGTGCAAGCCATATTAGGTTTAGAAGCCTGTGAGAGACTGAACCTGGTAAAGAGAGTCCTCGTTGTGGAAAGCGAAGGAGAGACAGTCTATGATGAACTGAATGTTGCGTACACACCGGGTAAGCTGATGTATACAGCAGACACGTTGTCCAGAGCTGTTGACCCAAGTGAGCCCGCAAACACCACAATGGATGAAAAAGTGAACGCCTACGTGGACATGATCACAAGTGCACTGCCCATAGCAGATGCAAAAATGGAGCTCATAAAGACTGAGACAAACAAAGATGAAACAATGAGACGACTGAGAAAAAGCATCTTGGATGGATGGCCCAACATGAAGCAAGACTGCTCACCTGATATAGCAGAGTACTGGAACTGCAGGGCGGAACTATCAGTGGTCGAAGACATCATCTACAAAGGAAGTAAAATAGTTATCCCAAAGAGTCTGAGAAGAGAGATGCTAAAAAAGATCCATGGAGGACATCTGGGAATTGAAAAGTGTAAGAAAAGAGCACGAGAGGTGATGTACTGGCCATGAATCAACCAAGATGTGACAAATGAGGGGTCAAACTGCACAATATGCCTGAAATATCGAGCAAGCAATCCGGTAGAACCACTAAAGCCACACCCAGCACCAGACAGACCTTACCAGAAGGTAGGCGCTGACCTATTCCTATGTCAAGGGAAGGACTATCTTGTCATCACAGACTATTACTCCCTGTATCCAGAGGTTTGTAGACTGTACACCACCACTGCAGAAGCTGTGATAAGAAGTTTGAAAGCCATATTCTCCAGACATGGCGTGGCAAGCGAGGTCTTCACAGACAACGGACCCCAGTTTAACAATGCAAATTTCCGACACTTTGCCAAAGAGTGGGACTTTGTCCACACAACGTCAAGTCCTCACTATCCACAGTCCAATGGACTAGTGGAAAAATCAGTCCAGACAGTGAAAAGACTGATGTACAAGGCAAAAGACAGTGGAACTGACTTCTACCAAAGCATGCTTGTATACCGCACAACGCCGCTCGAGTGTGGTATGTCACCAGCCCAACTCCTGATGGGACGTCGGCTAAGGTCAAACCTACCCATCCCGGAGAACCTCCTGAAAACAAAAGAGGGGGAGAAAGTGAGGAAGTTCAAAGAGCAGCAGAAAGAAAAGCAAAAGTACTACTATGACAGAGGAACACAAAACCTACCTGAACTCCACACTGGTGACCAAGTAAGGTTGAAAGACAAAACAAACACATGGACTCAGAAGGGAACTGTCCTGAGTGAAGTTCAACCAAGATCATACACCATTCAGACAGATGAGGGTGCTGTTCTGAGAAGAAATCGTCGAGATCTTCTCATGGGACCAGCCACAGCAGGTCAAGAGACTGATACTGGTGAACAACCTGATCACACAGCTGAGAACCAATCATCTGAGGCAACAACTCAGATTCAAGGACAATCAATCAGAAAATCCTCAAGACACGTGAAGCCTCCTGAGAGACTCATTGAGCAAATTTAAGGACTATTGTTAAAGAAGGAAGTAATGTTATCTTATTCTTTCTTCAAGTTCTAGTGTATTGACATATTTCATGTGAACACACAAAGCAAGGGTAAAAAACCTTGATCATGATAATGATAATGTAAGTTCATTAAATGTTGTTAGTTAAAAGTAAAATACTTTTGTTTTAAGAAAGGGAGATGTAATGATATCAGTAAATAGTGATGATATTTGTCTGTGTTTGATTACTTATGCCTTACAGCATATTTGTCTGTGTTTTTGATTACTTGTGCCTGACCAGCAGAGGTCATGTGAGAGACAAGCTGTCCAGAGGAGTTTTACTTTCAGTTTCATTCTAGATGCATCACAGCATAGTGTGCTCTGTAAAAAGCTGTAGAAAGTCTTGAACAAGACTTTAGATTAAACAACATTCTCTTTCAGAAATGAGTCTTTATTGAACCCAAAAAGAAATCAAAACATGGTGGCCGGGAATCGATCAACAAATCGAGGACCTAACCAAGAGCTGCTCAGGATACCAGAAGGTCCAAAATGCACCACCACATGCCCCTCTACCCCCATGGGAGTGGCACTCCTCTCCATGGCAACGGGTGCATATTGATTTTGCTGGTCCATTCATGGACTCAATGTTCTTAATAGCAGTGGATGCTCATTCGAAGTGGCCTGAGGTGATAAAAATGTCCTCAACCACTGCAGAGAAAACGATTGCAGTCCTACGGACAATATTTGCCAGAAACGGCTTGCCAGAGCAGGTTTGCTCTGATAATGGACCACAGTTTGTGTCCGAAGAGTTTCGAAAATTTATGAGAAGGAATGGGGTGAGGCATTACACATCTGCCCCGTATCATCCAGCCACAAATGGATTGGCTGAGAGGTTCGTACAAACCTTTAAGAAGGCGATAAAGGCCATGTGTGATGATGGAATTCCACTACAGCATAAGGTGGACAATTTCTTATTAGCCTACCGAAACGCGACACATGCAGTTACCAACCAGACCCCGGCCATGATGTTCTTTAACCGAAGGTTGCAATCTCGTCTGGACTTGCTTAGACCAAATGTGCGAAGAAATGTTAAGGATAAACAATTCCAGCACATCAATGAGAAGCCGACAAGGAGCTTCAATGTAGGACAATCAATCTTGGCCCGTGACTACCGAACAGGGAAATGGCAACCCGGAACGATATGCACATGGCAGGGGCCATTAATGTACACAGTAGATGTCGGGGAGAATATTGTGAGATGCCACGTTGATCAGATCTTAGCACCACAGGAACGAGTCAACCCCATGTCTTGCGTACCTGGGGATGAACCCGACATACCAGTAGCATCTACCTCCGAACCAGTAGCAGTGGAACCCGATGAACTAACCGATGAAAAGGGGCCAGAATCGCCTCCGCACCAAGAACAAAAACCTCAGGAAAGGCGCTATCCCGAAAGGATCAGGAAGCCGCCACAAAGACTGAATCTATAAATGGACTATTGTTGTTTAATGTACATGTTAAAGTGTTAATTGTTATTTGAATATTATGGGTACTACTAATCTAAAGGGGGAGGAATTGTAGTGTATGTACCTTTAAGAGAGAACTACTTTTACAGCTCCTATATACTGTAGTACCGGCAGTGACCACACCTGTATATAAGCCTTGAGCATGCCTCTGTACCCCAGTCTTGAGATTACCCTACTCCAGTAAATACCTGTTGATTGTTCAGTTACAGCATCCGTGTGGTTATTGAAAAACATCATACTCTCAGAATCACGGATCTAACAAGTTCCATTGTGGCGGAGCCACCAAAGGACTCAGATCGTTTGTACATAATTCCTTTAACAACATGTTAGCTACAGTCCTCGTGGAGCCTCCAGAGAGAGCAGACCTACATTCGATGTTATCCTGCAGTTTCTTGTTAAAGCCTGTTTGTTTCATTAAAGTTAATTTTGTTTGATCGCCTGAGTAGAACTCAGTCTTTTAGTTAGGAACCCACGTTCCTACATTGGTGACCCCGACTTTTGTGAACAGTTTTCGCGGAAGATCTTCAGCATGGACACGAACGCCGTGACTCTGAAACTGCCACAGTTCTGGGAGCAACAACCAGATGCCTGGTTTATCCAGGCTGTAGCCCAGTTCGCCATCAGGAACGTCATCGCGGATCAGACCCGTTATTACTACGTGGTCTCCGCCCTCGATAGCGCAACTGCCTCACGGATCGTCAGCCTCCTCGGTAGTCCTCCTACTGACAGCAAGTATGATACGATAAAGGCGCGGTTGCTACAGGTCTTTGGGCTCTCGAAGTCAGAATGCGCTCGCCGGCTCATCACGATGCCTGGCCTCGGGGACTCCAAACCGTCCGAGATCATGAGCCAAATGCTCATGCTCTTGGGTGCTGAACCGGAATGCTTCCTCTTCCGGGAGCTTTTCCTCTGCCAACTGCCGGAGCAGGTACAGGCTGCCCTAGCCAGATCTGAGATTACCAACTGCGCCGAGCTTGCTGCCGAAGCAGATAAGATTTTCACTGTAACCCAGCAGTGCTGCGCGGCCACGAGACGCCCATCCCCCACAGACGCGTTTCCAGCTCCTCCTGCAGCGGGCTGGTGCTCCTTCCACGCCCGTTTTGGCACGAAAGCACGACGCTGCCGCTCCCCCTGCAGTTTTTCGCCCCAAAAAAAACAAAGCTCCTGCAGCATTCCTGGCGAAGGAGGACCGGGTCCAACAGGCGCTCCGCAGTTGCGATGGCCGCCGGATCTACGGGGAAACTTCTTTACATCACCGATTCTCTATCGGGTCGATGTTTCCTTTGTGACACCGGGGCGCAGTGTAGCATTCTACCTGCGTCGAATCTCGATGTGCAAGCTGGGAACCATGGATTTTCCCTCGTGGCGGCTAATGGCGCAGCAATTCGAACTTTCCGAAAGCAGCAGGTCCAAGTCTGTTTTGGTGGTCAGCGCTTCTATTGGGAATTCGTCACGGCTACAGTCTCGCAGGGCATCCTAGGGGCAGATTTTCTGTGTGCCAACGGCCTCCTCGTCGATGTCGGGCACTGCCAGTTGATCAACGCGGCCACCTTCCACTCGATTCCGTGCTACCATGGTACCACCATGGCGCGCTCTATCGCCTGCGCTTTCCCTTCTCCGGATAACTTCACTCGGCTCCTCGGAGAGTTTCCAGAGCTGACAAAGCCCACTTTCTCCTCCTCGGCCATGAAGCATGGTGCTGAACATCATATCACCACTACTGGCTCTCCGGTTTATGCACGGGCTAGAAGGCTCGAACCTGGCAAGCTCGCTGCTGCGAAAGTGGAGTTCGACACGATGGAGCGGCTTGGGATTATTCGCTGGTCCAATAGTCCCTGGTCTTCGCCTCTCCACATTGTTCCGAAACTGGGCGGCAGCTGGCGGCCATGCGGTGACTACCGACGCCTGAATGATGCCACTACTCCTGATCCGTGCCCGATCCCGCATATTCAGGATTTCTCGGCCCATTTAGCGGGAAATTCTATCTTTTCTAAAGTCGACCTCGTTCGGGGGTATCACCAGGTTCCCGTGCACCCGCAAGATGTCCCGAAAACCACAGTCATCACCCCTTTCGGCCTCTTTGAGTTCCTGCGGATGCCGTTTGGCTTGAAGAATGCGGCACAGGCTTTCCAGCGCTTAATGGACTTCGTGCTCTGAGACCTAAACTTCATCTTCGTCTACCTTGACGACATTCTCATTGCCAGTGCTAGCAAGGAAGAGCACATCTCCCATTTGCGTATCCTCTTTACACACCTCAGCCAGCATGGTTTAATCATCAACCCAGCCAAGTGCCAGTTCGGCCTGCAGCTGATCGATTTCTTGGGACACCGCATAACATCAGATGGCACCGTCCCCTTACTGACGAAGGTGGAAGCTGTTACCTCTTTCCCGCGCCCGCCAACCATCAAGGCCCTGCAAGAGTTCCTGGGGATGGTCAACTTCTATCACCGATTCATCCCTAAGGCGGCTCAGCTAATGCAACCCTTGTACGGTGCCCTCAAGGGCAAGTCCGGTAAGGATCCAATCAGCTGGACGGCCGAGATGGACCAGGCGTTCGTCAACACCAAGAGCGCTTTGGCCAACGCAACCATGCTGGCGCACCCACTTCCAGGTGCCACCATCGCCCTTACCACAGATGCGTCAGACTACATCATCGGCGCAGTGCAAGAGCAGTGGGTGAACGGCACGTGGCAACCGCTGGCATTTTTCAGCCGTCAACTACGGAAAAATGAAAAAAAATACAGCACCTTCAATCGGGAGTTACTGGCCCTTTTCCTAGCCATTCGCCATTTCCGGTTCTTATTGGAAGGACGTCCCTTCACGGCTTTTGTCAACCACAAGCCTCTAACGTTCGCCATGGCTAAGACCGCCGAACCGTGGTCCGCTCGTCAACAACATCACCTGACGTTTATTTCTGGATTTACCACGGACATTCAACATGTGTCTGGTAAGGACAACCTGGTGGTGGATTGTCTCTCCCATGCGACGGTCCATGCGGTTCACCTGGGGATCGACTACGCCCTCATGGCTGCAGATCAGGCCTCAGACCCAGAGGTCCAATCATATAGAACCGTCCCCTCTAGTTTCCAAGCGACCGACGTCAGTTTCCAGGCCGCAGGCGCCACGTTCCTTTGCGACATCTCCATGGGCGTTCCCCGACCTATCGTGCCAGTCGCATGGTGCCGGAAGGTGTTTGATGCCATACACGGGTTGTCGCACCCTGTTATGAAGGCTTCACAACGGCTTATGTCGGCGAAGTTCGTTTGGAAGGGTATGCACCTCGATGTCCGTGACTGGGCCAACACCTGCGTGGTCTGCCTGAAGGCCAAGGTCCAGCATCATGTTAAAGCTCCAGTGGCTACGTTCGCTGTTCCGGAGCGTCGTTTCGACCACGTGCATGTGGACCTTGTGGGGCCGCTTCCGCCTTCTCATGGTTATATGCATCTCCTCACCAAGGTGGACCGCACCACTAGGTGGCCAGAGGCAATTCCTTTGGTTTCCACCACTTCAGCAGACGTCGCTAGAGCTTTCATCTCCTGTTGGGTTGCCCGATTCGGGGTACCGGCGGACATTTCTTCCGACTGTGGACCACAATTTTCCTCGGAGCTCTGGAACACTGTAGCTCAGGGGCTCAGCACCAAACTTCATCGCACCACCGCCTATCATCCACAGGCGAACAGCCTTTGCGAGCGATTCCACAGGTCGCTTAAAGCCGCCCTTCGGGCCAGTCTTCAAAGTGTAGGATGGGTGGACAGACTTCCATGGGTCCTTTTGGGTCTTCGTACGGCGCCCAAAGAAGACCTGCAATCGTCCTCAGCCGAACTCATTTATGGCCAGCCTCTCCGAGTACCAGGGGATTTCCTCCCTTCTCCCACAGAGCCATGGTCCACCTCCCAGCAACTCATCAGCCACCAGGAAGCGGCCAGATGCTTCGCTCCGGTGCCTACATCAAATCACGGCTTACAGAACTCCCACGTGCCAGCGGAGCTGAAGAATGCTGAGTATGTATTTATCCGCCACGACGCTCACCGGGATCCGCTCAAGCCCCCTTACACTGGTCCTTTCCGCGTCATTGAATCAGGAGACAAATCCTTTTCGGTCGACATCGGAGGAAAACTGGATCACATTTCGGTGGACCGATTGAAGCCGGCTCACCTGGACCTGGACCGCCCAGTTGTCGTCGCTCAACCGCCGAAACGTGGCCGGCCGCCCGCAGCCGCCATGCCAGATCAACCACAGCCGCCCGCCAGTTCGACCACCGTCCATCAGCTTCCTCTGCAAGGTTACCGAAGTCGCTCAGACAGACTTGTCAGGCCTCCTCGGCGTCTCACTTTTGCTGTTAAAGACAATTCTGGGGGGGCGCATGTGGCGGAGCCACCAAAGGACTCAGATCGTTTGTACATAATTCCTTTAACAACATGTTAGCTACAGTCTGAGTCTGTACCTTTATTTATGCTGTTTAACTATACAGAGTGTGGTTGCTTTAACAGCGCGGTTAAAATGTGATGACATCACGCCATTCATCACGTGATCCCCCACTGGCGGGAAAACGTCATGACGTCATGACGTCAGCCACAGGACTGCAGGGGCAGTCCTCATGGAGCCTCCAGAGAGAGCAGACCTACATTCGATGTTATCCTGCAGTTTCTTGTTAAAGCCTGTTTGTTTCATTAAAGTTCATTTTGTTTGATTGCCTGAGTAGAACTCAGTCTTTTAGTTAGGAACCCACGTTCCTACACCATAACCTTTAGCTTCGGCCCCAGCCTACACTGAAGTCATGCAGACAGCTACCTTGGTAAGTTTTTCCTGCTCTGATTTGCAACAATATATCACACTGTACAGAACATTGGGCCGAATCCTAATGGAAAAATATCAGCGTGTTAACGATGCATGCTGTTATTAATGTGCAAATCTGCCAGAAAATTCAGGGGATTAAGAGATACGTTGTGAGTTGTGAATCTTCAGAACTTGCTGGTTGACTTACACTGCTCTGCACAAACAGCATCTTGCCCTTAGCAACACCGTTATTTTTAAGAACTTGCTGGGTTTGTATATTCTCATTCCTGTTAAACTCACCACAGAAAGTTGAGTCTGGTAATTAACAGCGTACCTTTTTAACAATGTAGTAATTGTTAATACAATGCCAATCAATCTCACTGGCCCAGAAATTGAGCAATTTAAACTGTGGAGTCTCATTCCCTCAGGTGGTGAAATGTCAAATCTATTTTAGAAAGGGTATTGCACCCATTTACTAGTGTGCTACCAAGGATCAACGAATGTATTTATGAGGGATTTGAAAAGCTAGGACTTTATTCACGAAATTTACTAAAACAAAAGGATTATCAGGCAGTTGTATGATGGCAGCCGATCCACAATCGCCCATTTCACACCCCTGCTGAAGTTAAATTTTACCCCCATTATCTCCACTGGTTAGTGAATTCGTAACAAAGGAGCATAAGTTTAGGATCAGTGTTAAAAACATGAAGGGGGAGGTTAGAATAATGTTAATTGTGGTGCCCACCTTGTGTCCCACCACCGGAAATTCTAGTAGCAACCTGCAGCTCCATGAGGGGGAGGTGCAGGCTTGGATTGGGCTTGAACAGAAAGGCCCAGAATTTCTTTTTGCCTTCACAAATCAGAAGGGCCAATCTGGAATGGTGTTTGATCCTTCCTTTCCTGGTGGTGGGCTCAACAGTAGATCCAGAATAGAACTTACAGCTGCTCCCAGCAGATATGGGTCCCACTGGGCCTATCAGGAATACATCAGATGAGATTTCCAGGGTAGCCCGGGAATGCCCCATGACACATCTTCAAACTGCTGAAATGTTCATGACTCTATTTAATCACGGCTGTGCAAAGGAGGTAGTTATCCCCCAATCGTGTAGAGCAACATAGAAAGCATAGTTTCCTAGATCTTATACTCAGCTGTAAAGCCAGTGAAAGTGTAGCAAGCAGGACATCTGGCACCTCAAGGAAGCATTCCGGACCCCAGCCAAGTTTGTGAGCTGAGAGTCTTTAAAATAATTTTGGTAGGTCTCTCGGCCTCCATCTGGATGTCCATCAGTGAATTTGAAATGTAAATTCCCTCTGCACCACCCATAGCAATCCTGGATACATATTGCATCTTGAGTCGCATTCTGAGATAGCCGTGCTTTTGCCCTGTGGGTCTGTGTTTAGATGCTGACATTTTCCACTCTGATTGTGTGCTGCGTTTATTTAAAGTTATGATGGAATGCAGGGATCCTCAATTTCATGCTGGGCCCAATTCCACACAATTCCTTAATCCGGGTCTGAGAAAGTGCTCGTTTTAATTTCTTCAGACTCCAGTGCAGGCTCTAGAGACAATCTACAAATTACGTGGAGGGTCTTCAGCTATTTGGAAAATCTGATGTGTTTGTACCATTTTTCTAATGTGGATGATACTGATGGATTTGACAGTGCATTACATCAACTAGGTATTTATTATTTATAGGGCAAGATATGTAGGCCAAGAAATTTAGGCCACGGGGCGGGGAGATGGGGAGTTGGGGCGGGATGCATGGATCAGTCCCTGCACCTGAATGGTGAGGCCCAAGGCAACCCGATATTGGCCCTTGAGCCTCATTTCCATCGAGCTGGTGTGGTGGGAGGACACCTTTGGTGAAGAAAGAATGAAGATTGGGCAGCTGCTAGCATCACAGCAGCCCTCTGGTAAGTGAAGGCCGGCGTGGCAAGACCGGAGGCCAGAGGATAGAGAGATCGGAGGCCGGATCGGGGGAGGCATCGGAGGCTGGATTGGGTGGGATCTGAGGCCGGGTGGGGAGGGTGGGGGAAGTGACAGCCCGCAATAATTAAACTTGGGGTTGGGAGGAACACTCCTGCTCCTCTGGCTCCACATTCAGGAAAGTATATTTCAAAAAGTTACTTTGTTGGTTACAGGCAGTCCCAAGGCATGGTTTTCCAGACAGCAGTCGGTGTTGTGGGGGCCGCACATGGACATTAGACCCTTATTTGCATATACACTGCACAATGATTTTTTTTGTCCTTCTAAAAAACGGCAGGTGACGCACTTCCGGGCGGAAATGTTTGTGCGTTCACTGCCTGCTATTTTGGGGCCTTAGTAGGCGCATTAGTGCCTAACGGACACTGCAATGCTGAATTTCTAGGTTGTAATATTTCAAAATGCCAGCTTGGCAAAGAGCTACTAATTACAACTTCAGAATAGACTTTGAAGAAATGGTGGGGGAGAAATTTTACATCCTATTTTAAACAACTTTTAATGTGATATAACTTATTTAATATTCTGCACGTGCTTTGGCTACTGCAGTATTACACCTGTAAGAGACTTTAAAAGAATGATACTAGTTCAGATTCTTCATTGTCAAATCATTGTATGTAAGGCCACATGTGGTAAAAACAGCATTCAGTGCATTTACTGGATGCAATAAAACTGGAAGTTAACTTTGGCACCAAAACACACTTTCATTGGCTATAAAAGTTTTTAAAAAAGGATATTTAAACTAACACATAATCATAAAATGTAATAAGGGTCACAATGTTCTTAGTTTGCAGTCAAAGCAATTAATCAGGCCTAGGCTCTGCCACTGCCTCTACTCGGTTCCCCACTTTTTTTTTTCATGGGAAATCAGTTCCCCGCTTTGTGCATTAGGAAAAAATTATTACAAATAAATATCCTGTGTGGTAACAAGCCTCTTTCCCATTTTCAGTTCTATTAATTGTAGGCAGCAAGGAGTCACCTATCAGAAAATACTTTGGAGCCCAGCAATTAATACTGCTCCCGAAAGTCTGTGGGCCGGTGCTCCCGGTAATTACGGCTCCATCACTGATCCTAGCATATTTTCAGAGTCAGGGTCAGGATCAGAGTCATTAATCAGACTGCCTAAGGGGAGGGGTTGGGGGTGCCTGCACCAATTGGAGTGTATCTAGTGCATCTGCTATACAGGGAAGGGCAGAAAGTGCAATGGACAGTGCCATCTGTGGAAAGTGTGGGTAGCCCCTGGAAACAACAAAAAATTGTCCCCAGCAACTCCTTTAGCAAGGAGGCCACAATGTAAAATAAATTTAAAAAAACTAGCCACCTCATTGAAGGTCCAGGCCTCAATCTCAGCCTGGACCCCCAGGTGATCCCCACTTCTGCCCTGTCAGCTAGTTATACCTGGTCTGACCGCATGCTGAGTCCCATTGAAGGCCCGGACACAGTTAAATTGGATAACCCCCCAAAAACGAGTGCAGGCATCGCAATGTAGGATTAACCTATGCCCGTTGATTGAATTGCAGGCAGCACGCCAACTTCATGCTGCACTGTTCATTGGCTGCAAGCATCAGCAGGGGTCCAATATTATTACTAACTTGTACTATTTAAAGCTAGCCTGCACTACTTAAAGCTAGCTTGCACCTCTTAAAGGGGAGGTGCACTGTGGCTGCTGGAGGCACTGAGATCATTGGGAATAGTGCTGTGCATAAATTAACAATGGCTGACCATGGGAGAGAGTGGGCACCAAGGTTTTTGGACGCTGCACTGGAGGTTTTGGTTGAAGAGGTGGAATGGAGGAGAGATGTCTTGTATCCTCAGGGGCAAAGGAGGCCCTCCAGCCACTTGCTCAGAAGGCAGTGGCAAGAGATAGCCGTGGAGGTTAATGCCAGGAGAGCAGCCCCAAGGAGATGGATGCAGTGCAGGAAGAAGTTTAATGATCTCGCACGGGTTGTCAAGGTCAGTGAATGCATCTTCAAATATCTTACCAACTGCACCACTAGCCTCAGCCACTGCTCAATTCATCACAACCCCATTACTCACCCACCAAAAATCCTTATCAATCAGGACTCATAACTAACATTCATAACTTCACCTCACCCTGGCACACTTAGTATTGCAAGCCTCAAATCCACATCGTACACCTTGCACACACTAGCAGCTCTTCAACCATGACAGCCGCATCATCCAAACAGATTGCACATAACTCACTGATACACTTCACTCTCTCTTGCAAAAGAAGGTGGTGCACAACCAGAGGCAGCAGGAACTAACCAGAATGGAAGAATGTAAGAAGTCACACAACACCAGGTTATAGTCCAACAGCATTAATTGAAATCACAAGCTTTCGGAGCGCTGCTCCTTCGTCAGGTGAAGTGGAGAAATGCATAAAGACACAACTTATATAGTCAAAGAATAATGTCAGATGTTTACAGGTAATCATGACAACTACCATTTATCACACCTTGGCAGAGAGATAATCACAGCAATCAAAGGTGTGAATGGTGTCCAAACAGGTCAGTCAGGAAAACATTACATCAAAGAACAATGAGGTGGGGTCACAAGGGGTCAAATATTGCAGATGCTGGGGTCTGTATGAAAAACAAAAAAACAGACAAAAAACATTTTTTTTTGCTGGAAATCACAGCAGGTCCGGCCGCATCTGTGTAGAGAGAACAAGCCAATGTCGACTCGAGTCTGGATGACCCTGCGTCAGGTGGGGTTAAATGTAGCATGACATGAACCCAAGATCTCGGTTGAGGCCATCCTCATGGGTGCTGAACTTGGCTGTCAGTTTCTGCTCGACGATTTTGCGTTGTCGTGTGTCTCGAAGGCCGCCTTGGAGAATGCTTACCCGAAGATCGGAGGCTGAATGTCCTTGACTGCTGAAGTGTTCCCTGACTGGGAGGGAACACTACTGCCTGGTGATTGTTGCGTGGTGTCCGTTCATCCATTATCGCAGTGTCTGCATGGTCTCGCCGATGTACCATGCTCCGGGGCATCCTTTCCTGCAACGTGGCGGAGAAACTACGCCATGTTCTTCGCAGCCTTCAACATGTCATCGATGACGACGAACACCTCGCTAAGGCCAACCCCACGCCTCCACTACTCACTTTCAAACAGCCGCCTAACCTCAAACAGACCATCGTTCGCAGCAAATTACCCAGCTTTCAGGAGAACAGCGACCACGACACCACACAACCCTGCCACAGCAACCTCTGCAAGACATGCCAGATCATCAACACAGATACCATCATCACACGTGAGGACACCACCCACCAGGTACATGGTACATACTCATGTGACTCGGCCAACGTTGTCTACCTCATACGTTGCAGGAAAGGATGCCCCGGAGCATGGTACATCGGCGAGACCATGCAGACACTGCGACAACGGATGAACGGACACCGCACAACAATCACCAGGCAGGAGTGTTCCCTCCCAGTCGGGGAACACTTCAGCAGTCAAGGACATTCAGCCTCTGATCTTCGGGTAAGCATTCTCCAAGGCGGCCTTCGAGACACCGACAACGCAAAATCGTCGAGCAGAAACTGATAGCCAAGTTCCGCACCCATGAGGACGGCCTCAACCGAGATCTTGGGTTCATGTCACGCTACATGTAACCCCACCTGATGCAGGGTCATCTAGACTCGAGTCGACATTGGCTTGTTCTCTCTACACAGATGCGGCCGGACCTGCTGTGATTTCCAGCAAAAAAAAAAAAATGTTTTTTGTCTGTTTTTTTGTTTTTCATACAGACCCCAGCCTCTGCAATATTTGGCCCCTTGTGACCCCACCTCATTGTTCTTTGATGTAATGTTTTCCTGACTGACCTGTTTGGACACCATTCACACCTTTGATTGCTGTGATTATCTCTCTGCCGAGGTGTGATAAATGGCAGTTGGCATGATTACCTGTAAACATCTGACATTATTCTCTGACTATATAAGCTGTGTCTTTATGCATTTCTCCACTTCACCTGAAGAAGGAGCAGCGCTCCGAAAGCTTGTGATTTCAAATAAAGCTGTTGGACTATAACCTGGTGTTGTGTGACTCCTTACATTTGTCCACCCCAGTCCAACTCCGGCATCTCCACACCAGAATGGAAGAGGTGCACCTGCATGTTCTAACCCCCATGGAGAAGATGGTGTGGCCATTATGGGAAGGGCCATTGCTGAGGCCATGGCCACCAGTGGGGCTGAAGCAATTGTACAGGAGGGTATCCGCATACCTAATCCTCCTTCTCACATCCCACTTTCCCCTCATCCCTAACTATCTTCTGACTGAGAAGCTACAGGTGGTGTAAGAATGTAGTTCTTACTGTCTCCTCTCCCCTCACCACAGCATTATCCTTATCCTCTTTTCCTTTCAGGTACCCAAGCACTGCAACCTGCCCAGGCAGTGCAGGAAGGGCAAGAAGACAGTGATGATGAAGATACACCATCTCTCAATTTCATACTCGCAGCCACCAGCTCAGATATTGACACTGTGCGTATTTTAGAGGATAGCATAGAGGTGGGATGCGCACATGGTGAGGCATCGGGCAGAAGTGCACTGGAGCCAGTCCAGGGGGAAAGGATAGTGCAGGTGCCAGCTCACTGGTGGGTGAGGTCACATATTAGTTCTGCTGCTGAGGACTCAGTGAGGACTTTGATGGGCAGGGTACAGAAGAAGGCTGATGGGTATGCACAATTAAATGCTTGGTGCACTGGAAATCCTGCCAGAAAGTTTGTGTTCAATGTCAGGGAGCATGGGGGAGTCCAGCACTAACTTGGCACAGGGCTTTGCGCAGAGCTTGGAGCCCATCCTTTCCAGCATGAAACAAACGGGTGGCTAGCTCCAGCAGCAGACCTGTGGAACCAACCATGATGCAGTGTCTGATGGCCGATGTCTCAGTTTTCATTGCAGCACAAGCAGCAGCCACCCAACGTCTGAGTGCTGTAGTGGATGCTCAGACTGCTATCATCATGGCTCTGCATACCAGTGTGCAAAGAGCTTCCAGGGCATCACAGCACTCCTGCAACAGATCTGCTCTCTAAAGACCCTCTACAGATATGACCTCCTGTTGAGAGCCCTTCTCCCCCTCCCTCTCCTCCCTCTTCTAGCAGCTTGTCCTGCTCTGCATGGCCTCTGCTCATTCTACTAGTCATGCTCAATGCCAAGAGGAAGCCCTACAAGGCCACCTATGTCTGGAAGCAACTGATTTGTGCACAAACGTTTAAGTCACCAAAAAAGTAGCTCAGCACCAGCCAGACCACTCTCTGTAGACTATTGAAATTTTTAACAAGTATGGAAAAGCACCCAAAATGTGTAGAATAGCATCAAAAGCCAGAAGAAATAATCCAGCAACTTACCTGTAAGTAGATGATGATCCATTTAAATAGCACTGGTGGGGGTCCTTCATGCTGTTTAATGCGTGTTCCGCTGTGGGAGGTTAAGAGAGGGCGTAGGCTGGAGCATGGAGCTCCAAAATGACAGTGCTGGCGTCAAATTGGCGTTCCACACTGATTGACATCATGATCTGCTTGCTCTGTTTGCTGCCGGCGGTGGTTAGGTGCACGCGCTAACCCCTTTACAAATATGGCGTCTGGCGCACTTCCTGTTGGAAGTTTGTGCGCGCGCTTCGCAAATGCCATTTTGGTAGTTTAAGAGGCCTCGTAGCACCCAGAAAACGGGTGCTACGGGGCCCAATTTCAACCCCTGGAACTCTGATATTCAGAATCATGCACCCAGCTAGACTTAGGATTGTCAACCTGCCAAGATTGTCCTGGAAAAATCATTTAGGCCTTAAAAAGTTGTGCACTTTTGAAATTTTCATTGAACACTTTAGTTTATTAGTTAATAAATATATTGGAGATGCGGCAAAAGGCATATTTGACTGAGCGGAGCGGTTGAAGGTGGGAGGTCATGTAATGAAACCTCTAGGATATGTCCAATCAGTGTTGGCAACCCTAGCTCTGCCCCCTCCTACATCGGTGGCCACATTTGGAGTGGGCAGAGGTTCCACTTTCAACAAGTCATTCAGGAAAATTTATTGCAAGGCGTGGAGCTAACATATCTGAGTCCCTGATTAGTTTCCTGCCCAAAGTTGTGCCTGAGTATGCTGGAATGGCTGCAGATTTTTGGGCCACTATTTGCTCACCAATTGAAAGGTTTGTGCCTATTTACCGCCAGCTATGGTTCTATTTGGCCAGCTTTGGGAGGGGGGGGGGAATTCATGGCTGCCACCAGCGTTGCCGGCAACTCAGGTTAATGGCTGCTGAAAATGGACTCAGACCTACCTGATAAAAATTTGCACTGGGGGCGAAAGATTTTTAGCCCAGCGCTAACTTACTATGTAACGCCCTCCTGGTGGCGTTCGTGCAGGCCGGGAAGTTGAAGTTCCCGTCCTGAAGTAGCGTTTTAGCTTCTAACAGCCTCTGGGAGTGAGGCTCTGGTTCGCAAGGAATTGTAGACGATTAAAAGGGCTATGAATTAAAGGGGTAATGCATTCGGAACTAATAAAAATTAAAACGAAGTGAAAAAATGCAGTTTTCTGCCCTTGCTGCGTTAAAAAAAAATAACATTAGAAAGAAGTCCCAAATGGGAGTTTTCAGCACTTAAAGCTGAATTATCTTTCGAACTCAAAACATGGGAAAAGTGCTTCAGCACTAACACAAATGCCTCAGCGAGCCAGGCAAGGGGCCCCCAGGGTCTCACAAGCAGCACTCCAGCTTTTTGTGCAGGGGGTCAACACTGCAAGACAGGTCCTATACCCACAGCAGCCATGTGGTCCTCCAGAAAGAATGATGCGGGACCACATCATCGAGGCCACCACTGCCAGCAATGTCGCCCCACATCCTGGCTCCAGTGTCCAAAGAAGCTTCATGACCTCAGACCACTGGTCAAGGTCAGTGAATGCATCTTCAAAAGCCAGCTTCCACCAACTGCAACACAAGCCTCACACTGCTCAATGCATGACTCCCCCCCCACCACAATCAATCACCTACCAACAATCTGTACCAATTGTAATGATATCAGCAAATAGTGATGATATTTGTCTGTGTTTGATTACTTATGCCTTACAGCATATTTGTCTGTGTTTTTGATTACTTGTGCCTGACCAGCAGAGGTCATGTGAGAGACAAGCAGTCCAGAGGAGTTTTTACTTTCAGTTTCATTCTAGATGCATCACAGCATAGTGTGTTCTGTAAAAAGCTGTAGAAAGTCTTGAACAAGACTTTAGATTAAACAACATTCTCTTTCAGAAATGAGTCTTTATTGAACCCAAAAAGAAATCAAAACATGATGTCAGAAGTGGCTGAAAGAGAAAAAATCTGAAGTTAGCAACTTGATGGGACAGTGAAAGCAGTTGTGGCAAGTAAGCGAAATCAGCTCTCCACATATTAGCAAGCCAGAAGAGAACATCGTTGCTTACCATTAGAGAATAGCTAACAAAGTGAAAAAATGGAAGGTTTACTCCCACCGGCGATGCTTCAATTGACAGGTAATGTGGCTGAAAATTGGAGAAGCTTCAAACAACGTTTAGAGTTGTATTTAGCGGCAATCGGAGCTGACGAGAAAAGTGATAAACAAAAATCGTCCGTGTTCTTACATGTCGTGGGTGATGCAGCGCTGGAGGTATATAATAATTTCATATTTGCTGTTGATGGAGACAAAATGAAGCTAGATAAAATAATGGAACAGTTTGAGGCCTACTGCATAACTAAACGCAACGTGACCTTTGAGAGGCACAAATTTTTCACATGTGTACAGAAAATCGGCGAGACTATTGATCAGTATGTGACTGAACTGAGAAACCGGAGCAAATCGTGTGAATTTGGGGGACTCACAGACTCGCTGATAAAAGACAGACTGGTGTGTGGTATTCCAGATAATGGCCTAAGGGAAAGGCTGCTAAGAGAGCAAGATCTAGACCTGGGAAAAGCCATAGCATTGTGTAGGGCTACAGAGACTGTGAAGTTGCAGGCAAAGGAGCTGTTCAGTGACAGTAGCTGCAACGTGGATGCAGTGAGAAAGAACGGATACAAACCGTTTAACAAAGAGAGCGCCAATGTGAAAAAGGAGACGTGGCCAGCAAACGAAAATGAAAGAGACAATCGGAAGTCATGTAGTGGATGCGGTACACAGCATCCACCAAGAAAGTGTCCAGCATATGGTAAAACATGCAATAGATGCAACAAAAACAACCATTATGCCCGTTGCTGTAAGAACCAAGCGCAACAAAGCAAGGTCCATACAGTAGATGAAAGCGAGATAGAGGAATTCAATGTAGATGTTGTGTCTGAAAACAAAAAAGAACGAGACTGGATGTTGACACTAAAAGTGAATGACATACACATTCCATTTAAATTGGATACTGGAGCACAAGTTAATGTGATATCAGAGACCGATTTTAAGAGAATTAGACCCAGACCAAAGTTACATGGAATACAAGTGAGAGTGACCGGATACTCAGGTACTGATATACCAGTGAAAGGAAAATGCATTGTCAAAGTAACACACAAGGACAGAGAGCACACGCTAGCATTAATCGTGGTGCCAAAGGATGTGCAAGCCATACTAGGGTTAAAAGCCTGTGAGAGACTGAACCTGGTAAAGAGAGTCCTCGTTGTGGAAAGCGAAGGAGAGACAGTCTATGATGAACTCATGAAAGAGTACAAAGACCTATTTAAGGGTCTAGGCTGCATTCCAGGAGAACACACGATCAGAGTAGATAAAAGTATGACACCGGTCATACATCCACGCAGAAAAGTTCCGTTTGCTCTTCAAAAGCAACTGAAGGCAGAGTTGGACAGGATGGAAAGCCTGAACGTGATTCAGAAGATAGATGAGCCAACTGAGTGGGTGAGTTCACAGAATCACAGAATCACAGAAACCCCACAGTGCAGATAGAGGCCATTTCGGCCCATCGAGCCTGCACCGACACATATCCCACCCGATCCCTGTAACCCCTACACCAACACATATCCCACCCTATCCCCGTAATCCCACGTATTTAATCCCCCTAACACTAAGGGTCAATTTATCATAGCCAATCAACCTAACCCGCACATCTTTGGACTGTGGGAGGAAACCGGAGCACCCGGAGAAAACCCACGCAAACACGGGGAGAATGTGCAAACTCCACCTCGTCATAGTGGACAAAAAGAATGGAAAGCTCAGAATTTGCCTGGATCCAAGAGATCTAAACAGAGCAATAAAGAGAGAGCACTTCAAGCTCCCTACACGTGAGGAAATCATGGCACAGTTTGCAAATGCAAAATATTTCAGCAAGTTAGATGCGTCCTCAGGATTTTGGCAGATGAAGCTGGACGAAGCAAGTTCAAGACTGTGCACGTTCAACACTCCATTTGGCAGATACAGATTCCTAAGGTTACCATTTGGCATTGCCTCAGCTCCTGAAGTGTATCACAAGACTATCCATATGATCTATGAGCACCTGGAGGGAGTTGATACATCAATGGATGACATCATAGTATGGGGAACCACGAGAACTGAGCATGACGAGAGACTGAAAAAAGTGCTGGAAGCAACAAGGAAAACAAACCTGAAGCTGAATAGAGAGAAATGCCAGCTCGGGGTGACAGAACTGACATTCGTGGGAGATATCCTTAGCAGTGAGGGCATCAGACCAGATCCCAGAAAGGTGTCCGCCATTGAGAATATGCCAAGGTCACAATGCAAAAAGGACGTGCAGAGGTTTAATGGAATGATCAACTACATGGGTAAATTCATATCCAACCTCTCAGAAAAAATAGCGCCACTGAGAAGACTAACTGAAAAGAACATAGAATGGAAATGGAATCATGAGCATGAGAAGTCATGGAGCGATCTAAAGAAACTGCTCACAGAGGAACCAGTTCTGAGGTTTTATGACCCAGCGAGACCCATCAAGATATCATCAGATGCATCACAGAGTGGGCTCGGTGCCGTTCTTCTGCAACAATATGACTACTGGCAACCTATTGCATATGCATCGCGCTCAATGACAGACGCGGAGACGCGATATGCTCAAATAGAAAAGGAGCTGCTCAGCATCACATACGCCTGTGAAAGATTTCACCAGTTTGTGGCAGGACAAGCAATCAGTGTAGAGACTGACCATAAGCCCTTGATTGCATTGTTCCAAAAGCCACTGAAAAGCTGTCCGCTTAGAATACAAAGAATGATGATCAGGCTGCAACGCTACACACTGAATGTTGCGTACACACCGGGTAAGCTGATGTATACAGCAGACACGTTGTCCAGAGCTGTTGACCCAAGTGAGCCCGCAAACACCACAATGGATGAAAAAGTGAACGCCTACGTGGACATGATCACAAGTGCACTGCCCATAGCAGATGCAAAAATGGAGCTCATAAAGACTGAGACAAACAAAGATGAAACAATGAGACGACTGAGAAAAAGCATCTTGGATGGAAGGCCCAACATGAAGCAAGACTGCTCACCTGATATAGCAGAGTACTGGAACTGCAGGGCGGAACTATCAGTGGTCGAAGACATCATCTACAAAGGAAGTAAAATAGTTATCCCAAAGAGTCTGAGAAGAGAGATGCTAAAAAAGATCCATGGAGGACATCTGGGAATCGAAAAGTGTAAGAAAAGAGCACGAGAGGTGATGTACTGGCCACGAATCAACCAAGATGTGACAAATGAGGGGTCAAACTGCACAATATGCCTGAAATATCGAGCAAGCAATCCGGTAGAACCACTAAAGCCACACCCAGCACCAGACAGACCTTACCAGAAGGTAGGCGCTGACCTATTCGTATGCCAAGGGAAGGACTATCTTGTCGTCACAGACTATTACTCCCTGTATCCAGAGGTTTGTAGACTGTACACCACCACTGCAGAAGCTGTGATAAGAAGTATGAAAGCCATATTCTCCAGACATGGCGTGGCAAGCGAGGTCTTCACAGACAACGGACCCCAGTTTAACAATGCAAATTTCCGACACTTTGCCAAAGAGTGGGACTTTGTCCACACAACGTCAAGTCCTCACTATCCACAGTCCAATGGACTAGTGGAAAAATCGGTCCAGACAGTGAAAAGACTGATGTACAAGGCAAAAGACAGTGGAACTGACTTCTACCAAAGCATGCTTGTATACCGCACAACGCCGCTCGAGTGTGGTATGTCACCAGCCCAACTCCTGATGGGACGTCGGCTAAGGTCAAACCTACCCATCCCGGAGAACCTCCTGAAAACAAAAGAGGGGGAGAAAGTGAGGAAGTTCAAAGAGCAACAGAAAGAAAAGCAAAAGTACTACTATGACAGAGGAACACAAAACCTACCTGAACTCCACACTGGTGACCAAGTAAGGTTGAAAGACAAAACAAACACATGGACTCAGAAGGGAACTGTCCTGAGTGAAGTTCAACCAGGATCATACACCATTCAGACAGATGAGGGTGCTGTTCTGAGAAGAAATAGTCGAGATCTTCTCATGGGACAAGCCACAGCAGGTCAAGAGACTGATACTGGTGAACAACCTGATCACACAGCTGAGAACCAATCATCTGAGGCAACAACTCAGATTCAAGGACAATCAATCAGAAAATCCTCAAGACACGTGAAGCCTCCTGAGAGACTCATTGAGCAAATTTAAGGACTATTGTTAAAGAAGGAAGTAATGTTATCTTATTCTTTCTTCAAGTTCTAGTGTATTGACATATTTCATGTGAACACACAAAGCAAGGGTAAAAAACCTTGATCATGATAATGATAATGTAAGTTCATTAAATGTTGTTAGTTAAAAGTAAAATACTTTTGTTTTAAGAAAGGGAGGTGTAATGATATCAGCAAATAGTGATGATATTTGTCTGTGTTTGATTACTTATGCCTTACAGCATATTTGTCTGTGTTTTTGATTACTTGTGCCTGACCAGCAGAGGTCATGTAAGAGACAAGCAGTCCAGAGGAGTTTTTACTTTCAGTTTCATTCTAGATGCATCACAGCATAGTGTGTTCTGTAAAATCTGTAGAAAGTCTTGAACAAGACTTTAGATTAAACAACATTCTCCTTCAGAAATGAGTCTTTATTGAACCCAAAAAGAAATCAAAACACCAATCATGATGCACACCTTCTGTTCCTAGCCTCTCCTCACCCTCTTGGAGGAGTTGGAGCTGGACTTTCTTGGCAGGGGCATGGCTGAGCCCTTGGCCAGTGGTAGGGCAGAAAGGATACAAGATGCTGGTATCCTCATATGTTATCCTCCTTCTGGCATGCACCTCATGCTTTCCCACCCTCCCCTCACCACAACTCCACCCTTGTGCCTTCCTCATTTCATATACCCAAGAAATGCAGCCTGCCCAGCCAGTGGTTGGCCAAGAAGAGGGAGAGGAGAGTGAAGAAGAAGAAAAAGAAACACCGTCACTTGATTTCATACTCCCAGCCACCAGCTCCTCAATGTCAGCCAGCAAATCCATTCATAGTGTCCCTCACTGGAAGTCAGCAGCCTTCTACTGACCATAAGTAGGATAGACAAAGGCACACAGAAGACAGTCACTAAGAGAATACATAAGGGCAATGAGTTGATTTCTTGATATCACATCGGATGGATAGATATATAAAGTTGGATTGGAAGGTTTGCTTTGTGGTGACTTTTATTTCAGCATCGTGGCCAATAGGATGCTGTGATAGTCAGTAACAGAGGGAAGGTAAGGTGTGGGGCCAATGTTGAAAGGGGAATTGGGGTTGTGGTCACTGGTGTTAAGTATGTGTATTGTATTGAACAATTAACACAAAGACTTAAACGTATAACTCAAACAGGTCTTTACTGGTTGGAGGTAGGGACTATACATAGGTCTTTACTTCATGCCCACAGGCGGGAACTGAGGGGGATCAGTACCCACAGTACTATTTATACCCCTATGGCCAGGAGTGGTACTGCGTATCACTACGCCCAACAAGTAGTGCAGTCCTGTCCATAGGTTCAAAGTAGCACACATATTACATACACAACATTCCTCCCTTCCTAGCTTTACAGTCATCTCCCCATTTAACATAACGTAATAACATATATACATATATAACTTCAGGTTTACATAACAGAATAACATAGATACATAGATAACTTCATGTCAAAAACAGATCACAGATTCAGTCTCTGCGGAAAACAGTTCACAGATTCAATCTCTGTGGTGTAGTCGGTTCACGTTGCTAGAGTGACTCATTCAATAGTCCTTCCATGGATTTAACAGTTTGAACTTCCGAACTGAATTGGCTCCGTTCGGAGGGACCACGTGTGTGATCTGGTAGAGGTGATAATGGTTCAGATGGGTCATCTTCTGTTTTTACTTTTCCTTTTCTGCTTCTTGGAGACTCTCTGGGCTCCATTGTCAGCTGCCACAGCTGCCAGCTGCATGCGCAGTTCCTCCTTCTCTTCCTCCTGTTTCCGTCGTAGAGCCAGCTTCTCCCGATGTTCCGTAGACTTTTGGTGCTCCTCCATGATTTCTGCACTTTGGGAGTCGAAGTTACAAGCTGGGCAGGACAAGACATCGTAATATTCGGTGTCGTCCTGAGCTAGACCAGTGAGAGGGTCGTCTATTTCCTCCATACCTAGCTGGACGTTAGCCAGCTCTTGTTCCAAATCCAGACATCTTTCCTGAAGAGACTTCTTCATGTGTACCTCTGCATCCAGCTTTTTCTGGGCTTTCAGCAAGTCGTTTACTAGTGACCTCATTTGTGATTTTAATACTTCAACTTCCTTTGGAGATTGATTGATCGGACTATGCAATCCCTCTACCGGAGCAGCTGTTTCAGCGGTCTGTTGTTCTACGTTGACGTGAGTCAGCGTACTTTTGGCATCCAAGGGCTGCTCTGTTGCAGTCATCTCAGTCTGTGTTGCCACCTCAGCTCTTCCAATAACCTTTGAGAGCTCCGAACCCCTTTCGTTTGAATATTGAAGTTCATGTTCAAGTTTTTCCCATTTCAGAGTCCTGTCCTTCAGCATATGCAGGAGTTGGCTGACCGTTAACTCCTCTGACATCAGACGTTTTGTGTGCTCCTGCTCCATTTTCTCCATCAGCTGCTTCTGTTGTCTTTCCAGATTCTCCAACTCTATATCAAAGAACTCTTTCGTTGCATTCAACTCTTGCTCAAAACGGCGAAGCATTTGTTCTAATTGCTGTTGTAGTTTGAAATGGAGTTGAGTTCGAGCCCGGTGTCCCTCAGAAATGGGCACATCAGTAGACTTGCCAGACTCAGAATCCACAGTTAAACTATGTTGTTGTTGCTCAGTGGAATTCTGTGCTGAAACTTTGTCTTTTGCACCTGAGTTGGGCTTACCATCATCCGTTCCAGAGTCTGGGCCGACTATCTTCACCGAGTTCTCACTCGTTATTGTTTGTAGGAAATGCCAGTCCATATTCATTTTCCTAATCCACTCCCGTCCTAGTAGTGGAGGACCTCCTTCAGATATCACATATAAGTCCATTATTTGACTGTCTTCGCCCTTGTGGGCCACTGCAACCTCTATTTTCCCGATGGGGTACACTCTTTGCCCCGTGTATGTTTTCAATATAATCCCCGTATCCTGTAGGGGAATATGTTGGAATAACTTTCCGTAATCTTTCTTATTTATGACCGTCAATGCCGATCCAGTGTCCAATTCCAGTTTTACTTGGACTCCTTCTATCTGAAGAGTGACCCAAATTGTCTGGAGGTCTGCACCCTTACCAGCGTTGAGTACTCTTAAGCTAGCCAGTTCATTACAGCTTAAGCTAGCCAGTTCATTACTGCTAGCGTCTGAATCGGACTCCTGTTCGGTCACCTTGTGTACCTTTGCGTATTTTCCTTGCGGTGACTTCTTGTTGCTGGTCTTCTTCCCTGACCTGCATACTCTAGCTATATGTCCAAGCCTACCACAAGTTCTACATTCTTGGTTTTTAAACCAACACTGGTTCTGATCATGCGTTGTCTTTCCACAACGATAACATTTGCCAGAACTCACACCCAATTTGTGTGCACTGAGCTCCGGTGACCGTAGCTGCATTACTGCCGTGCCTCTCGCTGCGGCTTCGTGTGCTGCTGCCATAGTGACCGCCTTCTCAAGCGTCAGCTCATTCTCCTCGAGCAGTCGCTTTTGTGTATCCTGTTTAAATAAACCACACACAAATTTGTCTCGTAGTGCATCTGTCAATCCCGTTCCAAACTGGCAATATTTCGCTAATTTACGCAATTCCAGCAAATATTCAGCATTGCTTTCATGCTGTAGCTGCCTTCTGTCGTAAAATTTAAATCGTTCCGCTAGCATCAGCGGCGTGGGGTTTAGATGATCTTTCAGGACAGTAACAATCTTATCGAACGTCTTATCCGCCGGTTCATCTGGTGATAACAGGTGTTTCAATTGCCCGTACGTCTTCGCACCCATTAAATTTAATAATGTTAGAGCTTTATCTTGGTCACGAATTTTATTGGCCTTACAATAATTTTTTACTCTTTCAACATATATGGCCCAATCTTCGAGGTCACTATCAAAGGTGCTAATATTCCCGTGTTTAGGCATTGTAGATTTGCAATTTCTCAGATTTTATTTTCTTTACTTGTTATCAAAGATGGCGGCTTCCCGCTCTTGCCGTCGTCCTCCGCCCACAAAATGGCGGTTTTCCCGCGCTTGGCGGTCTTCACCCGTCCCCCGACGCCGTCTCCCTTCAGCCCTCGAGTGCGGCCCTTATCTTCGCCGCGATCGATAGCCCGCGCTGTGCACCGCGACTCTCGCACCTTGAGCTTCTGCAGCCGCCGCGCCTTTCAGTCCGAGTGCGGCTCTTATCTTTGGTCCCGATCGCTGGCCCGGCTGCGCCCCTCACTTCAAAGCGGCCCGGCCCTTATCTGCCGATCGCTATCGCCCTACCTCTCTCTCTTCCCCAGTCCTGTCTTTACTCCGGTTCACAAGCTGATGGAGGCTTCAGGGTCCTAATGCCTGTCTCTTCCAGTCGCTGGAAGCTGTCAGGATTTCTGCTGCCCTTCAGTTTTGAGTGGGGTGTTGAGGATTGAAACCTCTCTTCAACGTCCTGTCTTTGGACGAAGCCGCCTGGAATAACTGCCGCAGGGTAAGAGCCTGACTCGTCGCCAGTGTTAAGTATGTGTATTGTATTGAACAATTAACACAAAGACTTAAACGTATAACTCAAACAGGTCTTTACTGGTTGGAGGTAGGGACTATACATAGGTCTTTACTTCATGCCCACAGGCGGGAACTGAGGGGGATCAGTACCCACAGTACTATTTATACCCCTATGGCCAGGAGTGGTACTGCGTATCACTACGCCCAACAAGTAGTGCAGTCCTGTCCATAGGTTCAAAGTAGCACACATATTACATACACAACAACTGGGACCGCAGGTAGATGATTCCCTCCCGGATATCCGAAAGGGGCTGTTCGGATTGCATCCTTCCTTCATCTTCCTCTTCTTCTGCTTCCTCCTCATCTGTTTCTTCCTCTTCTGTGTTTTCCTCTTCCCTCTGTGAGCAGATGCTGTAAATCTGAAATGACAGCATAAAATGCTGCAAATACTCAGCAGGTCAGGCAGCATCTTAACCTAAGACATGAACTCTATTTCTCTCTCCATGGATGTTGCCTGACCCTGCTGAGTATTTGCAGTACTTTGTCTTCTCAGAGGCCCTCCTTTACCATCCGAGGCCTCGCAAGCTTCCAGCAGCACCCCCTACACATTAAAAAAAACTTTTAACATCTATTGCAGCAAGCCACTACTTCAGTAAAATTAAAAAAAACAGTCCTAAAGCTTAAATGCAAACTTACCTGAAAGATGAGTATGTCCCTTTAAGAGGTGCTGACAGTTCAGCACTAGGGTCGGAGTTCACTGTGGTGATGTTAAGTCGGCGTGCGTCACCACTCTGCCATTTTTCTTTTTCAGGACGATACCTCTGAATGGCAGTGCTATCTGGCCTACGAAAATGGAGTACGCCACGGGACCCGCCACCAGCTGGTGAAAGAGTGGCGGCCACCCTCTTTTCGCCATTTTTTGCTGGTAATGGGTGGTGTTAAGCCCCCAAATATTTAGCCCTACATATTTTGACAATTTCTATGGGATATAGGAATGACGAATAGAGGGACAAAATGTACATCAAACACTTCTCAAGTATCATTCTTTTTTTAAAAAGACACACGGCCACTGAAAACCCCAGGCCATTTAGTGCACTCCCACTGTAACTTCAGCAGAAGTACTTTGAAATGGCCAGAAACTCATCCAGAACCTGGATATGCCAGGTCTTAGTCTTGCAGCAAAGTTTTGGGAATAGCCTGTTGTGGGTGAGGGCGGAAAGAGACGCTTTCTTCAGCCCAAACATGGCCATCAAAAAGGGGCGTAGGGGTGGGCTTGGGGTAGGGCCTCCAAACATCATTTTTTTTGCATTCCGGCCTTCTAGTGGACTCGGTGGAGACGAGGCGCACCTAACCAACACAGGCGGAAGATGGGTGTACCTAAGGTTCCACACCAGGTTCGAGGTCTGCGCCCCCTCCTTGCCAAGGAAGCTGCAAGGCTGAACAGTATGGGCTCAATTTTAACTCAGGTGCAGGCTGTTGTCGTGTTATCTGAATTTCGTGTTTCCCACATGAATCTAAATGGATGTGGGAGATTAGTGCAATTTAAACTCAATTGGCCAATTGATTTCCAACGTGTGGGAAACCTTTGCAAAGGGGTTTTTCATGACTGAAAGTTCCCTCCAATGATGGCATCATTGCTGCTGCATTTAAGGTCCACAGCAAGCCTGGCTTCTTCTGCAGGCTTCCAAGCTTCCTCCATTTGGTGTCAGAGGGACCTGCAGGAAAGATGAAAAGCGTGAGGGCAAGAGCAGCTCCTCGCTTTGATGAGGCGGCACTGCAAGCATTGGTGGATGGGGCTAGGGCCAACAGGGAGGTCCTGTTCCCTTCATCAGGGAGGAAGAGGCCTCCCACTCAGACCAAGGTTGTGTGGAAGCAGGTGGCTGAGGAGGTCAACTCCTTGGGAGTCACCTGCAGAACCTGGATACAGTGCAGGAAAAGATTTCATGACCTTCAGCGCACTGGAAAAGTGAGTATGAATTTCCCATCACCCTCAATCTGATCCCCATTGCCTTTCCTCACCAGCACTCAGCTTTAGAAATCTCTTCCTCTACATCCCACTTGACACTGACATCCATGCACCCTTACCCATTCCCTCTCTCTCTATGCTCACATTCACATAATGATTCCACCATGCAGCCCTCACACGCCCTATCACTCTGATGCTTTGAACACAACTGACAACACACAGGGAGGGCCCTTGGTCTTGCAACCTCACTCCTTCTTTGTCTCCTTCTAAGTACCTATGCTATGCAATCTCTACACTCATTCCTTCATTCTCACTCAACCTCCACTTGTCTCCCTCATTGCACTAAAAGAGAGCTCACAACAAGAGAGAGCGAGCCAGGACAGGAGGAGGACCACCCTCAATAGCCCACCTGACCCCCTGGGAGGAGGCTGTCCTGGAAATCATCGGCATTGAGGATAATTCGCGCGTGGGGGATGGACAGACGGGTGCAACACAGCAAGCTGGTGACAGAAAAGTTTCCCATCTCTCTCTTTGACATTGCATGAGTCGCTGAAAGTTATTGTGAAGCTGTAACAGATGCACTTATGAGCATCTGCAAAAAGTTATGTGCATGAAGTCTTTGCATCACATCTCTGACTCTTTCCTTTACTCCCCCACAGGACCATCACAAGCATCCGTCCCCCCTAGCCAGGAAGAAGAGGCTGAGCAGCCAGACTCCTCAGAGGAAGCTGCAACCTCTGTGGGCGCAGCGTTACCAGAATTCAGCGCACCCAGCACCAGCGCAGACACTCACACCTCGGTGGGACCTTCGGGACATAGAATAATGTTGTCACCTGTGTATCACAGCTCACAAATGAGCATCAGCAGATTGTGGAGACAGGGACAGCAGTGGAGAGTCCTAGTCGGAGGGCGCAGGAATCTGCCAGCTCGGCTCAGCAGCATGTCAACCCTCTGCCTCTGGGTCTATCCATAAGATCAGAGGTGATGGAACTCCAGGCACAGATGCAGGAGTCTCTGGCAGGTTTTGTCTCCAGGGTCGCTGCGAGTGTGGAGCGAATGGAGGAGTCCATAGCGAACATGAACAGAGCCTTTGTGGAGTCATTGGCTCATGAACGCATCAACACGGAAAGGATGGCTACCTCCGTGGAAACGATTGCTACCTCCGTGGTAAGGCTGGCTACCATACAGGAGAGGATGGCTATGGTAGAGGAGAGTAGGGCTACGGCCATGGAGGAGCTTAGTCGCCAGGGTTTGGAAAACATGGTCATTGTTCAGAATAGAATGACATCTTTTGAGGAGCGATGGGCATCTATTGAACAGAGAAACCAGACCTTCATGGAAGTCCTTCTGAGTAGGACTGCCATTGCAGATACGGATCCCCATGGTCCCCCTGATGTGCAGCAAGGTGCTCTCCAGCCACTTGCAGGCGCGGAGGGGGACCTGACCCATGAGAGGGAGGTTGGTGGCAGACCTCAAGGAAGTGGGGGTTCCTCTCCAAGCGCTCACACTTCCATGCCACTGCAGAGCCCTTGGTCAGGGCTCCACCGGAGTCCACACCCAAGTGAGATAGACATCTCAACCCCTGCACACCTGCAGGAGCAGCAGACTGTTGCCGAGCCCTGACAGGTTCGCAACCCCAGAGGATGCCCGCCAAAGGCGTCGAGACAGGAGCAGCAGGAAAGTGAGCAAGGGGCCTCCACATCTGCTGAAGCCACAGGGGAACCACTACGTAGGAGCACGCATAAGGGGAAGATAAAGCACAAGTAGTCACAAGGGTAGTCACTTGGGTGAAATTTGATGTATTGTTAGAAAAATCCATCAGATTAATAATGTTAATAAAAAATCTGATGGCGACTGCTGTAGTTGTGGCGTGTGTCATTTTGTGAATGGGACTTTCACATTGAGGGCTTAGGATTACTTGCAATTGTCAGTATGCTGGTCAAATAGTTAGGAATCCGCAGTGTCTTGGCCATTGTCAATGCTCTGGTAAGAAGCTGCAAGGCAAAAGTGTTTGATTGACTAGGCTAAGCAAATCTGGCCAGGATGAGTGCGTTCCTTGCATCCTGGGTAGCAATGTTCTCGCGTAATGCTGCCGCTGGTTGATGGGCCTCTGCAGGATATTCGTTTTCGCCCTCCTCCTCCTCCTCCCCTCCTCCTCCTCCTCATCTGAGGAGGATATGTGAGGAGCCACTTGGTCCTCAGGAATCTGCAAGCCACAACGCTGTGCCATGTTGTGAAGTGCACAGCAAACCACGACGATTCTGGAGACCCTGGCTGCTGAGTACTGCAGGGCTCCACCTGATCTATCCAGGCATCTGAAGCGCATCTTCAGCAAACCGAAGGTTTGTTCGAAAATGGCTCTGGTGGAAATGTGGCTGGAGTTGTAGCGCTCCTCAGCTTCGTTGGCTGGCCTCCTCAACGGCATTAGCAGCCACGTCCTCAGGAGATAGCCCTTGTCTCCAAGTAGCCATCCGTTAAGTTGGTCTGGCGGACTGAATAGCGGAGGCACACTAGACTGGGGCAGTATGAAGGAGTCATGGCAACTGCCAGGGTACATGGCGCAAACATGCAAAATCTCCTTCTTGTGGTCACACACCAGCTGAACTTTGAGGGAGTGGAAACACTTGCGGATGACAAAAATACCTGGATTGCGATGGGGTGCCCTAAGGGCCACATGTGTGCAGTCAACGAAGCCCTGCACCCTTGGATAGCCTGCCAGGTGAGCAATCCAACTGCTCACGCCGTGACACTTGCTCGATCCTTAGTGAAATGGATGTGATTGTGTGCAAGGGCAAAGAGGGCATTGGTTACCTGCGTGATGCAAGTGTGTGCGGCCATCTGGGAGATGCCACTGATGTCTGCTGCTGATCCCTGGAATGAGCCTGAGGCAAAAAAGTTGAGTGCGGTGGTGACTTTGACGGCCACTGGTAATGCTTGCCCACCTGGTCCTCTGGGCAGCAGGTCTTGCTGTAGCATTGCACAGATGTCAGTCACTACCTCTCGCGAAAGTCGGAGCCGCCTTTGGCACTGCTGCTCAGACATGTTGAGATAGGTGACCCTGCGTCTGTAGACCCTGTTTGTGGGGTATCTCCTGCGCCGACGGGCTTCCAGGCGCTGGCCCCTTCTGGCCTGTGCAGCTTCAGGTGGGTGAGCAGCAGCCTGGCGCTTCTGCTGCTGTTGCTGGTTCTGCTGTTGTTCCTGGTTCTGCTGCTGCCGTGGCTGGTGCTTGAGCTCCTCTAATGCCCAGATGGGAAGGAAATAAATGGCTCCCATGTTTCTGGTATATGCCTGCGTTGAGGAAGCGCTGAGTGAAGGTGGCGAGAGGGGTTTCCCAGGAGGCCACACTGGAGATGGATGTGATGTGCCAAATAACTGCCCGAATCCGTGAAGTTAAAGCTTAAGACAGAAGCCTTTTATTAAATAAGAATCATGGCAGAGTTAACAGAGTACATCATCGACCGAGCCCTTGGTAGAACATACCAGAAGAGGGGCGGGGCCAGGGAGGAGCATTAGTGGTTCCCCCCGGTGGAACATTCCAGACATTACAGTACAAGTACAAATATCAGAACACAGTTATTTCATCACATTCACCCCCTGCTATAGATTCACTCTGTCAGGAGGTCTGATAATCCTCTGGGAATGACGTAACTCTTGCTGAGGCTCCTCCCGGAGTACTAACTCTGGTTCATTCGAATTCCCAGAATCATCAGTATTTTCCACACTGAGGGTTTGTGTCTCTGAAGGTCCAATACCACGATTGAAAACTCTACTCTGAGTCGAACTCTTTTCGAGCTCCAGCAGGTGCAAGATCTTTAATAGAGACCGTATCCTCTCGCCCATCCGAATATTGAATATACGCATACTGGGGATTAGCATGGAGGAGTTGTACTTCCTCCACCAGTGGATCAGTCTTGTGGCCTCTCACATGTCTGCGCATCAACACAGGGCCCGTGGTCGTCAACCATGTGGGTAACGATACTCCATTAGTAGCTTTTCTTGGAAAACTAAACATCCTTTCATGAGGGGTGGCATTCGTCGCTGTACACAAAAGAGACCTTATGGAATGCAGCACGTCTGGCAGGACATCCTGCCAGCGAGAGGTCGGCAGGCCTCGTGACTTCAGAGACAGTACGATAGCCTTCCACACTGTCGCATTTTCTTTCTCGACCTGCCCATTACCACGAGGGTTATAGCTGGTAGTTCTACTCGTTGCAATCCCCTTCGATAGCAAAAACTGTCGTAATTCTTCGCTCATAAAGGAAGAACCCCTATCACTATGTATATAGTTAGGCATGCCGAACAAGGAAAACAGTTGGCAGAGGCATTTAATTACAACAGCACTAGTCACATCCGGACAGGGGATAACAAAAGGGAACCGAGAGTACTCGTCTATAATATTAAGAAAATAGACATTACGGTCGCTCGATGGAAGGGGACCTTTAAAATCGAGACTCAAACGCTCAAATGGTCGAGTTGCTTTAATAAGATGAGCTGGCTCGGACGGCTTATAGAAGCGGGGTTTGCATTCAGCACAAACATGACAGGTTCTGGTCATTGTCCGGACCTCCTCAATAGAGTAGGGTAGATTGTGAGACTTAATGAAGTGGTTCATTCTGGTAACACCAGGGTGGCAGAGTGCGTCGTGGAGACTTTGAAGCTTATCTGTACCTAGACTAGCACATACTCCTCGTGACAAAGCATCCGATGGCTCATTAAATACTCCAGGCCTGTACTGAATATCATAGTCATATGTTGACAGTTCTACTCGCCATCTTAAAATCTTATCATTTTTGATCTTGCCTCTCTGCTTAGTGTTGAACATAAAGGTCACAGATCGCTGGTCAGTAATGAGCGTAAAATGTTGGCCAGCGAGATAATGTCTCCAATACCTGACTGCTTCAATAATTGCCTGTGCCTCCTTTTCCACTGAAGAATGTCAAACTTCTGGTCCTTGCAATGTACGAGAGAAGAAAGCTACTGGTCTACCAGCTTGGTTAAGAGTTGCTGCCAACGTAAAATCAGATGCATCACTTTCCACTTGAAATGGGATCTTCTTATCCATGGCACATACCACTGCCTTCTCAATGTCCCATTTGATATTAAGGAAAGCCTCCTGAGCTTCCGCCGATAGCGGAAAAGACGTCGACTTAATAAGAGGTCGGACTTTATCTGAGTAGCTAGCCACCCACTGGGCATAGTACGAGAAGAATCCCAGACACCTTCTTAAAGCTTTTACAGTGTGAGGTAAAGGTAATTCCTTAAGTGGGCGTAATCTTTCAGGGTCTGGCCCGATTACCCCATTCTCCACAACGCAACCAAGAATACACAAACGTGTAGTATTGAAGGCACACTTGTTTTCGTTGTAGGTCAGGTTTAACCTCTTTGCAGTCTCTAGGAACTTCGCGAGATTTTGATCATGCTCCCGTTGGTCACGCCCACAGATGGTAACATTGCTTCCAACGCGTATTCATCCACCATACGATCCATCTCCCGTTGAAAGACGGATACCCCATTCGTCACTCCAAAGGGCACCCGAAGGAATTGGAACAGGCGCCCATTAGCTTCGAAGGCCGTATAAGGTCGGTCTTCTATTTTGATGGGGAGTTGATGGTAGGCAGACTTTAAATCAATGGTGGAGAACACGCGGTACTGAGCTATCTGGTTCACCATCTCAGAAATACGAGGCAAAGGATAGGCGTCTAATTGGGTATACAAGTTTATAGTCTGGCTATAATCGACCACAAGTCTTTTCTTCTCATTAGTTTTAACCAGCACCACCTGGGCACGCCACGGGCTACCACTGTGTTCGATGATTCCCTCCCGTTGAAGCCTTTCCACTTCCTCTTTTATAAATGTTTTATCTTCTGAACTATACCGTCGACTCTTAGTCGCTATAGGTCTACAATTAGGAGCAAGGTTCGCAAACAAAGAAGGCGGACTTACGTTTAAAGTAGAAAGGCCGCAGACTGTGAGCGGAGGCTGAGATCCACCATACTTAAGGGTAATGCTCTCATGCTGACACTGGAAGTCCAAGCCTAATATTAAGTTCACACACAACTGAGGTAATATGAGGAGTTTAAAGTCCTTATACTCCATATCCTTAACGGTCAATGTGACTTTACAATATCCAGTTACCTCCGAAGTAAGGGATTTGGACGCCATCACAATTTCACTTTGAGTAGGATACACCTTCAATGAACAGGAGTTAACAAGGTTGGGGTGTATAAAACTTTCAGTACTGCCACAGTCTATCAAACACCCAGTAGGACGACCATTAATCTTAATGTCCATCATAGATTTTGACAAGGAACACGGTATGGTCTGGTCAACCGTAGCCGAGGCTAGAGTAAAACGATAGGCGGCAGCAGAGAAGACATCGGGTACAGGATTACCCTTACACACTTTACTAAAATGTCCCCGTTTCTTACATTTAAAACAGGTAGTCTCTCTGGCTGGGCAACTTTGCCTGGGGTGTTTAGATTGGCCACAAAAATATCACTTAGACCCATGGGGCACAGCCGCAACAATAGGATTAAGTGGGGGCTCCATTGGTGTTATGGATGCCTCCATACTCGGAACACACGAGGCTGAGAGAGATGCATGGGCTGATGCATACACTTCTGAATTCTTCTGGGCTACACCTAACGATCGAGCAGCAGCGACAACCGTTTTTAAAACCAACGAGTCGTTCTCGAGGAGTCTCTGTCTAATATAATTAGATCGGAGGCCAGATATGAAAGAATCGCGGATGGCTTCTTCCTGATACACTATGGCAGAGACAGCCTTGTAGTTGCAACCCTTAGCCAAAGCCTTAAGGTCCTGCAGGAAATCGTCCAGAGATTCCTCGGGTAATTGCCTGCGAGTAGACAGGAGATACCTGGCGTATACTTCGTTAACCGACTTAAGGTACTGGGCTTTAAGAGCTGCGAGGGCCTCTTCATATGTAGTAATATCTTCAATTATAGAGTAAGTTTGATGACTTACCAAGCTGGTTAGAAGACCCAACTTGTTAACCGTCGGATCGGTCGATGATGCGATGAAGTGTTCAAAACATTGGAGCCAATGCGTAAATTTCTTCGACGCATCTGCCGAATGGGGATCGATATCCAGATGCTCTGGTTTCAAAAATCGATCCATCTACCAAAAGTTGTTATTTAATAAAATTGATGTGCCAAATAACTGCCCGAATCCGTGAAGTTAAAGCTTAAGACAGAAGCCTTTTATTAAATCAGAATCATGGCAGAGTTAACAGAGTACATCATCGACCGAGCCCTTGGTAGAACATACCAGAAGAGGGGCGGGGCCAGGGAGGAGCATTAATGGTTCCCCCCGGTGGAACATTCCAGACATTACAGTACAAGTACAAATATCAGAACACAGTTATTTCATCACAGGGTGTGAGGCTCCAAACTTCCACAGGTGTGGTTAAGCCTTGTAAAAGTTGCCCCAGACCTGAGACCACTAAGTCCTGCCACCTGCAAATGATGGCTGATCAAATCTCCTCTTTAATGGTTGACCTGCAGTTGATAGTCAGCAATCCAATAGTGCTCCCGCCAGGTTTCACATTTGTGATTCCCACCAGGCGTGTTTTACGTGGGAAAAGGGTTAAAGTTGCAAGGGCCTGTTAAAATAGGATTATAGAAGCCAGTTAGTGGTAATTCAGGGCCTTAAAGACCATCCTGCCTGTTGGATGCGGGACGGAGTCGGGACCATCAGACACGCCTGAGTTAAAATTGCTCGGAGTCGGGAACCAGGCGGAGGGGGGGGTCCCGCCCACCAGTTTTTTGTGATTTTAACCCCCCGCATGCCTCCAAGCCCGCCTCCATGGCTCAATGAATATCGAGTCCTATGTTGTTGCTGGGAGGGGATCCCAGATGGACACCAACCACCAGACTTTCTGGTCCTCCTTGTATGGCTAGTGTACTAGATGCACCCCAATCCCCCAGAGTTAACAACCAGAGGCCCTTGGCAAGTGCAATTCTGGCATAATTACTCACATTATTGGTCCACAGACTTTCAGGGCTATGAACCCAATTGACTTCTCATAATTTAAAATCATAGATATGGGTGTTGTGTGTGAATTTGATATTTGAGAGAGCAATACAATTTTCAGTTAATTCATCTGGGCTTCTGCTGGAACCAAAAGAGCATGTTTGGCAACATAATAGCAGTGTTTTGGGAGTCCTGAGCATGTGAGGAGGGCAGTATAAATGCAAGTTCTTCCTTTCTTTCTTGTTAATATAAAATAATAATGCAAAGTGAGATCACCAAGGGAGCTCCTCAATTGTTTCATGTAATGAGTATATGCCATTTTTGATATACATATATAAATGTCTTGGCAACACACAGGATTTTTTTGTTTTGCCTTGTCAACAATATTGAAGTTGACACGAGGGAAAACATTGGCATCAGCTTCAGAGAAAAATGCAAGCATTTTAACTGTCTCTGTCTTTCTCCATCCCTCATTCCCTCCATCTCTAACTCTCCTCTCTCTCTGTCCCATAGTACAATTCTAACCCTCTGATTCTATCACTTCTCCCTCCCCAGCAAAGCTACAAAGTGAATTTACAGACAAATATTTTCCTGTTAAATAAAATTAACAAAATTAAAATTAAAAACACTTCCTGAACTCATAGAATCATACAATCATAAAATGGAAGGCGGCCATTTGGTCCGTCGAGCCTGTGCCGGCTCTCTGCAAGAGTACTTCAGCTAGTCCCACTCCACTGCTTTTTCCCCATAGCACTGCAATTTTTTTTCTTTCAGGTACTTATCCAATTCCCTTTTGAAAGCTATGATTGAGTTTGCCTCCACCACCCTTTCAGGCAGTGCATTCCAGATCCTAACCACTCACTGAGTAAAAAGGTTTTTCCCCATGTCGCCTTTAGTTCTTCTGCCAATCACTTTGAATCTGTATCCTCTGGTTCTTGACCCTTCTGCCAATGGGAACAGTTTCTCTCTATCTGCTCTGTCCAGACTCCTCATGATTTTGAACACCTCTATCAAATCTCCTCTCAACCTTCTCTGCTCCAAGGAGACCAACCCCAGCTTCTCCAGTCTATCCACATAACTGAAGTCCCTCATCCCTGGAATCATTCTCGTGAATCTTTTCTGCACCCTCTCTAAGGCTTTCACATCCTTCCTAAAGTGCAATGCCCAGAATTGGACACAATACTCCAGTTGAGGCTGAACCAGTGTTTTATAAAGGTTCATCATGATTTCCACACTTTTGTACTCTATGGCCTCGATTTTCATTGGGCCATGAGGCGGGCTTTTAGGCGTGCGGGGGGTTAAAATCACAAAACCTAGGGGTCGCGACTCCCCCCGCCTGGTTCCCGCCTCCACGCCATTTTAACCTAGGTGTGTCTGATTGACCCGAATCAGTCCCGCCTACAACAGGGGGGACTGGTCTTTAGGGCCCTTAAGCAGCACCGACTGGCCTTTATAATCCCATTTTAACAGGCCCTTGCCTGTTTAACCCTTTTCCCACGCAAAATGCGCCTGGTGGGGATGACGCCTGTGAAACCTGGCGTGAACACTATTGGCTTGCTGACTATCAGCTGCAGGTCGAACATTAAAGAGGATATTTGATCAGTCATCATTTGCAGGTGGCAGGACTTTGTTGTCTCAGGCCTGGGGGAACTTTTAGAAGGCTTAACCACACCTGTGGAAGTTTGGAGCCTCACACACTTCTCCAGTGTGACCTCCTGCGAGGCCCCTCTCGCCACCCTCACTCAGCACTTCCTCAACTGAGGCACCTACCAGAAGCATTTTTTCCTTCCCCTCTTGGCATTAGAGGACCTCCAGCCCCATTCGCGAAATGACACATGCCACAACTGCAGAAGTTGCCATCAGAAATTTTATTTACAATAGCCAACTGATGGCATTTTTAAAATAAACACATTTCACCCAAGTGACTACCCTTGTGACTATTAGTGTTTTAATTTCCTCTTACGTGTGCTCCTACATAGTGGTTCCCCTGTGGCTTCAGCAGATGTGGAGGCCCCTTGCTCACTTTCCTGCTGCTCCTGTCTCGACACCTTTGGTGGGCGTCCTCTGGGATGGCGAGCCTGTGCGGGCTCGCCAGCAGTCTGCTGCTCCTGCGGCTGCGCAGGGGTTGAGACCTCTATCTCCGTTGGGTGTGGACACCGGCGAGGCTCTGACCGAGGGCTCTGCAGTGGCATGGAAGTGTGAGTGCTTGGAGAGGAGCCCCCACTTCCTTGAGGTCTGCCACCAACCTCCCTCTCATCGGTCAGGTCCCACTCAGTGCCTGCAAGTGGCTTGAGAGCAGCTTGCTGCACATCAGGGGGGCATGGGGTCCCGTTTCTACAATGGCAGTCCTACTCAGAGGGCCTGCCATGAAGGTCTGGTTTCTCTGTTCAATAGCTGACTATCGCTCCTCCAGAGATGTCAGTCTATTCTGAACACTCACCATGTTTTCAACACTCTGGCGACTTAGCTCCTCCATGGTCGTAGCCATCCTCTCCTCTACTGTAGCCATCCTTTCCACGGAGGTTGCCATCCTTTCCGTGGTGATGCGTTCATGCGCCAATGACTCCACAAAGACTCTGCTCATGTTCGCTATGGACTCCTCCATTCGCTCCACACTCACAGCGACCCTAGAGACAAAACCTGCCAGAGACTCCTCCATCTGTGCCTGGAGTTCCATCACCTCTGATCTTACGGATGGACCCAGAGGCAGAGGGTCGACATGCAGCTGAGCCGAGCTGGCAGAGTCCTGCGCCCTCCGACAAGGACTGCTGTCCCTGTCTCCACAATCTGCTGATGCTCACTTGTGAGCTGTGATACACCAGGTGACAACTCTACTCTATGTCCTGAAGGTCCCACCGAGGTGTGAGTGTCTGCGCTGGTGCTGGGTGTGCTTATTTCTGCTGACGCTGCGCCCTCAGAGGTTGCAGATTCCTCTGAGGAGTCTGGCTGCTCAGGCTCTTCCACCTGCAGAGTGGGGACGAGGGCTCTCGATGGTCCTGTGGGGGAGTCAAGGAAAAATTTAGAGATGTGATGCCCAGGTTACATGCACATTGCATTCTGCAGATGATCATAAGTCCATATGATGTAGTTTCAGAATCATTATCAGCGACTCATGCAATGCCAATGAGAGAGATGGAAAACTATTCTGTCACCAGCTTGCGGGGATGCCCCTGCCTGTCCTTCCCCAACGTTCACATCTCAGTCAGCCCCGGCAATCTCCAGGATGCCATCCTCCCAGGGGGTGAGCTGGGCTAATGAGGGCGGCCCTCCTCCTGTCCTGACTTGCTCTCTCCTGTTGTGAGCTCTCTTTTCCCGCAATGAGGGAGACAAGTGGAGGTTGAGTGAGAATGAAGGAGTGAGTACAGAGATTGCATAGCATAGATACTTAGAAGGAGACAAAGATGGAGTGAGATTGCATGACCAAGGGCCCTCCCTGTGTGTTGTCAGTTGTGTTCAAAGCATCAGAGTGAGAGGGAGTGTGAGGGCTGCATGGTGGCATAGTTCTGTGAATGTGAGCATAGAGAGAGAGGGAATGGTTAAGGGTGCATGGATGTGAGTGTCTAGTGGGATGTGCAGGAAGAGATTGCTAAAGTTGAGTGCTGGTACAGTACTTACTTTTCCAGTGTGAAGAAGGTCATGGAATCTTTTCCTGCACTGCAACCACGTTCTTCGTGTTAGCCCCAAGGAGTTGACTTGACCTGCCACCTCTAGCCACACAGCCTTGATCTAGCTGGGAGGCCTCTTCCTCCCTGAAGAAGGGAAGAGGACCTCCCTGTGGGCCCTAGCACCAGCCAATAATGCCTGTAGTGAAGCCTCATCAAATTTGGGCGCAGATCTGGCCCTCCCGCTGGCCGTTCCTCCTGCAAGCTCCTGTGCCATCTTAATGTGGAAGGTTGGAAGCCTGCAGAGGAAGCAAGGCTTGCTGTGAACCTTAAAAGCAGCAGCAATGATGACGTCATATTCTGCGGCTTTCTGACTGGAAATACTCAATTGCCAAGGCTTCCCACACGCTGGAAATCAATTGGCCAATTGTGTTAAATTTGCATCAATCTTACAGACCCATTTACAATCATGTCGGAATCACTAAATTCGGGGAAACCGCCAATTCCCCGCACCTGAACGAAAATCAACCCCTATACCTCTATTCATGAAGCTCAGGATCCCGTAAGCTTTTTTAACTGCTTTCTCAACCAGCCCTGCCACCTTCAACATATACCCCTAGGTCTCTGTTCATGCACCCTCTTTAGGATTGTGCCCTTTAGTTTATATTTCCTCTCATCATTATTTCTACCAAAATGTATCACTTCGCACTTTTCTGCATTAAATTTCATCTGCCATGTGTCCACCCATTCCACCAGCCTGTCTATGTCCTCTTGAAGTCTATCAGTATCCTCCTCACTGTTAACTATATTTCCAAGTTTTGTGTCATCTGCAAATTTTGAAATTGTGCCCTGTACACCCACATCCAAGTCTTTAATATATATTAAGAAAAGCAGTGGTCCTAGAACTGACCCCTGGGGAACACCACTATATATCTTCCTCCAGTCCAAAAAGCAACCGTTCACCACTACTCTCTGTTTCCTGTCACTTAGCCAATTTCGTATCCATGCTGCCACTGTCCCTTTTATTCCATGGGGTTCAACTTTGCTGGCAAGCCTATTATTGGCACTTTGTCGAACACCTTTTGGAAATCCATGTACACCACATCAGCCGCATTGCCCTCATCAACCCTCTCTGTTACATCATCAAAAAACTCGATCAAGTTGGTTAAACACGATTTGCTTTTAACAAATCCATGCTTGCTTTCCTTAACTATTCCACTCTTGTCCAAGTGACTGTTAATTTTGTCCCTGATTATTGTTTCTAAAAGCTTCCCCACTACTGAGGTTAACCTGACTGGCCTGTAGTTGCTGGGTTTATCCTTACACCCTTTTTTGAACAAGGGTGTAACATTTGCAATTCTCCAGTCGTTTAGCACCACCCCCATTTCTAAGGAGGATTGAAAGATTACGGCCAGTACCTCCGCAATTTCGTCCTTCACTTCCCTCAGTGTCCGAGGATGTATCCCATCTGGTCCTGGTGACTTATCTGCTTTAAGTACAGCCAGCCTTTCTGGTACCTCCTCTTTATAAATTTTTAACCCATCCAGTATCTCCCCTACCTCCTCCTTTACTATGTCTATGGCCGCATCTTCTCCCTTGGTGAAGACAGATGCAAAGTACTCATTTAGTACCTCAGCCATATCCTCTGCCTCCATGCATAGGTCTCCTTTTTGGTCCCGAATCGGCCCCACCCTTTTTCTTACCACCCGTTTACTATTTATATGCCTATAGAAGACTTTTGGATTACCTTTTATGCCATTCTATTCTCATACCCTCTCTTTGACCCTCTTATTTTCTTTTTCACTTCTCCTCTGAACTTTCTATATTTAGCCTGATTCTCAGATGTATTCTCGACCTGACATCTGTCATACGCGCTCGTTTTCTGCTTCATCTTACTCTCTATCTCTTTCGTTATCCAGGGAGCCCTGATTTTAGTTGCCCTGCCTTTCCCCCTAGTGGGAATGTACCTCGACTGTACCTGAACTATTTCCTCTTTAAAGGCAGGCATTGTTCCATTACAGTTTTGCCTGCCAATCTTTGATTCCAATTTATCCGAGCCAGATCCATTCTCATCCCACTGAAATTTTTGAATACCCCAGCACTTCTCTAGCCATGTCCTGAACTCACACAGCACAATGTGGCACTAACCGGCAAGAAGGCCACTGAACTTACCTGAATATGGACTCAGGAGGAGCAGGAGGAGAACACGGGCTGTGTCACCACCCGGCTACCAATCTCTCCAATCTGGCCTAAGGCCCGATCACCCAACCCCAGCCCGAGGCCCGATCACCCAATCCCGGCCCGAAGCCCAATCACCCAACCCCAGCCCGAGGCCCGATCACCCAATCCCGGCCCGAAGCCCAATCACCCAATCCCAGCACAGGCCTGATTACCCAATCCCGGCCCAAGGCCCGATCACCCAATGCCGGCCCGAGGCCCGATCACCCAATCCCAGCCCGAGGTCCGATCACCCAATCCCGGCCCAGGCCTGATTACCCAATCCTGGTCCAGGCCTGATCACCCAATCCCGGCCCAAGGCCTGATCGGACACCCTTCCTCACTTAACTGAGGCTCACTGCGATGCCAACAGCAGTCCGATCTTAAATGGAAATTTGCTGGCAGCTCGCCAGATCCATAGAAATGATGCCCAAGGCCCAATATCAGGGTGCCTCGAGCCTCACCATTCAGGTGCAGGGATTGTACCTAGAGGGTATGGTAGCATCGTGATTATGTTACTGGACTAGTAATCCAGAGGGCTCGAATAATGAGTTCAAGTTCCACCATGGCAGCTGAGGAATTTAAATCGGTTAATTAATAAACCTGGAATAAAAAGCTAGTATCAGTTAAGATGGCCATGAAATTACCAGATTGTTGTAAAACCCATCTGGTTCATTAATGTTCGTTAGGGAAGGAAATCTGCCACCCTTATCTGGTCTGGCCTATATGTGACTCCAGACACACAGCAATGTGGTTGACTCTTAATTGCCCTCTGAAATGGCCTAGCAAGCCACTCAGAGGTACAAAACCGCTACAAAGAAGTATACAAAGAATAAAACCGGATGGACCACCCGGTGTAAGGTTTCGCAAGAATTTCCAAAATTTCTACAGCCCCGAAGATTATATTTTTGATTAAAGAAAACCTGGGTAGAATATACCTTAAAAATCCAGGGCATCAAAAATGGCTGTCAGGCCTCGTGGCAGAAGAAAAAAGGCAGCCTGTGTGTATGTGAAAAGGAAAATCAAAGATGGCTGTCCGGCCTCGTGGCAAAAGACACAACACAACCTGTGTGTATGTGGAAGGAAAATCAAAGATGGCTGACAAAGGATTTGAAAAAAAATCCAGCCTCTGAAGTAATGAGGTATTTAAACTGTCAATCAAATGCAGTTTGGGAAGCTGCAACATGAACAAAGAACTTTGTTTACATGAACTCTCTACAATGTTGACTCAAAAGATTAAGTACTTGAGACTGTCAATCAATTGCGGTTGGGTGGTGACCGCAGGACAATGGATTTGTTTACACTAACATCTAAGAGCTGTTTACTCAGCACTTAAGGAAACAGACATTTTTTTTCAAACTGAGACAGCTTTATTCAAACCAGTCAATGAATGGGGTAATACATTAAAACCCATCACAGTCAATGGGGGCAGATCGATTCCCTTTTGTATAGCCCAGATATATCCGGATTTGTGCGCGAAGATTTCGGCTCCCAATTGGGGTATATAGATAGCCTCTTGGGAAGCCATTCTCTCTCTCTCTGCCTCCTCACCTCCATGCTCTGCCTACAGAAGAACAGCTTAGCAAGCCCGCCCAAAGAAGTGGAATACCAGCAGTTACTTTTAAATACTGGGGTATCTCTACTTCGGGGCGGTGAAGAATACAGACCGCAGGGGCACGGAGCAGGCGTTCTCTGGTGAGCATAGATTTTCTGGCCCATCACAAGGCAACCTAGATAGGTATTAGGGGTGGGAATAAAGGGGAATTTTTGTTAAATTGTAATTTTAGTCAATTTTCCCTCGATGTGTCCGTTTTCTCCTCCCCTACTAAGTAAAAGCGTGCTGCACTAGGTAAAAGTTCTGTATTAAGTAAAAGATTGTTCTACTAAGCAAAAGAGTGCTGTAGTAAGCAAAAGTGTACTGTATTAAGTAAAAGTGTGCCGCACTAGGTAAAAGTGCTGTATTAAGTAAAAAATTGTTCTACTAAGCAAAAGAGTGCTGTAGTAAGCAAAAGTGTACTGTATTAAGTGAAAGTGCTGTATTAAGCATAGGTGTGCTGTATTGATTATTTTCAATTTATTTCCTTTTATTTCAATAAATACTGGTCTTCTTTGCATCCAACCATGAGTCTCGTTTTGTCTACATCGCTACTGAATAAGTCTGGCGGTCAGAACCAGAAAAGGGGAGCGATTCGAAACCGCACAGGGCTCTGGAGCAGCTCAGATACTTCTGACTGGCCAGAGGCAATAACCCCATGCCCCTCCCCCGCATTTCTACACAGGCATCGGCAAAGGCACCGGACACAACAAAGGCACACCCAGCCCAGTCAACCCTGCAAAGACCTCCTCACTAACATCTGGGGACTTATGCAAAAATCGGGAGAGCTGTCCCACAGACTAGTCAAGCAACAGCCTGACATAGTCTTACTCACAGAATCGTAGCTTTAAGCCAATGTCCCAGAAACCTCCCTGGGTATATCCTGTCCCACCGACAGGACAGACTGATAGGAGGTGGTGGCACAGTGGTATGCCATCGGAAGAGAGTGCCCTGGGAGTCCTCAACATTGACTCCGGATCCGATGAAGTCTCATGGCATCAGGTCAAACATGGGCAAGGAAACCTCCTGCTGATTACCAGCTACTGCCCTCCCTCAGCTGATTAATCAGTACTCCTCCATGTTGAACATTTGGAAGAAGCACTGAGGGTAGCACGGGCACAGAATGTGCTCTGGGTGGGTGCTTCAAAGTCCATCACCAAAAGTTGCTTGGTAGCACCACTACTGACCAAGTCCTGAAGAACATAACTGCCAGACTGGGCCTGCAGCAGGTGGTGAGAGAGCCAACATGAGGGAAAAACCTACTTGACCTCGTTCTCACCAATCTGCGTGTCGTAGATGCATCTATCCATGACGGTATTAGTAGGAGTGACCACCACACAGGCCTTGTGGTGACGAAGTCCCGTCTTAATACTAAATAAAACTAAGACTTGCATTTATATGGCGCATTTCACGACAACCAGACGTTTCAAAGCAATTTACAGCCAATGAAATACTTTTTGAAGTGTCGTCACTGTTGTAATGTAGGACACTGAGGACACTCTCCATCGTGTTGTGTGGCACTACCACCGTGCTAAATGAGATAAATTCAAAACAGACCTAGCAGCTCAAAACTAGGCATTCATGAGGCGCTGTGGGCCATCAGCAGCAGCAGCAGAGTTGTCTTCCACCACAATCTGTAATCTCATGGCCCGGCATATCCCTCACTCTGCCATTAACATCAAGTCAGTGGATCAACCTTGGTAGAAGATCAGCCATGATCTTATTGAATGGTGAAGCAGGCTCGAAGGGTCAAATGGACTACTCCTGCTCTTACTTCTTATGTTCAATGAGGAGTGTATAAGAGCATGCCAGGAGCAGCACCTGGCATACCTAAAATGAAGTGCCAACCTGGTGAAGCTACAACACAGGACTACATACATACTAAACAGCAGAAGCAGCATGCTATTGACAGAGCTAAGTGGTCCCACAACCAACGGATCAGATTAAAGCTCTGCCGTCCTGCCACATCCAGTCGGGAATGGTGCTGGACAATTAAACACTAACGGGAGGAGGAGGCTTCGTGAACGCCCCCACCCCCAATGATGGCAGAGCACAGCACATGAGTGCAAAAGGCAAGGCAGAAGCATTCACAACCATCTTCAGCCAGAAGTGCCGAATGGATGATCCAACTTGGCCTCCTTCTGAGGTCCCAACCATCACAGAAGCTAGTCTGCAGCCAATTCGATTCACTCCACTTGATATCAAGAAACAACTGAGCACACTGGCTTCAGCAAAGGCTATGGGCCCCGACAACATCCCGGCTGTCGTGCTGAAGACTTGTGCACCAGGACTAGCAGTGCCTCTAGGTGAGCTATTCCAGTACAGCTACAACACTGGCATCTACACAACAAATTGGAAAGTTGTCCAGGTATGTCCTGTCCGCAAAAAGCAGGACAAATCCAATCCAGCCAATTACCGCCCCATCAGTCTATTCTCAATCATCAAAAAGTGATGGAAGGTGTCGTCGACAGTGCTATCAAGCGACGCTTACTCACCAATAACTTGCTCACCGATGGCCAGTTTGGGTTCTGCCAGGACCACTCAGCTCCAGATGACATAATAGCCTTGAACCAAACATGGACTAAAGAGCGGAATTCCAGAGGTGAGGTGAGAGTGACTGCCCTTGATATCAAGGCAGCATTTGACCGAGCGTGGCATCAAGGAGCCTGAGTAAAATTGGTGTCAATGGGAATCAAGGGTTAAACTCGCCACTGGCTGGAGTCATACCTAGCACGAAGGAAGTTGGCTGTGGTTATTGGAGGCCAGTCATCTCAGACCCAGGACATTGCTGCAGGAGTTCCTCAGGGCAGTGTCCTAGGCCCAACCATCTTCAGATGCTTCATCAATGACCTTCCCTCCATCATAAGGTCAGAAGTGGGGATGTTTGCTGATGATTGCACAGTATTCTGTTACATTTGCAACTCCTCAGATAATGAAGCAGTCCGTGCCCGCATACAGCAAGACCTGGACCGCATTCAGGCATAGGCTGATAAGTGGCTTGTAACATTCACGCCACACAAGTGCCAGGTAATTACTATCTCCAGCAAGGTTAGTCTAAGCACCGCCCCCTGACATTCAACGGCATTACCAACACCGAGTCCCCCACCATCAAAATCCTGGGGGTTCACCATTGACTAGAAATGTAACTGGAAAAATAGAAACATAGAAGATAGGAGCAGGAGTAGGCCATTCGGCCCCTTGAGACTGTTCCGCCATTTAATGAGATCATGGCTGATCATCCAAATTCAGTACCTTGTCCCTGCCTTCTCCCCATATCCCTTTAGCCTTAAGAAATATATCTAACTCCTTCTTGAATATATTTAATAAGTTGGCCTTAACTGCCTTCTGTGGTAGAGAATTCCACAGGTTCACCACTCTCATCGCAGTCCTAAATGGCTTACCCCTTATCCTTAGACTGTGACCCCTGGTTCTGGACTCCCCCGCCATTGGAAACATCCTTCCTGCATCTAGTCTGGCTAGTCCTGTTAGAATTTTATAAGTTTCAATGAGATCTCCTCTCATTCTTCTAAACTCTAGTGAATATAAGCCTAATCGACTCAATCTCTCTTCATACATCATTCCTGCCATCCCAGGTATCAGTCTGGTGAATCTTCACTGCACTCCCTCCATGGCAAGAACATCCTTCCTCAGATAAGGCGACCAAAACTGCACACAATACTCAAGGTGTGGTCTCACCAAGGCCCTGTACAACTGCAGCAAGACATCCTTGCTCCTATACTCGAATCCTCTCACTATGAAGACTAACATACCATTTGCCTTCTTAACCACCTACTGCACCTGCATGCTTACCTTCAGCGACTGGTGCACACGGACACCCAAGTCTCATTGCACTTCCCCTTTTTCCAATCTATTGCCGTTCAGATAATAATCTGTCTTCCTGTTTTTGCCACCAAAGTGGATAACCTCGCATTTATCCACATTATACTGCATCTGCCATGCATCTGCCCAATCACCCAACTTGTCCAAATCATACTGGAGTTTCTCTGCATCCTCCTCACAGCACACAAGCCCACCTAGCTTTGTGTCGTCTGCAAACTTGGAGATATTACATCTAGTTCCCTCGTCTTGATTATTAATATATATTGTGAATAGCTGGGGTCCTAGCACCAATCCCTGCGGTACCCCACTAGTCACTGCCTACCACTCAGAAAAAGACCAGTTTATTCCAACTCTTTGCTTCCTGTCTGCCAACCAATGCTCTATCCAAGTCAGTACCTTACCCCCAATCCCATGTGCTTTAACTTTGCACGCCAATCTCTTATGCGGGACCTTATCGAAAGCCTACTGAAAGTCCAAGTACACCACATCCACTGGTTCTCCCTTATGTATTCTACCAGTTACATCCTCAAAAAATTCCAGTAGATTAGTCAAGCACGATTTACCTTTTGTAAATCCATGTTGACTTTGTCCGATCCTGTCACTGTTTTCCAAGTGCTCTGCTATTACATCTTTTATAATGGACTCTAGCATTTCCCCACTACCGATGTCAGGTTTACCGGTCTATAATTCCCCGCTTTCTCTCTACCACCTTTTTTAAATAGTTACCCTCCAATCCATGGGAACTATTCCAGAGTCCACAGAATTTTGGAAGATGACCAGCAATGCATCCACTATTTCTAGGGCCACTTCCTTAAGTACCATAGGATGTAGATTATCAGGCCCTGGGGATTTTTCGGCCTTCAATCCTATCAATTTCCCTAACACCATTTCCCTGCAAATACTGATTTCATTCAATTCCTCCCTCTCATTGGACCCTATGTTCCCCGAAATCTCTGGGAGGTTATTTGTGTCCTCCTTTGTGAAGACAGAACCAAAGTATGTATTTAATTGGTCTGCCATTTCTTTGTTCCCCATTATAAATTCCCCTGATTCTGACTGCAAGGGACCTACACTTGACTTCACCAACCTTATTCTCTTCACATATCTATAGAAGCTTTTACAGTGAGTTTTAATGTTCCCTGCAAGATTAATCTCATATTCTATTTCCCCCCTCTTAATTAATCCCTTTGTCCTCCTTTGCTGAATCCTAAACTGCTCCCAATCCTCAGGTTTGCTGCTTTTTCTGGCCAAATTATATGTCCTCTCCTTGGATCTTATGCTATCCCTAATTTCCCTTATTAGCCACAGTTGAGTCACCTTTTTTGTTTTATTTTTATGCCAAACAGGGATGAACAAATTTGGTAGTTCATCCATGCGATCTTTAAATGTTTGCCATTGCCTATCCACCATCAACCCTTTAAGTAACCTTCCCCAATCCATCACAGTCAACTCGCGCCTCATACCATCATAGTTTCCTTTATTTAAATTCAGGACCCTAGTCTCTGAGTCAAATACTTCACGCTCCATCTTAATGAAGAATTCGATCATATTATGATCGCTCTTCCCCAAGGGGCCTCGCACAACAACATTGCTAATTAATCCTTTCTCATTACATAATACCCAGTCTAAGATGGCCTGATCTCTACTTCGTTCCTCGGCATATTGGTCCAGGAAACCATCCCATATACACTCTATGAATTCCTCCTCCACAGTATTATTATTAATTTGGTTAGCCCAATCTATATGTAGATTAAAGTCACCCATGATAACTGCTGTGCCCTTATTGCACGCATCTCTAATTTCCCATTTAATGCCATCCCCAACCTCAGCATTACTGCTTGGGGGTCTGTATACAACTTCCACTAACATTTTCTGCCCCTTTCTATTTCTGAGCTCTACCCATACAGATTCCACATCATCAGACCTAATATCCTTCCTTACTATTGTGTTAATCTCCTCTTTAACCAGCAATGCTACCCCACCTCCTTTTCCATTTTGCCTGTCCTTCTTGAATATTGAATACCCCTGGATGTTGAATTCCCAGCCTTGGTAACCCTGGAGCCATGTCTCCGTAATTCTAATTACATCATATCCGTTTACATCTATTTGCGCAGCTAATTCATCCACCTTATTACGAATGCTCCTCGCATTAAGACACAAAGGCCTAGAAATTGGGTATAGCCCCACTTGGGGCGTTAGAATTGGTGTTGCGCAAATTTTATAGCCAGACGCAACTTATCGCCACCTCACGCGATATTGGGTTGCAGCGCCCCTAAAGGTGATTGAGGAGCGAGTTCAGGCATTGCACAGGACTCCTAAGGCGCTAACATGCCGGCGCAACACATTATCGGGGTGGGCAGGCGCATCGCAGGTGCTCTCAATTACCGATGACCACGAGACTTCCAGGCACCAGCCAGCTCTTAAAGGGGTGGGTCAGTCAGCTTTAGCATCCACACTCTGTGCCTTGTAGGCCTGAAAATCGGAGCAGGCCCTTCTCTGGCGCAAAAAAATTGGAGCAGATGGAGAGGGTGAGGCAGAGAGCAGAGCGCTTCACCAATGAGGCTCTGGAGGGATTGGTGGCCGCAGTGGAGCGCTGGCGAGATGTACTGTACCCCGACAATGGCAGGAGGCCTAATCATAAGGACTACCGACGAGCTTGGAGGGATGTTTCTCAGAGGGTCAACCCCAGCAGCATGGCGACCAGGAGCCCTGTGCAGTGCAGGAAGAAATTCAATGACCTCACTCGGGTCGTGAGGGTGAGTGGTGTTTATGCAAACTTCTGCATCCCTCCATTTGCACCTGACTTTATGGCTACAGGGTGCGCTATGCCCCAATGGCCATCTGTCAGCAAGCACCCATGGCCCTTTCTGGGCACACACATGCACATTTGACTCAGGGCATCACGTAAAGGCTCTTCCACCATGGGGGGGCATGAGATGATAACTCAGGGCATCATGTAAGGGCTCTTCCACCATGGGGGGCATGAGATGATAACTCAGGGCATCATGTAAGGGCTCTTCCACCATGGGGGGCATGAGATGATAACTCAGGGCATCATGTAAGGGCTCTTGCAACATGGGGGGCATGAGATGATAACTCAGAGCATCATGTAACATCACTTCCCGTCCTTTCCCCTGCAGGCCAAGCTGGTGAGGAACCGCAAGGACCAGCTTCGCACCGGAGGAGGTCGTCCTCAACTGCAGACTCTGACGGATCTCGAGGAGAGAGTCCACCAGATTGTTGGAGGACGTCTGAGTGGTCCTGTCACCACTGCAGCTGCCGACCCTATTGTCGACAGCGATGGTAAGGTTCTCACCTTTTACAGCTGTCTCCTTCCACTTGTTCCCCCCGCCAGCATGCTTTCTCACTGTGGACCCATGTCATAGCATTGCCGCACTCTTGCATCCCTTGCTGCCAAGCTGTCCTTTTGCTAAAGCCACTCTTCAACCTCCCTGCTTTCAGATGCTGCATCACCAGCTCGGGAGCCGGCCCCTCAAGCTGCCAGTGCCAGTGCCTCCGGAGGCGCCGATCAGGAGGAAGCCGGAACATCCGTGCCAGCCTCAGGCGAGCCACATCATCTGGAGGCTGGGGATAGTAGTTCCCTGGAGGGGAGGGGGGGTGCGCTGATGAGGAGCCAGTTGCAGGAACCAGCGGGCTGCAGCAACGCGAGGGGGATAGGGAAGCTCGGGGGCCATCTCCCCGGAGGGCGAGGCAGGCCACGATGACTGCTGCACAGAGTGCAGAGGAGGTGCGTAGCCTTGCTGACATGGGCGCCCAGGCCTGGCTCAGGCACACTGAGCTTATGGCTGCAGTGGGGAGGATGCCTGAGTCGATCGACACACTGGCAAAGAGTCTGCTGGACTTTGGGGCAGCAATGGAAAGGACTGTCCAGGGCTTCGGGGCAGCAATGGAAAGGTCTGTCCAGGGCTTCGGGGCAGCAATGGAAAGGTCTGTCCAGGGCTTGTCCGAGGCAGTGGAAAGGACTGTTCCGGCCTTGTCCAAAGCAGTGGAAAGGACTGTCCAGGGCTTCTCCGAAGCACTGGCACCTGCCACGCAGGTCCTCACTGCTGCCACGCAGTCACTTGCTGGCCTCGTCCACACGCAAATTGAGGCCACGCGAACACTCACTGCTGCCACCCTAGCTGCATCAGGCAGGATCACCCCGGGCCCTTGCAGCACCACAGCAGGCCATGAATCTGTGGAGCAGTCGATTGTGGTGGATGATCCGGTGCGGCCCCGTCAGAGTGCCAGTGTGTCGGCCGACCACGGTGCAGGTGTCCTCTCTCGGCATGTGAGCATTCCTGATACCACCGCTGGAACGTCAGCAGTGCAGCTGCCACCACCTGCAGGGCAGACTGCTTCCAGCCATGCCCAGTTGGAGCAACCAGCTTCCGGGCCTTCCAAGCCCAGGGGTCATCCAGGCTGTCCCTCAGGGGCTTCAGCGCTTCCAGACACTCAGCAGGCGTCCCCCAGCCTTGACGCAGCCACTGGGGTCCAATTACGGAGGAGCTGCAGGGAGGGAAGGGGCCGACCTCGTAAGAGAAGTCGGTCTCCATCAAGGGGTCAACAGTAGAGGGAGGTGCTAAGATGTCTCTTTTTTCGAATTCAAGGCTGTCCACACCTGCTGTGTTTGTTTGTTATGTTTTGGTTAGTCTCGCCAGTTTGCCAGACAGTTATCTGTTAGTTTGTTAGTTATGCTTTCTGTTGCCGTCACGTTGTCATGCTGGAAGGAAGCACTTTTTTGAAAATAAAGAAAATGTTTTATTTACAATGGAGCTCTAGACTATTTACAATCATGGTGGCCTTCATAGGCTTACTGCGAACCGAAGGGCGCTGTTCCAATCACACCCAGCATTCCGTCAGAGGGGCCTAGAACCGAGTCCTTATGAGCCTCTGACGAACGGCCCTTCCAGTTTCTGGAGCCCTCCCATCTTCCTCCTCCTCCTCCTCCTCCTGCTCCTCCTCATCCGCATGCTCCTCCTCCTCCTCCTCGTCCGCCTGCTCTGCTGGACCTTGAGGGTCGGCTGGCATTGGCTGGGTGCGTCGAATGGCTAGGTTGTGGAGCATGCAGCAGACAACGACAATGCATGCCACATGCTCCGGCGAGTACTGTAGGGCGCCCCCCCGAATGGTCGAGACAATGGAAACACTGCTTCAGCACACCAATTGTGTGCTCCACAATGTTCCTGGTCGCCTGATGGCTGTTGTTGTAATGCTCTTCTGCCGGGGTGCTGGGCAAACGGAGCGGGGTCATGAGCCATGGGCAGAGAGGATAACCCTTGTCGCCAAGAAGCCAGCCTCGTGGGTGAGCCGGGGCCTCAAAAAGGTCAGCCACTGAGGTCTGCCGCAGGATGAACACGTTGTGGCTGCTGCCAGGGAATTGTGCATTGACCGCCATGATCATCTGCCGGTGGTCACAGATCAGCTGCACATTGAAGGAGTGGAACCCCTTGCAGTTGCGGAACTCCTCGGGATTCTGTAATGGCGACCGCAAAGCCACCTGTGTGCAATCAATGGCCCCCTGCACCACGGGGAAGTCCGCAATAGCCGCGAAGCCCTGCGCGCGCTCCCCCTGCTTCTCCAGGGTCACAGGGAAGCTGATTAATTTGCGCCTCCTTCTATAGAGGGCAGCTGTCACTTGCCGGATGCAGCAATGCACCGCAAATTGTGAAATATTTGCAATGTCCCCAGTTGCTGCCTGAAACGAGCCGCTGGCGAAAAAGTTGAGGGCAACAGTGACTTTGACGTCCACCGACAGAGAGGTCCTGCACCGTAGCCGTGGCTGCAGATCCCCAGCAAGCAGGTGGCACAGCTCAGTCACAACATCCTTACCGAATCTGAGCCTTCGCAGACACTGCTCCTCCGACATGGTAAGGTATGACACCTGCTGCCTGAAAACCCTGGCAGCGTATGGTCAGATTTGGGGACGCCCATTGCCCCTCCTCCTTCTGGCCATTCCCGGCCCTCTCTCCCTCCGTCTCTGTGCCCTTGCCAGTTGTTCAGCCAGGAGAGCGTTCCCCTCCAAAGCAGCTCCCATTATTATGTCAGACGAGTAAGATGCACTAATCTCTCACGATCAAACTGTTCTGGACAGGGCTGAAGGTCCCAAGGCTCCGCTGGCTCAATGAGAAGAACGCTCTCCAACTGAAGGTCTGCAACTCTCTCCAGCAGCGAGCAGGATGGCCACCCCAAATGGCTGCCGCTTTTATACTAGTGCTGTCCCCTTTAAAGAGCGCCCCCCGAGTCCGAGAAGGACCTGGTAACGTTCCATCCAACTGTCACTAATAGCGCCAGGCGGAGCGGAGGCGGGCGCCACCTAATTTCCGGTCCAGGGCGCCAAAAAGGCGTTGCACACTGAAATGACGTCATGATCTGCCTGCGCCCGCTCGCGGGCGCAAAGAGTTAGCGCCGGTGCTAAAAGGCTACTCAATATGGCAGGAAGCGCTGGGTTCCCTGCGCCCGCCCGAAAATTGGGTAACGCCCCAAATCTCGGGCTCTTTAGGCGCTAATCGCTGGCGCTACCAACCGAATTTCTCCCCCAAAGCCTTCAGGCTTGTTTTTTTTAACACTCTTACGCCTTTTGGTATTATTATTTACTGTAGCCCTGTTTGATTTACACCCTTGATTTCTCTGCCTTCCACTTTTGCTTTTCTCCTTCCTGTCTTTTGTTTCTATCATTGCTTCCCTTTCCTCTCTCTCCCTGCAGGTTCCCAACCCCCTTAGTTTAACCCTCCCCAACAGTACTAGCAAACACTCCCCCTTGGACATCGGTCCCGGTCCTGCCCAGGTGCAAACAGTTCAGTTTGTTCTGGCCCCACCTCCCCCAGAACCAGTTCCAATATCCCAGGAATTTGAATCCCTCCCCTTTGCACCATTCCTCTAGCCATGTATTCATCTGAAAATCCTTCTATTTCTGTAGTGTATGTACCTTTAAGGGGAGGACTACTTTTTACAGCTCCTGTATACTGTAGTACTGGCAGTGACCACACCTGTATATAAACCCTGAGTAGGGATTTGTACGTTTAGTTTTAGAGTAACTCTCATCCAGTAAACACCTGTTGATTGTTCCCTGCAGTCTCGTGTCTAGTTATTGAAGGACACACAACATCAAAATACACGGATCTAACATTGGCGACGAGAAGATTCAAACCTACCTGCAACTCTGCATCACCTCCCAGGGTTTCGCTCCTGGAGAAAAGAAAAAAAAAAAGAAGGCCGAGTCTAGAAGCACGGGTGTCGACCATCCAGCGGAGACTTGAGCATCGCAGGGGAGGCTGTTGAGAGCTGGGCTTGGTTCTCCAGTCACGGTGGTCCAGCGAAACGGGCTGGCAACAGGTACGGCGCAGACCCTTCCTGGACCGATGGCACAGAAAAGGCCGAGCAGCGTCGATGGGAGAAGAGAGAGGGTAGAGCGCACAGGGCGCAGCCGGTGTTCAGGACCGAACGGTGTCGACGGGAGAAGAGAGAGAGGTGCGAAGGAAAACGCGCAGAGCGCAGCCGGTGTTCAAGGGATGAGCAGCGTCAGCGAGGAAGAAAGGGAAATGCGCAGAGCGCAGCCAGTGTTCAAGGGCCGAGCAGCCGCAGCGGAGAAGAAGGGAGAGCGCGGGAAACGCCATTTTGAGCCACAGCGGAGAAGAAGGGAGAGCGCGGGAAAACACCATTTTGAGCCGCAGCGGCGAAGAAGGGAGAGTGCGGGAAAACGCCATTTTGAGCCGCAGCGGAGAAGAAGGGAGAGCGCGGGAAAACGCCATTTTGAGCCAGTCTAACCACACCCAGGGATGCCGAAGAGTGGCAGTATCACAGCATTCGACAATGAAGTCGAAGATTGGACGAGATATGTCAAATGCATAGAAGTGTACTGCAAGGCGAATGAAGTGCCAGATGAGAGGAAAGCGCTGGTATTGTTGAATTCAATGGGTGCAAAAACGTATGGCTTACTGCGAAACCTAGTAACCCCAGAGAAGCCAGTGGAAAAGGATTTTGGAAACATAGTGTCAATCCTACAGGACCACTTAAACACCACACCGCTGCTGATAGCAGAAAGATTTAAGTTTCACAAAAGGAACCAGCATAAAGATGAAAGTAATGCTGAGTATTTAACGGAACTGCGCAAGCTATCGAAACACTGCCAGTTTGGAACGGGACTAGCAAATACTTTAAGGGACAAGTTTGTGTGTGGGCTTCAAAGTGAAGGAACCCAGAAACGGCTTCTATCAGAAAAGGATCTTACGCTGGACAAGGCTTTCAGCATGGCAGCATCACATGAGACAGCCGCACGGGGCGCTGCAGAGATACAACGGAGACCGCAAGAATATGACACAAATGAAATGTCATACAGAACAGTGAAGTGCTATCGCTGCGGCAGAACAGCACACGACCATAATGATTGCTGGTTCAAGGACAAAGTGTGCAGACAGTGTGGAAAAGTAGGACACATAGCAAGAGTCTGCAGGTCAGGAAAGAAAACCAGCAGCAAGAAATCTCCACAGGAGAAGTACAAGAAGGTACATAAGGTGACGGAGAGTAGTTCAGACGAACAGAAAAGTGATACAGACTCCGGAAGTAAGGAGCTGGGTTGTCTGAAACTACATAAGGTGATCAAAATGGAGGATCACCAAACTATCTGGGTCACGCTCAAGATAGCTGGAGTCCAAGTGAAAATGGAATTGGACACAGGATCAGCCCTAACAGTCATAAACCGAAGGGACTACAAGCAGCTATTCTCACATATACTCTTGAGAGATACAGAGATTGTCTTGAAGACGTACACGGGGCAAAAAGTCTACCCCAAAGGAAAAATAAGGGTGAACATTATATATAACGGCAAGGAAACAGCAAAAATGGACCTATATGTATTGCCAGATGGAGGACCACCACTATTAGGAGGTGAATGGATCCGGAAGATACAGTTAGATTGGCATTCCATACAAACACTGACTGTAGATGCCAAAAAGGATGATGACGCCATACCTGGTCGACTGTCAAAGATGTTAACTGATGCACAAGAAGTGTTCCAGGAGGGACTGGGAACACTAAAAGGCATAACAGCTGTAGTGTATGTACCTTTAAGAGAGAACTACTTTTACAGCTCCTGTATACTGTAGTACCGGCAGTGACCACACCTGTATATAAGCCTTGAGCATGCCTCTGAACCCTCAGTCTTGAGACTACCCTACTCCAGTAAACACCTGTTGATATTTAAGTTACAGCATCCGTGTAGTTATTGGAAAACATCATACTCTCAGAATCACGGATCTAACAGTGGCGACGAGTGTCGGTTCGAATCTACCTGCAACTCTGCATTTCCCTTCGAAGATTCGCTCCGGGAGGGCGCTGGAAGAAAGTCAAGGCCAGAAGCACGGGCGTCGACCACGAGCAACTGCCCAGTCGTCCGGCAGAGAGTGAACATCGCAGGGGAGGCTGTTGAGAGCCGGGCTTGGTTCCCCAGCCACGACGATCAGCAACAGACTGACAACATGTACAGTGCAGACCCTTCCCGGACAGCAGCGGCAGGAGCCGACCGACGGCAGAGAAAAAGCCGAGCTGCGTCGATGGGGTAAGAGAGAGGGTGAATTGCACAGGGCGCAGCCGGGGGTTGAAAACCGAGCGGCGTCGAGGAAAAACAAAACGGAGAGAGAGAGGGTAAAGCAGCAGCCGGGTTCAGGACCGAGCGGTGGAAACGGGAAAGGCGCACAGAAAAAAAAAAACGCGCAGAGCACAGCCAGGGCTCAAGGGCAGAACAGTGTCCGCAGGGAGAAGAAGGGAGAGCGTGGAGACGCCATTGAGCAGCAGAGAAGAAGGAAGAGTGCGGGAGATGCCAATTTTAGAAGCCGCAGCGGAGAAGAAGGGCGAGCGCAGGAAGAAAGGAAAGTGCGGGAGACGCCATTTTGTGCCAGCGGAGAAGAAGGGAGAGTGCAGGAGACGCCATTTTTGACAGTTAAATCACACCCAGGGATGCCGAAGAGTGGCAGTATCTCTACGTTTGACAATGAAGTCGAAAATTGGGCGACATATGTGGAACGTATTGAGGTGTACTGCAGGGCGAGTGAAGTGCCAGATGCTAGGAAAGCACTGGTTTTGTTCAATTCCATGGGTGTAAAAACTTATGGCTTACTGCAAAACCTAATAACCCCAGAAAAGCCTGTGAATAAGAATTTCGACAGCATAGTAGAAATTCTACAGGACCACTTAAACCCCACACCGCTGCTGATAGCAGAAAGATTTAAGTTCCATAAAAGGAACCAACATAAAGAGGAAAGTAATGCTGAGTACTTAACGGAACTGCGCAAGCTATCGAAACACTGCCAGTTTGGAGTGGGACTAGCAGATACGTTAAGGGACAAGTTTGTGTGTGGGCTTCAAAGTGAAGGAACCCAGAAATGGCTTCTATCAGAAAAGGATCTTACGCTGGACAAGGCTTTCAGCATGGCAGTAGCACATGAAGCAGCCGCATGGGGCGCTGCAGAGTTACAACGGAGACCGCAAGAATATGGAACCAATGAAATGTCCTATGGAACAGGGAAGTGTTATTGCTGCGGCAGAACAACACACGACCAGAAGGATTGTTGGTTCAAGGACCAAGTGTGCAGACAGTGTGGAAAAGCAGGACACATAGCAAGAGTCTGCAGGTCTGGGAAGAAAACCAACAGCAAGAAATCTCCACAGGAGAAGTACAAAAAGGTACATAAGGTGATGGACAGTAGTTCAGATGAACAGAAAAGTGATACAGACTCCGGAAGCAAGGAGCTGGGTTGTCTGAAACTACATAAGGTAACCAAAATGGAGGATCACCAGACTATCTGGGTTACACTCAAGATAGACGGAGTCCAAGTGAAAATGGAATTGGACACAGGATCAGCCCTAACAGTCATAAACCATAGGGGCATAGATAGGGTAGATAAAGAGGAACTTTTCCCCTTAGTAGGGGGGTCAATAACAAGGGGGCATAGATTCAGGGTAAGGGGCAGGAGATTTAGAGGGGATTTGAGGAGGAACTTTTTCACCCAGAGGGTGGTTGGAATCTGGAACTCACTGCCTGAAAGGGTGGTAGAGGCAGGAACCCTCACAACATTCAAGAAGCATTTGGATGAGCACTTGAAATGCCATTGCGTACAAGGCTATGGACCAAATGCTGGAAAATGGGATTAGACTGGACAGGGATTGATGGACTGCGCAGACATGATGGGCCGAAGGGCCTCTTTCTGTGCTGTAAAAACTCTATGACTCTATGACGACAAGCGGCTATTCTCACATATACCCTTGGAAGCTCCAGAGATTGTCTTGAAGACGTACACGGGGCAAAAAGTCTACCCCAAAGGAAAAATAAGGGTGAACGTTATATATAACGGCAAGGAAACACCAAAAATGGACCTATATGTATTGCCAGATGGAGGACCACCACTACTAGGACGGGAATGGATCCGGAAGATACAGCTAGATTGGCATTCCATACAAGCACTGACTGTAGATGCCAAAAAGGATGACGATATCACACCTGGACGACTGTCAAAAATGCTAACTGACGCAAAAGAAGTGTTCCAGGAGGGACTCGGAACACTAAAAGGCATAACAGCAATGATTAAAATAGAGGAAAATGCAAGCCCAAAGTTTCTTAAGGCCAGACCAGTGCCTTATGCGATCCGACAAGCCATCGAAGCAGAGCTGGAAGGGTTGGAACGTTCAGGAGTACTGTCCAAAGTAGACTGGTGCGAGTGGGCTACACCCATCGTTCCTGTAATGAAGAGGTCATTGAGTAATACGCCTGGGGAACCAAAGAAGGTTCGCATCTGTGGGGATTTTAACGTGACAGTGAACCCAATCCTTCACACGGTACAATATCCGCTTCCACGAATTAAGGATATTTTCGCCTCGATAACTGTAGGTAAACGCTTCACCAAAATTGATCTAGTCCAGGCGTACTTGCAAATGGAGGTAGAAGAAGCCTCGAAACAATACCTCACGATCAACACTCATAAAGGTCTCTACCAATACAACCGGCTGGAGTTCGGGGTAGCATCGGATCCGGCTATTTGGCAAAGGGCGATGGTTCAAGTCCTGCAAGGGATTCCAGGGACCCAGTGTTATTTGGACGACATCCTGGTCATGGGCGAAAATGACAGTGATCACCTCGCCAACTTGGAGAAGGTGCTCACTAGATTAAAGGAATATGGGCTATGAGCTAATCACCACAAGTGCGAGTTTTTCCAGAAGCAGATCTCATATTGTGGCCACGTTATTGATGAAGAGGGGTTACATAAGTCCCCTGAAAAGATTGAGGCAGTAGTCAAGGCTCCAGCACTGGAAAATGTGTCACAACTGAGGTCGTTCCTCGGGCTGGTGAACTACTACCATAAGTTCTTGCCAAATTTGTCTACCGTACTACACCCACTGAACACCCTACTGCAAACGGGGGTACCATGGAAGTGGAATGAAGAATGTAAACAAGCTTTCCAGAAGAGCAAAGAATTGATCACATCAAAAGAGGTGTTGGCTCATTTCAACCCAGCACTACCAATTCGTTTGGCATGTGATGCATCACCCTATGGTATTGGAGCGGTGCTGTCGCACAAATTCCCAGACGGGTTGGAGAGGCCAGTAGCCTTTGCGTCTCGGTCACTAACCTCAGCCGAGCGTAACTACGCCCAGATTGACAGGGAGGCCCTCAGCCTAGTATGGGGAGTAAAAAATTCAACCACTATCTGCATGGGCAGAAGTTCACCTTGCTGACTGACCACCAACCACTTCTCGCCATCTTTAATCCAAAGAACGGCGTTCCGGTGATGACTGCACAACGGTTACAAAGATGGTCCCTTTTTCTAGGGGCGAACCAATATGAAATAGAATATAAAGGCACGAAACAGCATGGAAACGCTGATGGACTATCACGCCTGCCACTGCCTACTGTGGAGGAAGCACCAGCAGTGGACCCTATCGAGATATTTTATTCGTCAATAATTGGACAATTGCCAGTAACTAACGCGGATATAGAGAAGGAGACCCGCAATGATCCGACGCTGTCTCGGGTATATGATTTGACGGTGAGGGGATGGCCAACACATGGCAACTCACTGTTGCCAGCATTCTCATCCAGAAGAGAACAGCTGTCAGTATACCAGGGGACATTGATGTGTGGATCCAGAGTGGTGATTCCACCCAAGTTAAGGGAGAGAGTGCTAAATGAGCTTCATGAAGGTCATCTGGGAGGGGTGAAAATGAAAAGCCTTGCTAGGGCTTATGTGTGGTGGCCGGAGATCGATCAACACATCGAGGACCTAATCAAGAGCTGCTCAGGATGCCAGAAGGTCCAAAATGCACCACCACATGCCCCTCTACACCCATGGGAGTGGCCCTCCTCTCCATGACAACTGGTGCATATTGATTTTGCTGGTCCATTCATGGACTCAATGTTCTTAATAGCAGTGGATGCTCACTCGAAATGGCCTGAGGTGATAAAAATGTCCTCAGCCACTACAGAGAAAACGATTGCAGTCCTACGGATCATATTTGCCAGGAACGGCTTGCCAGAGCAGATTTGCTCTGATAATGGACCACAGTTTGTGTCCGAAGAGTTTCGGAAATTTATGAGAAGGAATGGGGTAAGGCATTACACATCCGCCCCGTATCATCCAGCCACAAATGGGTTGGCTGAGAGGTTCGTACAAACCTTTAAGAAGGCGATAAAGGCCATGTGCGATGATGAAATTCCACTACAGCATAAGGTGGACAATTTCCTATTAGCCTACAGAAATGCAACACATGCAGTTACCAACCAGACCCCGGCCATGATGTTCTTTAACCGAAGGTTGCGATCTCGTCTGGATTTGCTCAGACCAAATGTGCGAAGAAATGTTGAGGATAAACAATTCCAGCACATCAATGAGAAGCCGACAAGGAGCTTCAATGTAGGACAACCAGTCTTGGCCCGTGACTACCGAACAGAGAAATGGCAACCCGGAACGATATGCACAAGGCAGGGGCCATTAGTGTACACAGTGGATGTCGGGGAGAACATTGTGAGAAGCCACATCGATCAGATCTTAGCGTCACAGGAATGAGTCAACCCCATGTCTCACGTACCTGGGGATGAACCCAACATGCCGGTAGCATCTACCTCAGAACCAGTAGCAGTGGAAACCGATGAACTAACCGACGAAAAGGGGCCAGAATCGCTTCCGCACCAAGAACAAGAACCTCAGGAAAGGCGCTATCCCGAAAGGATCAGGAAGCCGCCCCAAAGACTGAATCTATAAATGGACTATTGTTGTTTAATGTGCAAGTTAAATTGTTAATTGTTATTTGAATATTATGGGTACTGCTAATCGAAAAGGGGAGGAATTGTAGTGTATGTACATTTAAGAGAGAACTACTTTTACAGCTCCTGTATACTGTAGTACCGGCAGTGACCACACCTGTATATAAGCCTTGAGCATGCCTCTGTACCCCCAGTCTTGAGACTACCCTACTCCATTAAACACCTGTTGCTTGTTAAGTTACAGCATCCGTGTAGTTATTGGAAAACATCATACTCTCAGAATCACGGATCTAACAACAGCGACGATCAAAATAGAGGAAAATGCAAGCCCAAAGTTTTTTAAGGCCAGACCGGTGCCTTATGCGATCCGCCCAGCCATCGAAGCAGAGCTGGAACCTCTGGAACGTTCAGGAGTACTGTCCAAAGTGGACTGGAGCGAGTGGGCTACACCCATTGTTCCTGTAATGAAGAGGTCGTTGAGTAATACGCCTGGGGAACCAAAGAAGGTTCGCATCTGTGGGTACTTTAAGGTGACAGTGAACCCAGTCCTTCACACGGTACAATATCCACTTCCGAGGATTAAAGATATTTTCGCCTCGCTACCTGGAGGGAAACGCTTCACTAAGATTGATCTGGCCCAGGCATACCTGCAAATGGAGGTAGAAGAAGCCTCGAAACAGTACCTCACGATCAACAATCATAAAGGTCTCTACCAATACAACTGGCTGGTGTTCGGGGTAGCATCAGCTCCGGCTATTTGGCAAAGGGCAATGGATCAAGTCCTGCAAGGGATTCCAGGGATCCAGTGTTATTTGGACGACATCCTGGTCACGGGCGAAAATGACAGTGATCAACTTGCCAACCTGGAGCAGGTGCTCACTAGATTGAAGGAATATGGGCTCCGAGCAAATCGCCACAAATGCAAGTTTTTCCAGAAGCAGATCTCGTATTGTGGCCACGTTATTGATGAAGAGGGGTTACATAAGTCCCCTGAAAAGATTGAGGCAGTAGTCCAGGCTCCAGCACCGGAAAATGTGTCACAACTGAGGTCGTTCCTCGGGCTGGTGAACTACTACCATAAGTTCTTGCCGAATTTGTCGACAGTACTGCGCCCACTGAACACCCTACTGCAAACGGGGGTACCATGGAAGTGGAATGACGAATGTAAACGAGCTTTCCAGAAGTGCAAAGAATTGATCACATCAAAAGAGGTGTTGGTTCATTTCAACCCAGCACTACCAATTCGGTTGGCGTGTGATGCATCACCCTATGGCATTGGAGCGGTGCTGTCGCACAAGTTCCCGGACGGCTCGGAGAGGCCGGTAGCCTTTGCGTTTCGGTCACTTACCTCAGCCGAGCGTAACTACACCCAGATTGACAGGGAGGCCCTCAGCCTAGTGTGGGGAGTGAAAAAGTTCAACCACCATCTGCACGGGCAGAAGTTCACCTTGCTGACTGACCACCAACCACTTGTCTCCATCTTTAATCCAAAGAAGGGCATTCCGGTGATGACTGCGCAACGGCTACAAAGATGGTCCCGTTTTCTAGAGGCGAATCAATATGAAATAGAATATAAAGGCACGAAACAGCATGGAAATGCTGATGGGCTATCACGCTTGCCACTGCCTACTGTGGAGGAAGCACCAGCAGTGGACCCTGTCGAAATATTTTTTTCCACTATAATTGAACGCTTGCCAGTAACTAACGCTGATATATAGAAGGAGACCCGAAATGACCCGACACTGTCTCGGGTATATGACTTGACGGTGAAGGGGATGGCCAACACATGGCGACTCACTGTTGCCAGCATTCTCATCCAGAAGAGAACAGCTGTCAGTATGCCAGGGGACCTTGATGTGTGGATCCCGAGTGGTAATTCCACCCAAGTTAAGGGAGAGAGTGCTAAATGAGCTTCACGAAGGCCATCTGGGAGGGGTGAAAATGAAAAGCCTTGCTAGGGCTTATGTGTGGTGGCCGGGGATCGATCAGCAAATTGAGGACCTGACAAAGAGCTGCTCAGGATGCCAGAAGGTCCAAAATGCACCACCACATGCCCCTCTACATCCATGGGAGTGGCCCTCATCTCCATGGCAATGGGTGCATATTGATTTTGCTGGTCCATTGATGGACTCAATGTTTTTAATAGCCGTGGATGCGCACTCAAAATGGCCTGAGGTGATCAAAATATCGTCCACCACCACGCAGAAAACTATTGCAGTCCTACGGACCATATTTGCCAGGAATGGCTTGCCAGAGCAGATTTGCTCTGATAACGGACCACAGTTTGTGTCCGAAGAGTTTCGAAGATTCATGAAAATGAATGGGGTAAGGCATTTCACATCCGCCCCGTATCATCCAGCCACAAATGGATTGGCTGAGAGGTTCGTACAAACCTTTAAGAAAGCAGTAAGGGCCATGTGCGATGACGACATTCCACTGCAGCATAAGGTGGACAATTTCCTGTTAGCCTACAGAAATGCGACACATGCAGTCACCAACCAGACCCCGGCTATGATGTTCTTTAACCGAAGGTTGAGATCTCGTCTGGATTTGCTCAGACCAAATGTACGAAGAGATGTTCAGAATAAACAATTCCAGCACATCAATGAGAAGCCGACAAGGAGCTTCAATGTAGGGGAACCAGTCTTGGCCCGCGACTACTGAACAGAGAAATGGCAACCAGGAACGATATGCACACGGCAGGGGCCATTAATGTACACAGTGGATGTTGGGGAGAACATTGTGAGATGCCATATCGCCCAGATCCTAGAGTCACAGGAACGAGTCAACCCCATGTCTCGCGCACCTGGTGATGAACCCAACATACAGGTAGCATCTACCCCAGAAACAGGAGCATCTGAAGCTGATGAACCAACTGACGACAGGGGGCCTCCACACCAAGAGCAAGACACTCAGGAAAGGCGCTATCCTGAAAGGATCAGGAAGCCGCCCCAAAGACTGAATTTATAAATGGACTATTTTCAGTTAATGTGCATGTTAAAAGTGTTAATTGTTAAATGAATGTTATGGTACTGTTAATCTAAAAGGGGAGGAATTGTAGTGTATGTACCTTTAAGGGGAGAACTACTTTTTACAGCTCCTGTATACTGTAGTACCGGCAGTGACCACATCTGTATATAAACCCTGAGTAGGGATCTGTACGTTTAGTTTTAGAGTAACTCTCATCCAGTAAACACCTGTTGATTGTTCCCTGCAGTCTCGTGTCTAGTTTTTGAAGGACACACAACATCAAAATACACGGATCTAACAATTTCTACTCTGACTGGCATGTGGCACTGGTAGCAATCCTGAGATTACTACCTTTGAGGTCCTATTTTTTAATTTACCTCCTAACTCCCTATATTCAGCTTTTAGGACCTCATCCCGTTTTTTACCAATATCATTGGTACCTATATGCACCACGACAACTGGTTGTTCACCCTCCCCCTCCAGAATGCCCTGCAGCCACCCCGAGACATCCTTGACCCTTGCACCAGGGAGGCAAAATACCATCCAGGAGCCTTATTTGCGGCCGCAGAAACGCCTATCTATTCCCCTTACAATAGAATCCCCTATCACTATAGCTCTCCCAGTCTTTTTCCTCCTGTCCTGTGCAGCAGAACCACCCATGGTGCCAGGAAGTTGGCTGCTGCTGCCTTCCCCCGATAAGCCGTCTCCCTCAACAATATCCAAAGTGGTATATCTGTTTGAGAGGGGGATGGCCACAGGGGACCCCTGCACTACCTGCCTGCACCTACTACTCTGCCTGGTGGTCACCCATTCCCTTCCTGCCTGTGCAGACTTTACCTGCGGGGTGACCAACTTCCTAAACATGCTATCTATGATGACCTCAGCATCGTGAATGATCCAGCATGTATCCATTCGCAGATCCAGCGCTGCAATGCAGTCTGTCAGTAGCTGCAGCTGGATACACTTCCCGCACACATGGTCGTCAGGGACACAGGAATTGTCCCTGATTTCCCATATAGCGCAGGAAGAGCATGTCACGGGGCTGAGCTGTCCTGCCATGACTTACCCTTTAATTAATTTAAATTCATTTAAATCAAATCAATACCACTAATTACACTACAATTAAATGATACACTCAAGGGCCCTTGGTTACTAGCACTCCCCAATACACAACAGGGACCTTAGAAACTATAACCACAAAAATTACGACCATCTACATTTTAAAACTATTAATCTTAACTGTCAAACTATAGAGTAGTATAAATACTCACCTGGCCGTACTCACCTAATCAGCTGCTTCCTCTTGCCCACGTCACTTTTTGAATCATGACGTGGCTCCGGAACGCCGCTGCCAGTCTGTGAGATTGGTAAGCCTTTTACCGCCACTCTCTGCTCCTCCCGACACTGGCCTCAATCAGCTCCCTCCCCTTGTGCCAACATCACTTTTGACTTCTGACATCACTCTTTGAAAATTTTGCCGGTGCTGAGTTGGTACTGCCACCGCCTCGCTGCTCCTCCCAGGTCCGCACTGCCATCACTGCTGCTGCTGTGGGGCCTACCTGCACCTCGGGCTCACTTTATACCGCCACTGCCGCCTCACCGCTCCTCCCAGGTCCGCACTGCCGCCGCTGCTGCCATAAATACTGTGGCTACAAGAGCAGGCCAGAGGCTAGGTATTCTGCTACGAGTGTCTCACCTCCTGACTCCCCAAAGCCTTTCTACCATCTACAAGGCACAAGTCAGGAGTGTGATGGAATATTCTCCACCTGTCTGGATGAGTGCAGCTCCAACAACACTCAAGACTGGGAGGCTGCGATTTTGCCGACCGAGGCGGGTCCGGGGCGGCCGGGGTTGGTGTCGCAGTCCCAGCCGCTGCCTACTGCAGCCCGCACTGTCCAGTGATTTTATGTTAATAGGGCTTGTTAAGCCTGACCTGTGAGGTTCCCGGCCAATTAAAACAGAAGCGGGTCTGATGACGTCATTTAATGGCGCGTGATCAGCTGGTTTCCTTAAAAGAGCCATGTCCAAATTGATTTTAACAGTTCTGCTGTCGGTGTTCTACAGCATTGAGGTGCTGCAAACCCTGATGAGCACTGCACAAAGGTGCACGGCTACACCCAGACTTCTTCCATATGCTTATGGAGGGTGTCACATCACACAGGGAGGTTCTCTTCCCTTCCCATGGGTGGAAGAGACCTCCCCAGGAGATCAACGCAGCCTGGTTGCAGATTTCACAGGAGGGCACAAGCAGGGATGTGGTCAGGACGACCAGGCTGCAGTGGTGCAAACCTTTCAATGATCTCAGTAGATCACGAAACATTACTGCAAAGCCACACTCAACTTCATCCTGCTGTGCCACTCACCACATCCACATCACTTTGCCTTCCCTACCTTACTCCTGCACATCCTTACTCACACCAACTTAACTTGCACCTCCACCCATCCTTCTCTATCTACATTATCACTTCCCCATCTCACTAGCCCCCTCGCACTCACCTTCATCCTACAGCAAGCATACCAACTAACAACACACAAGGTTAGGCATCTGAGAGGTTTAGCCAATGTACATGTGAAGTTTCTGGCAATGTGCTGTCAAACATTGAAACCTTTATTTTCAGCGCTTTGCATTTTTGGACAGATTTGTGCGGACCTTTGGAAGTGGCTTCGTGAGTTGCAATGGCGATGAGTGTGAAAGGAATGGCTTGGGCATTGTAGGGATGCTTTATGGTGTTGGTGTGGGATGGTGCCAACCTGGTGCATCATGTGGCATCCAGGGTGTAGAGCATCAAGTGAAGTAAATCTGGCTATGGTGAGGCCATCCCTGGCGTCCCAGGCAGCAATGTGGTCAGCTGCTGATGTCCTGTGTAGCATCAGTTGATTGCGGAGAAGGCTAGTGGTGTTGTTGCTGTTGCTACTGGTGTGCCCGGTGATGTTGGTGTTGGGGCTGATCTTGGTGGGATTCGGAGGACCAAAGTGAGATATTTTCAAGGGCAATGCTGCTGATGGAATAGATGGCAGGTGAGATTGACAGAAGCGATCTGTCAATGGTTAGAGAGGTTATTCCAATGAGGTAGCACTGGATAGAGAGTTGGCTCCAAACACTTGCAAGCAGCAGAAAGCTCAATGGCCCAGAAATTCGGGTCTCCACGGGTGAGTACGCGCGGAGTACTCACCCGTAAGCCCAATGGAACTGCTGGTTTCCTGCATGCACTGCGCATGCGCGGGAAAGTGGCACTTCCGATCCCCTGAATGAAGGGGTTCAGAGGTCAAACGCGTGCATGGGAGAGGCAGCGCGGGCACATTAAACTTGCGTTTTTTTTGCAGGTTTTCCCGGGAGGGTAAGCCTGCAGAAGTTAGACATGTAAAAAGCAGGCATAAGGCCTGCTTTTTACAAGGTAAGTGGCGAATTAATTAAAATTAAAACATTTTTTCCACAGGTTTATTATTTTTAAATACTTTAAAGCAAGGTAAGTTTATTTTTAGCCCTGTTAGAAAATAAAATGATTTTTTTCAAAAATTTAAATTATTGTTTAAAATAGTTATTTCATGTAATTTATAGTTTATTTAAAAAATGTGATGTTTTTTTAAATTTATTTTAAGATTTAATGCTGTTTTGGGGCTATAGTATTTATAAGTCTTGACAGCTCTTCCTGTCAATCTTATGAATGGAGCATTCCCTGCTCCGATTGGCTCCCTATGGCCCACGTGATCCCAGGGGACGCATCGAACTAACTGCGCCCCTGGGATATGCAAGCACTGCATGCCGGCAGCTGGAGCAGGCCCAGGATCGGAATTCCACGGGGGCCCACAGCACAACGGCCAGCGCGCAAGGTAAGTGCAGATTGGGGGCTTGCACCCACGGGAAGCCCCGACCCGAATTTCTGGGCCAATATGTCTTCCAAATGCTGTAACGAACAGTTTCTGAGCTTTGAAAATGAACAGCTGTAAAATGGGATCTTTTATACAACTTTGGTTGCTGTCAGGTCATGAGATAATTCAATGCTGAATCCACTCATGACATGCTGAGCTGATGTGTTTCCCGAGCAGCGGGTAACCTGTGGGGAACACGTAAAATTGAAATGTATGTTTAAAATAACACTTAATTGGATGATAACAATCCATTTAATGATGTCAATTGTCTCCCCCGCTGCTTGGTGTCGGGCCTGTTCAGTGCCGACAGACCTGACACCTGGGAGACTCGTGTGGAGTCGGGTTGACAGCAGGTTCCCTACCCGCTGTCAAACTTTGCTATTTTGACAGCTGACCCGCCTCCGAACCCGCCCTCTGAGCGCTGGCAAAATTCAGTCCGGTGTAATTGAGCACTTGCTTTAAGGGGATAGGCAGATTAGGAGTAAAACATTGCGCCTGCGCTTCAAACTCCAAACTACCGATGAACAAAGCTACAGGAGATCCGCCAATACTATTAAAAAGTAACTGGTGATTATTTATATCAGTTAAGATTGTCTGTAATATAAAGGCTTGACATTTGCAATATATATGTGGGACACTTACTCTGACGATCAGTGACCCTTGAATGATGGATGTATTGAGATTGGGCTCAGGGTTTTTTTTTTGCAGAGGTTGGCATAGTACAGCCATTAACAAATTTAACCAGGACCTTGGCAGAATAACTGTTTATGGATCTTAAACTGAATCAAAGAAATAAAAGACTTACATTTATATAGTGCCTTTCATGACCTCAGGATATCCCAAAGTGCTTTACAGCCAATTAAGTACTTTTTAAAAAAGTGTAGCCACTGTTGTGATGTAGGAAACACAGTAGCCAATTTGCACACAGCAAGCTCCCACAAACAGCAATGAGTTAATGACCAGATAATCTGTTTTAGTGGTGTTAATTGAGCGATAAATGTTGGCCAGGACACTGGGGATGACTCCCCTGCTCTTCTTCGAAATAGTGCCATGGGGTCTTTTACGTCCACCTGAGAGGGCAGATGGGTTCAAATATTCTTCTATTGAATGTGATAATGGATCACATGTATCTTTGTAGATGGGATTGTTATTATAGAAAAAAGAGGGTAGCAATTATTGAGACTGATTTATGTCTCCATTCAACTTGGTGAACTTCACTTACCAGGCACAAATCCCAGGAAAAAGAGATGGAAATTCAAGTATCAGGATTTCATGGGAATCTCCCAAGAAGAGAGCAGTTACACTCCAAGTAAACATTTTCCTGTTTGATCATCAGGTGAGTGCCCATTTGGAGGGCCGCCAGGAAGAAATCATTTGGCCTTGCCCCAGAGGATCTGAGAGAGACAGGCAGCAAGGCCAAGGAACCCAAGAACAAGAAATGGGAGCTTTTTATTGGGTCAGCAGGAGACTTCGTGGGGCTGGAGATCTTCAAGCTGCTGTTTGTAGGTATTACCATTACAGCAGTTAGATTTCCATCTCAGGTTTCAGGTGCCTGTGGTGTATTGGATCTAAGTTAATGACCTGATCCCACAAATGCGGATGGGTTCAGGTGGAGTGTACTTTGAGTGCACTCCACCTTACTAGCTTCAAGGTGGTGAGGGTGAGGAAAATTTGTGACCAACAAGTAGCAAATGTCTATTGTGATGCTTGAGATTTACTTCTTTATGTTCGAGAGGTTACCTCAGTGAGGTCCAGAGCAGTAGGCAGGTATGTTTTTGAGTAACACTATCCCGGCACCAGGGCTGAAGCTTGCTCTTTAAAGTAATAACTATCTTGGAACCTTCAACCCACATCAGCTGAGGTAGATTGACTTCATTGTCATTGCTGCTACTCAATATCCCCATCAGGCCGTTGTCAGCAATAACCGCTGGAACTCCAACATTTATGGGCTTACCTCTGGAAGGGAACAACATAAAGTCTCACTAAATGCAGACAGAGGTCTCATGATTTCCCTCGTAGCAGTATTTGAGATTACCAAATTTGGAATTCTTTCTGGATACAAAATACTTAATTCCAAGAGGATTGTACACACCTGGGAAACTGTCTCACTGAATATCACATCTGTTTTTTTCTGTTGGTCTGATGGGAGAATTAGATTGCTACACATTTCACTAACTTGCATTATGCACATTCTCCAGGGTTATTAAAATCAGTTTATGCTAACCTTAGGAGAGGAATTTAACTCCCTACAGCTTAATTTGATTCAAAATTATTAGGATCAACATCTTTCCTTGTGAGTCTTAAATCTGTTTCAGATGGTCCTAATCTATGTATCTAATCAACATTTACAGAGCTCAATAAAAACTATCTGCATAGAACAGCAGGCATCCTTAGATTTGGCTGAAAATATTGCATTTACTGGAGGAGAATGTAGGTCTAGTGCTTCCAAATGTCAAATGGACGCAATTCTTTATCCATATAACATTTGTCAGTCCTCCTGAGACTTAATCTTATCCAGCTGTTTCACAACCATGAGGATGTGCTGAGGGGCCTCCAAATAGTTTTGTTTATTTACCAGTAGATATCTCAAGGTAATGTTTGTGGGCTGACGAGTGAAGGCCCAGAGGCAAGTGGGAGGGCAAGGAGTGAGAAGGTGGCTTTGGACCAAAGCCCATCAGGGAGCAGAAGGCCTGGGAATGAGACGTAAGATACCTGGGGAGACAGCAATAGGTTACAGCTAAAGTAATCCTGGTGACAACATACCAGCAGGCAGAGTGCAAAGGAAATAGGCAGTAGGTCAGGTGTCAAGTTAAGTTAGGATTTATCTCTGTCAGTCTATGTTTCCTGGACAGGCACCTGAATAATTTTCCCCCTTTTTTTTCTTTCTGGATACTTTTTGTTTTTCACAGTATAAATACTGAACCATTCAGAAAACTAGAACATGAGGCTACACACACAAAACACGTATTATGTAGAAATTGATTTAACTTTGCAATCTCACTGGCTTAAATAAATTGAGACCATCCCCACTCATTACTTCGAATATTTTTGCACATTGTGTGATGTAGCAGGCTACAGCTGAAAACATTTTAAAATGGGCAGGTACCTTGCAAAATTACCCTGGTTGCGTACAGAAAGACTTGAAGAAATTGTAGTGGTGTACCAATGGACAACATGTTCCCCATAGTCTGAACTTTGATCCAGCAAGTGATGATTATTTCTGCATTTCAAGCTCTGCTTGCAAGAGACAGCATTGTCTGGAAAGAGCTTCATAGGCCCCAGAAGTGCTGTGCAAAGTCTTACTTCTGGCATTCTATATGGACTAGTTAGATTAATATGAAACATTGAGATATTGCTGCAGCAGCTCTTGTTCCTGGTGAAAACATGAAGATGTGGCTTAATATTAGATAGCTGAAGAGTAGAAAAGAGCTTGATGACTTACTTAAAGGAGGCTGCATAAAGCCCTCTCAACTACTTAACTACATCAGAACGGTTAGCATGGCTTCTAAAAACATTATAAATATCTGCAAATCTGAGATTTAATTTCTTTTTGCTTCAAGATACTTTCATATATTGTACCCTAACCCCAATCTGAAATTCTTAAACCATCAAGTTCCAATCAAAAACTGATTTCCAAATTTATGAAGCTTTATGGGGGGATTTTAACCCCAACACTTATTAAGGCCCCCCATAAAAAATTAGGGGGCCTCCCAATAATGTGACTGAATGGCTCAGCAGCACTCAAACTACAGAGTGCCCATCTGGTGACACCCTCCCCTATACCATCATTGCCACCTTTGAAGAGTTAACAGCTGAAATGTTCACCTATCTTTCTTCCAGATGCTGAAGGGCCTGCAGAGTATTTCCAGCATTTTCTATTTTGATTTCAGATTTCCAGCATAGAATCATAGAATGGTTACAGCACAGAAGGAAGCCATTCAGCCCATCGAGCTTGTGCCGGCTCTCTGCAAGAGCTCTTCAGCTAGTCCCACTCCCCGGCCCTTTCCCCATAACCCGCAAATTTATTTAACTTCAAGTACTTATCCAATTCCCTTTTGAAAGCCACGATTGAATCTGCCTCCACCACCCTCTCAGGCAGTGCATTCCACTCACAGTTGCATTTGCAGTTCGTTTTTTCTTTTTACCTCACTTCCTTCAGCCGTGATTTCAGAAAAGTTGCACAGCTGAGACTTTAGAGAAATTGATTTTGACGACAGAGTAAAATGAGAGGGGATGGAGTAGATAAAGGTGGACTTTTAAAAAATGAGTAATTTAAATAGTGCTTGGAGAGAATCCTTTGTACTGGACAGAGAAGAAGGGATTGTTAAAGCATGATTGACAGTAAAATGATAATTTAAACATTTTATGTAAATACTATTCGAAGATAATTCACAGTGTATCCTCCAAAATTTGTACATTTTTACACTCAGTAGCTTTTACTTTAAAAAGTGTTTCTGTGCAAAAAATATCAAATCCCAAAGTTTTGAACATTGGGGTAACAGGAAAACAATATAAAAGTTAGGAAATTCTGTTGCCTCCAATTTATGTAGTAAAACTTGCACTTTACTTCCCACTGACCTGCAGCTAAGACTGTTTGGAATATTGGAAATAGTCCAGTCCTGCTTTTACCTTTTCTCAGTTGTTGCCATTGCTTTTGATCTGCCTGCAGCCCAAATGTTCAATATCCAACTGCTTTATTTGGGATATTTCAAATGCTAGTGATTTAGTACAAGGTTAAAAATTCAGCATCACTTAATTAAGTTTTAGTAATAAACTAACCACTAAAACAGTCTAACACCCCAAACATATGGGGTGATTTTATCAATGGGGACTTAATGGAGGCGGGAAAGCTGCTTGTCGGGTTTTAGTCCCGCCTCCATCGACGTCCGGCCAACGCACACTATTTTCCCTTGATTGACCTTGTTAAGCCTGCCCAGGGGGCTTAGCAGGCCAATTAAGGGAAAGCCAGTGACAGAGAACAGATGAATTGTCATTGCTTTGAGAAGCTGTCAAACACTGACAATCTCTGTTCTTTGGTGAGTCCTTGTACTCAAGACTCACCAAACCTCTTTCCTGAGCAGAAATCAGATGGCTGTTGCATTGGAGAATGCAGCAGCCATTCTGTCATCTCTGCCATGGAGATGAGGCAGCTCGGCAGCCTAAAGGGATGAAGCCTGGAGGAAGAAGCAAAGGTAAGTAATCTTATTAAAACACTTTAGACTCACCTCTCCACACTTGCACTCATCACTCAACTGCACACCGGACATTTCGGCCCCTCTGACCCCCGTAGACCCACAGCTCGCCTCGCTGACCCTGGTGAGGTTCAGAGCTGTCGGGAAGCCCACACTTTAAGGCTCAAAATAGGGATTAGCCAACAAACTGCCTGTTAACTACCTGTTAACAGGCAGTTAATTGGCACTAATCCCCTTCCTGCCTCAAGGAGACGGGACCCGGCGCAGGTCGGGTACCCGCCTCCTGGGAAGATGGCACGGAGGCGGGTTGGGGGTGGGATAGGTACCTGTTCCCAGGTTCTGCCATTTTCCCGGCAGTCCCGCCTCCATACCCGCCTCCCCAGGGCTGGGAAAATCACCCCCAGACTGTTAGTTAACATTGCAGTAGAATCACAGCAAGTTATCTATTAAAAATAGTGCAGAATTCTTCATTGCAATCATAATACAGGCTGACACCTTTCAAACCTTCAATCCAAAATTGTCTGGGGGTTGAAAATCATGAGATTTGCAACAGCCGTGTATAAATGAATGGGACACATTTCCTATAGATTTCAGCGGGGTAGTGTGCTACATCTAAGCATATCAATTAACACAAAACAAAACTGCTCGGAATTTAGTTTGAGATATCCTGAATGTGGTATTTGAGAATTAAAATATAAAAGAGCTACAGTAAAGAACATGAGCGGTTACCAGCCATCAGTCAGTTGATGTTTATGCTCAAGTAAGAATACCTGCTGGTGCCAAAAACTGCACATTTTTCTGTTTTTAAGATTAAAGACTTCTTTATTTATTTCTTCTTTAAATTTATATAAAATTATTGGTGTGGTTCTCTACTTGTATTAAACTACTATTTTGCTTCTAAATATGTCAGACTCTTTTGTTGTAAGTTAACTAAATATATTTCAAAGATTTTCATTGTCAGAAGTCAAACACTCCACTTCCTGGTAATCTTTGCAGCATGATTAGCCTTTTATGTGAAAATATCTGATATCATTTCCAAACCAAATGCCATTCAGTTGTCAGCATTCTTTTTATAATAAACACAGTATATTTTTGGTTAATACTAATACTTTCTTTATTAACAAATTATTTTCTATTTCAGCAAACCTTTTTACATCACCTTTAAAGATTTTGTCCTGAGCTATCAGTTTCATTTGCAGTAGTGATTTTGGTGATCATTGCTGATACATACAAGGTTGGGAAAGATTTTATTGACAATACTGTACATAGAAACATAATTTTCTTGTCACAATTTACACTCGGCTAAACTACCAATGGTCTGCAATAAAGCTGCAGGCTTTAACAGCTAGAATGTACTAAATGACTCCCCAGCTTTGTTGTGCTGTGAGCATATATGGTTAGGTCTGGAGGAGCAGGAATGAGACATTATGCAAGAAAGCTTAAAGCTTATAAGTCAAGTAAATCAACTAAAGACTTACCTTTGAAGTATATGACATTGCATGGCTGTACTGTAAACTCAATGTCCAAATGGGGAGAAACAAAAACAAAAATGTCAGCCATGTAAATCATACAGAGGAATTATCAGAGAAGACATTAAAGCTTCAGTATTAAATACAAGTAAGATTTAGAAATGGCTTCATCGTGCATCTGGAATTAATTCAAACTGGTTGCAGCTAACAGTTGAACAGATAGAACGTAAAAAATATACACTGAAAAACTTTTGTTTCACTCAGTGCACAACTCAGTTGAATGGAAATATTAATTTAGATTATGCTCTGGCAAACCTCAAAGTAAACACAATTACAATGTATTCACTTATTATGGGAAAACTACATTTAAAGATGCTAGCTTTATAAAATACTTAATGGAGCTGTACAAGAAGGTGTGTGGCAGTTATAGTGTCCGTACACCTTAATACCTGGCTTTGTCTCCAATCAAAATAAATACACAATGAACTCCATGAAGACAGCCACAGACCTTCCTGATCACAATTCGCTAGGATGTTTAAAAGTTAAACTTATCTCATCTGCTATTTCATTCCGTCTAACATTTGCAAATCATATTAGACAATTATTACATCAGAGATATACAGCACAAAGCTACAGATTCACAAGACACCATTTACAAGTTTATAGTTGGGTAAATACCAGGCAGCAAGCTGCTGAACTGTGCTGACGGTTAATGAAGACAATAGTCACAGTGTCCCATTTTGTTTTGTTTCATCCTACAGCGAGAAATTAAATGTACATATAAGACTTTAGGTTAATGCCCTTACACACATTTACAGACTATTCACAAGACATGGAAACATTACATGAAAATACTGTGTAAAAAGGCTGATTGTTATGGGTAGTTTGCAGACCCTACACATTTCTACCACACAATAAACTACTCAGATTATCTGTGTAATTGATTTTCCTATGGAAGGGTTGCTTTACTTCTTTTTGCTGAAGAAAGATGCAGCCAATCAAATTCCGTGTACGTTACTGCAGGAGCAGAGTCCAGTTTCTTTCCATGTTATTTAATTCCATGATTATCACTGCATAGTTCCCTGTTTGAATTATTGCAGTACTTTTTATTACTTTTCTAATGTTCTCTCCTGTACATAGGCAGGTCAGTAAGGAGCAAATAGAACTGGAGTGTGTGCTGCCCGCATAGGTCCAGGAGCTGGTCGAAGGAGGGCTGGAGGCAGGGCTGCTGTTTGGAATAGAGCGGCTGCCGGGCCGGAGCGCAAAGCAAATGGTGAATTCACTGCAGCAGCAGCAGCCGCAGCCGCAGCGAATGGGTTTGGTAAAAGCCGAGCAGCCAGTGGCTTAGTAAGTTCCTTCTGAAAGGCCAGTTTCACCTGGAAAAGACAACACTGCAGTGAAGTATGTTTGAACAAAGATTTCAAGGGTTTTCTTGCATATAAAGCACTGGCATCATATACTATGCTAAATCATTAACCTGACCTTTGATAATCCAGAAATATTTTCATTTTGATACATTTTTAAATTTATGTCTGCAATGAAAATATTGCTTTAAGAAAAAAGAATGAAGCCATATAACGTGCTTTATTTATTCATAATACAGCCGATTACGGAACAGCCTTTTCTTATCTACCCCAAGCATACAGATGGATGTTACATGTTAAAAAAAAGCAAAATCTAATATGACCAATAGAGCATTCATATTGAAATTGAATTCCCGAAGGATGTCCAGCTACATTAGGGAGCAACCCTGAATATAGACTTCAAGCCTCATTAGTTATATGATAGACATCTGCTTTTATCATGGTGTAAGGACCTATACAGGGCAATTTGCAACATGCCAGCTACCTTGATACTTTGGATATCCTAATCTAATGCCATGCACCAGGTTTGTTCATTGCCAACTCCTTAATATAGGCCTTCATGTGAGGGATTCGGCAAAGAGACATGCTACCGAGAAACTGCCTCCCCCTTGAGAATATTAAATGATTTCTCCCTTTACCACAAGTCCACCTCATAGCCTGGTCCTGGATCTTGCATCTGGGCCAAAGGGAGCCCTTCTGTTGAATGCTAGGAGTTATGAATCAAGGAGAACTGTTTGGAAACATGACTTGTGTGCTGCAAGCTTAACCTGTTTCAGAATTTGATGTTATTGCAGAAAGATGAGAAAGCCCAAAGGGATGTTCGCCTCTTCTCAGCACTGTCTCAAAGGACAGTGTGCAGGATGAATTTGGCATTCGCCAAGAGGCACAGGTATCAATATGAATCAACAGTTGGGATGGATGTTCCCTAGGTCTTCCAATCAATTCCTTTTAGTTCCCCTCGAGACATTCAAAACCATAATACCATACTTGGGGACACTCATCATCCTATCACTTTGCTCAAAATGGTGAGTAGAGCTCAATGGATCCCCAGGTGAATCTGCCAACATCACAATATCATCTACGAAAAAAAGCACTGTAGTTCTTTCAGAAATGCCTAGAACAGACAATCCTTTATGACGTTATCCAGCACAATATTGATGAAGACATAAAATTGGGTGGGCGACAATGGAGAATCTTGCCTCGCTCCTATTTCAATAGAGATAGGTTCAGTAACTCCTGCGTCTACACTGACCTTGGAGCAGGAGTACACATCCCGGATAAAATCTAGAATTTGGCTCTGTACTCCCATAGCTTCTAGTTTGAACATGAGAACCAAATAAGGCACTATGCCAGAAAAATCCTACTGATGCCCTCATATGATCATCAGTATGTGTTTTACTAGCAGTGGTGTGAAAAATCAACTGCTATAGATCACCTTTTATTACTAGTTATTGCAATATGACCACATGCATCTCCCTGCCTGCCTTGAGCAACCTCTGAGCATGCGATAATAATTATCCAGTTAAGAATTTTTGGCATAGTTTTCTGAGCTTACCGCATTTATGCATGCGCTTACCGCAAGTGCATTGGTACCCCTTTGGAGCTTGTTGTATGGACTGTATTTGGGTTTAGGAGGTTTTCCTGCAGCTCTGTCCTTGTGTCTTCTGCTGCTTATATGCTGTGTTGAAATAAACAGTAAAAGACAGCAAATAAGGTCTCGAAATGTAAAACAAAGATATATGGCTTTGATGGCACAGAAAAACACAAACTTTGTAGCCTTTAGAAGATTTTTCTGTTATGTTCTTAAGACTAACCTGTTTGAGTTGTGTTTCCGAATTGACATGCACGTCACAGATTTCACAGTGAAAGGTTTTATTCTGCAGGCCGGTAGTAACTCCTTTGTTGGTGGGTGTTTTGCCTTTGACGCCCGGTCTGGGGAATGCCTTAATTGGACCACCACCATTTCGAGCTTCCAGCATAGTTTTGTGCTTAGATCCTGTTGAGGAAAATTATAAAACATCACTAAAACAGAATCTAATTGTAAAGATATGAACTGAATTATAGGCTGGAATGATATTGCTCCTAATGAAGGGATTAACCTATTTAAAAGAAGTTTGGGCTAATTTATGACTTGATATTAGACAGTCAGACAGCAGAGCAAGAGTCATGGAGCCAAGGTTGGTGGCAGACAGCTGGGAATCATTGGTTTACATATGGTAGCATCACTGATAATGGCCAAGAAACGTGTGCTGCGCAGACCAATTTCTAGGCCAACATAGGTGAGTTATAGGAGGGGGCCTATGTTGAAAGCTTGGACCATGCTGGAAGTGATAATATGGGTACAGATGGAGAAAACAGCACAGGAGATGTGCTGGTTACAGTGTGTTAGGAAGCAAGAGGAGAGATGGTGGAGGAGGATGGGTGGCTGCATTGTAGCCTGCAGAGAGACAGAAAAGGAAAGAGGGATAACAGCCTCTGGTAGCAGTCACATAGGATAATACTGTTGACTTTGACTACGATTTTGGTGCTATGGCCAGGATTCAAGCAAGGAGTGGTGGACTTGTAGTTGAATGGCAAAAAAGTGTTCAAGATCCTCAGAAACAAAGAGGGGTCAGAAATGGTGCAATTGCTTGGGAGGATGGAGGAATCAACGGTGAGATTTTCGAGGAGAAGGGTGATGACAGCACTTTTGAAAGCAAGAGGAACATTGCCCAAGAAAAGAGAAGAATTAATGATGTCCATGACCACTGGGCCAAGGAGGGTTACTTGACTGGTCATGAGCTGGATCAGGAGTGGATCGGAGGAATAGGTGGGTGGTAGCTCTCATGAAGGAGATGAGTTTGATGAGGCATAGAAGATAGAAAAGAAACTATAGAGTATTCTGGCATCGGGCTTGAAGTAGCAGTAACCCTGCAAGGAGTCAGGGGTGTGGGAGGCAGTGGGCCAGCAGGATACTGAGCCATTTTTGGAGATGAATAAATACACAAGTTCCTTGCATTTGGAGTCAGAAGTGAGGATGGAACGGGCAAGGTCAAAAGGGGAAGTTTTTTGTGGAAAATGTGTCCTTATCCTCCTGGTTAATCTTGGAACAGTAAGAGGGTTTTTTGGTAGGTAGAACGAGGAGAGGTAATAAAATGGTACAATCCTAAAGGGGGTGCATGAACAGAGGGATCTGGGGGTATATGTGCACAAATCATTGAAGGTGGCAGGGCAGGTTGAGAAACCAGATAAAAAAGCTTACAGGATCCTGGGCTTCATAAATAGAGGCACAGAGTACAAAAGCAAGGAAGTTATGATGAACATTTTTAAAACACTGGTTTGGCCTCAACTGGAGTATTGTGTCCAATTCTGGGCACTGCACTTTAGGAAGGATGTGAAGGCCTTAGAGAGGGTGCAGAAAATATTTACAAGAAGGGTTCCAGGGATGAGGGACTTCAGTTACGTGGATGGACTAGAGAAGCTGGGGTTGTTCTCCTTAGAGCAGAGAAGGTTGAGAGGAGATTTGATAGAGGTGTTCAAAATCATGAGGGGTCCAGACAGAGTAGATAGAGAGAAACTGTTCCAATTGGCGGATGGGTCGAGAACCAGAGAACACAGATTCAAGGTGATTGGCAAAAGAACCAGAGGCGACATGAGGAAAAACTTTTTTACGCAGCGAGTGGTTAGGATCTGGAATGCACTGCCTGAAAGGGTGGTGGAGGCAGACTCAATCATGGCTTTCGAAAGGGAATTGGATAAGTACCTGAAGGAAAAAAATTTGCAGGGCTACGGGGACAAGGTGGTGGAATGGGACTAGCTGAAGTGCTCTTGCAGAGAGCCGGCACAGGCTCGACGGGCCAAATGGCCTCCTTCTGTGCTGTAACCATTCTATGATTCTATGATTTGCTAACTGAGTAGGAAAGGTCAAATATGGTGGTGGACAACCAGGCCAGTCACGCTTAATTAAGTCTGCAATCCTCAGATTAATACAAGCACCTATGTTTGTGAAGTGGTTAATTTAAAACACAATGCAGAAAGATTTTCTCTGCTCTCTACTTGTAGTGAAATCATAAACTTGTTCTTTATACACACACTTATGATTTTTCTACAATAATGAATAACATTGCCCTAGGATTCTCAAGGTTTGATCTGTTCTTTCCCAATGAAATGAGGTGGGCGTTCATTAAGAAGGGTGCCAAGAAGAAGTAGGCCTTAGTCCTTGCACCCAGCCCCCCTCAGATTAGTGGAGCTGAGAGGGAAAACAACAAGGCCATGGACAACCCAAAAAGGTTTTTTTTATTTGCATGTCCCCCATTAGATCTTTTGGAGACACCCTGACTGCTGTTATTGGATAGCTACAAGAGTAAATCTGTCCCCATTATTTGTGAAACAGGAGTAAAACCTTTCCTTGGGGGAGGGCCGTTGAATGTAGTGGAGAAGTACAATGTATTCAAATCCCTGTATCAGAATGTGAGTTTGTTTCCAAAAGATATACTTCAGGTTAAAACAAGATATGAGCTACTTTCTGTGAGCCACAGCATTATCATAAGGAAGGAGATTGAAAAATTCAATATGAACCACAAATGCTTTAATGCAGATTTGAAACTGCTACAAAGAATAAGATTTTTCCTTCTATAATGAATCACTCTTCAAACACCATTAATGTATTAGCAAATAGCTGATGATTCATGATATTATTGAAATGCATGACATGGTAAGAGCTCTCACTGGCGATTAAACCATCTCTTTACCATATCATGGAATCTTTTGCACTTTTCTTATTTTTGAAATGGAAAGAAATGATTAATTACAATGCTATTCACTGCAGTTTGTTGCATAAACAGCTGAAGAACTTGTTACAATGCCAAATCAAAATGAATACTGTTAAAATTAGGCAATTTAATTTAAAGTGGTTGATATAATTGATCAGCTGGTTCATTATATATGTCCAGTTCCAAGATCCAATTTTAAGTTAATCTCAGCCCCTTTCAATTCTATTCCTGGACTGGAGCCCAGCATTTCCCAGTCCTAGTCAGTGTTTTAACTCTATACCAACACCATCGTCACCTTTAACACTGCTACAACTGGGAACAGACTGGAAGGACTTTTTCAATGGTTTGGATACTCCCACGAGTTTTAATTATTTAATTAGAAACCTGTGTCTTATGTTGACAGCAACAATTTATGGTTGCTGCAGTCTCAGAGGGACCCTGTTGATTCACTGGATCTGATAGGTTCAGTAAGGGCCAGCTCTCTCTGTGTGGGCATGTAGTTATAAAAGAACTTGCATTTATATCACTCCTTTCACATCCCCAGGACTTCACTGCTTTTGAAATGTAGTCATTGATGTTTTGTAGGCAAACACACCAGCCAATTTGCACACAGCAAGGTCCCATAAACAGCAATGAGATCATTTGTTGGCTGAGGGATGAGTATTGGCCAGGATACCGGGAGTACTCCCCTGCCATTGGATCTTTTACATTCATCCTGAAGGATAGCACCTCCAACAGTGAAGCGCTTTCTCAGTACTGCACTGAAGCGTCAGCCTAGATTTTGGGCTCAAGCCCCTGATCTGGGATTTCAGCCCATGACCACCTGACTCAGAGTTGAGAATGCTGCCCAATTGAGCCAAGCCAAGTGGAGTGGAGCACATTAGAAGCGTCACTCGACCTTACCCTTGCACACAGCAGTTCAGAGAGTGGCACCCCTTGTAGTTCAGAAGGTAGGCTAGAGGAGCCTGCACAGGGAGATGCACCCAGCACAAGTGTGCAGGAGAAAAGCAGGGGATAGGACGACTCAGGAAGAAGCTTGCCGGTGGGAGATCTCACATTCTAGCATTGCTGCAGAAGACCCAGATGTAGCCTTCATGGGCCCAGCCGATCAAAGAAGACTGATGGGACGACACAGGAACTTCTAAGTGCACTGGACTGCTTGTCAGCAGGCTCACTTACAATGTCAGAGAGGATGGAAGAGTTCATCTCCAACTTGTGTTAGGACTTTGCGCAAAGAATCAAAACTATGCAATCAACCATGGAGCAAATGATCAGCTCTATGGACACTGCAGTGGGGCCCACAACAATGGAGTCTCTGGTAGCAGCTCTAACAGCTTCGATGGGAGCTCAGACTGCTGCCATCTTGGCTATGGGTTTGAGGATCGCCTTAGGCTTTCAAAGCATGAAGGGGCTTCAAGAGCATCACATCACTCTCACTTTCTGTTTTTGCACTGAGCACTGGGAGTGCTGAGGCTCAGCCCCATGTGAGTGCCAGTGACACTATGGGAGAAGCACCTACTGTCCTTTCTCAGGATGACAGCATGCCTGATCCCCTGCCAGCCTCTCAACCAGTGCCCTTGTTGGTTTCAGACAGCCAGCTGGGCCAGACTGCCCTGGATGAAGCCATGGCGCAGCAGCCTGCAGCGGAATCTCGATGGTCACAGCTCCAAGGTCGCCCACCATGGCCATTTCAAATGTCTTCAGTGGCAGTTCACAACCTTCCACAGCTCCAAGATGTAGCCACAGGGGAACCACCTCGTAGAAGCACTAAGTTAGATGAAAGAGCACAGAAGTCATGCACAAGGGGTTTGCACAAGGATGACTATTAGTTGCCCATTGGTAAATTTCTGGAATTATGAAATGAAGGTTGATGGTGGCTTTATATTTTACTTTATTTAGCTGTTGGTCTTAACATTTGTAGTAATGTTAGTGCAACATCCAAGAAAGTGCACATGTTGAGAGCATTCATGTGGTGGGTGTAAGGACTTTGGTGAAACGATAGAAGGGACTGTTGTGCATTGGGGAGAAGAAAATTATTCACTGAACCTCTCCTCGATGATTTGCTGCCACAGAGCTCTGGCAGTGGTCAGGATTGGTGGTCCTTGCTCTTCATCCGCATCCTCAGATTCCTGCTGATCCTACTGCTCCTGCTCATCCACTGCTTCCTCCCGAGATGTCTCTAAAGTTTGGCCCTTTTGCAGGGCAAAGTTACAGAGCGTGCGGCACAAGCTGACGAATCTGGAACCTCTTCAGGGGCTGTACTGAAGGACACCTCCAGTCCGTGGCCTTGCACCAATCGCAAGGTCCCTCACAGGCTGCTCACCAGCTGCTGCCGCTGGAAGAGATACTGCACACGCAGCAAATTTAAAGGGCCCACACAGAAATAAAAAATAGAGGGAACATTGCTGCAGACCTATCCAGGCAGCGGAACCTTTGCTTCAGAAGATCGATAGCTTGCTTTAATCACAGCTCTGGTGGAAGCATGGCTCTGACTGTAGTGCTCCCAGTGCTCGGGTTTCTGAGAGGAATCATGAGCCAGGTGATCAAGGGATACCCATTGTCCCCAAGCAGCCAATTTGACACCCGATGGTTTGGATGGAAGAGAGGGTTTGTTGCGGACTGGTGCAGGATAAAGGCATCATGACGACTGCCAGGAAAACAGGCACAGACCTGTATGATGCGTTGCCTGTCATTGCACATTCAGCGAGTGGATTCCTTCCTGTTGATGTATATTCCTGGCTCTTCAGGTGGAGCATACAAGATAATGTGGGTGCAGTCAATGACGTCTTGCTCCTGTGGGAAGCCTACTATCCTGGCGAAGGCTGCAGCTCTTTCATCTTGTTTTGCTGCCTCCATGGGAAACGAGAGACAGTAGATTGGTTCCTCTTACCGTAAAGCGCTTCTTTGACATTCCTGATGCAGCAGTGGACTGCAAACTGCGTAATATCACTTAGGTCACCTGCTCCAGCCCAGAATGACCCTGTGGTGTAGAAATTAAGGGCCACTGTCACCATCATAGCCACAGGCAGTGTTGTTCATGCCCTGGTCCAGGGCTGCAGATGACAATGATGCAACAGGTGACAGAGCTCAGTGACAGGGTCCCTCATGAAGAAGAGGTGCCTCCTCAGTCAGGTTGAGGTAGGAAATGCAGTTCCTAAATTCACACATGGTGTGAATTCATGCCTCCTGCAGCATCTTCTGGTCTGTGCAGTCTTGCTTGCTGGTTCTGCTCTTCCTGATCCTCCAGTCCCAATGGTAGACTCAGCAGAACACCCATTAATTGTGCTGAAGGCAAAGCAGAGAAAGACTCCTGCACCTCCAAAAAGTGATTCTGACTAATTTTTAAACACTTCTATTGCAATCAAAATAGCTATAATAAAAGGCAAACAAACCCACAATGACCCTAAAATGACTAACCATAGAGTTATGTGAATGAAGATGCTGATCCCTTAAAAAGAAATGTCTACAGCCTGCTTTCCAGCTGTTCCTGCCATCATTTGCTGGGTGGGCATAAGAGTGAACGAATCAGGCGTTGGCTCAGGCCAATATCAGAAAAAAATTCCTGAATCTGGTGAAGAACCCTCATTTGAATATTTTAATTGGCTGAACACTTATTTCACAGAGGACTAGAGGTCGACTGAACCACAGTGGATGCAGATTGGGCGTGGGTTATCGGCATCTGAAATTTGCCTCTTTAACATCTGAGAAATAGGCAAGACAAGGTCCAATTTCTGCCCCGTAATTTGCTGTGTTAATGGTGATACATGCACTAAAACTCCATTCAGTAGTAGTAGATTTATGAGTTTAAGTTAAAGTACTCTGTGTTAACTTTAGGGCATGTTCCAAAATTGACTCGTGAGTTTCCAAAACAATTACTGGTCTGCTACATGCTGCTCAATCATGTCATTATGAGGGCACAGCCCTTGCCACCAGCTATATGGCGATCAGCTGATGTGCAGGACGATGAGGAGGGGGAGAATAAAGAGGAGGTGGAGGAGGAAGAGGAAGGGAGGAGGCAACCTAGATAGTGCCTTTTCTGCCCGGGCTGTCCGTGATGAACTCATCCGAGTGCAATACAAGTCACCACAACCCCAATTCCCCATTCACCAACAGTCCCACACCTTACCTTTCCTCTGTCGCTGACCATGAACTGCATCCGCTTGGCCACAATGCAAAAGTAAAAGCCACCACAAAATAAACATTCCAAACTAAATTTATAAATTAAATCATGCCATAATGCATACAAAAGTCAAATAATCATCTTTGTGCATTTCCTCAGTGTTTATCTTCCGTGTGCCTTTGCCTATCCTAGTGCACCTACATAGTACTACCCCAGTGGCTGCAGCATGGCTGGTGGAAGGCTGCTGACTTTCAGTGGAGGAGACTGCAGATGGTCTTGGAGGATGACCTCAAGCAGCTCGGGGCCTAGAAAGCCCAGCTGCGAACTGCACCACTTCGGCCTGGGCATCAGCAGTCTGGGCTGGCTAGCTGACAGGCAACAGCAAGGGCACTGGCAGAGTCGCAGTGGTGGCAGGACGAATGCTGTCACCCTGAGAGAGGTCAGCAGATTCATGCTAAATGGACCCACTGCCACTCCCCTGAGGTGGCTCCTCAGCAGTCCTGGTAATCTGTTGGCTGCTGCTTGTGCTACAATGGAAGCTGCGACATCGGCCACCAGATGCTGCATCATGGTTGTGTCTACAAGTGTGCGAATGGAGTTGGCCACCACTTCCATGCTGGAAAGGATGGGCTCCAAGCTCTGCGTAAAACCCTATGCCAAGCAATGTTCCCTTTAATTATGCAGCCGGCACCCCGCGGGGGTCTTCACAGGAGACCGGGGACAGCAACGGGTCCAGGTGCTAGCAGGTGGCCAGCAACAAAAATGGCTGCCCGGCATCTTCCCTTTAATTTGCACCACACCAGCCGCACGTACGCCCCCGAGCCTGTCAGACATAGCGTCCGGCGGTAAGTCATGGGGCGCTACCGAAGATCGCGGCTGGAGCGTGAGCGGGGCGCTGCGCACAGCGATGACATCATCTCCGGAGGTGCAGCGCCACGGGGCGCTAAAGGTTATCGCCACCGCTAACCTCCTGCAAAATTTCGCAGGAGGTCAGCGGTGCTGCATCCGGGCGCTAGTTGCTTTGCGCCCCCCATTAGCGCCCTCTTAGGATGCTAATGGGAGGCGCAAATCAACCGAATTTTTCCCCCAAGATGTCTTACTGCAATTATATAGGGCCCTGGTGAGACCACACCTGGAGTATTGTATACAGTTTTGGTCTCCTTACCTAAGGAAGGATATACTTGCCATAGAGGGAATGCAACATAGGTTCACCAGACTGATTCCTGGGATGGGGGGATTGCCCTATGAGGACAGATTGAGTAGACTAGGCCTATATTCTCTAGAGTTTAGAAGAATGACAGGTGATATCATTGAAACATACAAAATTCTTACAGGGCTTGACAGGGTAGATGCAGGGAGGATGTTTCCCCTGGCTGGGGAGTCTAGAACCAGGGGTCACAGTCTCAGAATAAGGGGTCGGCCTTTTAGGACTGAGATGAGGAGAAATTTCTTCAGTTAGAGGGTGGTGAATCTTTGGAGGGCTGTGGAGGCTCAGTTGTTGAGTATATTCAAGACAGCGATCGATAGATTTTTGGATATTAAGTGAACCAAGGGATATGGGGATAGTGTAGGAAAGTGGAGTTGAGGTCGAAGATCAGCCATGATCTTATTGAATGGTGGAGCAGGCTCGAGGGGCCGAATGGCCTACTCCTGCTCCTATTTCTTATGTTCTTATGTTCAGACCAGTAGTGCCTGGTGTCTCACCAAGTGCCGATCCCACCTCTAAGCTATTCTCTATGATACACACAGTGTCAGTATTTGAGCTGGTGGCTGCGAGTGTCAAATCAAGTGACGGTGCTATGTCTTCCTCATCGCTCTCATCTTGATGTTCCTCCACTGCCTGGCCAGGTTGCATCTCTTGGGTATCCGAAAGTAAAACGGCACAAGGGTAAGGTTGCGGTGATGGGGTAAAGTAAGACGTGCATGCCTACACCATCTGCAGCTTGCAAATCAGAAGAGAGTGTGGGATGAGGTGGATGTGCGATGTGAGAAAAAGGATTAGGTATGAGGATATCGTCATCTTCAATGGTTTCAGCCCCGGTGCTGGCCACGGCTTCAGCAATGGCCATCCCAATAATGGCCAGCACTGTCTCCTCCATGGGGGTTAGGACATGCAGGCGTGCCTGTTCCCCCTCCGGCTACCTCCTGCTGCCACCGGTTGTGCACCACCTTGCTCTGCAAGAGAGAGGGAAGTGTGTCAGTGAGTGTCATGCAATCTGTTTGGGTGATGTGCCTGTCATGTTTGAACAGCTGGCAGTGTGTGCAAGCTGTGAGATGTGGGTTTGAGGTTTGCAGCAGTGCTAAGTGTGTGAGGGTGAGGTGAAGCTATGAATGTGAGGTATGAGGCCTGATTGAGTGAGATTGTTGGTAGGTGTGTGATGGGGGATGTGATGATTTGAGCAGTGGCTGGGGCTACTGGTGCAGTTGGTAGGCTATGTCATTTGAAGATGCATTCACTGACCTTGACCACTCATGTGAGGTCACTGAACTTCTTGCGGTTCTGCATCCAAGTCCTCAGGGCTTGACTCCTGGCATTGACCTCCGCAGCTGTCTGCTCCCACTGCCTTTTGACCATGTGGCTGAATGGCCTCCGTCCCTCCTGTGGATACAGGACACCGCTCCTCCTTTATACCTCTACAAAGACCTCCAGTGCAGTGTCCAAAAACCTTGGAGCCCATTCTCTCCTGTTGTGCCATTCCTCACTCTTTCCCAGGTCAGAATCTCTTCAACCACGACTCCCAGCACCTGGCCCAGCCACAATGCCCCTCCTCTTTAAGAGGTGTAGGCTAGCTTTAAGCAGTGCAGGCTAGCTTTAACTGGGGCTAACCTCTCATGATATTGGTCCCCTGCTGGTACATCCAGCCAATGAACAGTGCAGTTAGTGCTGGCTGGACGCAGAGATCATTTAAATGAGCAGGCAGCATGAAGTTGGCGTGCTGCCTGCATTGCCATCAACGGGTACGGCTTAATCGCACACTGCAATCCCCATGCCCATTTTCAGGGGTTATCTAATTTAGTTCCCTTATTATCCAAGCAGTAGTTAGCCTCCTTATTCTTCCTACCAAAATGCACCACCTCACATTTATCTATATTGCAATTAATTTGCCCATTACACACCCATTCTGTAAGCTTATTAATGTCACTCACTCCACAACTGTCTTTCCCCACTCTTTGTGACCTTTAGATACCAGTCGTACTGCTTAAGGTGACCTTGACAATCTTATAGCAGGTTCAATGAGATTGGCTGCTCTTTTCTGCATTAGAAATAATGCATCAGACCTCAAAGTTAGCCCACTGGTTGAAATGATCAGGAGTTACAACTAAGTCTCAGTTCAGTCAATTAGGTCTCTATGCATTTGTGGGGTACTCTCTCAGCAGGCAAGAAAGGCCAGTAGGCCCATCCTGCTGTGCAGAAGCATATACCCCTGTGTTCAGCCATAAAATACCTTTATATTATAAGACTGCACCCAACAGCAAAGGTAGTTCACTCACCACTGGCTGCAGTTAGAAGCATAAACCGCCTAACTTTACTTGTTCTGACAGAAGTAGAGACCCAAGGGCCGATCTAATTAATGCACGTGTATAGAGCCTCTCCTGCCAAGCTCGCATAGCGGGAAATCCCTGGGTTCTCCCCACGATTTTCCATCATCCAATTTTTCTTGGGTTTGCTTCTGCCAGACAGCTGATGGGGAATGGTGCAATGTGAAAATGTAAATGAGGAGATCACCACTGTCCAAAAGTGGCACTGCAATGTACAAGTACCAATAGAGGAGTGTTGACAAAGGCCACAGAGAATCCCACAATGCTACCATGGCACATTGGTTGGCGATCAGAGTGCTAGAGTTGGAATTCTGATGGGATTGAGTAGTTATATTTTAACGAGGTAGCATTTGAAAACTGAATAAGAGAAGCCCATATAAAAATTGTAGAATAGGTATGAAGTGATTTAAAAGTTAACTCATAGGTCAGAACTATGAACATGGGGCTATTCATTAAACTCATTACCTGAACATTGACACAGATTCTTTATGTGAAAAGGTTTAAGTGCCTTTGCATGTTACTTTTAGGTTAGCTATAATGGCAAATTCAACAAGGTTATGCACCAGTCATGGAGCCTCTGACAGGAGCAGAAGTTGAAGAGTTGGAGTATGAGTCTTCTAGCTTTATCTCCAACTCACGGACCTGTTGAGTGAGGCTTCACTCTGGGAACTCAGTCTTGCTGAGATCTTCCATATATTGCTTTAACCTACAATCATGTAATATTAAAATAGTCCCCATGTGACATATAGAGGTTAAATGATATTAACTGGAATAGAAAATGATTAATGTTTTGGAATGCTGATGTAATAAACAAAAAGTTGATTGCCAGTGGTGTGATGATAAAGATGTTCTATTGATAGTGGCAGTCATGGCAGCTCAAGCAACCTTGCATAACACACACTCAAGAGAATGCTTCATTGAGCATGTGGACTGATATGTGGTTGCAAGTTCAGTCACTTTTCCTACAGTCAGCACACTGAGGTAAAACAAAATGACCTTGTATATATTACAGTTTAGAGCAGACAGTTGATGGTGCAATAATAGCATGCCTGTCAGCCCTCTCCTACTGATTTTCTAAATGATGCACTCAATTCAGTGAGGGGAGTGGATCACATTTGGAATTTATAGCCAAGGCACTTTCGTTTGATATAAAGGCACCTTTATTCCAACGTAACATAATGCTAAAGAGCTAAGGGAAATGATACAAGTTTTCAGACAACATGATTTTATATTATGTAATAATATTGTCAACATAATGGAAATCCTGATAACACATACATCACTTTTTTGTCACCTTTGTTAAATTGTTTATCTATACCCAAATCATCAGCTATGAACTTGGTGGCTGTAATGAAAGATAATAAATTGATACAGAAATACTGTCCTTCCATAGCATTAGGATTCATACTACAAACCTGAGCTTCTGGCACAAAATGCAGGTGTCCAAACTCAGTCAGTAAAATACACAAATGGACATAATGGATGACGATAGTAATATTAGGGGGAAAAACACAGATGGCTTAGAGTGCAATATGGCTGTAACACAGCCTTGGGGTTTCAGATGATGGTGTAAAGCATCTTAGCTGGGGTTCCTCTGCTGCTTCAGTGGGTAATTGTACCGGGCGGTGTGATACTGAGCCACAAAGACCAGAAGGTTCCAGATTAGATCCCTGATCTGTGCTGACTGAGTGTCTTAGGCTAGTGAGGGGGGAAATAATCAGCCAGGCCTTCTGTTCCTGAATGCTGTCTGGTGAACCCTATGTGTGTGTATGGACTTGGTCAGACTGAACTGCGATGTCTTCACAGTCAGAAAGCTTGCTGATACTCAGCTTCTTGGTCCACATGTGAAGAGCGACCTAAAGGCCGCTTTTGCCCCTGGAGCCATGCCACAGCGTGAGTCACTGACTTCAGAAGAGAAGGAGGAAAAAAGACCTCAGCTTTGCTCAGTTGATTTATGAGGGCTTACTTAACTTTCAGCAGTGGTGGAAAACAGGTGGCAGTGGATTGGCCGCTTGTTACATACCCTTTTCGTTTATCCTTAGGGAAATCAGGACGGAGTATAAAATGGGCGGCCGATCCACTCCCACCACCGCCGTAAGTTCTAATCAGCCCTATGATGTCATCAGAAACCTTTGATCATGTTTTAGTCCTTTGTGACATACTTCAAGCCATCGATTGGTAGGTACATATATAACACCAAATTATTTTGCTGTGCAAATGCTCTCTGTGTTTTATCACAATCTCTGAACAGCAAACTAAAGAAGCTCCATTCCTTATGGACAGACTGTAGTTGAGTAAGTTTGTTCTGCTTAAAGACAGGTAATTATAGGAATGGAAGCTGGGAAAACAGATTCCCGTGTCTCACCACTGTTGTGTGCTTCCAGTTGTGAGGCAGAGTTGACAGCCACCTTGCAGAGTGAACAGTAAAGCAGCCGTTTTGCTTTTTCTTCTTCCGTCTCCTTTGGAAGAGCTGTGTTGCAGCTACTAGATGTAAAGGATTTCTCTGTCCCGGAAAGGGATTCTGTTGTTACACTGTCACTTGCTGCTGCCAATGTGGTCACTTTTGATATTGTTGCTGTCCCTTGAGTGCTGTCTAGAGTAAAAACAAAAAAAATCGTGAAAAGGAAGCTAAGACCACTATTGCTGTCACAAGGCTGTCTTTCAGCAAATATAGCAAAAAAAAAATATTTTAACTGCATTCCAACCAAAAATCTAATCTATCAAATGTTCAACACCATCTATTTTCTTCACTTTTTCAATACCACTTTTCAAAATTTGATCTGTGGATAAGATGATAATTCTGTGAAGACTTTGTTAAAGAAAGATCTTTGATACTATCTCCCATGTATTCAATTTGAAGTAAATGGTCTCCACCAACCACCAGGTTTGCCCTGAAATTGTAATTGACTTTCTCCCATACCCTCAACTAATTTTTCAATTGTTCATGCAGGTCTGTCTTTAGAAGAGTGATTATGGAAAAGCTATGGTGATAACAATTCATACTGATAATGGTTTTCTTGGTATTTGCTGTGCTGTTAAGACAAATGGAAAGATGTTCCTTTCTTTAGCTCAGACTGTGAATAACAATTACCTAAATTTGAATCTTCTGTGGAATAAAAATCATCATCATGCATTGTTATCTGGTCAAAACCCTGCTGTCTTCACTAACTTTACTGAACGGTAGACACCATGGGGTTGATTTCTATGTATAGTGCAAATCAGAGAGGCGATGGGTGGGGCATCTGCTACTCCTACCCAATGAGGTTGGTGTGAGGCCCCATCCATGTCCATGATTGAGTCTTATTTCAATATTCAGGGTGAGCTGCCAGTGCTAATTGTGCTCCCTATAGGCAGCTCACCCATTGGGAGTGTGAGAAATCCAGTGGAGACTACCACTATTTAAAGGAAGCCTAAAGGGGAGGTCCACATTTTATATGGTGGATACTAGAACTTATTTTTCACTATCTGCTGAGAAAGAAAGAAATTGCATTTATATAGCACCTTTCACAACCCCAGGACGTCCCAATGACTTTACAGCCAATGAAATACTTTTGAAGTATAGCAATGTGATAATAACCAAATAATCTGTTTTAGGTGTTGGTAACTATGCATAATCCTACTATGGGGAAGTGTGTCAAATTTACATTTGCAACTTATATTATAAATCAAAAGCTGGAATTACCCATAAGGTTTACACAACCAATATATCATGAGATTCTGTGTCTTTGTAATCTAACACTGGTATTGTAATGTCTATGAAACATACTCATGTTTATTACTGTAGATTTTTTGGCTTCTGTACATTTGTACATTTAATTTACCCTTCATACATCTTCAATTGAAAAAACAAATGCAGAAGATGACTGCAGCCAGCACCCCTAGGTTTGTGAATGGTGCCATGGAGGTGCCCATAGAACATATTACCAGCAGGCATGAGGTTCTCCTCACCAGTGTTGGACACCAGGTACCCAAGCAAATAGCTAAGCAGCAGTGGAGAGAGAGATGACTGACTAGGTCAAAGCCACAAACATTGCTCTAACAAACTGGCAACAATACAGAGAAAAATGTAATGACCTCACCAGAGTTGCCAAGGAAAGACTCCCCTTTACATTTCTCTTACTCTCTCCACAGCCTTGCACCACCGACTTTGGCCCCAGCATTATCAATCCTTCCCTTCCCTGCTTCCCAGACCTCATCTGCAACCAGAACAGGATACTTCACTGCACCTCCTTGTGCATGCACTTGCACACTCAGGGCTTTTAAAAAAAAAATGTTTTATTTGTTTTATGGGATGTGTGCATCACTGGCAAGGCCAGCATTTATTGCCCATCCCTAATTGCCCTTGAGAAGGTGATGATGAGCCGCCTTCTTGAACATCTGCAGTCCGTGTGGTGAAGATACTCCCACAGGGCTGTTAGGTAGGGACTTCCAGGGTTTTGACCCAGCAACGATGAAGAATCGGTGATATATTTCTAAATCAGGATGGTGTGTGACTTGGAGGGGAACTTGGAGGTGGTGGTGTTCCCATGCACCTGCTGCCCTTGTCCTTCTAGGTGGAAGAGGTCGAGGGTTTGGGAGGTGCTGCTGAAGAAGCCTTGGCAAGTTGCTGCAGTGCATCTTGTAGATGGTACACACTGCAGCCACGGTACACCGGTGGTGGAGGGAGTGAATGTTTAAGGTGGTGGATGGAGTGCCAATCAAGCGGGCTGCTTTGTCCTGGAGGTGTCGAGCTACTTGAGTGTTGTTGGAGCTGCACTCATCCAGGCAAGTGGAGAGTGTTGTGTATGTACCTTTAAGGGAGTAACTGGTCTTAGACTGCAGTACCGGCAGTGACCACCCCTGTATAAAAGGCCCTAGCAGGCTTCTGTAGTTTCAGTTTCAAGCTGCCTCTTGTTCAGTAAAGTACCTGTTAAACTGTTCTCCCGAAGTCCGTGTATTATTGAGGCGCGGACTTTACAGTGGCGACGAGTAAGTTCGAACTCACCTGCAGTGTGGCATCATCTCACAGGGATCTCGCCTGAAAGGAAGGTCCTGGAAGGTCGTAGTCTGAGCAACAGGCGTCGACTGAGGGCAACTGCCCAAAGAATCCATCGGTGTTTGGAGAATTGCGGGAGAGACTGTGGTTCCAGCTAATCGTGCTGGTAGCAGGTAGCGCGCTGACCTTTCCGGACTGCGGCGGGCTCAAGCTCGATCGAGCGGCTCTACAAATCGGGCCGCGCAGCGTCGCCGGGAAAAGAAAACAAGAGAGAGAGGGTGGAGCGCACAGGGCGCGGTCGGTGCTCGAGAACAGGACAGCGGAGAGAAACCAAACGGGGGGGGAAGGAAAGCGAGACGCGCCAAAGCTGCGGGTCGCCGCCATTACCCCGTAGAATGCTAGGAGCAGCATGGCAGTAAGGGGAAGAAGCAAAAGCACGGGAGGCACCATTTTATCCCGTTGGGGAAGAAGCAAAAGCGCGGGAGGCGCCATTTTAAATCGCCCAAGATGCCGAAAAGTGGCAGTATCACTGCTTTCGACAATGAAGTAGAAGACTGGACCACGTATGTAGAAAGAATCGAAGTGTACTGCAAGGCAAATGAGGTGGCCGATGGAAAGAGGGCGGCGGTATTATTAAACCTGATGGGTGCGAATACGTACGGCCTATTGCGGAATTTAATTACCCCAGCTAAACCAATGGAGAAAAGTTTTGAGGAGATTGTTCATATCTTACAGGAACACCTAAGCCCTACACCACTGCTGATAGCAGAAAGATTCAAGTTCCATAAAAGAAACCAGCACAAAGATGAGAGCAATGCTGACTATCTTACGGAACTACGCAAGTTATCGAAGCACTGCCAGTTCGGAGCAGGACTGGCAGACACCTTACGGGATAAGTTTGTCTGCGGGCTCCAGAGTGAAGGAACCCAGAAACGACTACTTTCAAAAAGGACCTGACGCTAGAACAGGCTTTCAGCGTGGCAGTATCCTACGAAGCAGCAGCACGGGGAGCTGCGGAAATACAACAGAAACCACAAGAATACAGCGCTAACGAAATGGCGTATGGAGCCGAAAAGTGCTATCGCTGCGGCAGAACAACCCATGAGCAGAAGGACTGCTGGTTTAAAGACAAAATATGCAGGCAATGCAGAAAAATGGGACATATAGCAAGAATCTGCAGGTCGGGAAAGAAGACCAACACGACAAGAACTACTAAGGAACAGTACAGGAAAGTAAAGAAACTGACAGATAATAGTTCCGAAGATCAGGAGAGTGATAAGGACTCCGGGAGCAGGCGACTAAGTTGTTTAAAATTACACAACGTGATCGCAAAAGAAGATCACCGAACCATTTGGGTCACCCTCATGATAGCAGGATCCCCAGTGAAGATGGAATTGGACACAGGATCAGCCCTACCTGTCATGAAACAACGAGACTATGAGCGGCTATTCTCACACATACCCTTAAAGAACACGTCCATTGTATTGAAAACATACACGGGGCAAAAGGTCTACCCCAGAGGAAAAATAAGGGTGCCAGTTGAATATAACGGAAAGGAAACACAAAAACTATACTTGTATATACTACGAGATGGAGGACCACCATTATTGGGACGTGAATGGATCCGAAGACTACAATTAGATTGGCATTCCATTCTGGCACTAACTGTGACTGACAAAAAAGATGATGACGTCGCACCTGGACGTCTGTCACAAATTCTATCTGACGCAGAAGAGGTGTTCCAACAAGGACTTGGGACTCTAAAAGGAGTAAAGGCAACCATAAAGATTGAGGATAATGCAACCCCAAAATTTTTCAAGGCCAGACCGGTGCCATACGCGATACACCCAGCTGTGGAAGCTGAACTGGAGAGTCTGGAGCGCTCGGGGGTGCTGTCTAAGGTGGACTGGAGCGAGTGGGCCACATCCATCGTTCCTGTAATGAAGAAAGCATTGAGCAGCACGCCTGGGGAGCCAAGGAAGGTTCGCATCTGTGGGGACTTCAAGGTGACTGCGAACCCAGTCCTGCACACAGTACAGTATCCGCTTCCGTGGATAGAAGATATTTTCACCTCACTATCTGGAGGGAAACGTTTTACAAAGATTGACCTGGCTCAAGTGTATCTACAAATGGAGGTGGAAGAAGCATCTAGGAAATACCTCACGATAAACACTCACAAAGGCCTTTACCAGTACAATCGACTGGTATTTGGGGTAGCATCGCCCCGGCTATGTAGCAGAGGGCAATGGAACAAGTCCTGCAAGGGATCCCGGGGACCCAGTGTTATTTGGACGACATCCTGGTTACGGGCGAAAATGACAATGAACACCTTGCCAACCTGGAACAGGTGCTCACGAGATTGCAGGAATATGGGCTACAAGCCAACCGTCCCAAATGCGAGTTCTTCAGGAGACAAATCTCGTATTGTGGCCACATGATTGATGAGGAAGGGTTGCATAAGTCGCCGGACAAGATTGAGGCTGTAGTCAAGGCTCCAGCACCAGAAAATGTGTCGCAACTGAGGTCGTTCCTCGGGTTGGTGAACTACTACCATAAGTTCTTGCCGAATTTATCTACAATTCTGCACCCACTGAACGCCCTCCTTCAAACTGGTGTAACATGGAAATGGAGTGATGAGTGTAAGCGTGCCTTTCAGGAATGTAAATGCCAAATCACTTCAAAAGAAGTATTGGCCCACTACAACCCAACACTACCGATTCGGTTGGCATGTGATGCGTCACCTTATGGCATTGGAGCGGTGCTGTCACACAAATTCTGTGACGGTTCAGAGAGGCCAATAGCCTTTGCATCGCGCTCGCTAACCTCAGCCGAGCGTAACTGTGCCCAGATTGACAGGGAGGCCCTCAGCCTGGTGTGGGGGGTGAAGAAGTTCAATCACTATCTGCACGGGAAGAATTTCACCCTACTGACTGATCATCAACCCCTGGTCTCAATTTTTAACCCAAAGAAGGGCGTTCCGGTGATGATGGCGCAACGGCTGCAGAGATGGTCACTTTCTCTAGGGGCACATCAGTATGACATAGAGTACAAAGGTACGAAACAACATGGAAACGCTGATGGGCTGTCGTGCCTACCGTTGCCTATGGCAGAAGAAGCATCTGCAGTGGACCCTGTTGAGATATTCCATGCGACCATAGTCGAATGTTTGCCTGTTACAAACGCAAGTATTGAGAAGGAAACCCGAAATGACCCGACACTCTCTCGGGTCTATGATTTGACGGTGAAGGGATGGCCAGCATATGGCGACTCACTGTTGCCAGCATTCTCGCCAAGGAGGGAACAGCTGTCAGTGTGCCGGGGAACCTTGATGTGTGGATCCCGAGTGGTAATTCCACCCAATTTGAGAGATAGAGTACTCAATGAGCTTCACGAGGGTCATCTGGGAGGGGTAAAAATGAAGAGCCTAGCCAAGGCGTTTGTGTGGTGGCCAGGAATCGATAAAGAAATCGAGGATATGACCAAGAGATGCACAGGATGCTAGAAGGTCCAAAACGCTCCACCACAGGCCCCGCTACATCCATGGGAGTGGCCCTCATCTCCATGGCAATGGGTACACGTTGATTTCGCTGGTCCATTTATGGACTCAATGTTTCTAATCGCTGTGGACGCCCATTCGAAATGGCCAGAGGTCATTAAAATGTCCTCCACCACCACGGAGAAAACTATTGCAGTCCTAAGGACCATCTTCACCAGGAATGGGTTACCAGAACAGATCTGTTCCGACAATGGCCCACAGTTTGTGTCTGAGGATTTCCGGAGGTTCCTGAAGAATAATGGGGTGAAACATTACACATCTGCCCCATATCATCCAGCCACAAATGGATTGGCTGAGAGGTTTGTTCAGACCTTTAAAAAGGCCATAAAGGCAATGTATAATGATGACATACCACTGCAACACAAGGTGGATAACTTCCTGTTTGCTTACCGGAATGCGACACATGCAGTAACCAACCAAACTCCAGCCGTACTGTTTTTCAACCAGAGACTAAGATGTCGCTTGGATTTGCTCAAACCAAACATAAGACGAGATGTGGAGGATAAGCAGTTCCAGCACATAAATGAGAAGCCAACCAGGAGCTTCAAGATAGGGCAACCACTCTTGGCCCGCGACTACCGAACAGAAAAATGGCAGCCAGGCACGATATGCACACAGCAGGGACCACTAATGTGCGCAGTGGACGTTGGAGAGAGCATTGTGAGACGCCATGCTGACCAGATTCTAGAGTCACAGGAACAAGCCAAACCTGTACCACAAGCATGTGCACCTGGTAATGAGCCCGAAGTACAGATTGCGTCTACCTCAGAGGCAGGGGTATTGGAAGCTGACGAACCAACCAATGACAATGAGCCAGAATTGACTCCACCGCCAGAACAGGATACTCGAGAAAGGCGCTATCCAGTCCGGATCAGGAAGCCTCCTCAAAGACTGAACTTATAAATGACTATTTCAGTTGATGTATATATTACTGAGGAAATTGTAATTGTAATTAGTTATTATTTAGTTGTTAAAGGAATGTTATGTACTGTTTATCTAAAAGGGGAGGAATTGTTGTGTATATACCTTTAAGGGAATAACTGGTCTTAGACTGCAGTACCGGCAGTGACGGCCCCTGTATAAAAGGCCCTAGCAGGCTTCTGTAGTTTCAGTTTCAAGCTGCCTCTTGTTCAGTAAAGTACCTGTTAAACTGTTCTCCTGAAGTCCGTGTATTATTGAGGCGCGGACTTTACAGAGAGTATTCCATCACACTCCTTACTTGTGCCTTGTAGATGGTGGAAAGGCTTTGGGGAGTCAGGAGGTGAGACAATCGTCGCAGAATACCTAGCCTCTAACCTGCTCTTGTTGCCACAGTATTTATGTGGCTGGTCCAGTTAAGTTTCTGGTCAATGGTGACCCCCAGGATGTTGATGATGGGGGATTTGGCGATGGTATTGCCACTGAATGTCAAGGGGCGGTGGTTAGACTCTCACTTGTTGGAGATATTCATTGCCTGACATGTTATCAGCCGAAGCCTGAATGTCATCCAGGTCTTGTTGCATGCAAGCATGGCTGCTTCATTATCTGAGGAATTGTGAATGGCACGGAACACTGTGCAGTCATCAGCGAACATCCCCATTTCTGACCGTATGTTGGAGGGAAGGTCATTGATGAAGCAGCTGAAGATGGTTGGGCCTAGGACACTGCCCTGAGGAACTTCTGCAGCAATGTCCTGGGGCTGTGATGATTGATCTTCATTCACCAAAACCATCTTCCTTTGTGCTAGGTATGACTCCAGCCAGTGGAGAGTTTTCCCCCAGATTCCCATTGACTTCAGTTTTACTAGGGCTCCTTCATGTCACACTCGGTCAAATGCTGCCTTGATGTTAAGGGCAGTCACTCTCATGTCTCCTTTGGAATTCAGCACCTTTGTCCAAGTTTGGACCAAGGCTGTAATGAGGTCGGGAGCCAAGTGGTCTTGGCGGAACACAGACTGGGCATCAGTGAGCAGGTTATTGGTGAGTAAGTGCCGGTTGATAGCACAGTCGATGACACCTTCCATCACTTTGCTGATGATTAAGAGTAGACTGATGGGGCGATAATTGGATGCATTGCATTTGTCCTGCTTTTTGTGGACAGGACACACCTGGGCAGTTTTCACATTGTCGGATAGATGCCAGTGTTGTAGCTGTACGGGAACAGCTGAGCTAGAGGCACGGCTAGTTCTGGAGCACAAGTCTTCAGCACGATAACCGGGATGTTGTCAGGGCCCATAGCCTTTGCTGTATCCAGTGCGCTCAGCCATTTCTTGAGGTCACATGGAGTGAATCGAATTGGCTGAAGACTGGCTTCTGTGATGGTGGGGACCTCAGGAGGAGGCCGATATGGATCATCTACTCAGCACTTCTGGCTGAAGATGGTTGCAAACGCTTATAGCCTTGTCTTTTGCACTCACGTGCTGGGTTCCACCATCATTGAGGATGGGATATTCATGGAGCCTCCTCCTCCCGTTAGTTGTTTGATGGTCCACCACCATTCACGACTGGATGTGGTAGGATTGCGGAGCTTTGATCTGATCCGTTGATTGTGGGATCACTTAGCCCTGTCTGTAGCATGATGGTTCCGCTTTTTAGCATGCATGTAGTCCTGTGTTGCAGCTTCCCCAGGTTGGCACCTCGTTTTTAGGTATGCCTGGTGCTGCTCCTGGCACGCTCTTCTACACTCCTTTTTGAACCAGGGTTGGTTCTCTGGCTTGATGGTAATGGTAGAGTGAGGGATATGCTGGGCCATGAGGTTACAGATTGTGATGGAATACAATTCTGCTGCTGCCCCACAGCACATCATGGATGCCCAGTCTTGAGCTGCTAGATCTGTTCTGAATCTATCCCATTTAGCACAGCGGTAGTGCCATACAACACGGGATGTCATCTCCACAATGACTGTGTGGTGGTCACTGCTACCAATACTGTCATGGACAGATGCATTTGCGACAGGTAGATTGGTGAGGACGAGATCAAGTAGGTTTTTCCCTCGTGTTGGTTCTCTCACCACCTGTCACAGGCCCAGACTGGCAGTTATGTCCTTCAGGAGTTGGCGCTACCGAGTCAAGCTTGGTAATGGACACTGAAGTCCCCCACCCAGAGTACATTCTGTGCCTTTGCTACTCTCAGTGCTTCTTCCAGAGTGGTGTTCAACATGGCAGAGTACTGAGGGAGGGCGGTAGGTGGTAATCAGCAGGAGGTTTCCTTGCCCATGCTTGACCTGAAACCATAAGACTTCATGGGGTCCAAAGTCAATGTTGAGGACTCCCAGGGCCAGTCCTTCCCGAGTGTATACCTCTGTGCCGCCACCCCTGGTGGGTCTGTCCTGCCGGTGGGACAGGAAATGCCATGGGATGGTGATGGAGGAATTTGGGACAACCCAGGTAAGGACGGCAGATTTCCTTCCCTTAGGGCATTAGTGAACCATTTGGGTTTTTACAACAATCCGATAGTTTCATGGTTACCATTACTAATACTAGCTTTTTATTCCAGATTTATTTAATTAACTGAATTTAAATTCCCCAGCTGCCATGGTAGGATTTAAACTCAGGATCATTAATCGAGGCCTCTGGATTACTAGCCCAGTGACATTACCACTATGCTACCGTTCCCTTGCTACTACCTCACAATTACTTCCTCCTCTTCCTAAAAAAAAAAGTATACCCAAAATACTTCTTGCAAGCAGAGAGCTATGGATTTTCAGGAGCACGTCAGGAATATGTATATGATTTGGAGATCAGGAAGACCAAAATTCTTTTCTTTACTGATTTTACCAAAATATAGATTGTGGGGAGGGATAATTTTCATCTCATCCTGTTTTTCGACTAGAACCAGCACCTCCCGGCTCCGCATTTAGGGAAGTATTTTTTAATAAAACTTACCTTTTTGGTGGCAACCTGCAGCCTTTAAAGAGCGCTGGTTCAGCTGCACATAGACTGAGTTTCCTTGAACACAGCAGAACCAGCGCCAGCTGCGTTCAGTGCAACCCAGTTTTGCACAGGGGGTCTCAAACAGGCCTGAACCCCTTATAGGCCTGTGCAAAGGGCCCAGCTCCTGTTTCAGGCGGGGGCCCTGGAAGCCTATTTTTTCCTATACTAACATGGCGACTGAGGCACTTCCGGCTCGTAATGAGCGTGCGCTTCCTGAACGCCAATTTGGCGCTTAGGTGCCGTTTTGTGCCTGAAAAACCACACGGCACCGTTGACTTTCTAGACTGAGGTGTTTGTGAAGAAATTAAAGACCATTGTTAACATTCATGAACACAACTGCTTAGATCTTTTGAGTCAATACATGCTTTATTAAATGCAGGTGAGAGAAGGTTATGTTTTGAATTGTGAAACACTTCAGCAGCCTAGATTGGAAATCTGGCATTTCATTTATCGCAAGTGACAGGCGAGCTGAATCATGGCCTGTGCCAAAAAAATACTGGCTTTGGCTCTAAAACAAAATATTCAGCCATTTTATAGAATGACACAGCACAGAAGGAGGCTATTTGGCCCATCGTGCCTGTGCTGGCTCTTTGAAAGAGCTATCCAATTAGTCCCACTCCCATTTGTCTTGTTTTGCACACTTTGTACAAAAATAATAAATTGCAGGACAACGGAGTATTACAATTTAACTCTTTTATAAAGCATTAGGTCTGATGATTTTACTCATACAGCACAGTGGGGACAAGATGGAGTTAGGACCCCCTGCCTGGGTCTTCAAAACAATAGCAGTCCTTACAGATGCTTGCAGGCCAATGACAACTCAGCATGTGATCACATGTGAATATAGTAGGTATTCCTTACAGATGCCTGCTGGCCAATGATAATTCAATATGCAAATGTAACTCCATTCTCTTTCCCCATAGCCCAGAAATGTTTTCCTTGTCAAGCATTATCCAATTTCCTTTCGAAAGTCAATATTGAATCTGCTTCCACCACTCTTTCAAGCAGTGCATTCCAGACCACAACTCGCTGCGTAATTTTTTTTCTTCATGTCGCCTGTGGTTCTTTTGCCAATTACCTTAAATCTGTGTCCTCTGGTTACCGACCCTTCTGCCACTGGAAACAGTTTCTCCTTATTTACTATATCAAAACCCTTCAATATTTTGAACACCGCTATCAAATCTCCCCTTAACCTTCTCTCTCTGCTCTAAGGAGAACAACCCCAGTTTCTCTAGTCTCTCCACATAACTGAAGTCCCACATCCCTGGTGCCATTCTGGGAAATATCCTCTGCATCCTCTCTAAGGCCTTGACATCCTGCCTAAAGTGTGGTGCCCAGAATTGGCCACAATACTCTAGCTGGGGCCTAACCAGTGTTTTATAAAGGTTTAGCATAACTTCCTTGCTTTTGTACTCTATGCCTCTATTTATAAAGCCAAGGATCCCATATGCTTTTTTAACAGCCTTCTTAAGTTGTCCTGCCACCTTCAAAGACTTGTGTATGTACACCTGCAGGTCTCTCTGTTCCTGCACACCCTTTAAAATTGTACCATTTAGTTTATATTGCCTCTCCTCATTCTTCCTACCAAAATGCTATCTTCATAGTTCTGTGTTAAATTTCATCTGCCATGTGTCTGCCCATTGCACCAGTCTGTCTATGTCCTCCTGAAGTCTGTTACTATGCTCCTCACTGATTACTACATTTCAGAGTTTCATGCCATCTGCAAGTTTGAAATAATGCCCTGTATACCTAAGTTCAAGTCATTAATATGGATCAAAAACAGCAGTGGTCCCAATGCCGACCCCTGGAGACATCACTGCACACTTCCCTCCAGTCTGAAAAACAACCGTTCACCACGACTCTCTGCTTTCTGTCCCTCAGCCAATTTTGAACCTATGCAGCCACTGCCCCATCGGCTTCAATTTTGCTAACAAGTCTATTATGTGGTACTTTATCAAATGTGATTTGGTGCCAATCAGATTTACTGTTTATCCCCAAAATGTATTTTTTGCTGAAAAAAATTGAGCTAAAACTTCAAATAAAATGACATTATACAAAGTTCATCCTTCACACTAATAATCACAACACTTCGCTCACTAGCAAGGAAAAAAGTGCCATACAATTTTTGTTATGGTCTGGGGAAGAAGGACTGTATTTCACTGATCTGGGGCCAATTCTACAATTCTGTTCGGCTACTAGAGCCAAATGTTGGATCCAGCACTGGCCTCCAGTCTCTGATATTTCCTGTGTCCGCATTCGAAGACTGAGCATCTTATAATCCTCTTTCATGCTATGGCTGCCTTTGGACAGTATCTCCCGAGACCATAAAAACATTGGAAGTTTTTCATCCTCTGTTTTGAAACAAAATTGAATTGATCTTCCTTATGACTTACATTCGCTCCATTAGCCTCAAAGCCTCAGCAAGTTATACTGCACAAAATCAGGATGACTACTTCATCTGACATTGTTTTTAATCCCAGTGTTCTCACATTATAACACCCCACTATTGTTTGTGAACTTAATAAAACAAAACCTTTATGATGTCAGATGAGGACAAATCTTAACACCATTAAACACATGTTTAGGGGTGGCTTGGAAAATAGAATTTGTTTCAGGAAAAGGATTAAAAACTGTTACAGATGTTTTTACTTGACAACTCGATAAAGCATTTTGAGTCACTGACAATGTTTGGAGTAACAACACGCTAAGTAAACATTCCAGAGATGCAGCAGAAGAACCACGCACCAGAATTGTATTAGGGGAGATTTACAGCAATATCACATTAATTTTGCAAATACTATGGAGGTACCGGGATTGTTACGAAAAATATTATAGTGGCAATTTTCAACTGTGTATGGCAGCATTTAATTATTTTCCAGCAACCAATCAAAACATTTCACTGTCTCTGAGCACATCTGTTACAACATCTTTCCAAATCCTTTCAGCAGTCACATGCTTGTCACTCTTACACATATACATTAGCAAGAGCATAATATACATTAGCAAGAGCATAACCTCTGACTCACTATGATTAACGCCACAGAAAATCTGCTAGTTCCTATTTCAAAATATGCCTTTCACCAATGTCATTTGTTAAAACAAAAGTGAGTATATGAGTTCTACTTTGATGCAAATTCATAAAACTCCGGAATGCTTAGACGCATTTTTATTGATCTTCAACAGTTTCTTAGGCGGGGTTCCAGTGAAACCATTGGAAAAATAGGGATCTGGTTCTACTGCATTCCACTGCTTCTGCGATTTTCCAGGCAGCCTTGGAAAGGGCTGACCGCCACCCACCCTGTACATAACCACTGATGTCAGGGGAAGAACTGAGGGTGGGGGTTCCATAATTTGTAATTCCCACTTCCCCGGCTCATTCAGGACCTGGCATATGGCAGGATGAGGTATATTGGCATCCAAAAGTGGGCCCCATTTATGGGGAACATAGGAATATAGAAATTGCTCGACAAAAATGACCAAGATCCATTTAGTTCACCTTCTAACAACCTTGTAGTCATTTGATGCAGAAACAATGAAGTTGTTGAATAATCATAGCAATCAATCTTGATCAATTAGTCTACAACAGACCCAGAAATGATGCAATGATGCTCTCCCTGTGGTGGAGAGCTTTGGGAACCATGGGCTAGAAATTCACTTTGGGCCCGCCAGCTGGCTTGCGCCCAAAAGTTAGCGCTGCGCGCGGAGCCACGTGCGCCCGCCGGAAATTCAGTTTCAGCGCCCCAAGTCGAAGCCGCCCGCAATTCAAGGGTGTGGCCACCCCCGCTTGGGGCGCTGAAACTGAATTTTGGCGCGCTAGGTGCTGCAGCGCCACCCGCTGCGGAGCGGCAGGCTGCGGTACTGCAGGCCTTCCTCCTTCTCTTAAGGGGGAGGTGCCTGCAACTCCGAGATCGCCGCTCGCTAGTGCCGGCAAATGAGCCCGGCACCACGGAGAAGTGCCGGGCTCCCGGAAAGCAGCCGGCAATGCTGCGGGGGGGGGGGGGGGGTGGAGGAGGCCGGGGAAGGAGGTGCGGGCAGGCAGCCGCCGAAAAAGCGGCCGGCCGCACCTCCACCTTAACTCGCCCCAATAAGGCTGCAGGACGGCCCCGGTTGCTGAACGTTGTTTGCGGCCGCTGCGGAAGAGGCGGCCGCAACTAAATATGGGGGTCGGGCCGGTAGCAGGGCGGAACCGGGGCACTGCGCACACCGATGACGTCATCGGTGTCGGCGCAGCGCTACCGGCTACCGCCGCCATTAACGCAGCGCTGAATATCAGCGCAAGCTCCTCTAGTGGCGCAAAAGCCCTCTTTGGGTGAAAACTGGGCGCAAAGCCTACTGAATTTCTGGCCCTATGGTCCAGAAATTGAATATGGCCACAAAACAGGCAGTGTTAACGCCCTACGATATTAAGCTGCGCCAGGTCAAAATAGTCTAGGTAGCACGCAAAATTTGTGCTCCGTCCTCATTAACATGATTGTTGTCTTGAGCTCAGCACAAAAACTACTGCTCATTGGTTTATCGCTCAACAGGCGGGCCAATATCGGGTCCAGTCTAATTCCCAATCATGTGTGGCATAGGCTTTATTTAGAACTTAATGGGGAGGTGCATTGATGCTACACCTCATCGTCAAGCCACTCACAACTTCAGCTGGAAGAAGACGGCAGTGGAAACACATGACTGAGCCTCAGCACAGGGAGAGAGCCTGCAGATTCTCTGACGTGGCTCTTGAGGCATCGGTCATGGCCATGGAGAGGAGGGGGGCTGTCCTCTTACCACACACTGGCAGGAAGCCCTCGCTATACACCTCTCGAAGGGTCTGACAGGAGATAGCCACCAATGTAACAGCCAGCACTGTGGTCCCAGGGTCGACCATCCAGTGCTGAAAGAAATTTAATGACCACACATGGCAGATCAAGGTGAGTGAAGGCTTCAGCAAATGCCATATCCCACCATCTGCACCACAAGCCTCACACACTGCTCAATGCACCACACCCCCAGCACTCACCGACCAACAATCTTTACCTATTACCAGTAATACCTCACAATCAGAGCTTCACCCTCACAACCTTACCACTGCTGCAGCACTCACACCCACATCTCACACCTTGCACAGGCTGACAGCTATTCAACAATGGCAGGCACATCACCCAAACACATTGCACCACACTCATTCACACACTTCCCTTTCTCTTGCAGGCCAAGGTCACACATAACCAGAGGGAGCGGCGGCAGACGGGCGGGGGGCAAGCTGACATCCAGGACCTCAACAACCTGGAGGAGAGAGTGCTGGAGATCAGTGGGTGGCAGATCATAGAGGCCGTGGCAACCAGTGAAGTTGAAGCCCTTGGGGACAACAACGGTATGCTCATTCCTAATCCTTCTACTCACATCCCACTTCCCCTCATTCCACAGTCTCTTCTCACTTTCAAGCTGCTGATGGTGTATGCATGCATATCTTGCTTCTACCCTCCCCTCACCATAACCCGACTCTTGTGCCTTTCTGCATTCAGCTGATCAAAACCAAGCACCCAAGCAGCCTATCCCTGAGGCAATGCAGGAGAGCGAGGGTGGAGAAGAAGAAGATACAGCATCACTGCTCTGCTTCTGTCAATCGCAGACACCAGCTCAGAAACTGGCACTGCGTGTACTTTAGAGGCTAGTGTCGTAGCGGGATCTGCACAGGGTGAGGGACTGGGCACGAGTGGGCTGCAGCAAGGCCGGGGGGAAAGGGTAGCTCGGGGGGCCGCTCCTCGGAGTGCGAGTTCGTGCGTGGGTTCTGCTGCACTGGATTCAGATGAGGACCTCAATGGGGTGACCTTCAGAAGAAGGGTGATGGGCATGCACACCGAATTGCTAGTTGCAATGGCAAGCCTGCCAGAGAACCTCTTCACAATGTCAAGGAACATGGAGGAGTCTGCCTCCAACATTGCATGGAGCTCTGCGCAGAGCTTGGAGCCCAGGATTTCCAGGCTGGAAATGATGGAAAACTCCTGATGAGACCGTGTCGACCCAGACATGATGCTGAGTGTGATGGACGATGTGGCGACTGCCATTGCAGCACAGGCGGAAGCGACCCAACATCTTAGTGCTGCTGCGGAAGCTCAGTCTACTCTCATGCAATCTCACCTTGCTGCCATCCAAGCTGAGACTACTGCCATCATTGCTGGGTTTACCAGTGTTGACCAGTGCTTGCAGGGTGCTACAGCAGCTTAGCAATCTGTGCTCCAACAGATTGCTTGGAATGCTGAGGCACCACCCCGGGGGAGTGGCATGGGTCAAAGGAGCAGCATTCTGCTGTCCTCTCTCAGGATGACAGCATTCCTGTTCCTACCACTACCACTCTGCCATTGCCTTTGTTGCTGCCCGTCAGCCAGCCAGCCCAGACTGCTGCTGCACATGCTGAGGTGGTGCACTCTAGAGTCGGGCCTTCTCGGGCCAGAGCTGCTCGAGGTCATCCTGCAAGGCCATCTGAAGTCACCCCCATGGAAACTCAGCAGCCTTCCACCAGCCATGCTGCAGCCACTGGGGGAGCACTTTGTAGGAGCACTGGATCAAGAGCACTAGATGATTAGATCATATCTTAAATGTAAATATGTGTCAATTGATTTTTGATCAATTTAATAATTTTGTTTGGAATCTTTTATGGTGTCTCTCATTTCAGCTTTGTGCCCAGGAGGATGCTGTGATATTCCATGGCAGAGGGATGGTATGATGGGGATGTGGTGAGCAATGGGGATCTGGGGCTTCATTCATTGGAATCAGAGGCTGATGAGGCATTCACGGACAGTCTGTCGGGAAGGGGGATTGGCTGCCTGCCTCCTCCCTTCCTCCTCTTCCCCTTGCCCATCTTCCTCTTCCTCCTCCTCTCCCTCATACTCCTCCTGAGGTGGTCCCACAATCCCTGGTGGCAAGGATGTGCCCTCATGATGGCCAAGTTGTGAAGCATGCAGCAGACCACCACGAAATGGGATACCCGCTTCGCCGAGTACTGGAGGACTCCTCCCGAATGGTCAAGGCAGCGGAACCATTGCTTCAGTGGCCCGATGGTCTGCTCAATGATGTTCCCGGTGGAAGCATCTCTCTCATTATATGAGTGCTAGGCATGAGTGGTAGAGTTCCGGAGGGGAATCATCAGCCAGGTGCAGGGCGGATGGCCCTTGTCTCCAAGCAGCCACCCTCGAGTTTCATATGGAAGTGGCCCACTGGATTGATGCAGGATGAAAGCATCGTGACTACTGCCAGGATACTGGGCATTCACCATCATGATGCACTGGGCGTGGTCACACATGAACTGCATATTAAGTGAGTGGTAGCCTTTGCGGTTACGGAAGATCTCAGGATTGTAATGCGGTGCCCGCAAAGCCACATGGGTGCAGTCAATGGTGCCCTGCACCATGGGGAAGTCCACTATCCTGGCAAAGCCACAAACACGCTCCTCCTACTTCTCTCTGCTCAGAGAGAAGAAAACGTAGTCCCTTCTCCTGGTGTCGAGAGCCTCTGTGACCTCCCAGATATAGTGATGGACAGCAAACTGTGAGATGTTAGCTATGTCTCCTGCTGCAGATTGGAAGGATCTGCTGGCAAAGAAATTGAGGGCCATGGTGACCTTGACTGCCTCTGGGAGTGTTGTGTTCACCCTGCACTCAGGCTGCAGGTCTGGTTGCAGGAGGTGGCAGAGTTCTGTGACCACCTCCTTGGTGAAGCAGAGCCTCCGAATACACTGTTCCTCGCTTAAGTAGATATAAGAGCAGTGCTCTCTGAAGATCCTAGGTGGGTAAGGTATCCTGTTGAGAGCCCTGCTGGCCCTCTTCCTCCTCCCTCTGTGCGCATCTATTCGTCTTCTTCGTTGCCTCCACTTCCTCTCCTGAAGATACTCGAGTGCGAGGGGGAATGCCAGTAGAGCCCCCATGACTTTGAGCAAGTGTTGTGACCAGAAGCCTTTAAATAAGACTGAAGGCGTTCTCCACTTGCAGCAACACTCCCTTTTATCTTAGAACCTTGAAAGAAGTTAATAAAGCTGCTGGAGTTGCAGAAAGTTGCACAGAGCCAGTCAAACTGCAGAAACATGTCAGGTACAACTTGTTGCTGATGATCCCTTTAAATACCACTGCTGAAGCCTCCTTCCTGCTTGTCAATGCTTCTTCAGCTCATCGCACTTAAGGCCGGTAAGTGGAGTGGCAAAGTTGAAACTCGCAGATCGGGTGTCAAGTGAGCATTGCACACTCACTGGCATCACGATCTGCATAATCTACATATCCCTAGCGAGCGTGGACATTGGCAGCACTGCCGGCCATTGTTTTGCCCAAATCTGGCGGTAACAGGTGGCGCTAAACCTCCGAATTAGGTGAAAAGTGACTTGTTCCTCCCAAGCATGCTACATTTAACACATCAAGTCTCAAATTACTCATATAATGTATCCCAAAATGCTATTTTCTGAAAGAAATCTATTTAAATTGCATTTGAATGAATCAATACTAACTGCTTCCACCATTTCCCTAGGGAACTGTTCAATAGATTAACCACTCGTTCACTGAAATATTGTTTCTGCAGATTAGTTTTGAATTTATCCCCCTTCTGGTACAGGTCGTGTTCTCTGGTTCTACTGTTCTGGACAAAGTGAAGTAGCTTATCATGGTTTACATTATCTAGTTCCTTTAGGATCCTTAAAGCTGTAATCCTATCATCTCTCAACCTTCCCTTTTCCAGTGAACATGCCCTGGTGTATGTAACCTGTTCCACCTTAAGAGAACTACCTTAAGAGATGTACTACTTTCTCTTGGCTGCTGTATACTGTAGTACCAGTGGTGACCACACCGGTATATAAGCGTTGTGTAGTGATTTACTGGGCAGTTCAGCCCTGACCTCCGAATAGTAAAGACCTGTTAAAGTTATTCTTGTGGTCTGTGTCCAGTGATTTATAATAAGCATAACTGGGACACACAGACTTAACAGTGGCGACGAGTCCGATCTTACCCTGCGGCAGTTTTACATCCAAGGCAGCTTCGTCCTCAGAACGGGCGTCGAGAAGAGGCATCCGCCCTCATCATCCTGCTGAGCACCATCGCACGGGAGGCATCGAAAACCCGGGTTAAAAAGAAAAATTCTGACCACGAAGCCCTCCATCAGTGACAGGCAGTGATCATCCCTTCTACCACGGTGGTGGGTAAGCCGATCAGCGACACGAGCAGAAAGTCGGCCGCGTTGACTGTGGAGTGGGGGAGGGAAAACGGAGGAAAAAGGGCGGAGAACTCGACCACGGCCGGTGAAAAGGGCCGGGCTGCAATCGAGGCCGAGAGGCGCAGCGACTGGGGCAGCTTAAGGCACGAGAGCCACGGAGAACTCAAACGCAGCCGGTGTAAAGGACCGGGCTGCTTGCGGGGCTGAGAGGCGCAACAGCAGGGGAAGCATGAATGCCCACGGGAACTGCGGGGGAGTAAAAGCAGCGTCGGGGAATTGAGAACCGCTGGGGAGGCGAGAACGGCAGCAGCATGGCAATCGCCATTGCAGCCAGCGGGGGAAGAAGGCAAACGCGGGAATCCGCCATTGTAGTCGGCGGGGGAAGAAGACGAGTGCGGGAAAGACCGCCAAGCGCGGGAAGCCGCCATTTTAGTAGGCAGGGGAAGAAGACAAGCGCGGAAAGCCGCCATTTTGAGAAAGAGAAAAATTTAAAAACTTGCAAGGATGCCTAAACATGGGAACATTAATACCTTTGATAGCGATATCGAAGATTGGACCACGTATGTAGAACGCATGGAAGTTTATTGTAAAGCAAATAAGGTACCAGATGATGAGAAAGCACTAACCTTATTAAGCTCAATGGGTGCGAAGACATACGGGCTATTGAAGCACCTTCTATCACCAGATAAACCGGTGGATCAGACTTTCGCGAATATTGTTACTGTCCTGAAAAATCATTTAAACCCCACGCCGCTGATGATAGTGGAACGATTTAAATTTTACAGAAGAACGCAGCTGAAAGACGAAAGCAACGCTGAATTTTTAATTGAACTGCATAAGCTATCAAAGTACTGTCAGTTTGGAACAGGACTAGCAGATGCGCTGAGAGATAAATTTGTGTGTGGATTGTTAAAAGAAGGAACACAAAAACGACTGCTTGAGGAGAATGATCTTACACTTGATAAAACTGTCACTATTGTAGCATCGCATGAAGCCGCAGCGAGAGGCACTGCGGAAATGCAGCTACGGTCACCGGAACTCAGCACCAATCAAATGGTCTTGGGTACAGTAAAATGTTATCGTTGTGGAAAGACAACGCATGATCAGAACCAGTGCTGGTTCAAAAATCAGGAATGCAGAAAATGTGGCAGGCTTGGTCACATAGCTAAAGTATGCCGGTCAGGAAAGAAGACCAGCAACAAAAAGTCACCGCAGGAAAAGTACAGAAAGGTACACAAGGTGACAGAGAACAGTTCGAACAAACAGAAGTCAAATTCAGACTCCAGCAGTAATGAACTGGGTAGTCTAAGAGTACACAATGTTGGTAATGAAGCAGACCTCCAAACAATCTGGATCACACTTCAGATAGCAGGAGTCCAAGTGAAGATGGAATTGGACACTGGATCGGCATTGACGGTCATAAATAAGCAAGATTACAAAAGGTTATTCCCACATATTCCCCTACGGGATACGGAGATTGTATTGAAAACATACACGGGGCAAAGAGTATACCCCATCGGGAAGATAGAGGTAAAGGTGGTCCACAAGGGCAAAGAAAGCCGAGGAGTGGACTTATATGTGCTACCTGAGGGAGGTCCACCACTACTGGGACGGGAGTGGATTAGGAAAATAAATATGGACTGGCATTCCTTAAAAGCACTAACGGTAGATTCCGGTAAAAAAGATGTCAAACCTAAACGATTGTCCAGAATATTGGACGATGCTAAAGAGGTGTTCCAACAGGGACTGGGAACACTGAGAGGAATTACGGCAAACATCAAGGTTGAAGAACATGCAAACCCAAAATTTTTCAAAGCCAGACCGGTACCTTATGCGATACGACCTGCTGTGGAAGCTGAGCTGGAAGGGCTAGAACGTTCAGGAGTACTGTCTAAGGTAGACTGGAGTGAGTGGGCCACGCCCATTGTTCCCGTCATGAAGCGTTCATCGAGCAACAAGCCGGGGGAACCGGGGAAGGTTCGCATCTGTGGAGATTTCAAGATCACTGTTAATCCGGTGCTTCACACGGTGCAGTATCCGCTTCCGCGGATTGAGGATATCTTCGCTTCGTTGTCTGGCGGGAAACACTTCACCAAGATAGACCTGGCGCAGGCGTACTTACAGAAGGAAGTTGAGGAAGAGTCACGCCAGTATCTCACGATCAACACGCATAGAGGCTTGTACCGGTATAATAGACTAGTTTTTGGAGTGGCATCGGCTCCAGCAATTTGGCAGAGGGCCATGGAGCAGGTATTACAGGGAATTCCAGGCACACAATGTTACCTGGACGATATTCTGATTACAGGAGATGATGACGAGGAACACCTTGCAAATTTGGAACTGGTGCTCACCAGATTGAAAGAATATGGACTTCGAGTTAATCGCCAGAAATGTGAGTTCTTTCAGAAGCGGATCTCGTACTGTGGTCATGTCATTGACCAGGAGGGGCTTCATAAGTCTCCTGACAAGATCAAAGCTGTTGTGAAGGCTCCCGCTCCGGATAATCTATCCCAGTTGAGGTCATTCCTAGGGTTGATTAACTATTACCATAGGTTTCTGCCAAATTTACCCATGGTGCTGCACCCGCTGAACGCTCTTTTGCAGAAGGGAGTACCATGGAAGTGGAGCGAGGACTGTAAGAGGGCCTTTCGCAAAAGCAAGGCATTGATCACCTCAGAGGAAGTGTTGGCTCACTTCAACCCAACGCTGCCTATTCGTTTGGCTTGTGATGCTTCTCCATATGGTATTGGGGCAGTACTCTCACACAAGTTGCCAAATGGCCTGGAGAGGCCAGTTGCGTTCGCATCCAGATCATTGACCTCCGCTGAGCGCAACTATGCTCAGATAGATAGGGAGGCTCTCAGCCTTGTGTGGGGAGTAAAGAAGTTTAATCATTACCTGCAGGGCCAAAAGTTTACGCTTCTGACAGACCACCAGCCGTTGGTATCCATTTTTAACCCTAAGAAGGGCGTTTCGGTGATGACAGCACAGAGACTCCAGAGATGGTCCCTTTTCCTAGGGGCACATCAATATCAGATCGAATTCAAAGGTGCAAAGCAGCATGGTAATGCTGATGGGCTGTCGCGCCTGCCACTACCTACAGAGGAGGAGGCACCGATGGTTGACCCTGTTGAGTTATTTCACTCGACCATCATCGAATGTTTACCAGTCACCAATGCAAGTATTGAAAGAGAAACCAGGAACGACCCGACACTGTCCCGGGTCTACGAAGTGACAGTGAAGGGATGGCCAGCACATGGTGATCCACTGTTACCGGCATTCTCAGCAAGACGAGAACAGCTGTCCGTCTGTCAAGGAACATTGATGTATGGAACAAGAGTGATTATTCCTCCTAAGTTAAGAGAGAGAGTTCTAAAGGAACTGCATGAAGGTCATCTGGGGGGAGTCAAGATGAAAAGCCTTGCTAGGGCTTATGTGTGTTGGCCGGGTATCGACCAACAGATAGAGGATCTGACGAAAAGCTGCTCAGGGTGCCAAAAAGTGCAAAATGCACCTCCGATTGTACCGCTGCATCCATGGGAATGGCCTTCAACCCCATGGCAACGTGTACATATTGACTTTGCTGGTCCATTCATGGACTCCATGTTTTTAATTGCGGTGGACGCACATTCGAAATGGCCAGAAGTGATTAAGATGACTACCACTACCTCGGAAAAGACGATCGCGGTGCTAAGAACGATATTTGCAAGAAATGGATTGCCAGAACAAATATGTTCAGACAACGGACCGCAGTTCGTGTCAGAAGAATTCCAGAAATTCATGAAGAAGAATACCTCTGCCCCATATCATCCGGCTACAAACGGGTTGGCCGAGAGATTTGTACAAATGTTCAAAAAAGCAATAAAGGCCATGAGCGAAGATCAGATTCCACTACAACACAAGGTGGACAAATTCCTACTGGCATATCGAAACGCCACTCATGCAGTGACAAACCAAAGTCCTGCCATGATGTTCTATAACAGGAGGTTACGGTCCAGGTTGGACTTGTTAAAACCAAATGTGCGGAGGGAAGTTGAAAACAAACAGTTCCAGCATATAAATAACAAGACCACTCGGAGTTTCGAAATAGGACAACCAGTGTTAGCCCGGGACTATAAAAACGAGAAATGGCAATCTGGAACAATTCGGGCCAGACAAGGACCCCTGATGTACACAGTAGATATTGGTGAAAATGTAATACGGCGTCATGCTGACCAACTGGTAGAATCGAGAACAATGGTCGAACCCAGGGTTACGGCAGAGACAACCGTGGAAGAAGTTAGTGAACCTGAAGCATCTACCTCAGAAGTGAATGTACCTGATGATGATGTCCAATCCATAAGAGACCAACTAGATGAGTCACCCCAGCAACGAGAATCAGAGACCCCTGAAAGGCGTTATCCAACTCGAATCAGGAGGCCTCCTCAGAGACTGAATCTTTGAACTGTTTTGCATGAAGTTGTATATATATATATATATAGATATATATCTATATGTTATTATGTTATGTTAAATGGGGATATAACTGTTAAGCTAAAAAGGGAGGATTGTGGTGTATGTAACCTGTTCCACCTTAAGAGAACTACCTTAAGAGATGTACTACTTTCTCTTGGCTGCTGTATACTGTAGTACCGGTGGTGACCACACCGGTATATAAGCGTTGTGTAGTGATTTACTGGGCAGTTCAGCCCTGACCTCCGAATAGTAAAGACCTGTTAAAGTTATTCTTGTGGTCTGTGTCCAGTGATTTATAATAAGCATAACTGGGACACACAGACTTAACATAATCCAATCTCCCCATCCCCTCAATCATTCTGGTTGCTCTCTTCTGTATCAACAACAAAAACTTGCATTTATATAGTGCCTTTAAGGTAGTAAAATGAAATAGTGAGGTAATTCTGCCACTTTATAAATCATTGGTGCGAACGCACTTAGAATACTGAGTACAGTTCTGGTCGCCACAGGACAAAAAGGATGCTGCAGCTATTGAAACTGCAACTTTAACATAGTAAAATGCCCCAAGGTGCTTCACAGGAGCGTTACCAAACAACATTTGACACCGAGTCACATAAGGAGATAGTGGACAGATGACCAAAAACTTGGTTAAAGAGGTACTAGGTTTTAAGGAGCGTCATTAAGGAGGAGAGAGAGATAGCGAGGCAGAGACGTTTAGGAAGGGAATTCTAGAGTTTAGGGCCTAGGTAGCTAAAAGCAGGGCCGCCAATGGTGGAGTGATTAAAATAGGGATGTGCAAGAGGCCAGAATTGGAGGAGCACAGAGAGCTCGGAAGGTTGTAGAGCTGAAGGAGGTTACAGTGATAGGGAGGGATGAGGCCATGGAGGGATTTGAAAACAAGGATGAGAATTTTAAAATTGAGGTGTTGGTGGACTGGGAGCCAATGTACGTCAGCGAGCATAGGGGAGATGTGTGAACGGGACTTGGTGCAAGTTAAGATATGGACAGCAGAGCTTTGGATGATCTCAAGTTTATGGAGGGTGGAAGATGGGAGGTCAGCCAGGGGAGCATTGGAATCATCAAGTCTAGAGGTAACAAATGCATGGATCAGGGTTTCAGCAGCAGATGAGCTGAAGCACTTTCAATAGCTGCATCATCCTTTTTGTCCTGTGGTGACCAGAACTGCACTCAGTATTCTAAGTGCGTTCGCACCAATGATTTATAAAGTGGCAGAATTACTTCACTATTTCAGCTCAATATTGACCTTTTAATACATCCCAACATCTGCTTTGATTTACTCACTGCCACCGAGCATTGTTGCGATAGCTTCAATTTATTGTCAATCAGGACCCCCATATCTTTTTTGTCTTCCATGCACATTACTTTCTTTCTATTTAAGTAATAGTAAAAGCACTTTGCATTTCATTAAGTTGAATTTCATCTGGCACTTGTTTGCCCAATTACCAAGTATTCCCAAACACATCTTTAGCTTATCCTGTTCAGCATTGGTATGTACTACCTTTATTGTCTTTGTATCATGGGGGTGGGGGGCTTCCAGGGAAGTGCCCTGAATCCCTGAAGAGTGGTAACCCTGGTCCATTTACGCAGAAGGCCAAGGACAGGAGGCTCCATGGGGCCTGGAGAAGGGACCTAAGAAACCCCCCACAGGTAGCCAGTGGCCGGATTTTTCAGCTGCATGAGACAGATGGGCGCCGGAGATACACTCATTGTAATGTGTTTGCCTGCTGGCCCATGCAAATTAGGTGCCTTCCCATCAACCCTGTAAACTCCGACAGGATCAGCGTTGCAGGGTGTAACCGCTGGGATCATGGCCCACAGATTTTTGGGGCCTACTAGTTTTCCCATTTTCTAGTAGGTATCTACAACCTGCATACTAAAGGAAGTTAATGTGTTGCAATAATAAAAAGTATGAGTCACCTTCGCCTGAGCAGATTGTGTGGCACAGGGCATCACTTCCCCATTGTGCGCCAGTCTGCTATACTGGCAAACTTAGATTGGGTGACAGTACTTTCTGCAAGCTTTTCAGACAACCTTCTTTTGTGTCAAGGGCGTTTGAGCCTATATTTTCAAGAGTTGAAAGTGCCAGTCCGGGTCCTGTTGTTCTGAGAATATAATAGTTACATCACGCACTTAAACCATTATTATTGGCTGCAAAACTAAATGAGGAACTTTGCAGCAATGTTTAATCGCAGGCTGAAAAGCCATAGCCCTCAGGGAAGTGCCAGGATGTGCCCGTTTTTGACTTCCATTTGGTGGGGTCAAGGGATGGTCATCAAATGTAAGTATCCTGGGTGGACACTTGTGCCACTAGGAGTGCATCTTGGATGCCTGCATGCCTGCCTTGCCCAAGAAGATACAAAATGTGTCCTCCTGGGCCCCCCGGTGATGTCCCTTCCTACGGGCGCGATCTTGCCAGCCCTGGGGAGGTGATTTGGAGGCGGGACTGCCAGGAAAATGGCAGAATCTGGGGCGGGTACCCATCCCGCCCCCAACCCGCCTCCGTGCCATCTTCCCAGGAGGCGGGTACCCGACCCGCGCCAGGTCCCGTCTCCTGGAGGCAGGAACGGTATTACAGCCACTTAACTGCCTGTTAACAGGTAGTTAACAGGCAGATAAGAGGATTATCCCCATTTTACCCCACACAAGTGCGGGCTTCCCGAAGGCTACGAACCCCGCCAGGGTCACCGAGGCGAGCAGTGGGTCGGAGGGGTGCAAAAGGGCACTGTGAAAGTAAGTGATGGGTGCAAGTGTGGAGAGGTGAGTATGTGAGGTAAGTGGAAAGTGTTAGAAAAAGTTTACTTACCTTTGTTTCTTCCTGCAGGCTTCAATCGTTGGGGATACGGAGAGTCTCGCATCTCCGCGGCAGAGATGACAAATGGCTGCTGCATTCTCCAATGCAACAACCATCTAATTTCTGCTAAAGAAAGAGGTTTGATGAGGTCTTGAATACAAGAACTCATGAAGCTACAGAGAATGTCAATGTTTGACAGCTTCACAGAGCTGTCAAACGATGACAATTCATCTGTCAAAAAAGTCATACGTTGACGTTCTCTGTAACCGGCTTCCCCTTAATTGGCCTGCTAAGCACGCTGGGCAGACTTAACAAGGTCAATCAAGGAAAAATAGCGTGGGTTGGCCAGAAGTCGATGGAGGCGGGACTAAATCCCGACAAGTGGGAGTCCCGCCTCCAAAAGCTCCCCATTGACAAATTCCAGCTGCTGACCTTGTTTGGGCCAGACCAAGGCTCCATTCCAAAGAAAGCCCAGTGGAATTTCCCACAGAATGCTACGATCCAGATATGCTGCATTCCTGCCTAATTTGTGGCACTTCTGTCACACCCCCACAGCCACAAACAGAGATTTTTTGACAGATGAAACGTGCTTGCAGCACAGCAATCAGGTGCATTTAAAGCAGGTAAAAAAAAATCATGCTCATGCTTCTCTATAATCATAACAACCTGTATTTGTATATCGCCTTTCCTATGGGTAGGTAACATTATATCATCCTACATTGCAACAGTGACTACACTTCAAAAGTAATGAATTGGCTGTAAGAGCTTTGGGGCATTCCAAAGATATGAAAGGATCTATATAAATTGCAGTTTTTCTTTCTTCTTTTCCTTATTTTGATTATCTTTGTGCCATCGGAACTGTTTCACAATCACAAGGGTTTTTTAGTTTGTACTGTACAAGTGTGGGCCACCCACCCCGATTTTGAAAATGATCCCGCCCCTGTGATTTGGGACAGGGTCTGCTTTGCAAGCCATGGGCAGACAATAGTTCTCCTCCACCGCATTTCCATGGTGGAACGGGACTCAAGTCATGGTTCTTTATGTATCTCTCAGATATACCCTTTGTCCAACTCCTGTAAATAAGAGAAGTGGAAGATGTTTTCATCACCATCAGAAACTTCCAAACCATTTCTTGGTAACAGTGACAGGATATCAACGATCTTCAGACCTTCAATACTCAATTTCATACTTAAATGCCAAAAGCATTACTGCCCAGCATTGCATCCACAGCTGACACAGGTCCCAAAATAACCATTAATGATTTTGATGGATGATTAAACTAGATTCCCAACTGTGTTCCATCTGGATGTAATTCTACACTAGTGCCCTTCCACCCCTCCTCCCCACCTGGCAATATATGCAATACAAACTCTCAGAAAATCTTCATCTACTAAGGTACTCAAATCCATGCCATCTGCTACACATTGAGATGCCACTGGGGTCTTTTTCATTCTGCACATTCAGGTTTTATGCCCTACTTTTGTGCATATGTGGCATTTTGCATGCTTAAATTTTCAACAACTAGGTAAGTGCTTTCTCCACAATGGTAACATCTTTATTCCATTTGTTTCACGCGAGTTGCCCCTTTCCATGCTTTTTTCAAATACGGCTTCACCCATTTCTCTCCAGGAACACTCAGTTTATGCTAATGAGTTGTGAACTTGCTTTTCCTGACAGTTCTGTGTATTATCTGCCATTTGCTATTGCCACAGCTAGTGCAATTTCATAAACAGACTTAAAAGTCAAATTTTTTTCTGATGGGACCTTTTTTTGAATGAAGCTCACAAGCAAAACAATCTTGCACTCAAAAAAGAGCCAAACTCACAATGAGTAGTTAATTGTTTCAAAACAAAATAAGTGGAAACAGCTACAGCTCCATTTCCATGTTGTGTCAGCCATGGCTCGGTGGTAGCACTCTCACCTCTGAGTCAGTGGGTTGTGGGTTCATAGTCCCACTCCAGGGAATTGAGAACAAAATCTAGGCTGGCACTTCAGTGCAGTACTGAGTGAGTAGCCTTTCTGCTAACTGCCAACCCCTGTCCGCCTCACCCATTTCACGTCCAGAAGCTAAACAGGGCCCTAAGAGATCAGAGGTAGAGGAGGGGAGCACAATATAAGAAGAAACACACTAGACCTTACCCTTGCAGACACCAGTTGAGAGACTGGCACCACGCGTAGTTCAGAACGTAGGCTAGAGGGGCCTGCACTGGGCGATGCACCCAGCACAAGTCCACAGGGGCAAGGGCAGAGGGATAGGATGGCCCAGGAAGCAGCTCGCCCTGCTGAAGAGGATGCCTGGTACAATTGAGCGCACACCTCACGCTCCTCCCATTTGTACCTAATTGGGATCTTACAATCGGAGCAGGACCCTGATTTGCATGTTTAAGCAGCCTTACGTCTGTTTCAGGCGGGCAGGTCCCTCGCTAATTTACAGGCCCACCTGAAAATTGCATCAGGCGGACCTTGGACGTCAAAGGGGCAGACAAGGTGCCCACCCACAATTGTCAACTGCTGGATATCAATTTTCCAGGGGAAAAACGGGTGGCTGTAAGTTGAATTTCTCCCCTGTATTTTCTATTTAAAAAAAACCTTTGTTTAAAATGAATTCACTAAATTTCCCTAGCACCTTTTAGCCTTTTATCCTCACAATATAATAATAGCTCTTAAGGTTTGCCAAGAGTGCATCAATTCTACAGTGGTTACTCCTGTTAGACAATCCTCATCCGAGCGATCATGCTTAAAATAGACATCTGCTAATGTGTCAGGACTTTACAGTCAGTCCTGCTGCCTCCTGCTGATGGAGAAATGATTGCAAGTGTCACAATATCAACAGACGGATTTTCTATATATCCTACTTACAGACAAGGGTATACATGGCCAGGACTATCACTGCATCAAAAATAATTTCCTGCATCTAGGGCCATCTCCTAGCACTCTATTCCTACAATTTTAAAGTTTCCTGCAAAAACAATAAAGTAAATCAGTGGCACGGAGTGGATTTCATACCCTGAACAAAAAGTAATATGGCTCAAGTACAAATGACAAGATTTAGCCTGTGCAAATAAATTACAAAACTCAAGGACTGTTACTGGAAGTCACTGGAATCACTTCACATACAGTTTTTACAAAGGCAGGCTTAGTTTGGGTTTAGTCTTTAAAGACAGTTTTGGAAAGTTTAGAGCTGTTATCCTGACTCAAATTTAAAGATAATTGAAAGCATCTGATTTGCCTGTAAAGGGATATAGGCCACGGTCTTAACTTGCATAGAAAAGTGGTTTTATCTGTGCTCATATTAGACGAGGTACTTCACTATGCGTGATGACTTGGAAAATCTATCCCAGAGATTTTAAATAAATCAGATCATAAACCTATTTAATTGAGTGGAGCAAGATTGGGACCTTTGAATATTTTTATTTTATATATTAAAATCCTTGAGTTGGTAATGCTATCATGCATTCAGTACAATGAAATGAATGGTTATCACTGTCGCAGGAATGGTAATGTATGTTATTCTTAATTGCTGCAGAGGTGGCACTGTGGCCTCTAAAAAAACTAGTGGGACCCCAAGTTACATATTTAAAAAAGGCCTACTGCCTGAAGCAGGCAGGCCACCCAGAAGTAGGGTCCATTTTAAATTGTGGCCACTACAACAAAGTTGCGAACTGGATGTTAAGTAGTACACCATTATTTTAAATGTATCATCACCCCATTTGCAACAGTTGGGTAATTTAAAATCAGCCCCCAAATTCTAAGTTTGCTGAAGGTAGCCTTAATCCTTTGCAATATCTTGATCTTTGAAAGAGATCCTGATGGTGCAGCTCCTTCTTTAAATCTATTAACTGTGATCTCTTTACCTTCCTACACTAAATAAATCTACTTTTCTAATTTTCAAAAGTGGAGGCCTACGGTGAAACCACTTGCAAGGGTATCTTTGAGACTCATACAAAAGCATGTTAAAGGTTGGGTTGTTTCATAAAGATTCTATGATGAAAAGGAGCCATTGAATGAGTATTGCATCACACCCCATGTACATTCAAAACTACCTTCATTTGTGCTGAATTTGTCCTGTTTATGCTATCAGGCAGATGAGGAGGAAACTGGTAAAGCAACTTTTATCCCTGTTTTAACCCTTTGCAGCAGTGGCTGGCTTCCCTCATGTATACATGTAGTTATCAGCGCACCAGACGATGAGTCAAGAGCTTTTGACAACAGGAAGGGCTATCAGTCCATCAGTGTCACGCTAGTGTGTGATCACCGCCAAAGGATCATGCACGTCTGAGCCAGTTTCACTGGCAGCTGTCACAATGCTTTCATCCTGAGGCACTCATCCACCCATACCCTCAGTATTCCACCCCTTCAGCATTGTCAAAGGATGGCTGCTAAGAGACAAGGGATACCCGGCTGATGGCACCCTTAAGAACATAAGAACATAAGAAATAGGAGCAGAAGTAGGCCATTCGGCCCTTCTCCCCCATTCAATGAGATCATGGCTGATCTTCTGCCTCAACTCCATTCACCGGCCCTATCGCCATATCCCTTGATGCCTTTACTAGTCAGAAATCTATCAACTTCTGTTTTGAATATACCCAGTGGCTGAGCCTCCACAGCCCTCTGGGGTAGAGAATTCCAAAGATTCACCACCCTCTGTGTGAAGAAATTTCTTCTCATCTCAGTCCTGAATGGCCTACCTTTATCTTGAGGCTGTGGCCCCTGGTTCTAGACTCCCCAGCTAAGGGAAACATTCACCCAGCATCCATCCGATCAAGCCCTGTAATAATTTTGTATGCTTCAATGAGTTCCCCTCTCATTCTTCTGAATTCAAGAGAATACAGGCTTAGTTTACTCAATCTCTTCTCATACGACAGTCCCGCCATCCCAGGAATCAATCTCGTGAACCTTCATTGCACTCCCTCTATGGCAAATATATCCTTCCATAGGTAAGGAGACCAAAATTGTACACAGTACTCCAGGTGTGGTCTCACCAAGGCCCTATATAATTGGAGTAAGGCTTCTTTACTCCTGTACTCCAATCCTCTTGTAATGAAGGCCAGCATACCATTTGCCTTCCTAATGGCTTGCTGCACCTGCACATTCACTTTCAGTGACTCATGTACAAGGACACCCAGGTCCATTTGAGCATCTGCATTCCCCAATCTTTCACCATTTAGGAAATACTCTGCCTTTCTGTTTTTTCTACCAAAGTGGATAACTTCACATTTATCAACATTATATTCCATCTGCCATGTTCTCGCCCACTCACTGAGCCTGTCGAGAGCCCCTTGAAGCCTCTTCACATCCTCTTCGCAACTGACACTGCCACCTAGCTTTATATCATCAGCAAATTTGGAAATGTTACATTTAGTCCCCTCATCCAAATCATCTGCAACCCCACCACGCCCGAGTAGCAAGATACAATAATAACCGTGCGACCACCAGCAATGTCATTGAACACCATTGGCATCTTTAAGCTAAACTGCCTTGATTGCTCTGGGGAATTGGGTCATATCATAGTAGTGCACATTATGGCTGTGCAACAAGGGTTGGAGGAGGCACAGCAAGAGCAAGAGACTTCACCCAATGAAGGATAATTGGGTGAAGGTGAGGGAGAACCAGAAGAAGGAGGAGCAACCTGGCGGCCAAAGAGGCCAGGGAGCAGTTGATCTCTCAGCACTTTCACTCACCTGCTCAGTCTATTCACTTGAAAGTGACAAGAAGACCCCCTGCATAACAGTCCTTGTTACCCCCTTCAGCCAACCTGTCTATCAGTGACATTCTGACAATGCAGACTAACTAGCTGCAATGAAAAGAGACCATTCACTAAACTCCTAAATATGAAAACGGTGTTGAATTTATTAACAAACAGAAGATTGAACTAAAATCTCTTCATACTCAAGTGCTCAACTTATAGTGCTTTTCTTAACAGTTGGTTTCCTCACTCTATTACCCTTTCAAGGTGCTCCCCCAGTGGCTTCAGCAGAGCTGGTGGAAGGCTGCTGTTGCTCAAGTGGGGATCCTTGAGATGACCGTGGCTGGCGACTCCTGGGTGCTCGAGCCTGAGAAAGCCCAACTGCAGATTGCTTCTCTTCGGCCTTCAGCCTTTGCTGGGACAGACTGGCCCAGTTGGCTTTCTGGCACCTTGCTAGGTATTGGTTGAGGGGGTGGTGAGGGAGCAACATCCTGAGAGAAGTCAACAACTCCCACTTACGCTGAGCCACTGCCGCGCCCATGGGGCTGGGGGCTGTCACTTCCACTGATCTGCGGAAGAGCAGACTGCAGAAGGTGAATGACTCCTTGAAAGCCCCTATCCACTTGCTTCACCAATCTGTCCAAGGTGGACATCTACTTCTCCAAACCCTCACGACAGGAGGAGTGGAACACAGGTTTGAGCTCAGAGTCTGTACGGCAGCTGTTTGAGATTCCACCAAAGTTGAACATGGACTCCTGTTGTGAGAGCCTGGATGAAGTGTCCCTGGAGGGGTCCATGCTCTCCAATGTAGAGTACAGAGCTGGGAAAGGACTTTTCCCTCTGGTGAACTGTCTCCTAGGTGCTTCCTGACCCCTGTACCTGCTGCTGCACACTAGTGCTGGGCGCATCACCATGTGTAGACCCCTCTACCTCAATCTTTAACTAAGCCATGGTGCCAATCTCTATGTTGGCGCTTTGGTTTGATGGAACGCAGGACAGTGCCTCCTCAGAAGGACTCTCCTCTGAGATATCTTCTTCGAGGGGCTCTGGCTGTTGAGAAAGGGAGATGAATTAGAATGGCATTGGGAGGCTGCACAGTTGCAGAAGACATGCATCACAATGTAATTTGATGTAGTCAATCTGGCTGTGTGTTTTTCTAGTGCTTAATGAATGGGTACAAGTAATTGTCAGAGACACTTTTCAATAAGGCCCCCAGCCTTGAAATGCCTGAGGTGCACAGCTCTGGCAGGGCCACAAATGTCCATGGTTTGTTGCTCTATCTCATTTAGAATCATGAGTTTGGGCGATCCTCCCTTGGTGCTCACCGTAAACTTGAGGAACAGCACCTCAGCTTCTGATTAGGCACTTTACAGCCTTCCGGACTCAATATCGAGTTCAACAACTTCAGATCATAATCTCGGCCCCTATTATATTTTTATATTTTTTATCCACACTTCTGGTTTGTGACTTTTCCTTTTTTTCACTCTCTCCCACATGGCAGCTGTCTTTCACTCTGCCAGCACATTTCACACTTCATCTAGAGCCATTGTCTGTTTCTTTACCTGTCCTATTACTGTCTCATCTCACCTTGAATATCTCTTAATGTCTCTTCTTTCATCCCCTTCCCCATTTCCCAGCCCCAAACTGCCTTTTGTTTCATTTCCTGCCTTTTTTTCTCAGTTCTGTAGAAGGGTTTCGACCCGAAACGTTGACTCTATTTCTCTCTCCACGGATGTTGCCTGGCCTGTTGAGCTTTTCCAGCATTTTCTATTGTTATTCCTCCCTTGGCCTTACTCCTCTCATGATTATTGTATATCATTTTGTTCTGAGAAGGAGAGGGTGAAAGTTAATGAGTGGTTACTGAAAGAAGAATGCAAACGTGTGGGATTTGTGCCTGTTGTGTATATACTGAGAGGGAGAAGAATCAAGATGCAAGCGGGATTGAAGAAGTGTTGAATGGGAAGCAAGTGTATGGAATGTGAAGTGAGGAAGGAGTCCTGAGAGAAGTTGGTGATTATGCAAAGACTAGCAAGTGAGAGGAGAATGGTTGGTGTGAAGGGAGCGAGGAAAAGATGCGTGTGTGTTTGTAATGAGAAGGAGAGCTGGCCTAGTATGGCTTGTTGAGTGGTGAAGGATGTGATGAGTGGAAGGGAATTGTTGAGTGCGGTGGGGTGGAAGATGATTAACTGCAACCATGTGTTGTAGAGAGAGGGATAAATGAAGAACAGTACTTACCCTTGCTATTCTAGTGAGTTCCTTGAAGCGCTTCCTGCACTGTATCCAGGTCCTGGGGATGATGCTCCTGGATTTGAAAACCTCTGCAATCTCTCTCCATACCTGGTGCACAGAGTGTTTGGCAAACTCCCTGGCACTGTTGAGGAACAGGAGTTCCCTCCTCATTCTCACTTCTTCCACAAGCACTGCTAGGGAGTCTTCTGGGAATCTGGGGACTTGCCTGTGACCCATTTCAGAGAAGATTCTTCTTCCAATATCTTAGAAATGAAAGAAGCCACAAGGGAATGCAAGCTCCCTTTAAGAGATACATTCCTGCTTTAAATAGGCCTCTGGATTGTAGTGTATGTACCTTTAAGAGAGAACTACTTGTACAGCTCCTGTACACTGTAGTACCGGCAGTGACCACACCTGTATATAAGCCTTGCGCATGCCACTGTACCCCCAGCCTTGAGACTACCCTACTCCAGTAAATACCTGTTGATTGTTAAGTTACAGCATCCGTGTGGTTATTGAAAAACATCATACTCTCAGAATCACGGATCTAACAGTGGCGACGAGTGTCGATTCGAATCTACCTGCAACTCTGCATTTCCCTTCGAGGATTCGCTCCGGAGGGCGGTGGAAGAAAGTCGAGGCCAGAAGCACGGGCGTCGACCACGAGCAACCACCCAGTCGTCCGGCAGAGAGTAAACATCGCAGGGGAGGCTGTGGAGAGTCAGGCTTGGTTCCCCAGCCATGACGATCAGCAATAGACTGACGACAGGTACAGCGCAGACCCTTCCCGGACAGCGGCGGCTGCAGCCGACCGACGGCGGAGAGAAAGCCGAGCAGCGTCGACGGGGTAAGACAGAGGGTGAAGCGCACAGGGCGCAGCCGGGGGTTGAAAACCGAGCGGCGTCGAGGAAAAACAAAATGGAGAGAGAGAGGGTAAAGCAGCAGTCGGTTTCAATCCCAAGCAGCGGAAACGGGAAAGGCGCACAGAAAAAAAAAAAAAAAAACGCGCAGAGCACAGCCAGGGCTCAAGGGCTGAACAGTGTCCGTGGGGAGAAGAAGGGAGAGCGCGGGAGACACCATTGAGCCACGGAGAAGAAGGAAGAGCGCGGGAGACGCCATTTTTAGAAGCCGCAGTGGAGAAGAAGGGCGAGCACGGGAAGGAAGGAAAGCGCGGGAGACGCCATTTTGTGCCAGCGGAGAAGAAGGGGAAGCGCGGGAGACGCCATTTTTGACAGTTAAATCATACCCAGGGATGCAGAAGAGTGGCAGTATCTCTACGTTCGACAATGAAGTCGAAGATTGGGCGACATATGTGGAACGTATTGAGGTGTGCTGCAGGGCAAATGAAGTGCCAGATGCTAGGAAAGCACTGGCTTTGTTAAATTCCATGGGTGCAAAAACTAATGGGTTACTGCAAAACCTAATAACCCCAGAGAAGCCTGTGAACAAGAATTTCGAAAGCATAGTAGAAATCCTACAGGACCACTTAAACCCCACACCGCTGCTGATAGCAGAACAATTTAAGTTCTATAAAAGGAACCAACACAAAGACGAAAACAATGCTGAGTACCTAACGGAACTGCGCAAGCTATCGAAACACTGCCAGTTTGGAGCGGGACGAGCAGATACGTTAAGGGATAAGTTTGTGTGTGGGCTGCAAAGTGAAGGAACCCAGAAACGGCTTCTATCAGAAAAGGATCTTACGCTGGACTAGGCTTTCAGTATGGCAGTATCACACGAAGCAGCCGCAAGGGGCGCTGCAGAGATACAACGGAGACCGCAAGAATATGGCACCAATGAAATGTCCTATGGAACAGGGAAGTGCTATCGCTGCGGCAGAACAACACATGACCAGAAGGATTGTTGGTTCAAGGACCAAGTGTGGAAAAGCAGGACACATAGCAAGAGTCTGCAGGTCTGGGAAGAAAACCAACAGGAAGAAATCTCCACAGGAGAAGTACAAAAAGGTACACAAGGTGATGGACAGTAGTTCAGACGAACAGAAAAGTGACACAGACTCCGGAAGCAAGGAGCTGGGTTGTCTGAAACTACATAAGGTAACCAAAATGGAGGTTCACCAGACTATCTGGGTTACACTCAAGATAGACGGAGTCCAAGTGAAAATGGAATTGGACACAGGATCAGCCCTAACAGTCATAAACCAAAGGGACTACAAGCGGCTATTTTCACATATACCCTTGAAAGCTACAGAGATTGTCTTGAAGACGTACATGGGGCAAAAAGTCTACCCCAAAGGAAAAATAAGGGTGAAAGTGATATATAAAGGGCAGGAAATATCTAAAATGGATATATATGTATTGCCAGATGGAGGACCACCACTGCTAGGACGTGAATGGATCCGGAAGATACAATTAGATTGGCATTCCATACAGGCACTGAAGGTTGAGGCCAAAAAGGATGACGACGTCACACCTGGACGACTGTCAAAAATGCTAACTGATGCAAAAGAAGTGTTCCAGGAGGGACTGGGAACACTAAAAGGCATAACAGCAACGATTAAAATAGAGGAAAATGCAAGCCCAAAGTTTCTGAAGGCCAGACCAGTGCCTTATGCGATCAGACCAGCGGTTGAAGCACAGCTGGAAGGGTTGGAATGTTCAGGGGTACTGTCCAAAGTAGACTGGAGCGAGTGGGCTACACCCATTGTTCCTGTAATGAAGAGGTCGTTGAGTAATACGCCTGGGGAACCAAAGAATGTCCGCATCTGTGGGGATTTTAAGGTGACAGTGAACCCAGTCCTTCACACGGTACAATATCCGCTTCCACGAATTGAGGATATTTTTGCCTCGCTATCTGGAGGTAAACGCTTCACCAAAATTGATCTAGCCCAGGCGTACTTGCAAATGGAGGTAGAAGAAGCCTCGAAACAATACCTTACGATTAACACTCATAAAGGTCTCTATCAATACAACCGGCTGGTGTTCGGGGTAGCATCGGCTCTGGCTATTTGGCAAAGGGCGATGGATCAAGTCCTGCAAGGGATTCCAGGGACCCAGTGTTATTTGGACGACATCCTGGTCACGGGCGAAACTGACAGTGATCACCTCGCCAACTTGGAGAAGGTGCTCACCAGATTAAAGGAATATGGGCTACGAGCTAATCGCCACAAGTGCGTGTTTTTCCAGAAGCAGATCTCGTATTGTGGCCACGTCATCGATGAAGAGGGGTTACATAAGTCCCCTGAAAAGATTGAGGCAGTAGTCAAGGCTCCAGCACCGGAAAATGTGTCACAACTGAGGTCGTTCCTCGGGCTGGTAAACTACTACCATAAGTTCTTACCAAATTTGTCCACGGTATTACACCTACTGAACACCCTACTGCAAACAGGGGTACCATGGAAGTGGAATGACGAACGTAGACGAGCTTTCCAGAGGTGTAAAGAATTGATCACATCAAAAGAGGTTTTGGCCCATTTCAACTCAGCACTACCAATTCGTTTGGCATGTGATGCATCAACCTATGGTATTGGAGCGGTGCTGTCGCACAAATTCCCAGACAGGTTGGAGAGGCCAGTAGCCTTCGCGTCTCGGTCACTAACCTCAGCCGAGCGCAACTACGCCCAGATTGACAGGGAGGACCTCAGCCTAGTATGGGGAGTAAAAAAATTCAACCACTATCTGCATGGGCAGAAGTTCACCTTGCTGAGTGACCACCAACCACTTGACTTCATCTTTAATCCTAAGAAGGGCGTTCTAGTGATGACTGCACAACGGTTACAAAGATGATCCTTGTTTCTAGGGGCGAATCAATATGAAATAGAATATAAAGGCACGAAACAGCATGGAAACGCTGATGGGCTATCGTGCCTGCCACTGCCTACTGTGGAGGAAGCACCAGCAGTGGACCCTATCAAGATATTTTATTCATCAATAATTGAACGATTGCCAGTAACGAACGCGGATATAGAGAAGGAGACCCGCAATGATCCGACGCTGTCTCGGGTATATGATTTGACAGTGAGGGGATGGCCAACACATGGCGACTCACTGTTGCCAGCATTCTCATCCAGAAGAGAACAGCTGTCAGTATGCCAGGGGACAGTGATGTGTGGATCCAGAGTGGTGATTCCACCCATGTTAAGGGAGAGAGTGCTAAATGAGCTACATGAAGGTCATCTGTGGGGAGTGAAAATGAAAAGCCTTGCTAGGGCTTATGTGTGGTGGCCGGGAATCGATCAACAAATCGAAGACCTAACCAAGAGCTGCTCAGGATGCCAGAAGGTCCAAAATGCACCACCACATGCCCCTCTACACCCATGGGAGTGGCCCTCCTCTCCATGGCAACTGGTGCATATTGATTTTGCTGGTCCATTCATGGACTCAATGTTCTTAATAGCAGTGGATGCTCATTCGAAGTGGCCTGAGGTGATAAAAATATCCTCAACCACTACAGAGAAAACGATTGCAGTCCTACAGACCATATTTGCCAGAAACGGCTTACCAGAGCAGATTTGCTCTGATAATGGACCACAGTTTGTGTCCGAAGAGTTTCGAAAATTTATGAGAAGGAATGGGGTAAAGCATTACACATCCGCCCCGTATCATCCAGCCACAAATGGATTGGCTGAGAGGTTCGTACAAACCTTTAAGAAGGCGATAAAGGCCATGTGCGACGATGAAATTCCACTACAGCATAAGGTGGACAATTTCTTATTAGCCTACCGAAACGCGACACATGCAGTTACCAACCAGACCCCGGCCATGATGTTCTTTAACCGAAGGTTGAGATCTCGTCTGGACTTGCTCAGACCAAATGTGCGAAGAAATGTTGAGGATAAACAATTCCAGCACATCAATGAGAAGCCGACAAGGAGCTTCAATGTAGGACAACCAGTCTTGGCCCATGACTACCGAACAGAGAAATGGCAACCCGGAACGATATGCACACGGCAGGGGCCATTAATGTACACAGTGGATGTCGGGGAGAACATTGTGAGACGCCACATTGATCAGATCTTAGCATCACAGGAACGAGTCAACCCCATGTCTTGCGTACCTGGGGATGAACCCGACATACCGGTAGCATCTACCTCCGAACCAGTAGCAGTGGAACCTGATGAAGTAACTGATGAAAAGGGGCCAGCATCGCCTCCGCACCAAGAACAAGAACCTCAGGAAAGGCGCTATCCCGAAAGGATCAGGAAGCTGCTCCAAAGACTGAATCTATAAATGGACTATTGTTGTTTAATGTACATGTTAAAGTGTTAATTGTTATTTGAATATTATGGGTACTACTAATCTAAAAGGGGAGGAATTGTAGTGTATGTACCTTTAAGAGAGAACTACTTTTACAGTTCCTGTACACTGTAGTACCGGCAGTGACCACACCTGTAAATAAGCCTTGCGCATGCCTCTGTACCCCCAGTCTTGAGACTACCCTACTCCAGTAAATACCTGTTGATTGTTAAGTTACAGCATCCGTGTGGTTATTGAAAAACATCATACTCTCAGAATCACGGATCTAACATGGATGACCTGCCGGAATTTGCTCCCCGGAAGTGGGTGGGTATCCGGTTGGGTCAGCCAACTCTGTTGGAAAGCCAGCAGTGAGATTATAATAAGGCCCTGGAGTTAAAATACTCCAGGTCTGTATTTGGCTGAAGCAGGTGAGTTTTAAACTGAAACCAAAACTGAACTGCCCAAAATCCAGAGTTAATTTCAGGGCCAAAATCTGTGAAAGGTTTTCAGTGAATTGTGCCGAACACCCCCAGTTTATCATACAATTTTGCATTCAGGAACTAAAATTTAACAAAACCATATATTCCTCTGGCCTGTAATTAAAACAAAATGCCCTTTTAATTTATCTGCCTTTAAGTAAATGGCAGACATTATACCTTTACTGTTCCCAGATAATCCATACAGCGCAACTATTGCGACACCAGCCTTTGGTTTAATCCTTGTGGAAAAGTCAATCCATTTTCATTATTTCATTTAATTAACGCAATCAGCTGCAAGCTAAGCCTTACAATGAACGCTGTCCATCAGGCTGCTACTACTGATGAGCATTATCACGCTGTTACACTTACATGTTGGAGGAAAAGGCCTTTGTACTCAGTACGTATCATATTATAGTACACTCTAGAGAACGAGCCAATCTATGTTCCTAATTATCTACACAGAGTGGAGCTATTTGCATTTAAAATTGCACTGAAATGCTTAATCTCTTAAATTGTCACAAAAGAGCTGTGAGATTTAATAAGTTATTTTGAGATTTCAAAGTTTGAGCAAACAAGCTTTGGTAATTGTAATTCATTTTCTTTTAATGTGACCATAAATCTAGATTTTTATGTACGTGTTTTGTTTCTTATATAGTGGCTCATACAAACATTTCTAAACTCAATGCATGGTAATATTCTGGAGAAGCCTGGCTGCATAAAATAGAGAGAATTCTTGTCAGCTGAAACTGTTAGAAGCCAGATCCAACATCATTAATACAACATAAATGACTTCATGCCATTTGACATAAAGACACACAGCAAAAATCAGAAACCAGAATTGTGATGATTAGGAAATTGGAAGCAATAATGAAAATGGAGGCAGTACACTCCTGTCTTAACATATGAATAGGAAAGCATAGAAAAAATGGAAAACTATACTGTACATATAACAAATAAAAGATCACATAAGATAACTTCAATAGCACAATTTAAAAAATGGCCCACAGGGCATTGACAAAACAGCTCATTATTCTATTATAAATGCTGTCTTTTTAGCGGTACTTACAAAGATTAGTAATATGTGTGGACGACATTGGCACTAAAACCTTGAAAAGTCATTTCACTTCCTCAGTCTCACTAAGCTTCTGCAATGCGTCGTTCACTGCTTGTGATTTTAGCTGCATTCTGTGCCAGCTTTGTCAGTCGCATGTAACAGTGTCCTCTAATCACAACTGCTTTCTATTTAAATACAGTGCCCGGGGCTAGCCTAATCAGCAAAAAAATGGCACTGACGTCTAAGTAAAACAGCCTCCAGAAGATCACAGGGACTCACATTTTTAATTTTTATCACAGAAAGTTATTAATTAATTTGCCAATGCAGTTTGAACACGCTTATTAATTCTGCATTTATATGACTCTAATCTATTTCACTGTGGGCCAGGTTATGCATGAATATCCAATATGCAAATATTCTGCCTTAAGGTCACTTTGCCACAGTGCATTAATTGCATTAGTTATGACATATGCTTTGAATAGTGTATGTTTTTATTTATTTTTATGAGCCTCACTGCATAATGGTAGTGGGTAATAGAAATTGGGGGTGAAATTGCTAAATGCCAGTAGTGCAAAGTGGGCTGATAGCGAATCAGCAGCCCGTTTTACAGTGCGCCTGATTTTCTTCTCCATTGAAATCACCCCCATTGTTTCCACTTTGCACCTAATAAAAACATGAACACTGCAATACCTTTTCTTATATTTGTGAGGCAAATTTGCAGTGATTGTAGATTTCCTGCACAATTGCATTAACTAGGAAACATAAATTGAGCTGAGTTAACCACTACAGCAGGGTTTCAGTGGAAAATGTCCCCAATTCTTTGCCTTGAATTTGTTTGGGGCTGTGAAGCCGAAGGCTCGCATTAGACTGCACGAATGCCTCATGCAAATCTCTTTCAAGTTTAAACTATAAATTAAAAGTCAGTACAGTGAGCCAGTCAAGTAATTTATTTTTTAATTTAAGACCTCTTGGCATATGAATTAACTTGGGGCAGCCCTTGCTATAAATCTAGGTAAAGTGGAAAGCAAATCTACATTGAGTTTGAGTCTCACAATGAAGAATGAATACTGTTTAATCTCAGAAGTTTGAAAGTATGACTGAGATTCGCAGTAACAGAAAATGCAAATGTTTCTATAGTTCCTCAATAATTCATGTAATTAAAAACTGTGCCAAATCATGCTTTAAACTAACTGGAACCCACATGTCAAATTGAATCTCCCTGGATCTTTGGAAGTAGAACACTCCAGAAGCAACATGCATAAGAAGTAAGTACAATCCAGTGCAACATGGTAATTCAAACACACAAAGAACAAAATTCCAAAGTTAAAGGAGTCTGATACAGGAGTCAACTGCAGCAGAAATGGGATTGCCCAGGACAGAGACATTCAAAATTATGCAGTAGAGGTGGATTGAATCGGGAATGAATTAACTACAAGGAACAAAGAAGTCTCAGAAAGGGATCCCTACAGCAGCAATAGAGTCCATCTGAGGGCTAGCAGGCTACCAATACCAGCCACCAGTGTTTCTCTGGTGAAAATGTGAAGTTGTGGCGACACGTCACCACGGGACATAATCCGCTCACGGCGGCACGGACAGTTTAAGCAGACGCCCCCAGCCGGGGGCCCTTTCCTCCAGCAACTTGTTTCCCGCAGGGACAGGCTGCCGGGAGCACTTCCTGTCTGGGGAGTATTTAAGTGGTTGCGTGGGCTTTTCCAGTTTCTCTTTGCCATGAGGTTGATTAAAGCAGTTGTGTTTCACCAACTCTGGTCTCGACTCCCACGTTTGCCGCGGTATCTCAACACTGGTGACCCTGACGCTCAGGACGAATCCTAAGCTAGCATGGCGGATACAAACGCAGTCACGGTTAAACTACCGGACTTTTGGGAGAACCTGGCCGAGGCCTGGTTCGTTCAAGCCGAGTCCAGATTCGGGCTGAAAAACATTACAGTCGAAGCCACGAAGTACGACTACCTCGTCGCCTCTCTCACCTACGCCACAGTCCCCAAGGTTTGGGCAGCGCTGCAGGATCCACCAGTGGAAGGCAAGTACGAACATCTGAAGGCCGCGCTCCTTAAAAAATTTCAAGCGTCCTCTTACCAGCGCAACTGCCAACTCCTCGACCTCCCCGGCCTTGGTGACGCTTCACCGTCGGATCTGCTTTCCCACATGCTGTCCCTCTCGGACGACAAAAACCCCGGCGCCCTCTTTCGCACGCTTTTCATTCGGCAGCTCCCCGCCAGCATCCGCCCGCTCATTGTGGAGTCTGGCTCCACGGACCTGAATGAGATAGCCGCAAAGGCCGACCGGCTGCTTTCTGCGCAGACCGCCCGCGACGTCGCGCCCGACCTCACGGCAACGACCACGCGGTCTCCCCGGCCCACTAGGCCCGACCGCCCTACCACTCCGGGTCACTGCTACTACCACACCCGTTTTGGCACTAGGGCCCAACGCTGCACGCCACCATGCACTTTCAAACCCCCCCCCGCACCGGCCCCCACGATGGCCGCGGGGCAAAAGGGGCCTCTACTGTACGTCACCGATGACAGCACCAACCGCCGCTTTCTGTGCGATACAGGGGCCCAGCAAAGCATCACCCCCGCCTCCGCCCTCGAAATCCAACGCGGCGCACGGGGTATCACGCTGGCCGCAGCCAATGGTTCTGACATCCGCACATACGGCACCCGCATGGTCACGCTCAACCTCACAGGCCGCCGCTACCGCTGGGAGTTCCTCACAGCCAGGGTCCTCTGCCCACTCATCGGCGCCGACTTCCTACGCGCCCACGGCCTCCTTGTCGACATTCCGAGGCATCGCCTCATCGACATCAATACTATGGCCCCCATCCCTGGCGCATTCACCCCGGCCCGTTCGGCCGGCCTGACGACCTACTGCCTCGCCAAAGCCGCCAAACATGGTGTGGAGCACTATATCCCCACCACCGGCCCCCCGGTTTCTGCCCACGCCCGCAGACTCAACCCGGCCAAGCTGGAAATCGCGCGGGCCGAGTTCACCACCATGGAGCAACTCGGCATCATCCGCCGCTCCAGCAGCCCTTGGGCCTCGCCCCTCCACATCGCCCCCAAGCCCGGCGGAGGCTGGCGCCCCTGCGGCGACTACCGCCGCCTCAAAGACACCACCACCCCCGACCGATACCCGGTGCCGCACATCCAGGACTTCTCGGCCTGACTGGCCGGACGAACCATCTTTTCCAAGGTCGACCTGGTGCGCGGTTACCACCAAGACCCCGTACACTCCGCGGACATCCCCAAAACGGCCGTCATCACCCCATTCGGCCTTTTTGAGTTCCTGAGGATGCCCTTCGGCCTCAAGAATGCAGCCCAGGCTTTCCAGCGCCTTATGGACTCAGTCCTCCGGGACCTGAACTTCCTATTCGTCTATCTAGACGACATTCTCATGGCCAGCTCCTCCCAACAGGAACACCTCGAACACATTCGCATCCTGTTCGGGCGCCTAGCCCAACACAGGCTCATCCTCAGCCCGGCGAAGTGCCAATTCGGACTAGCCGAGGTCGATTTTCTCGGTCAACACATCATCCCTGCTGGGGCCGTCCCCCTGCCCAACAAGGTGCAGGCCGTCCAGCAATTCCCCCGCCCCAAAACCATCAAGGGCCTCCAGGAGTTCCTCGGGATGGTGAACTTCTACAACAGGTTCATGCCCAGAGCTGCAGCCCTCATGAAGCCCCTATACGACTCCCTCCGAGGTAAATCCGGCAAGATGGCCGTAGCCTGGACCACTGACACGTCAGCCGCCTTCGACGCCACCAAAAATGCGCTTGCCGACGCCACCCTGCTCGCGCACCCGAGGGCCAATGCCCGGGTCGCGCTCACCACCGATGCCTCCGACCACGCGGTCGGAGCCGTGTTCGAGCAGTGGGTCAATGGCGTGTGGCAGCCACTTGCCTTCTACAGCCGCCAACTGCGCCCCCCGGAGGTCAAATACTCTACTTTCGACCGCGAGATACTCGCGCTCCACCTGTCGATCCGCCATTTCAGGTTCCTCCTGGAGGGCCGCCCCTTCACCGCGTACGTGGACCACAAGCCGCTCACATACGCGATGGCCAAGCACACCGAACCCTGGTCTGCTAGGCAGCAACGCCAGCTCGCGGCCGTGTCCGAGTTTACTACGGACATCCAGCATGTCTCCGGTAGAGACAACGTTGTCGCCGACTGCCTTTCCCGTCCCGCCATCTGCGCGAATCACCTCGCGGTCGACTACGCGCAACTAGCAGCGGCCCAGCTCACGGACCCAGACCTCCTCTCGGCGGCTACCAGCCTGCCAGGGCTACGCCTAGCCAAGGTCGCGCATGGGCCTGAAGCCACGGCAGTCACTTGCGACATCTCACTTGGCCAACTCAGGCCGGTCGTCCCTGCAACCTGGTGCCGCCGCATCTTCGACGCCCTACACGGGCTCTCCCATCCGGGTTCCCGCGCATCTGTCAAACTCCTCTCCCAACGCTTCGTCTGGCGCGGCCTCAGCAAAGATGTTCGGACTTGGGCCACCTCCTGCCTCGCCTGCCAACGGGCTAAGGTACAGCTGCACACGAAAGCCCCCCTGGGAGACTTCGAGGTACCCAGCCGCCGCTTCGACCACGTACACGTCGACATCGTCGGTCCTCTGCCGCCATCGCAAGGCCAAACTTATCTCCTCACGATGGTCGACCGCTACACACGCTGGCCTGAGGCAGTGCCGCTGACCTCCACCACCACAGCCGACATCGCCAGGGCGTTCGTTAACACCTGGGTCGCAAGGTTCGGCGTACCAGCCGACATAACCTCCGACAGAGGCGCCCAGTTCACCTCCGAACTCTGGACGGCCACAGCACGCAACCTCGGGGTGACGCTCCACCGAACCACAGCGTACCACCCGCAGGCCAATGGGCTATGTGAATGCTTCCACAGGTCACTCAAGGCCTCACTCCGCGCCGGCCTGCAGGACAGTACCTGGACTGACCGCCTACCGTGGGTGCTACTAGGCCTACGCACCGCGGTCAAGGAAGACCTCCAGTCCTCGGCAGCAGAGTTAGTCTACGGACAACCGCTGCGCGTACCAGGCGAATTCCTCCCGGAGGCTACCACGCCTTGGTCGGCCGAACAGCAGCGGCTCAACTCTTTCTCTTCCGCTCAACAGTTCGCCCCACTTCCGGTCAACCGACACGGCGAACTCGCACCTCACGTCCCGCCAAACTTACAGCAGGCACGCTTCGTCTTCGTGCGACACGACGCGCACCGCGGACCCCTGCGACCCCCGTACGACGGACCGTACGAGGTACTACAAACCGGGGACAAGGTCTTCAAGCTGCAACTCGGCGACAGGGTCGACACAGCTCCATCGACCGGCTCAAACCAGCACACACAGAACCAGGGGAACAGGTCCCCGTGGCCCGACCTCCAACTAGAGGCCGTCCCGCCAGCAAGCCAGCACAGCCGGCGGCGAACCGCCCGGCCCCACCAACTAGACCGGCGACCACTCAGAGCCGCTCCGGCAGAACCATTAGACCACCGTCACGACTCGTCCACTCCTCCTAAGTGGATTCTGGGGGGAGCTCTGTGGCGACACGCCACCACTGGACATAATCCGCTCACGGCGGCACGGACAGTTTAAGCAGACGCCCCCAGCCGGGGGCCCTTTCCTCCAGCAACTTGTTTCCCGCAGGGACAGGCTGCCGGGAGCACTTCCTGTCTGGGGAGTATTTAAGTGGTTGCGCGGGCTTTTCCAGTTTCTCTTTGCCATGAGGTTGATTAAAGCAGTTGTGTTTCACCAACTCTGGTCTCGACTCCCACGTTTGCCGTGGTATCTCAACAAAGTTCTCACCTGTCAACTAGAGTTCTTCCCTAAAAGGAGACAAAAGAAAGGGATGTCAGGAAAGGCAAGGCCTAACCAGATAGGACAGAAGATGCAATAACATTCCTTAGGGAGGTAGGTGGGAACAGTGATTTGCCAATGCATTTAGGAGAAGAAGATTTATAAATTTGAATTGTTGTAAAACTAATTTTCTCCTACAATGCAATGGTGAAAAAGCGTTGTCAAAACAGATGTTATTATTTGGAATGTCCCACCCAATACAGTTGAAGCTATGGCCCCAGTTTTAACTGTGAATCAGTTTTCGGCAGGTGAGCGGTGGTGTGAGTTTGGAACTCCAAATATGAGGTCCAGGGTATTTTAACTCCCAAACCTTATTTATATCCCGTCGGCCGAATTCCCACCTATTTTGAGTGGGAAGTGGTGGAAAATGGCGCCGGCCAGTTGTCAGTTAGCAGGTAAGTGGTAGTATAGGCTGTTTGAGCTGTCCCGCGGGAATCCCGCAATCAGAGGCTGGTCAACCTAGAGGCAGGAGAGGCCTAAGCTTTCCTGGTGGGATCTGTAGGAGCACTCCTGCTCCTGGTCCTACAAGCAAAGTAGAAAAAATGTTTTTAAACTTATCTTTTTGGGTCTCTTCTGGCTCCAATCCTCTCACCACTGGTTTGGCCTGGTGGAAACTCGCCATCTTATTCCGCACATGCCACCTAGTTAAAATTGCAGTCGGGTCCTGATAGCATCATCAGAACCTGTCATGCTTAAGAAGGACCCCACTGGCTTTGGGCAGGTGTCCTTGCTGCCTGCTCAATTGAGCAGTTTAAAATTATGGAAGATCAGTTCCCGGTGGCTCCAGGGCGGGTAAGTGACCTGGGTGATTTTAACTGCCCACCGCCCGGTTTATGCTGGATGTGTAGTGTTAAAATTGCCCCAATAATTAGAAGGATGGGGAGAATACACATCCATGTAATGCATTTTGAAGATTTACTTAATCATGTTTTGCTAACTTCTATCATCAGCCAAGCAGCAACGCCCTATATGTAAGGCAACATTTGCATCTTCCAAGGCAATGCAAGCAGCAAGGACTGGATTCCTTAAACCAAAAGGGAAATATGAATTCAAACACAAAAGAATACAACAGAATTCTATAAGACACCCATTCAATAGGCAGAGATAGCAAACATCAAAGATTCCTAAATAAGAGGAGCTGAATGGTCACCAGGGCAGCTGTGCTCCATGGCAGATATTACAGTAAATCACTAAAGAGAGGAGGAATTGAAATGCAGAAGCTTGTTGAGTCTTGGGGAATGGGAAACCTTGTGGGCAAACTTTCTGAAGGAGGGTGGAGAATTTTCAACAACCCAGTATGAAGGTAGATTACAAAATCCCACTGAGACAAGGTATTCTAACTCAAAGAAGGAATATACCTCATCAAAGGTAAACAATATGGGAGAAATAGTTCAAGCCATAATTATTTGAGCCTTATCTGAGGAAGGATGTCCTTGCCATGGAAGGAGTGCAGCGAAGATTCACCAGGCTGATACCTGGGATGGCAGGAATGGCGTATGAGGAGAGATTGTGTCAATTGGGCTTATACTCACTGGAGTTTAGAAGAATGAGAGGGGATCTCATCGAAACTTATAAAATTCTAACAGGACTAGACAGACTAGATGCTGGAAGGATGTTCCCGATGGCGGGGGAGTCCAGAACCAGGGGTCATAGTCTAAGGATAAGGGGTAAGCCATTTAGGACAGAGATGAGGAATTTCTTCACCCAGAGAATGGGGAACCTGTGGAATTCTCTGCCAAAGAAGGCAGTAGAGGCCAATTCATTAAATATATTCAAGAAGGAGTTGGATATATTTCTTAAGGCTAAAGGGATCAAGGGATATGGAGAGAAGGCAGGAACAGGGTACTGAATTTGGATGATCAGCCATGATCTCATTGAATGGCGGAGCAGGCTCGAGGGGCCAAATGGCCTACTCCTGCTCCTATCTTCTATGTTTCTATATGTTATTGAAAAGATGTGAGGACTATTCCCCAAAAATCCATCTGTGTGTATGTGTGCCCACAAAAAGTGAAGTAATGGACAGAGACAATTTAAGAACCTCTTAACACCCAAATAAGTAGGATTTTGACTCCTTTTCCTAAAAGAAGTGGAGGGAGAGAATGAATAACAATAGGAAGCCAAGAAATCTTGGATTGAATATAAAGCTGTTAGAGCCCTGAGTACCTTCACTGAATAAAGAAAGAAGTAACTGCTTCAACACATCAACCAGTGCAGCACCTACACAGATGTTTGGAATCTGAAAGGAAAATGGTTCAGGATCTTTCAGAATGAAACCCTGATGAGATTCAGTGATATTGGAGCCCCAGAAATGTGCATTAACCCTAAATCAAGTCCATAGAAATAGGGATTAACAGAATATAAACAGGGAAGGAGTGAAACTATGTAAGGCCTTTGAAGAGGATATTATAAGAAATTAAAAGGACAGACGATCCCTTTTGCAAGGCAATAAAATAGAAACCAAGGTGTATTTAGATGATAGCACTGTAGAGAAAAAAATCTATTTTCAACTTTGCCAGGGAGAACAAACCAGGAAATGAGAAGAGGGAGCCCAGGAACAGAGGTTGAATTCCGAGGCCTTGTGCTATGTTTGGAGAGGAAAATGGAGTCAAATGGATTGAATTATGAAAAATTAAATAAATTATAAATTTGCACTGAAGCACAGGCAACAGAGCATCATAGAAGGACAACATCTATAGGGAAGAAATTTACAGCACTGTGTATAACAGTTAACATGGCAATAAAATATTTGAAGCAGGGGAAATACAAAACATAGAAATAGTGGTATATCCTCCCAGAAAGAAAATTGTGGATGCTGACAAATAAATTCAAGTAAACTAAAGGCAGGGAGAGAAATGTATGTGGGAGGAATGGGGGTGGTGGCGAGGGGAGGCACTGAGTTGCAACTGATGAGCATAACCCAGGAAATCACATAAGTAACAAGAGCTAATGATGTGGCAGAATGGAGGAAGGTTGTAATTATGGGTGTTGTGTTTGTACTGCTATACACAACTACATAAAATAATAAAGTAGCAGAGACTAAGAGTAACTTCAAGTGATCTTTACAAGTCAAGTCTCTGGGGAGGCCTCCTCTGCCACTCTGGGTAACGTCTCTCCAGACTCTTTTGCTTTGGGGAATGAGACTGTATAGGTACAGTTGCATCAGGTGAGCTATCAGCACAGGTAGAGCTCTCAGCTGTGGATGAGGCTGGTGCTGATGCTGATGAATCAGAAGTGTCTGTTTCCATGTCAGGTGAGTCTGGGCGAGGTATAGGGGTGTTTTCCACCTGAATATCCAGAATTTGGTCCACATGACATCGCAAAACATTCTCTCCCACATCCACTGTATACATCAGTGGTCCCTCTCTTGTGGATATTGTCCCTGGTTGCCACTTTTCCTTCCGGAAATCATGAGCAAGAACTGACTGTCCCACACTGAAGCTTCTTGTTGGCTTAGCATTCAAATGTTTGAACTGTTTGTTCTCTACATCACGACGTACATTCGGTTTAAGAAGGTCCATGCGAGATCTCAGGTTCCTGTTCAGAAACATCATCGCTGGAGTCTGATTAGTGGCTGCGTGTACTGCGTTCCGATAAGCAAAGAGGAAATTGTCTATCTTGTGTTGCAGTGGTAGATTCTCGCTGTACATTGCTTTGATGGCCTTCTTGAAAGTCTGTATGAATCTTTCTGCCAAGCCATTTGTAGCTGGATGGTACGGGGCAGATGTGTAGTGCTTGATTCCATTTTTCCTCATGAAACCTTGGAATTCGTCAGAGACAAATTGTCGTCCATTGTCTGTGCAGATTTGTTCTGGTAGGCCATTTCTAGCGAACATGGTCCTCAGAACTGAAATGGTCTTTTCAGATGTGGTTAATTACATTTTAATGACCTCGGGCCATTTGGAATGTGCATCGACTGCAATCAAGAACATGGAGTCCATGAACGGTCCAGCAAAGTTGATGTGCATACGTTGCCATGGTGATGAGGGCCATTCCCATGGATGGAGAGGGGCTTGTGGTGGTGCGTTCTGGACCTTTTGACATCCTGAGCAGCTCTTTGTCAGGTCCTCGATCTGTTTGTCAATTCCCGGCCACCACACGTAACCACGGGCAAGGCTTTTCATCTTTACTGTACCTAAGTCGCCTTCATGCAGTTCATCTAGCACTCGGTTATGAAGCTTGGGAGGAATCACAACTCGTGAGCCGCACATCAGTGTTCCCCGACACACTGATAACTGCTCCCTCCTAGCTGAGAATGCTGGAAACAATAAGTCACCATGCACTGGCCATCCCTTCACAGTGATGTCATAAACTTTTTGACAATGTAGGGTCATTGCGTGTTTCTCTTTCAATGAGGGAGTTTGTCACTGGTAGCTGCTCAACTATTGTTGTGTGAAATACCTCTGCTGAGTCAACTGTTGTAGTTCTCTCTGAGGTCGGCAGTGGTAAATGTGACAAACCATTGGCGTTGCCATGTTGCTTGGTCCCCTTGTATTCAATATCATACAGGTGAGCCCCTAGGAAGAGTGACCATCGCTGAAGCCGTTGTGCCGTCATCACTGGAATGCCCTTCCTTGGGTTGAAGATTGAAACGAGAGGCTGGTGGTCAGTTAACAGTGTAAACTGTTGACCATACAAGTAGTGGTTGAATTTCTTGACTCCCCACACAAGGCTGAGGGCCTCTTGGCCAATCTGTGCATAATTGCGTTCAGCTGTAGTCAATGATCTTGAGGCAAAGGCTATTGGTCTTTCTGAGCCGTCTGGGAACTTATGTGACAACACGGCACCAATGCCATGGGGTGAAGCATCACATGCCAGTCGAATAGGTAAGGATGGGTCAAAGTGAGCTAGCACCTCTTCTGAAGTAATGAGTCTTTTACTCTCTTGAAAAGCTTGTTCACAGCTGTCACTTCACTTCCATTGTGACCCTGTCTGTAGCAGTGCATTTAGTGGATGTAACACTGTGGATAGGTTGGGCAAGAACTTGTGATAGTAGTTCACCAGTCCAAGATATGATCTCAACTGAGACACATTTTCAGGTGTTGGTGCATTAATCACAGCTTCAATCTTGTCTGGAGACTTATGTAAACCGTCCTTGTCAATCACATGTCCACAGTATGAGATTTCCTTTTTGAAAAACTCACACTTGTCTCGGTTTGCTCGGAGCCCATACTCCCGTAACCTGATGAGCACCTGTTTGAGGTTGGAAAGGTGGTCGTTTTCATTCTTGCCAGTAATGATGATGTCATCAAGATAACACTGAGTACCTGGGATCCCCTGCAGGACTTGGCCCATTGCCCTTTGCCAGATTGCAGGAGCTGATGCTATTCCGAATACCAGCCGATTGTACTGGTAAAGGCCTTTGTGCGTATTTATTGTCAGGTACTTCTTTGATGCATCATCAATTTCCATTTGGAGATAGGCCTGGGCCAAGTCAATCTTTGTGAAGCATCCCCCTCTTGACAGGGAAGCAAAGATGTCCTCAATGCGAGGCAATGGGTACTGCACTGTGTGGAGGACTGGGTTAACAGTCACTTTAAGGTCTCCACAGATGCGCACTTTTCTTGGCTTTCCTGGATTTGTGCTGGAGGTTTTCTTCATCACTGGAACTATAGATGTGGCCCATTCACTCCAATCCACCTTGGACAGGACCCCTAACTGCTCCAAGTTCTCCAGCTCTGCTTCTACTGAAGGGCGAATTGCATAAGGCACTGGTCTGGCCTTGTGGAACTTTGGATTTGCGTTCTCCTCAATCTTAATTTTTGCTTTCATGCCCTTAAGTATTCCTATTCCCTTCTTGAACACTTCCTGAGAGTCAGAGAGTAATTGTGACAGCCTCACAGGAGTGGCGTTGCTGTCCTCCTTTGCTGACACAAACAGTGCTTGGATGGTGTGCCAATCCAACTGTATTTTCCTGAGCCATTCGCGTCCCAGCAATGGTGGTCCTCCATTTTCCACTACATAGAGGTTCAATTGCGGTATTTTTTTTCTTTGTATGTCACTGTCCACTTTTATTTTACCTTTGGGGCACACTCTTTGTCCTGTGTATGTCTTTAACAGTACTTTAGTTGGCCTTAGCGGTATGTGTGAAAACAGTCGTTTGTCGTCATGTACAGAGATCACTGTTAAAGCTGAGCCTGTGTCCAACTCCATTTTCAGCCTAACTCCTGCCACTTCTGGAGTAACCCATATTATTCTGTGATCCCCTGTCTCTTTCACACTGTGTAGTTTTTTAGACAAGCCAGATCCTCTTCCTCTGAGTCTGTGTCACTTTTTTCTTTATCTGAACTGTCTCCAGTCACGTAGTGTACCTTCTTGTATCTATCTTTGAAAGTTTTCTTGTTTTCAGTCACTTGATGTACCTTTTTGTTACTCTGTATTGTATCAGTTTTCGGCTTCTTATTTGCTTTGCAGACTCTTTCAATGTGCCCTCGTCTGCCACATTTTCTGCAATATTTGTCTTTAAACCAACAGTCATTGTGGTCATGTGACATTTTGCCACAGCGATAGCAATTCTTTTCTTGTTTCAGTGACATTTTATTAGTTGAACATTCCAGGGATTTTTGTTGAATTTCTAAAGCGCCACGTGCTGCTGCTTCCATTGATATTGCAATACTCAGAGCCTTCTCCAATGTGAGGTCTTTTTCAGACAGGAGCTTCTTTTGTGTGCTTTCACTTTGCATGCCACACACAAATCTGTCCCTTAATACGTCTGATAAGCCCACTCCAAATTGGCAATGTTCTGATAATTTGCGCAACTTTGCCAAATATTCAGAAATGCTTTCATTTTTGCGCTGGTTCCGTTTATGGAATTTAAATCTTTCGGCTATGAGCAGTGGTTTGGGGCTTAAATGGTCTTGGAGTGTGTCCACTATTTGCTTGAATGATTTGTTTGCTGGCTTTTCAGGGGTTAATAAACTACATAGCAGCCCGTATGTCTTTGCGCCCATAACACTCAGCAAAACAGTGGCATTCTTTTCTACCTCCACTCCATTAGCCTCACAGTACAACTCCACTCTTTCAATGTAAGTTGCCCAGTCTTCAATGCTGCTATCAAATGCTGCAATTGTGCCAATCATCGCCATTTTTTTTTTCCAAACCCGTTTTTCTTTCTTTACTAGTTAGCTAGTGTCATGCAAGTCCTGTGCACTTTTCACATGACTTACGTATCCCCTGCCTAGCTTAGCAAGCGTGCTCCGTTTTCTCTACCTTCTCGCTCCTTTCTTCCAAATTTCGGTGTCCTCTGGATGCGATGCCAGAATAGGAAGACGTAGGTTCATAATTCTCATCGCCAATTTGTTGTGTTTGTACCGCTATACACAACTACATAAAATAATAAAGTAGCAGAGACTGAGAGTAACTTCAAGTGATCTTTACTGGTTAACTGGAACTTCAGCACTGACTGTGCAAATCGATACGCGTCTGTTATATACGCTCGCAACTAAGGATGTACATCCGCAAAACAAAATAGTCCCTTCAATGTTGTATACATTACAATGGGATGTAAAATATGTAGCCATATACGCAACAAGGAAAATAAGTGCACTCACCCTCTGAGTCCAGACACTGACCAGCAGTTCCTCCATTTGACAGGCTGATGGCCATACTTGTGAACTCTGAGAAGATCAAATTGCCAGAGCACTAAAGAGAGTAATCTAACTGCCTCAATGGGACATTTCATACCTTTAATCTATATTATCAGGTTCTGATAAATTGTCAGTGTCAAGAAGGGCAGTTTTGTCAGGCCCATATGAGTCACATAAGGATGAGCTAGACATGGTTCTTATAACAACTAGATGTTTGTGATGAGTAGAATATCTATCTGCAGCTAACAAAACAATTTCATTTTGCCTTTTGACAAAATAGAATGAGGTCTATGTCAACATTCTGGAAGATCAGTAAAGGAAGCCCATTAGCATCAACTACCCCATGCTTATTCACAACAGCTTTTCATTCTGATTAGATAATAAACTTAAAGCTAGAATAGCCACAGTAAATGATTAACTCAAAAAAAGATAGTTGTTCAAGGGGGCCAAGTAGCAATTCCTGGACATGCTTTGGAAGAGCAGAAGATTGTGCCCTCTGCTGAGGTATACAAGTTGGAACAGGAGTCTCAGAGGAAGGTGGAAACTGCTTCTCTGATATGACTGAGGTGGGATAGTAGATAGTAACTAAAGGCTGTGTTATTGGTGTTAGTGGTGTTTGATAATGGAATGAGAAGTGTAAATGATGCCAAGAAAAACAGGTTAGAGTGCAATGGGAATGAATGAAATCATCTCAATCCACAAAGGTGGATAAGATGAAACTATGATGAAGGTTGGAATAGGAAGTTAAACTAAAGGAAGGCATATTTTTCAAGGAGCTGTGGTGACAGGAAGAAAAAAAAGTTACGTATCATTCTAATATCATAAGGTGTTCCTCATGCTGAGCCAATCTGAAAAGTTTCTCCTCACACTGGTGCATATTTTCTCCAGACTGACCCAGAATAGATTATCGGTGCACAGAAAAGGCACTAAAAAATGAGGTTAGCTTTGGTGGGATCTACTGTCAAGTCCAAAATTGAATTTACTGAATTGTGTACAATGACAAAGACTGGGAACAAGCAAGTTGGAAACAATCATGTACAGGGTATCAGAATTTAAGAAATATGGCTAAGAAATAGAGGATTCCCATCAAAATATACTTTCTCAATTCACTTCTTTGATTAGTGGCCAGACGTATATGTAACTTGTAAAGGATAATGCAAAGATATCTCTTAACAGCTTTTATACAATCGTTTATTCTTGGAAATAATAACATTAGTACTTGAGTTTACTTATTGTTAGGCAAGAGAAGCAATAAGAACAGTGAAGGTGATATGATTGGGATGTAAGACTTGACGTTATGTTATCACATGACAGGATCTGTAATACTTTGGTTTGACAGTGAGAAATTATCAGTAGGTGAACGGATGAATTATGTAATAGTTCCAGCTTATAACATGAGGGCTGCAAAAATCAGTCATAGACAAATCATTTTAAATGAGGCCACGTTGTGCGACCTGACTGTTATTATAGATTGTCACTTTTATAATGTTGTCATGCTTGCAGGTTTCAAATAGTTGCACCATAATGAAATCATGACAATCAAGAAACCTGTATTTATCAAACTTGCATCTCAGATATCAGCTTAAGCAAGAATAAGGAATAAGCATGCACAGAGAATGAAGGGAACTGAATGAAAAAATGACAGAAAAGAACAACACATCCTTCAGGCTCATACAATTCCTAGTAAATGAACATATATTTTAAACAAAAACAACTTAAATATATATTTAAAGATGCAATTACAAGAATTTGCACTTGGCAAGCTGGAAATTCCTATGTACAAATAGAATAGCATTTTGGAAAATTACTGATGGCAGCGGACATTTCTTATCAGACAGTTTTTAGAACGTTTTTAGCAGTTTCAGACTCTTCATGAAGACCAAGGGGGAGAAATTTGGTATCGCCCCATTTGGGGCGCAATTATCGGCCGGGCGCAAAGTTTAGCGCCTGGCGCTAATTATCGCCTCCGACTGCAAACTTGGCTTCTATCGCCCCCTGGAGGTGATTGGAGCGCTAAATCAGGTGCTACACACCTGTCTTAAGGCGCTAACGCTGAGGAGCAAGGCGCTACCTCAGAGCGCTGGCGAAGCTCATGTGATGTCAGTCAGCAATGGAACACAGACACACTGGCGCCAGCCAGTTCTTAAAGGGGAGGGTCGATCTTACTCTCCAGCCACACCCTGCTCATTGCAGCCTTGAATCTCGGCCTGGAGAGACCTGTGCATCAAATCTGCTGGAAAGAACAATGGAGAGACCCAGGGAAAGAGCTCAGAGTGCAGCGGCGGCACTAAACACTACCGCCACGATCTCCTGCGCCCGCAGATCATGACGTCAGTCGAGCGTGCAACGCCCCGGTAGCGCCCTGGACCAGATATTGAGTGGCGCCCCCTGCCTTACCGCCTGCCGCTAGCAACGACAGGTTGAGGGGAGCGTTTTTCAGTCGGGAAGGGACTGGGGGAGTGCTATTTAAAGGCGACCACTTCCTTCCTTTTTTTAGTCGGCAACATTTTTGCACCATGCATTCTGAGAGAGAGAGACTTCTGGAGATATTCAAAGCTGTGTGAAGGAGTTTTGGGTACTGAGCAGCTCTTCTAAATCGATGCAAGGAAGGTCAAATCAAAATGAACCTGCAAAGTGCTGCTCAGTACCCAAAACTCCTTCACACAGCTTTGAATATCTCCAGAAGTCTCTCTCTCTCTCAGAATGCATGGTGCAAAAATGTCGCCGACTAAAAAAAGGAAGGAAGTGGTCACCTTTAAATAGCGCTCCCCCAGTCCCTTCCCGACTGAAAAACGCTCCCCTCAACCTGTCGTTGCTAGCGGCAGGCGGTAAGGCAGGGGGTGCCACTCAATATCTGGTCCAGGGCGCTACTGGGGCGTTGCACACTCGACTGACGTCACGATCTGCGGGCGCAGGAGATCGTGGCGGTACTGTTTAGTGCCGCCGCAAAATGTCTGGTCAGTTTCGCGAGCGGTGCACACATCGCCGCGCTAGGGCACTAGTTGCTTTGCGCTCCATTAGCGCCCTCTTAGGGCGCTAATGGGAGGCATAAAGCAACTGAATTTTTCCCCCCAAGGCTTTGAAGCTGCTCAAATATGTCTTGATTGTAAATAATGTGGTAGATTTATATATCTAATCGTATCGTTTTAAAGTGTGTCTTTTGATTTTATCCCCCCCTCCCCCATTTTCTAATTAGATAACTATTAATGTCTTTCCCATCACATGCCCACTTTCAATGATCTGGGCAGGGACTTCACCATCACTACCATCAAGAGTCTTTGTAATTGAGAGGTATTCTGCAGGGAGTGGGGGAATGATGGTGTTGGAGTTGCTGATCTTGCTGGCTTTCCCTCTCCCAGTGTAGGGTTACCTTGAAGCAAAGAACTCTAGTGGACCAGATAGCAGCCTATGAAGACAAACTGAATTTGAATGATAGTTGCTATTTGTTGATATCATCTTCAGTTCTCCAAACTGGTGCTATGCTTGTATATAGGAACACTTAACTCGCAAAACAACATTAAACCTTTAAAACAGTACATTATGGCATAGCCAATATAATCAAATGTAAGCCTATAAATTACTGTATGAATGCTTAACACATATTTATGTCATTCCTTTGATAACTGTTTTAATAGGGATATTAGCCCATTTACGTTATGTGTTCATATACCAATATCACAAACTGTCATTTTTAGGCTATGGAAATTTAGTCGAATATTTTACATTTGGCTTAACTGTATTGTGCTTGAAACATTGATGTTTTATTTAAAAAAAATTCTAAACTACAAATTCCCCCCTGGAGATAATTATGACTTGTGTTAACGCCATGCTGCAATTTTCTGGAGTTGGCAGTATGATTCTTGGGACTATTACTGGGAATCAAAGAATAGGCAGAAGCATACTGGCTTAAAAGTTCAACTTGGAGGCAGCACCCCCCTGTACCCAACATTCTCTTTTACACAGTATCTTAATTGGTAGCAGAAATAATACCAGGCAGAGTCTAGAGGTTGGTTTTATGCCAACATGGAATATTGCTTGTATTTCCCAGGTCTTTTCACATCAGGCATGACTGTGTGCTAACCTTGGTGGGTTGGGACTCCAATGTGTATTCTGATACCAATTGGTTCGACTATGAAAAACTTTTAAAAAAGAGCAAGCACTTACCACGTTGAGAGACCTTATGCCCATAGCTAACAGATCGTAAAAAGGTTGGTCCCCACTAGGCACAACATCCACTAAGATGGCATTCATACAAGAGTTTTAGGTACAAGTAGGGCAGTAAAATTAATGAAATATAGGCGGGAACACCAATAGCATCAACAGGAAATCACCACATCCCACTGAAAACCAGAGAAATATTGGGAAGTGAAAACAATAGAAGGATTTAAAACAAAAAATAGATCAACAGAACATTCAATTTTCACAACTACCTATAACAAATATATATATGTATATCTTTTTTGCCAAGCCTAAGCAATAAAAGACAAGAGGCACAGAAATGAAAAAGAACAAAGATATCTCTTAACCTGCTTTGTCAGAGCTGGCAGTGATGGTGGTGGTTGTGATGGAAGTGAAGGTGGTCTTTACGCTGTCCTTGGTAGTAACAGTTTTCTGCTTATTTTTCATGGCCTCCAGTGCTTTGAGCTTCTTGGCATGTTTAGTGCCTTTGTAGTGTGCCCCGGCTTGGCTCTACAAAGGAGAACAAATGAACCATGCAATCAGGCTCATTTCTTAACTGTCACCCTCTGTATTGGTGAAAATACAGAACAACTTTCAATAATGGGCACCACATTCCATGATTACTAATGTCAACAATTTTAAGCAAGAATGTAATGACAGTAGTTCAAAATAAAATCACTCATACACCTCAGTTAGCTGACAACAGGTGCCCTTATTGAAAGAACTTTTTAGACAGTGTTAGTGGTCATCAGAAAAAAAGTAAAAAGGAACACAGAACAAAAGCACATGCATGTTACTGATACAAGAAAAAATAAATGACATGAAACATCAAGAGAGACACCACAAGCTAGCACTATAAATTATGAAACATATAGGCTGACATGTCTTAGGGTAAAAAAATGGTGTTAAATATGCTTTTTTTAACCAAATATTGATATACAATGAGCCTCAGTGGTTTGGCTCCCATAATATAGTTGAGTAAGCAGATTTATGATAGTAGCTGAGGAAGGTTTTGGTTGTAATCATATCTGGCCAAAAATTTACATGTTAATTCTAATTTTGTCTTACAGAAAACACCTGCTGTATAATAAATCCTAATAAGTCTCATCTAGCATAGAGTCCTGTTATACATGATAGATTAAAACACAGACTAAAACGCTATTTATAATTAGATTTATCTGCAACAGAGCTAGGTATTGTAGTGCTTAACTACATAAGGACATGAACTTGCAGCCTGTAACAATTTGCTTGAATTACTTATGTCCAGTGGCACATATTGCGGTTGCATGCTTTTGATTCAGTAACTCAAACAGAAACTTGCTTAGAGAAATAAACAATCTCTCTTTTGGCATAACAAATCGAGGGCTTTTTTTAAAAAAAAGGGTAGAAAAACAAACCTACCATTTTGGGAGCAGGGCAGGATTCTATTGTATTGAGGTGAGCAAATCACATAATATTAAAAATGTTTCAGATATATATAGATATATATAGACAAGAGACCCTTTTACAATAACAAATCATGGGGTAGATTTTAACTTTCACCACCAGGTGGAAAACTGATGGGCGTGGTTCAGCTGCCCGTTATACTCCTCGCCCAATATTCCTTTCTATAGGCTTCAGTGAATAGGGAACTCGGGCGGTATGTACAACGAGCGGCCGATCGCTACCACCTGTTCACTGCTTGGCAGTGAAAGTTCAAATCTATCCGTGTTTTTTGGCTTTAAGTGACAACTTTGGAAAACCTTTCTGATCTTTTTGTCAGAGTTAAGACTTATTATGCTGAATTGAGGACTGAATTAAATTGTGCAATATACAATTTTTGATGGTTTGAATTTTCTTGTGGACATCTGCGTCATGGCAAGCTGGAGCACAGAAGAAAAATTGTATTCTTCAAAGTAATGCACTGGAAATCGAAATGCCCATTATACTAAAGTTAATTTTAGGACTTTTCAGTTCATCTCTTTCATGAAATGTTTCAATATTTTATAAATTATACCATTTTTTTAAAAGTTTGTTGCTGGCGATAACTTTTGGTAACATAACATTATTTCAAACTAATATGTTGCAATTAAAGGGGACAGTCTTCACTACATTCATGAAAATGTATTTACATAGAAGTTAGAACATGGAAACAGGCCATTCGGCCCAACCAGTCCACATAATAGTCCTTTACCCTCCATGTGAGCAAATAGTCCTAATTATATTTATAATAATAATAATAATAATCAACTTTATTGTCATTGTTAGTGCACAAGTGCAGTACAATGAAATGTAGGCTTGCGGCTCCCGAGAGTGTACATTTAGATTGCGCTGTTCCTATACCCCTTATCCCCTTTTCCTTCATCCGCCTATCCAATCTAATCTTGAATATTAACACAGTTTCTGCCTCAACCATTAAGCCTGGAAATTAATTCCATAGCCTCACAACTCTCTGTGTAAAGAAATGTATCTTGCTCTCTGTTCTAAATCTCTTAATTTTATCTTGTATCTATGGCCCCTCATTCTGGAGACCTAATTTTAATCTGGAAATTTGAATTTTTAACACTTCTATCATATCACCCTGTAATTTGCATGTTCTAACGAAAAAACAACCAATTTTTCAAGTCTTTTTTCGTATTTGTATTTCCTCACATCAGACAACATCCTAATGAATCTGCATTGCACTCTCTCTAAAACCTTTGTACACTCTACACTCTGTTTAATAACATATATTTGCATCTAATTTATGCATCTTCCAGTAGTATTATTCTTTGTAGCACTACTTAAAAAGCAGCGGATTTGTTAGGTCATTAATAGGAGAAGCTAATGATTAGAATGTATGCCTACTGCTCTTGCGGTACTTCTTGGACTTCTGGGCCCAGAGACTTTGGCTTCTGTTTTCCAACAGCATTCAGAAGACCATAAGGCTGGAGTCAGTCCCACAGCTTCTCAAGCCTGCAGTTGTGCTCCTGTTTCCACCCCCATTTCTTAGCACAAAGCTCTGCTATTCTAATGGCTCACCCCACCAAATTTGAGCTTACCTCGGATTGGACAAGCACTTGCAGAGCCTATCCAGTGCCTGAGCAGAAGTAGGCCAGGAAATTCAATCCCATATTAATGTTTATCTTGTCTCTGCCCTTTGGAATCTTGAATGCTTCAATAATATCACCCCTAACTTTCTCAGCCCAGTGTAAACTTCTGCAACCACTCTTCATTATTCAGTGGCCTAATCCCAGCTATCAATCTAGTTGCCCTTCACTGCACCCTCTCCAATGCTTGGATGTCCTTCTCATGATACAGTGACCAGAACTGTACACAGTACTTCAGGCAGGGCCAGACCAGAGCTCTGTACAAACTCAGAATCACTTCCTTATGTTTTGCACTCGTTTCCTCTGGCTATACAACCTAAGATGCTATTTGCTCTCTTTACTGCTGCTGCATACAGTGCTTATGGCTTCAGTAATTTATCCATCAATACCCTCAACCTTTCTCACGTGTCATGTCCTGTAGAATAATATAATTTACTTTATATTACCAATGTTTAATATCCTTTCCCAACGACTTTACATTTGCCTACATTAAACTTCAATCCAGCTCCCCAAGCTATCCAGGTCCTTCTCTATTTGATCAGTGTTCCCTCTTGTTTGCTGATGAGTCATGGTGGCTCCTTCTTATGATCCTGTATCTCTCCAGGAAGTGAGTTGAAACTCCGGAAGCTTAATTGGTGCTGGACCAGCCTACAGACCAGATATTTTATCCCGCTCTTTCCTGAAAGAGTTAGTTAATGCAGTAATAAGCACTTCTTCTGGAAGCCTGTTCTACATATCCAGTACCTTGTGAGAAAAAACAATCTTCCAATCTTGACTGACTTGAGCTTTACTAATTTTGTATTCATGTCCTCTAGTTCTGTACTCACAAGCTAAAATCCATGCCTTATCAGTGGAAAGAATTAAATCATATTTCTTTTTGTTCTCCTTTTCTCCAATGAATGCTTTCAGATCTGTGAATAGCACTTCACAATTTAAAATCCTAAGGGGGAAATATTTGGTCGCTTTACGCCTCCCGTTAGGGCGCTAACGGGATGCAAAGCAACTAGCACCCGGGCGCCGCCATCACCTCCCGCGAAATTCAGCTGGAGGTTAGCAGCGGCAGTAATTGTTAGCACCCCGCGGTGCTGCGCCGCCAGCGATGATGTCATCGCCGTGTGCAGCACCCAGCTCGCGACCCAGTCACGATCTTCGGTGGCGCCCCCCAACTTACCACTGGATGCTATGTCTGACGGGGTCAGGGAGGGCCTACCTGCGGCCGGGGCGGCGCTATTTAACGGCGAGGTGCCGGGCAGCCATTTTTGTTTTTGGCCATCTGCCAGCACCTGCCTCCGCTGCCGTCCCTGGCCTCCTGATCACACACCCCCATGGAGTGCCGGCTGCGCTCCATGAGCCCGGCACTTCTCTTGAGTGCCGGGCTCTTTTGCCAGCACTCAGATCCCGGTGGCCCAGCTAGGCCCCGGGTCGCACTGCGCAAGGCCCCTCCCCTTTAAGAAGGGGAGGAAGGCCTGCAATACCGTGGTACGTAGTGCCGCAATATTCCCTCGCAGCGCCCCAAGAGGGAGGCGGGGTGCTTCCAGTAGCGCCCCGCTTCCCTCTTGGGTGCTACCACTCAATTTCGGCGGCGGGGGTGCTAATTTTATTGGGGTAGCGCCCCGGCGAAGTTAGCACCCCAAAAGGGGTGTGACTCAATTTTTTCCCCTATGTCTCAGAATCATCCAATTCCTATTCTCATTAACACGCATGAAGGTAAGGTACCCAAAACTGCTCAAAACATCCAAATGTGGCCTCACAATGATGTATATAAGGTGAGAATAACTTGTTTCAACCTATGGGCAAATGCCCTTGATGCATCACATGACTTGATTTGCTTATTAAAAAAGATCAGATGAAGGATCCACACATGAACCATTAACTTGCCTGATCTTTCCATAGTGCTGGCTGACCTGCTGATTGTTTCCAACATTTTTTGCTTTTGTTCAGATTTCCAGCATCTACAGTTTTTTTTTGCTTTTTGTTTTGGTTTTCTTGTTAAATTTGCACACCATTGGAAATTGTACAGTCTATGTATATGTCTATGGCTCTGCAGTACTGATTCATTTATATTGATATTGACTTCTCAATGGTTTCAATTTTTCAGGCACTGTCCCTCTTTCCTTCAAAACTGCCATTATCATCCTTACTCAAAAAATCCACCCTTGACCCTTTCTTTTTCGACAATTACTGCCCTATCTCCAACCTGCCTTTCCTCTTTAAAGTCTTTGAATGTGTTATTGCCTCCCATCTCTGTGCTGATCTCTCTTGTAACTTTCTGTTTGAATCCCTCCAGTCTGACCTTGCCCACTTTTCTCACAACAACAACTTACATTTATCTAGCACCTTTAACATAGTAAAACGTCCCAGCACTGAAATATCCCTGGCCAAAGTCACAAATAACATCCACAATGTGACTCTGACCATGGTGCTTTATTCCTCATCATCCTTGAACTCTCTATAGTATTTAACAGGGTTGTTCACGCCATTGTTCTCCAATGCCTCTCCTTAGTTGTCCAACTTCATAGGACTACCCTCACATGATTCTAATTCTACCTTTCCAAACATAGCCAGTGCATCTCTAGAAATGGCTTCTCTTCCCATCCCTACACCAACACCTCTGAAGAGCCCCAAGGATCTATCCTTGGCATTCTCTTTCTCATATACATGCTGTCTCTCGGTGACATCATCTACAGGTATGGAGTCAATTTCCACATGTGTGCTGATGACACCCAGCACTACCTCAGGTACCTCTATCTTCTCAGACTGCATGTGCAACATTAAATGATTGGGACACAACTGCTTCCAGCTAAATACTGGGAAGGCTGAAGCCATCGTCTTCAGTCATTGCCGCAAATGCTGCTCTCTTACCACTAGTTCCTCACCCAGCCCTGCCACTGTTTAAGGATAAAACAGACCGTTCACAACTATGGCACCTTGTTTGACCCTATGTTTAATTTTAGACTCCATGGGCTAAAAATTGAGTAATGCCCCCTTTGGGGTGCTAACTTCACCGGGGAGCTACTTCTAGCGCCCCGAAAAAATTAGCACCCCCGCAACAGAAATTGAGTGGTAGAGCCCCAAGAGGGAAGCGGGGCGCTACTGGAAGCTGGCACTCCGCAGGGGGGCAGGTAAGGAGGCCGGGGACGGGAGCACAGGCAGGTGCTAGCAGGTGGCCATCAACAAAAATGGCCGCCCCGCACCTCACCTTTAAATAGCGCCTCCCCGGCTGCAGGTAGGCCCCCCTGACCCTGTCGGACATAGCGTCTGGCAGTAAGTCAGGGGGCGTTCCCGAAGATTGCGGCCGGGGCACGAGCGGGGTGCTGTGCACGGTGATGATGTCACCGCCGGCGGCGCAGCGCCATGAGGTGCTACCGGTTACCACCGCCGCTAACCCCCCGCTGAATTTTGCGGGAGGCGTTGGCAGCGGCGGCAGCGCCGCACCCGGCGCTAGTTGCTTTGCGCCCCGTTAGCGGGAGGCACAAAGCAACCAAATTTTTCCCCCCATATCTTCTCCATTAAAAAGACCACTTGCTTCCACCTTCAAAACATTGTCCACCGATCCCAACGCCGCTCCACCACTGAAACTGTCATATATGCCTTCACCACCGTCAGATTCAATTACCTCATGTCCTCCTTGCTAGCCTCTCTCCCTCCACCCTCAAGAAGATTAATCTTGTGAAATCTCTGCCACGTGCAGCTTCCTGTACTAAGTTTCACTTGGAATACCCCTACATTATGCAAGTGTGCAGCAGGACAGCAAGTAAACTGAGGGAGACTGCAGCATGCACATCAAACCTCCTGCCATTTTGTTCAAGTTGTCTGCTGACTTGCCGGTTAAATGGCTGGAACCAAAATTCCTTGGGATGCGATCTGGCGATCATGCCCACCAACGTTCTCCAGCGCTGACCCTACCAGTGTTTGCGGGGTCAATGCTAGGTTATCTAATTAGCATGGAGTAGGTGCCCTATGCAGCTAGAAACTCTGGCGTCTGCTTGCTATGATGGTGTGGGGGGGGGAGGCTCCCTCTGATGTCTGCCAGATCCCCATTGCCCTCCATATAAGGGGGCAAATCTGGCAAAATAAAATGTAATAGTTGCTTACTTTTGTTCGGAGGTCCAGACCAGGGAAGCGGGGTCCACATCCGTCCGTCTGGAGGCTTATCTCCACAGATATGCCAGGTCCCAACTGAGGCACTGGAGGAAGACCTCCGGCATAGGGAGTCCCTGCCTCTGGCTCCACCCCCATGACACCTGCCTGTAGGGGATGGGCAGAGGGTTTGCCACTTACAGGGCAGGTCAGAAACAGCAGAGACCCAATCTGCCTTTTTTCTAGGGGGTCCTTCCGGTCTCTCGCTGGTGCTATAGTGGGACACCAGCTGAACCCCCAAGGAATTGCAGCCTTATTGTATTAATATAGCATCTTGTCATCTCCTTAGGATGCCTCAATAGTACTTTGCAACCAATTAATTTTCTTTTGAAGTGCACTTACTGTTTGTGAGTAAATGTAGCAGTGTGGCAGAGCCACTAAGGGACTCCGATCAAATGGATATAATTCCCTTTAACAATATGTTAACTACAGCCTGAGCCTGTATCTTTGTATATACTGTTTGCATGTACAGAGCGCGGTCCCTTTAAGAGCGCGGGCAAACGCGATGACGTCACGCCGTTCATCACGTGATCCCCCACCGGCGGGAAAAACATGATGACATCATGACGCCAGCCACGGGACCGCCCAAGCAGTCCTCGTGGAGCCTCCGAACTGACTAGACCTGTATTCGTAGTTTTCTTGCATCTGTTTGTTAAACTCAATTAGTTTTACATTAAACATCATTTGTTTGATCGCCTGAGTTGACCTCAGTCTCTTGATAGGAACTAGACATTCCTACATTGGTGACCCCGACTTTTGCGAACGGTTTTCGCAGAAGGAACGAAGCATGGAAACGAACGCCGTTGCATTGAAGCTACCGCAATTCTGGGAGCAACAAGCGACCGCATGGTTCATCCAGGTTGAAGCCCAGTTTGCATTACGAAACATCGTTGCAGATCAGACCCGATATTTTTACGTGGTCTCCGCACTCGACAGCTCCGCCACATCGCGGATCATCAGCCTGCTTGAGAACCCCCCGGACGACCGCAAGTATGAAACAATCAAGGCGTGGCTGTTACAGGTCTTCGGGCTCACGAAGTCGGAGCGCGCCCGCTGACTGCTCGCTATGCCTGGCCTCAGGGACTCCGAGCCGTCTGAGCTCATGAGCCAAATGCTCACGCGCCTTGGCTCCGAACCGGAATGCTTCCTCTTTAGGGAGCTCTTCCTCAGTCAGTTACCGGAGCAAGTACAAGCTGCCCTGGCCAGGTCTGAAGTCTCAGACTGCGCAGCGCTTGCTGCCGAAGTGGACAAGATTTTTGCGGTGATGTAGCAGAACTACGCTGCCACGAGGCGCCCATCCCCCACAGATGCCACCCCAGCTCCTCAACCTTCGGGGCTGTGCTCCTACCATGCGCGGTTTGGCGCGAAAGCCAGATGTTGCCGCCCTCCCTGCAGCTTCTCTCCCCCCAAAAAAACAACTGCGGCTGCGATGGCAATCGGAAATTCTGGCAAGCTGTTGTTCATCATCGATTCCATCTCTGGTCGGCGATTCCTATGCGACACCGGCGCACAGTGCTGCATTATACCCGCGGCCGCTATTGATGTTCAAGCTGGGAGGCACGGCCTCTCACTCGAAGTGGCTAATGGCGGAGCTATCCGGACCTTTGGCAAACGGCGGGTCCAGGTGTGCTTCGGTGGCCAGCGATTTGTTTGGGGTTTCACAAGCCATCCTCGGTGCGGATTTTCTGTGCGCCAAAGGCCTCCTGGTCGATGTGAGGAACCGGCGGCTGATCAACGCGGCCACATTTCACTCCATTCCTTGCCACCGTGGTACCACCATGTCGCGCACCGTCTCCTGCGCTTTCCCAACTCCGGAGGAGTTCGCTCGCCTGCTCGGTGAATTTCCGGACCTGACCAGACCTACGTTCTCCTCTACGGCCACGAAGCATGGTGTCGAACACCACATCACTACCACCGGCCCCCCGGTCCATGCACGGGCCCGGAGCCTCAAACCCGGCAAGCTGGCGGTCATGAAGGCGGAGTTCGCTACGATGGAACGCCTGGGGATTATTCGCCGGTCCAATAGTCCCTGGTCTTTGCCTCTCCACATAGTACCAAAACCTGGTGGCGGATGGCGGCCATGCGGTGACTATCGGTGACTTAACGACGCTACCACTCCTGATCGATACCCGATCCCCCACATTCAGGATTTCTCTGCCCATTTGGCTGGGAACACCGTGTTTTCCAAGGTGGTTCTGGTCCGAGGCTACCACCAGGTCCTGGTACACCTGCAGGACGTGCAGAAGACCGCAGTCATCACCCCATTCGGCCTTTTTGAATTTTTGAGGATGCCTTTTGGGTTGAAGAATGCTGCCCAGGCCTTCCAGCACCTCATGGACTCCGTGCTGCGGGACCTCAAGTTCCTTTTCGTCTATTTATACGACATCCTCGTGGCCAGTTGAAATAAGGAGGAACACATCGCGTACCTACGCACCCTCTTTCGTCGCCTGAGCCAACACAGCCTGATTCTCAACCCGGCCAAGTGTCAGTTTGGTCTGCCCCACATTGATTTCCTGGGACATCGCATTACATCGGAGGGAGTGCTGCCTTTGCAAGCAAAGGTAGAGGCGGTGACATCCTTTCCGCGCCCGCAGACTATCAAGGCCCTGCAGGAGTTCCTCAGGATGGTAAATTTTTACCACCGCTTCGTGCCTAAGGCAGCTCTGCTCATGCAGCCCCTGTACGAGGCCCTCAAGGGCAAGTCTGGCAAGGACCCGGTAAGCTGGACGGTCGACATGGACCGGGCGTTCGTTGACACAAAAAGCGCCCTCGCCAATGCGACCATGCTGGCGCACCCGCTGCCAGGTGCCACCATCGCCCTCACCACCGACGCGTCAGACTACGCCATCGGCGCAGTGCAGGAACAGTGGGTAAATGGAACGTTGCAACCGCTGGCGTTCTTCAGCCGTCAGCAAAATGAGCGGAAGTACAGTACCTTCGACCGGGAGTTGCTGGCTCTTTTTCTGGCCATCCGCCATTTCCGGTTCTTGCTGGAAGGACGTCCTTTCACTGCTTTTGTAGACCATAAGCCACTAACGTTCGCTATGGCCAAGACTGCCAAACCGTGGTCAGCCCGACAACAGCGTCACTTAACGTTTATCTCTGAATTCACTACTGATATTCAGCACGTGGCCGGTAAAGACAACCTGGTGGCGGATTGCCTCTCCCGCGCGACCGTTCAGGCAGTCCAGCTCGGCATCGACTATGCCCTCATGGCTGCGGATCAAGCCTCGGATCCAGAGGTGCAAGCTTACCGAACCAGCCCCTCTAGCCTCCAAGCAGCCGACGTCAAATTCCACGCAGCAGGCACCATGCTACTTTGTGATGTCTCCGTAGGAGATCCTCGCCCTATTGTGCCGGTTGCCTGGTGCTGAAAAGTGTTTGACGCCATACACGGGTTGTCACACCCTGGCATGAAGGCCTCGCAAAGGCTGATGTCGTCCAAGTTCGTTTGGCGGGGCATGCATATGGATGTCCGCGACTGGGCCAACACCTGCATGGTCTGCCAAAAGGCCAAGGTGCAGCATCACGTCAAAGCTCCATTGGCCACCTTCGCTGTTCCGGAGCAACGGTTCGATCACGTGAATGTGGACCTGGTGGGGCCACTTCCACCTTCTCATGGGCTTACACATATCCTTACAATGGTAAACCGCACCACTAGATGGCCAGAGGCAGTTCCCTTGTCATCCACCACTTCGGCAGACGTAGCCAGGGCATTCATCTCCTCGAGTCGCCCGTTTCGGGGTACCAGCAGACATCTCTTCTGATCGTGGACCGCAATTTTCCTCTGAGCTCTGGAACACAGTGGCTCAGGGGCTCGGCATCAAGCTACATCGCACCACAGCCTACCATCCACAGGTGAACGGCCTGTGCGAATGGTTTCACAGGTCACTCAAAGCCGCACTGAGGTCCAGCCTCCAAGGCGCTGGATGGGTGGACAGGCTGCCATGGGTCCTGTTGGGTCTTTGCACGGCACCCAAGGAAGATCTTCACTCGTCCTCGGCAGAGCTCATCTATGGCCAGCCGCTACGCGTACCAGGGGATTTCCTTCCGACTCCAACAGAGCCATGGTCCGCATCCAATCAACTCATCAGCCACCAGGAGGCAGCCAGGTGTTTTGCACCAGTACCAATGTCGCATCATGGCTTTCAGAGCTACCACGTCCCAGCAGAGCTGAAGAACGCCTAATATGTGTTCATCCGCCACGACGCTCATCGGGATCCGCTCAAGGCCTCTTACACTGGTCCTTTCTGCGTGCTAGAGCCGGGAGGCAAAACTTTCTCGGTGGATATCGGAGGTAAACCGGACCACATTTCGGTTGACCGGTTGAAGCCGGCACACTTGGACCTTGACCACCTGTCGAGTCCGCACAGCCGGCAAAACGTGGCCGACCGCCCACAGTCGCCGTGCCAGATCAAGCGCAATCGCCCACCAGCCTGCCCGCCGTCCAGCAGCTTCCACTCCAAATGTACAGAAGTCGCTCTGACAGGCTTGTCAGGCCTCCTCGCCATTTCACTTTTTCTGTTAAAGACAATTCTGGGGGGGCGCATGTGGCGGAGCCACTAAGGGACTCCGATCAAATGTATATAATTCCCTTTAACAATATGTTAACTACAGCCTGAGTCTGTATCTTTGTATATACTGTTTGCATGTACAGAGCGCGGTCCCTTTAAGAGCGCGGGCAAACGCGATGACGTCATGCCGTTCATCACATGATCCCGCACCAGTGGAAAAAACGTGATGACGTCATGACGCCAGCCACGGGACCGCCCAAGCAGTCCTTGTGGAGCCTCCGAACTGACTAGACCTGTATTCGTAGTTTTCTTGCATCTGTTTGTTAAACTCAATTAGTTTTACATTAAACGTCATTTGTTTGATCGCCTGAGTCGACCTCAGTCTCTTGATAGGAACTAGACATTCCTACAGCAGCCAGTTACATGTGGTCCTTTGTGATGTTTTCATGATACGAGAATCATGCAGCAACTTAGTGGGGGTTAAACGAACCTCCATGTAAATAATTAGTGGTTCGGTTCAGTATGATGGGAGTCATTATATCAACAACTGCTTGATTAAAAGCTCTGAGGTGCACAAATGAAGATTCACTATGATTTCAGTGCACCAGATACATATTTAAAGGAGTAAAATGTGCTAAAAGGCTCTGAATAAAGCCATGATTAGCTCATTTGTGTTCAGTCTGCAGGCAACAAGGACAGCTGCCATGTTTAAAGCCCTAATGCCTCATAATAATCAAATGTACTCAAAGGGGAAATTAATTCTGCTTCCAAAACTGTATTTTAAATTAATAATGCAAATTGCAAGTTGCCTGATCTGTTTGTAAACACTGGCATGGTGTCAATCAAAGTTACATTTAACATTTGAAATAAGTAAAATTGAACATCGTATATACATTTTTTGGGGGACATTGAGCCTGAAATTGCTGCAATGGTGGATCTCGCGGTGAACGACATTAATGGGACTTTTATGCTCACCATTGATATCGCACTATACCTGTGCCACAAATTGCTGGAAAGTCGATCTGAAAACACAGCAATGTCAATGATGCATCTGGAGCCTCATGAACATTGTGCCAAATGGCTTATCTCCTTGACCAATGAAAGAGAAGGATAGAGAAAAAAACAGAGCGAATGACGGAGAAGGAAATAGGATGGCTTAGAGTCAAACTAAATATATAGAGACAGAAAGAGGAATGAAGAGAGGGAAAGAAAGAGAGTGGATTAAGAGTTAAAGAAAAAAAAAGAGACAGAAAAGAAAAGGAAGAAAATAATTAAAAAGAACAAGCTGAAGAAGAAGAGGACATTGTAACCCAGTTGTGTTTGTGAATTGTTGTTTTGGTCCTTGAGAAGTTAATGTGTGAATGGCAGGGTAGGTGTGCGAAATGTACAAACATTCTTGACCCATGCAGTATAGAAGCAGTAGCCCCGTCCATCATGATCAGGAACAGTGAAACACCCATTGCGAACGCCCACTGCACTGCTTTCATAGGAACACAGCATTTGCTAGACAAAAAAGACCAAGGTCCATCTAGTTTCTCTTCTACTATCATGGTAGTCACATGCTACAATGATAATGTTGACTAATCATAGCATTCAATCTCTATCAATTAGTCTACAACAGACCCATACATGAGGAAATACTCCGGGTGGAAAGCTTTGGGAATCATAGGTCCAAAGTAATTTGTTTCCTCACAAGCATGTCATGTCTTAAATTACTCATTAACTGTATCCCCAAATTATTTTCTGAAAGAAATCTATCTAATTTGCATTTCAATGTGTGACTCTTTTCTGAGTGTCGAAACAGCTTTGCGTCCTGAAAATTATTGTCTTCCAACACTAACTGGAGTGTGGATGGTAAGACTGACACAAAAATACTGCCATGACAGATGAAAAGTTTAAAAAACCTCTAGGAACAATTCACTACCTGTTGGACTGAGACTCCACAGCTTCATTGCTCCCTTTCTGGGCCTCCACGGTCGAGTTTCATGTCAGGACCATAAATCACATCATTAACAAGGTCCTCTATGACATTAATGACCAGCCCTAAATGGTTGCCGTGGGAATAATTCGTATTAACATCATAAATCCAGCAGTTTCATTATTGGCAATCACGGCGAGAAGGAACTTTTATCGGCTTTGGTGAGGCTAACAGTAGAACGACGCAAATCATCCAGTAATTTGTGGAGGATCAGTACTCATGGCATATCTCTCTTACTCCATAAATTGCTGGATATTTTTACAAATTAACAATGGCAAGTGCCATTAATGCATCATTATCATCGTAGCAAATTCTGGTCTATTATCAAACTTGTTGTTTCAAAATGTAAGAAGCACATAGATAATGAACAAATTAAACTTTAAAAAATTCCTACAATCACACTTATAAAAGTTGAAAAATGAAAGCTCATCACACCAGCAGAAAAGGGAAGATGCATAAATAACCAACACTGAAGGTTAATGCTGGAAAAACAGGGGCACAATCAGGGGACAGAAAACAGTAACCAATGGAAACTGTTAAATATTATTTGAAGATAATTCACTGTTCAATCTCTATGGCAACACATGCTTGATTATTTCAGCTGCACTGGGTGAATAATTAAACCCTGTCCTAACTTACTGAACCAAACACTGTTGCGTGGCATTTTAGAACATAGCTGACATTTACCATTAGTTGCTGCACTTTTTAAAGGAGAAATGTACTACAATAGCAGTGTTTTAGCACTTAAAATGTTCCTGCATACAATATTTATTATTGGCAATCATAGGAGGCCCTCACAAATGAGATTGACCCTATCCTCACCCAATATCATTACACACAGACTTTTCAGCAGGGCCAGGAGTGGGAGCCTTGCCTTATATTCTCATTCCTAGCCCAGTGACAATCAGGCCAATTGTAGCAGTCTTTCCACCATCTTATCTCAGCACAAACCAGAGATCATTCCTGGGACTTTCTTAGTCTCTATGGGGGAGAAATTCAGGTTTTCCAGAAAGAAGGATGCGGGAGTACATCACCGAGGCCATTACTGCCAGCAGTGTCACCCCCACGAGCTGGCTCTAGTGCCCAAAGAAGTTTTATGACCTCAGACCAGTGGCCAAGGTCAGTGAATGCATCTTCAAAAGCCGTCTCCTACCAACTGCACCACTAGCGTCACATACTGCTCAATGCATGACTCCCAAACACTTGCCTACCAACAATCTGCACCAATCACTCTCCACGGATGCTGCCTGGCCTGCTGAGTATTTCCAGCATTTTCTGTTGTTATTTCAGATTTCCAGCATCCGCAGTATTTTGCTATTATATAAGAACAGAAGAAGATTGATTTGATACTCCCAGCCACCAGCTCCTCAAGGTCAACCGGCAAGGACATTTGCAGTCTCCCAACTGAAAGTCAGCAGCCTTCCACCAGCCAGAATGCATACGGATGATGATTTCTTGATGTCACATTGGATGGATAGACGTATATAGGTGGATTGGAAAGTTTGCTTTGTGGTGGCTTTTATTTTAAGCATCATGGCCAAGAGGATGTTGTGATGGTCAATAACAGATGGCGTTGCACACTGATTGACGTCACCACGCTGCCATTTTTTCTTTCAGGGTGCTACCAGTTACCAGCAGAACAAAGGGGGACACTAATATGGCGGCTGCCGCAGGACCCACCACCAGCTGGCAAAAGAGAGGCGGCCGCCATTTCATGGTGCTACAGAGTGGCGGTAAGTAGATGAATTTCTAGCCCTATGAGTCATCATAACACTGCACCATCAAACCATCAGGGAAGTAATTTTCTCTCTTTTGTTCAAGCTATATTTAACATTCCATGAAGAGTGCAGATTAACAGTATCTACCTTAAGTTTTGGATTCCCTCCAGTGGTAACAAAGTGCAGTCAGCGATAAACATGTGATAACATTTCTCAACAACCGGCCATCCAGACAAATGTTGCACAATTTTCTTATTAGCTGAGAGAGCCTAATACTCCTACACGCTTCACGATTGTTTGCAAAAATAAGGTTCTAATGTAAAAAGGAACAAAAATCAACATCATTTTTAAAAATGGTCTTTTCCACCTGCACTCACTGATCAATGATGAATTTAATTATTTCCTAAACAAAGGCCTGTGTTTTATAAAATGAAAAGAAATGCAACTTTTGCTTTGATTGATGACTTGGGAATTTTCCAGTGGTCACACTTCGTGCAGGTACTAATTACCTTCAAGGTTGGTTGGTTACTGCCAGGGTGCAATTTGCCAAAAAGAATAAGACAAATTGTTATATTTAGTAATTCTTCCTTGGTAACTAAGAGCTGTAATAGGAATATCACATGTTATAAAGCAATCTTTTAACCCTTTGGGGTCATATTTTCCTGTCCAGTGTAATGATAAGCAGGTATGAATCAACAGTTTTAATCAACAGAATAATAGCTGCTGAAACTGGCAATGGACTTTTTTTTGCACTACCACTAATATAAAAACATAGAAGATAGGAGCAGGAGTAGGCCATTCGGCCCCTCGAGCCTGCTCTGCCATTTAATGAGATCATGGCTGATCATCCAAATTCAGTACCCTGTCCCTGCTTTCTCCCCATATCCCTTGATCCCTTTAGCCTTAAGAAATATATCTAACTCCTTCTTGAATATATTTAATGAATTGGCCTCAACTGCCTTCTGTGGTAGAGAATTCCACAGGTTCACCACTCTCTGGGTGAAGAAATTCCTCCTCATCTCAGTCCTAAATGGCTTACCCTTATCCTTAGACTGTGACCCCTGGTTCTGGACTCCCCCGCCATCGGGAACATCCTTCCTGCATCTAGTCTGTCTAGTCCTGTTAGAATTTTATAAGTTTCAAGGACACCCAGGTCTCGTTGCACTTCCCCTTTTCCCAATCTATTGCCATTCAGATAATAGTCTGCCTTCCTGTTTTTGCCACCAAAGTGGATAACCTCGCATTTATCCACATTATACTGCATCTGCCATGCATCTGCCCAATCACCCAACTTGTCCAAATCATACTGGAGTTCCTCTGCATCCTCCTCACAGCACACACGCCCACCCAGCTTTGTGTCGTCTGCAAACTTGGAGATATTACATCTAGTTCCCTCGTCTAGATCATGAATATATATTGTGAATAGCTGGGGTCCGAGCACCGATCCCTGCGGTACCCCACTAATCACTGCCTGCCACTCGTAAAAAGGCCCGTTTATTCCAACTCTTTGCTTCTTGTCTGCCAACCAGTTCTCTATCCAAGTCAGTACCTTACCCCCAGTCCCATGTGCTTTAACCTTGCAAGCTAATCTCTTATGTGGGATCTTATCGAAAGCCCTCTGAAAGTCCAAATACACCACATCCACTGGTTCTCCCTTATCTATTCTACCAGTCACATCCTCAAAAATTCCAGTAGCTCAGTCAAGCATGATTTACCTTTTGTAAATCCATGTTGACTTTGTCTGATCCTGTTGCTGTTTTCCAAGTGCTCTGCTATTACATCTTTTATAATGGGCTCTAGCATTTTCCCCACTATAGTTCCCGTTTTCTTTCTACCACCTTTTTTAAATAATGGGGTTACATTAGCTACCCTCCAATCCATGGGAACTGTTCCAGAGTCTATAGAACTTTGGAAGATGACTAGCAATGCATCTACTATTTCTAGGGCCACTTCCTTAAGTACCCTAGGATGTAGGTTATCAGGCCCTGGGGATTTATCGGCCTTCAATTCCATCAATTTCCCTAACACCATTTCCCTACAAATACTGATTTCATTCAGTTCCTCCCTCTCATTAGACCCTATGTTCCCGACATCTCTGGGAGGTTATTTGTGTCCTCCTTTGTGAAGACAGAACCAAAGTATGTATTTAATTCGCCATACCATTTCTTTGTTCCCCATTATATGCTTGACTTCACCAATCTTTTTCTATTTACATATCTATAGAAGCTTTTACAGACAGTTTTTATGTTCCTTGAAAGCTTACTCTCATACTCTATTTTCCCCCTCTTAATTAATCCCTTTGCCCTCCTTTGCTGAATCCTAAACTGCTCCCAATCCTCAGGTTTGCTGCTTTAAAGTCTAATAAAGTCTAGATCAAGCCTCAAATGTGTTAATGGAACTTAGCTGCAAAAGGAATTATCTGTAAAGACAATTAAGGCTTTGTTAAGGATCAATTGTGTTGGAATTGTGGAATCTGGATTCTGAACCCTTGTTTAGGGGGAATGGAATTTCAGGCTGCATTTATGCTTCTAGGAAACTAAGACTGAAGTATGCCAGCTGGGCCATGTAGACCTGCAGGTGAGTTCATCTTTTTCCAGACACAAGAGGCAGTGAAGGCTGTGATTGCTCTCAGCTTTTATGCTACAAAGACCCTCAAGATATTCTGCTATAAATTTATAATGTTATTATATCACTTAGATTATTAACTCATTTATTATTTGAAAAATAAGCTTACTTCATATTTTAAACAATGTCTGATGTGTTGCGCTACTGCTTTTGAATATTGAAGTGAGACCTTATGGAGGCATCGGATAATCCAGTATTTAATAATAATTACCAAACAGGGTGTGCATTTGTTTACCTGAGCACATTACAGAAAGCTCACCAAGATCTCATGGCAACGATAGACACTCTCAATCATATGGGGAGTTGGGACTCACTTATTAGAAGAATAATCTACGATATGATATGAGAGCATAAATAATCTCAGATAAGAAGGTTAGAAAAGACTCAAAAGCATAACACGTGCATAAACCTGATATATTTGTGGTAGTGTCAGGGTTCCCTCTTCTAGTATCATTTTGGACCCATTGCTTTCTGAGGGAGTGCCTGCAGCCAGGTGTGTAGGGATACACAGTGATCCGGAACTGCCTGTGACACAACTTCACTCCAATGCTCCTGTGCTTCTCTACACATGCTGATGCTAAAGGCCATTTACTCGCAACAAACATCAGTCTTAGGATGGAGCAGTGGGTCTCTGTGAGATCTTTGAACATCTCCCCGATGGAGCATTGTCCAAACAAGTTAAAGCCGGACAGCTCCTTTTTGGACCTAAAGCAGTAGTGGGAGCATTCATGGCAAATGCTGTGTTACTGCAGTTGTCGCTGAAGTTGTACTGGTGTTGCTGCAGTGAAGATGACCATTTATCCTTCCCTTTTACTGCTATAGATATGGAGCCAAGAACCATGTGTTGTAAATCCTCCATCGTAAAGCAGGCTCACTAATTTTCTGAGTCAATTCAGGAGGGGCAGACAGTATACCAGACCTCCAGTTTACATCTACCTAGCCTTCATCAGCCCCAACCTCTACAAACTTTGCATCACCAGTGCCTTGTGCTTCCACCCCCACATCCCTATATATTTGTTTTGAGGGGAAAGTATTTCTCTTCAGTGTCCAGTTACAAGAGCTTGGTGGGTCAGAAGCACTTATTACAAATTTGGTCGCAAGCTACTCATGATTTTCTCTCCATTAAAATTACTGAAAATTGTGAGTAGTTTGTGCCCAAACGGGCAATAAGCACTTCTAACCCATCAAGCTCTTATACCCATGGGCCCGATTTTGTAGATTGCGTGGGAAATGGTCGGATTCCCCCGAATGTGGGGTTCTGACAAACAAAAAAATGTGTCAGCCAGCTCCATGCAATTTTCCCTCAAGTGGCCAATTAATTTCTAGCATGTGGGCAGCCTTGCTAATTGTCCATTTCTAGTCAGAAAGCCCCACAGTATGATGTCATAATTCGTGGTGCTTTCAAGGTCCATAGCAAGCACTGCATCCTCTGAAGGCTTCCAAATGAACCATACAGGATGGCAGAGGAGCCTGCAGCAGCTGTGGCCAGTGCCAGACCCCGAGCTGCCTCCAAATTCGACGAAGCTTCACTGCAGGCATTATTGGATGAGGTTAGGGCCCACAGGGAGGTCCTCTTCCCTAGGTCAGGGAGGAAGAGGTCTCCCACTGAGACCAATGCTGCATGGATGCAGGTGTCAGCAGATGCCAACTCGCTGGGAGTCACCAGAGGAACCTTGCCAATACATCTGTAACTCCTTCCTTTACTCCCCCACAGTACCATCCAGAGCCCCCGTCCTCACTGTGGAGGAGGAAGAGGCTGTGCAGCCAGACTCCTCAGAGGAAGCTCCAACCTCTGAGGGCGCAGCGTCAGCAGAAGTAAGCGCACCCAGCACCAGCACAGACACTCACACCTCGGGGGGACCTTCGGGACATAGAGTAGTGTTGTCACCTGGTGTTTCACAGCTGACAAGTGAGCCTCAGCAGATTCTGGAGACAGGGACAGCAGTGGAGAGTCCTCGTCGGAGGGCGCAGGGCTCTGCCAGCTCAGCTCAGCTGCGTTGCATGTCGACCCTCTGCCTCTGGGTCCATCCGCAAGAGAAGAGGTGATGGATCTCCATGCACAGATGCAGGAGTCTCTGGCAGGTTTTGTCTCCAGGGTCGCTGCGAGTGTGGAGCGAATGGAGGAGTCCATAGCGACCATGAGCAGAGCCTTTGTGGAGTCATTGGTGCATGAACGCATCACCATGGAAAGGTTGGCAACCTCCATGGAGGAGATAACTCGCCAGGGTACGGAAAACATGGTGAGTGCTCATAAGAGAATGACATCTCTTGAGCAGCGTTGGCCATCTATTGAACAGAGAAACCAGACCTTCATGGAAGTCCTTCTGAGTAAGACTGCCAGTGCAGAAACGGGTCCCCATGGCCCCCTAAAGTGCAGCAAGGTGCTCTCAAGCCACTTCCAAGCGCTGGCCCCTTCTGGCCTGTGCAGCTTCAGGTGAGTGAGCGGCAGCCTGGTGCTCCTGGTACTCATCCTGCTGTTCTTGGTTCTGCTGCTGCCACCTCTGCTGCTGGAGATCCTCTAATGGCAAGAAGGGAAGGAAAAAAAGGCGTCCCATGCTTCTCGCAGATGCCTCTGCTGAGGAAGTGTTGAGTGAGGGTGGCGAGAGGGGCTTCCCAGGAGATCGCATTGGAGAAGTGTGTGAGGCTCCAACCTTCCACAGCTGTGCCTAAGCCTTGAAGAAGTAGCCCCAAGCCTGCAGCAACAAGGTCCTTCACCAAATAAATGCTGTCCCTTTAAATCGCAGCTTTCCCGAATGACCTGCAGCTGACAGCAAGCAAGCCGGCAAGCTTCACGCCAGGTTTCATCAGCGGGGTTCCCCGCAGGCGTGTTTAGCGTGGGGAACCCCACAAAATCGCAACGGCCCTGAAAATCGGCTTAAACATGGAAATAAGTGGTAATTAGTCTTCCGACGGTCAGTCCCACCAGCGGCGGGCGGGACTGAATTGGGTCGCGGAGAAACGGCGGTCCGAAAGTCGGACGGGGTGGGAAATCAGGCGGGGGGGGGGTCGCGACCCGCTTTTTCGGTGATTTTCGGCCCCCAGCCGCATGAAAAGCCGCCCGACGGCTGCCAGAAAATCGGGGCCATGTGTTTGTATTTGAGTTGCTGCTTGCTTCAGATGCATTTAGTATTGACTGGCGCTCTGTTGCCTGTTTCTCTCCATGTGTGACTGGTCCTCCTTGCTCTGTGAGGAAAGCAGATTGGACATGAAGTGCGTAAGCACATTTCTACATTTGGATACAACTAAATAAAGCACTTGTGCTTAATCAGTGCATATGGACATGTTGGTGTAGCATATGGTGAAAATGATAGAATACATAATTAATATAATACATACCAGGTGGTCTGTGCTGTTCTCCAATCTCTTGAAAACCCACGTCTTCCAAAATTTCTCTCCCTATTAACTACACTCTGTTTTGCTCATGTTCTAGTAAAGGCTTTGCTCTAATGGATCAACACCTGTTCTACTTCTTACCTTCCTGTTCAATGCAAGTTTAGTCTTTAAACGTAAGAGAGACAGATGTGTCATTACATTCAATTGTTTAAACCGTATGAGTTGGAAGAGACACCCACCCATGTGACAGCACTGACTCCACCAATTTTCCAGGTTTTGCCTAATTTGTGTATTGTGAGCGAGCTTCTGGTACTGTTGCCACCTGCTACTGGGAGCTGGCCACTGTGGGATGGATATTCATGAGAGGTGGCAATTTAAAAGGGACCAGACTCTAAATGTAACTCAGCATTGTAAACCTGTAGCGTATGTCTGAGAGCACAGCTGCAGGCCACAGAGCTCCCAAGTTCACTGACTCTTCAGTCAAATTGCTACTGGCCTAAATAAGAAAGAGGAGGGAAGGGATTGAGCATTCAAAAGAGCTGCTCAGGCACAGTGGGAAGGGGCAGTAAGTACACCTCCACCATATCCTGCACTGCGACCCAGTGCTGCAAGAAATGTAATGACCTCACAAGGTCAGGCAAGGAAAATTCAGCCACACCATCCGGGAATTTACTGCACTAAGCACGTTTGCCGCTTACAACCATCTTCATCTCACTGAGTTGAAGGGCTTAAATAGTTTACTATTAATATCCAGGAGGATAGGCAGGGCCCTTTAATCCCTAAACCATCACCCACTAGTGTTCCTTCACTTATAGCCTGATATGCATTCAGCATGTTAAAATCCTCACACAGTTTGTAATTGCTCATTTCATGTATCTGTCATCACCCCCATTATGGGCTACATGCTAACAAGTCGAGGGCATTCTCACTTTTTACATTCTCCTTGAAGGAAAAGACAGCCCATAGCATGAGAGGCACGACTGATTGAGCTCACATGATGATGTTGGTTCTCAAATTAGCAGGACATGTGTAATTCCCTCCCAGCCCCATCACATGATTGCACATGTGGCACAAAGAGGATGAGGCCAGGCTGCCCAAACAGTAGCACAGGAGCTGCAGCCAGCAGCTGGTCCACATCAGGAAACAGTTAACATGAGATGAGGGCCACCTCAACCTCCAGAGGCTATTGTTGAGGTAGCAATCAGGCATTCTGCACACTCCAATCATTCAGGGAACATCGAAGAGAAGCACAAAGCTAGGGTTATAAGGGTACACAACACATAGCAGCACCAAGGAGAAGCACTGTGGAAAAAACAGTAGGATCTATTTGCCTTAGCAGAGAGGTCAAGAACCAGGGGGCATAGATTTAAAGTAATTGGTAGAAGGATTAGAGGGGAGTTGGAGGGAATATTTTTCACCCAGAGGGTGGTGGGGGTCTGGAACTCACTGCCTGAAAGGGTGGTAGAGGCAGAAACCCTCATCACATTTAAAAAGTACTTGGATACACACTTGAAGTGCCGTAACCTACAAGGCTACGGACCAAGAGCTGGGATTAGGCTGGATAGCTCTTTTTTTGGTTGGCACAGATACAATGGCCAAATGGCCTCCTTCTGTGCCATAAACTTCTATGATTCTATGAGCACAGAAAGGATGGGGTTTCATTAAAATAATGGTTGCACTAAAATCGTTGGGCTAAATTTTGCTGGTGCTCAGAGGGCGGGATCGGAGGCAGGTCCACTGTCAAAATCCAAAAGATTGACAGGGGGCGGTATCCCGCTCTAAACCCGCCTCCTTGTGAGTTTCCCTAGTACCAATTCTGTCTGCGGTTTGCAGGCACAGCACTAAGCGGCGGGTCATGCAATTGTGCTTGATAAGAGGGTGTTTAAAGTAATTTAATCACCATTTTACCATGTACAAAGTATTTTGCCAAGTTTTCCACGAGGTTCCCGTCACTCGGGGATCATGCCAGGTAAGCATGTCGGGTTCTGAACAACTCTTCATTTCTTTCATTAGGTGACAGCTGAAAAAGTGGTTTAAAACCTGCCATTTTACAGCTGGTCAGTTTCCAATCTCAGAAGCTTCAGCCTTCGGTATTTGGAACCCACTTTTGAGCTTTATGCACTTTTGAAGCATTTGGAGTAATCGTTCTATCCACTGTCACCTCCTTGAAACAACCTATCTCATCATTGACAGATTACTTCTGTCATCTCAACCTCACCTGCCATCTATTCCATCAGCATCAGTGCCCTTGAAAAAAATCTAACCTTGGTCCTCAGAATCCCAACACGATCAGCCCCAACACCAGCATCACCAGACACACCAGCAGCACCAACATCCACACCAACCTTCTCCACAATCAACTGATGTTGCACTAGACCCTGGGCATCATCACCCGTGCACATTGCTGCCTAGGACGCCAGCAATGGCATCACCATGTCCAGATTTGCTTCACTTAAAAATGAACACCCCGGCTGACACATGATGCACTAGGTTGGCTCCACCCCATACCAACACCATTAAGCATCCCTACAATGTCCAAGATGGGGACGTTATGTCTCACCATTCACTGGAACTCACTAAGACACTTTCAAAGATGCACACAAATCTCTCCAAGAACGCAAAGTGGTGAAAATAAGGATTTCAATGCTTGACAACACATTAACAGAACGTTTACAAGAACATTGGCTAAAACATTCAAGTGCCTACCCTTGTGTGTTGTTAGTTGGTATGATTGGACTACAATGAGGGTGAGTGTGAGGGGTGGCTAATGAGATGGGGAAGTGATAATGTAGATAGAGAGGGATGGGTGGAGGTGCAAGGTAAGTTGGTGTGAGTAAGGATGGGCAGGAGTAGGGTAGGAAAGGCAGAGTGATGGGGATGTGATGAGTGGCACAGCAGGATGAGGTTGAGTGTGGCTTTGCAGCAACGTCTCGTGATCTACTGAGATCATCGAAAGGTTTGTGCCACTGCAGCTTGGACCTCCTGATGACATCCCTGCTTGTATCCTCCAGTGCAATGTGCAACCAGGCTGCGTTGGTCTCCTGGAGAGGTCCCTTCCTTGTGGCCATTACAGAAACATGGCTGCAGGGTGACAATGCCTGGGAATTAAACATACCAGGTTATTTAATGATCAGGAAGGACAGGCAGGAAGGAAGGGGAGGTGGGGTGGCTATGTTACTAAAGGAAGGAATCACTGTAATACAGAGAAATGATATTGGATCAAAAGACCAGGATAATGAAACAGTTTGGGTAGAGGTAAGGAATAATAATGGGAAAAAAACACTAGTGGGCATAGTCTATAGGCCTCCGATCAGTGGCAACTCTGTTGGACGGAGTATCAATCAGGAAATAGTTGAGGCTTGTAATAAGGGAACATCTATAATTATGGGGATTTTAACTATCATATTAATTGGACAAATCAAATTGGGCAGGGCTGCCTTGAGGATGAGTTCATTGAGTGTATTAGGGATGGGTTTCTTGAGCAGTATGTAACTGAACCAACCAGGGGGCAAGCAACCTTAGATCTGGTCCTGTGCAACGAGACAGGATTAATTAAAAATGTCCTAGTAAAGGATCCCCTTGGAATGAGTGACCATAACATGGTTGAAATCCATATTCAATTAGAGGGTGAGAAGGTTGGATCTCAAACAAGCGTGCTAAGCTTGAATAAAGGAGACTATGAGGGTATGAGAGCGGAATTGAGTAGAGTGGATTGGGAAAATAGATTAAAGGGTAAGACGATACATGATCAGTGGTGTACATTTAAGGAGTTATTTTACAACTTCCAAAAAATATATATTCCACTGAGAAGAAAAGGGTGTAAAAGAAAAGACAGCCATCCGTGGTTAAGTAAAGAAATTAAGGATCGTATTCGACTAAAAACAAGGGCATATAAGGTAGCCAAATCTAGTGGGAGGATAGAGGATTGGGAAAACTTTAAAAGACAGCATAAAATAACAAGAAGATTAATTAAGAAAGGGAAGATAGATTATGAAAGTAAATTAGCAAAAAATATAAAAACAGATAGTAAAAGTTTTTATAGTTATATAAAAAGAAATAGGGTGGCTAAAGTAAATGTTGGTCCCTTAGAGGATGAGACTGGGAAATTAATGGTGGGAAATATGGAGATGGCAAAAACACTGAATGAATATTTTGTATCAGTCTTTACAGTAGAGGACACTAAGAATATCCCAACACTGGACAAACAGGGGGCTATGGGGGGGGAGGAGCTAAACACGATCGAAATCACTAAGGAAGTGGTACTTGGTAAAATAATGGGACTCAAGGTGGATAAATCACCTGGACCTGATGGCTTACATCCTAGGGTCTTGAGGGAAGTGGTGGTAGGGATTGTGAATGCATTGGTAATAATTTTCCAAAACTCCCTGGACTCAGCAAAGGTCCCGGCAGACTGGAAAACTGCTAATGTAACACCCTTATTTAAAAAGGGCAGTAGACAGAAGGCTGGAAACTATAGACTGGTTAGCCTAACACCTGTGGTAGGTAAAATTTTGGAGTCCATTATTAAGGAGACAGTAACAGGACATTTGGATAATCATAATTTAATAGGACAAAGTCAGCATGGTTTTATGAAGGGGAAATCATGTTTGACAAATTTGCTGGAGTTCTTTGAGGAAGTAACATATAGGGTGGATAAAGGGGAACCAGTGGACGTAGTGTATTTAGACTTCCAAAAGGCATTTGACAAGGTGCCACACAAAAGATTATTGCTTAAGATAAAAAATCACGGGATTGGGAGTAATATTCTGGCATGGATAGAGGATTGGCTATCTAACAGAAGGCAGAGAGTTGGGATAAATGGTTCATTCTCAGACTGGCAATCAGTAACTAGTGGTGTTCCACAGGGGTCAGTGCTGGGTCCCCAACTCTTAACAATCTATATTAACGATTTGGAGGAGGGGACCGAGTATAACATATCAAAGTTTGCAGATGATACTTGTAAAGTCTGTAGGTATTATGGCGAATTAATACACAGACTACAAGAGTAACTTTAACAGGACTTTACTATTCGAATGTCAGGGCGAATCTGCCCAATAAATCCTGACACAGCACTTATATACCGGTGTGGTCACCGTCGGTATTACAGTATACAGCAGCCAAGATAAAGTAGTGCCACACCTAAAATAGTTCTCTTAAAGGTGGACGGTTACATACAATAGTTCTCTTAAAGGTAGAACAGTTACATACACTACAATCCTCCCTTTTTAGCTTACAACATACTTATTCCCCATTAACATAACATCATAACATATATACAACTTATGCAAAACAGTTCACAGATTCAGTCTCTCTGGAGGCTTCCTGACTCTGTCCGGATAACGCCTCGGTGGTGTAGTAGTTTTCGGCGGGGTAGTAGGTTCTTCTGGCAAGGTCGATTCGGCTTGAAGGACAGTGTCAGGTTCATCTGATTCCAGTATTACCAGATCGGAGGTAGGTGCTCTGGGTATCTCTGCTTCAACATTAGCCGTGTAAGGTTGTGGAGTAGGTTGGTCCTTTGTGGATGACCCTATGATCTGGTCAACATGGCGCCTTATCATGCTGTCACCAATGTCCACGGTATACATCAGCGGCCCTAGCCTTTTCCCAATAGTTCCAGGCTGCCATTTCTCGGTACGGTAGTCCCGGGCCAAAACTTGTTGACCTATCTGAAATGATCTAGTTGGCCTTTCATTCATGCCCTGAAATTGCCGGTTCTCTACGTCCCTTCTGACGTTTGGCTTAATCAAATCCAGCCGGCATCTTAGTCTTCTATTGAAAAACATCATGGCGGGAGTTTGGTTTGTGACCGCATGTGTTGCATTCCTGTACGCCAACAAGAAGTTATCTACCTAATGTTGTAGGTTGATGTCTTCATTACCCATGGCCTTTATGGCCTTCTTGAAGGTCTGGACAAACCATTCAGCTAATCCATTGGTGGCGGGATGGTATGGGGCTGACGTGCAGTGCTTGACCCCATTCCTTTTTAAGAACTTCCTGAATTCTTCGGACACAAATTGCGGTCCATTATCAGAACAGATCTGTTCCAGCAGCCCATTCCTGGCAAATATGGTCCTTAATACTGTGATGGTTTTTTCCGTGGTGGTGGAGGACATCTTTATTACCTCCGGCCACTTGGAGTGTGCATCCACCGCGATTAGAAACATTGAGTCCATAAATGGACCAGCAAAGCCGACGTGTACCCTTTGCCAAGGAGATGAGGGCCACTCCCATGGATGCAGAGGAGCTTGTGGTGGCGCGTTTTGGACCTTCTGGCATCCTAGACAGCTCTTGGTTATTTCTTCGATGTCTCCATCAATACCTGGCCACCACACAAACGCTCTTGCTAGGTTCTTCATTTTCACTCCACCCAGATGCCCCTCGTGAAGCTCCTTTAGCACCTTATGCTGAAGTTTGGGTGGAATCACCACTCTAGATCCACACATCAAGGTTCCTCGGCACACTGACAGCTGTTCTTTTCTTTGCGAAAATGCGGGCAGCGTTGGTTCGCCATGTGCTGGCCATCCCTCCACTGTTAAATCGTAGACTCGTGAGAGAGTCGGGTCATTTCTTGTTTCATTTTCGATCATCGAATTTGTTACTGGTAGACATTCCACTATGGATGAGTGGAACATCTCTACCGGGTCCACTGTAGCCGCCTCTTCTACTACTGGCAACAGTAGGCGCGATAACCCATCAGCATTTCCATGCTGTTTGGACCTTTTGTATTCGATGTCATATTGGTGTGCCCCAAGCAACACGGACCACCTCTGTAGCCTTTGCGCTGTCATAGTGGAAACGGCCTTGTTAGGGTTGAATATGGACACCAACGGCTGGTGGTCTGTCAGTAATGTGAACTTCTTGCCCTGCAGGTAATGATTGAATTTCTTTACTCCCCACACAAGGCTGAGGGCCTCCCTATCTATCTGAGCATAATTTCGCTCAGCGGAGGTCAATGATCGGGACGCAAATGCGACTGGCCTTTCCGAGCCATTTGGTAACTTGTGTGAAAGTACTGCTCCAATTCCATAATGGGAAGCATCACAAGCTAGACGAAGAGGTAACGTTGGGTTGAAATGAGCCAACACTTCCTCAGAGGTAATCAACGCCTTGCTTCTGCGAAAGGCCTTCTTACAGTCCTCGCTCCACTTCCATGGTACTTCTTTCCGCAACAGAGCATTCAGCAGATGCAGCACCGTGGATAGATTTGGCAGAAACTTGTGGTAATAATTAATCAACCCCAGAATCGATCTCAACTGTGATACATTTTCCGGAGCGGGGGCCTTCACGACAGCTTCTATCTTGTCAGGTGACTTGTACAGCCCCTCTTGGTCAATGACATGACCGCAGTACGAGATCCGTTTCTGGAAGAACTCACATTTCTGGCGATTAACTCGAAGGCCATATTCCTTCAACCTGGTGAGCACCAGTTTCAAATTTGTGAGGTGTTCCTCCTCGTCTTCTCCCGTAATCAGGATATCGTCCAAGTAACACTGCGTGCTTGGAATACCCTGTAAGACCTGCTCCATGGCCCTCTGCCAAATTGCTGGAGCCGAAGCTACTCCAAAAACCAGTCTATTATAACGATACAAGCCTCTGTGCGTGTTGATTGTGAGATACTGGCGCGACTCTTCCTCGACTTCCATTTGTAAGTATGCTTGTGCCAGGTCTATCTTGGTGAAGTGTTTCCCGCCAGACAATGAAGCAAAGATATCCTCAATCCGCGGGAGCGGGTATTGTACCGTGTGAAGCACCGGATTAACTGTGATCTTGAAGTCTCCGCAGATGCGGACCTTTCCCGGTCCCCCTGGCTTGTTACTTGATGAAGACTTCATGACGGGAACAATGGGCGTGGCCCACTCACTCCAGTCCACCTTAGACAGTACCCCTGAACGTTCAAGCTCTTCCAGTTCTGCCTCCACAGCAGGTCGTATCGCGTAAGGTACCGATCTGGCTTTGAAAAATTTTGGGCTTGCATGTTCTGCAATCTTGATTTTTGCTTTAATTCCTCTCAGTGTTCCCAGTCCTTGCTGGAATACCTCTTTAGCTTCGTCCAATATTCTGGACAACCGTTCAGGTTTGACATCTTCCTTTCCGGAATCTACCGTCATTGTGTTTAGTGAATGCCAGTCTATCTTTATTTTCCTGATCCACTCCCGTCCCAGAAGTGGTGGACCTCCCTTGGGCAGCACATACATGTCCATCCCTTGGTGATCTTTGTCCTTGTATCTCACCTTGACTTTTATCTTTCCGATGGGGTATACTTTGTGCCCCGTGTATGTCTGCAATACTATCTCCGTATCCCGTAGGGGAATATGTTTGAATAACTTTTTGTAATCTTGCTTATTCATGACCGTCAACGCCGATCCGGTGTCCACTTCCATCTTCACTTGGACTTTTGCAATCTGTAGTGTGACCCAGATAGTTTGTCGGTCAGCTTCTTTACTCACATTGTGAATCCTCAGACTACCCAGTTCCTTGCTGTTGGAGTCTGAGTCCGAATTCTGTTCATCTGGACTCTTCCCAGTCACCTTATGTACCTTTCTGTACTTCTTCTGCGGTGACTTATTATTGCTGGTCTTCTTTCCTGACCGGCATACCTTAGTTATGTGACCAAGCTTGCCACATTTTCTACATTCCTGGTTTTTAAACCAGCATTGGTTCTGGTCGTGTGTTGTCTTCCCACAACGAAAGCATTTCGTTGTACCCGAAGTCATTTGATCCACACTGAGTACCGCTGTCTTCCGCTGCATTTCCGCCGTGCCTCTCGCTGCGGCTTCGTGCGATGCTGCAATAAGGACAGCCTTATCAAGTGTAAGATCGTTCTCTTCGAGCAGTCGTTTTTGTGTTCCTTCCTTCGACATCCCGCACACGAACTTGTCTCTCTGTGCCTCTGTCAGATTTACCCCAAACTGACAGTATTTTGCTAGCCTACGCAGTTCAACCAGGTACTCCGCGTTGCTTTCCTCTTTTCGTTGTGTTCTCACGTAAAATTTTGATCGTTCCGCTAACATCAGCGGTGCGGGGTTAAAATGATCCTTCAGGACAGCAACAATATTAGCGAAAGACTGATCCGCCGGTTTAGCTGGTGATAGAAGATGCTTCAATAACCCGTATGTCTTCGCACCCATTGAGTTTAGTAAGGTTAGAGCTTTGTCATAATTTGCTATCTTATTGACCTTACAATATATCTCGATGTGTTCTACATACGTGGCCCAATCTTCCACATCGGAATTGAAACCGTTGATGTTACTACGCTTAGGCATCTTCACACTCTTCCTGAGAAACAACAACGAAATATTTCTTTAACTTTTTTTTTCAAAATGGCGGTTTCCCGCGCTTGTCTTCTTTCCCCGCCCACTTTCAAAATGGCGGTTTCCCGCTTCTGTCTTCTTCCCCACCTACTGGCGGCTTCCCGCGTTTCTTCCCCTGGCGGGAGGGGTAAGCTTTTCCCTCGGGCGACGACCGCTGGCTTTCGGGGTTCGCAGCCTGCGCGTCGGCTTCAGTGCGTTCCTTGTTCCCTTTTCTCGGCAGGGCAACCGGCGCTGGGTACAACCCGTTGACCCCGAACAGTTTCAGCCGCTGGGCTGGATCTCGCTCAGTCTCCCTCGCTCGGGCTCTGTCTCTCCCGCTCGCTCGGGCTCTGTCTCTCCCTCAGCGGCTTCCAATCGCGCCTCCCAGCCCTCTCGCAGTCCGGTGCTTTCCTCCCCGGCTGCGGCTGAGTTCTCCGCGATTTATTTATTTTTATATCTTCCCGCGCCTTACGATCCCGGTCGCAGTGCTTCGTGGCCTCGGTCGCTGCCCGGCCTTTTTCACTCCAATCGCGCCTCCCAGCCCTCTCACAGTCCGGTGCTTTCCTCCCCGGCTGCGGCTGAGTTCACCGCGGTTTATTTATTTTTATATCTTCCCGCGCCTTACGATCCCGGTCGCAGCGCCTCGTGGCCTCGGTAGCTGCCCGGCCTTTTTCGCCAGTCGCGGTCTAGCTGTCTCACGACGCCGTTGCGTCTCCCAGCCCGCTTGTACCGCGGCTTCCGTGCTCCACGCTGCCCCAGTCTCAGCGCCTCTGGGCCCGACTTCTGTCCGGCTCCTTTCCCCCGACCGTGGTCGAGTTCACCGCCCTTATCCTCCGTTTATTTTTTTTTTATTTTCCCTTTACTCACAGTCACCGTGGCCGAATTGCTTCTCGTGCTGATCGGCTCACTCACCACCATGGCAGAAGGGACAATCAGTGCCTGTTGCTGATGGAAGGCTTCGTGTCTGAATTCTTCCTTCTTCCTTGCTCTGCAGACTCGAGTTTTCTCTCAGCAGAACGACGAGGGCGGGTGCCTCTTCTCGACGCTCGTTAACTGCTTCAGAAGTATTGTTGCCGCAGGGTAAGATCGAACTCGTCGCCACTGTAAAGTCTGTAGGTATTATGGCGAATTAATACACAGACTACAAGAGTAACTTTAACAGGACTTTACTATTCGAAGGTCAGGGCGAATTTGCCCAATAAATCCTGACACAGCACTTATATACCGGTGTGGTCACCGTCGGTATTACAGTATACAGCAGCCAAGATAAAGTAGTGCCACACCTAAAATAGTTCTCTTAAAGGTGGACGGTTACATACAATAGTTCTCTTAAAGGTAGAACAGTTACATACACTACAATACTAAGATGGGAGGGAAAGTAGTGAGTGAGGAGGACATAAAAAACCTGCAAGGGGACATAGACAGGCTAAGTAAGTGGGCAGAGATTTGGCAGATGGAATACAATACTGGAAAGTGTGAGGTTATGCACTTTGGCAGGAAAAATCATAGAGCAAGTTATTATCTTAATGGCAAGAAACTGGAAAGTATTGAAGTACAAAGGGATCTGGGGGTCCTGGTGCACGAAACTCAAAAGGTTAGTATGCAGGTGCAGCAAGTGATTAAGAAGGCCAATGGAATGTTGGCTTTCATTGCTAGGGGGATAGAATATAAAACTAGGCAGGTATTGCTTCAGTTGTGCAAGGTATTGGTGAGACCCCACCTGGAATACTGCATACAGTTTTGGTGTCCATACTTAAGAAAAGACATACTTGCTCTCGAGTCAGCACAAAGAAGGTTCACTCGGTTAATCCCGGGGATGAGGGGATGGGCATATGAGGAGAGGTTGAGTAGATTGGGACTCTACTCATTGAAGTTCAGAAGAATGAGAGGCGATCTTATTGAAACATATAAGATTGTGAAGGGGTTGGATCGGGTGGATGCGGGGAGGATGTTCCCGATGATGGGTGAAACTAGAACTAGGGGGCATAGTCTTAGAATAGGGGGCTGCTCTTTCAAAACTGAGATGAGGAGGAACTACTTCACTCAGAGGGTGGTAGGTCCATGGAATATGCTGCCCCAAAAAGCTGTAGAAGCTACATCATTACATAAATTTAAAACAGAAATAGACAGTTTCCTAGAAGTAAAGGGAATTAAGGGTTACGGGGAGCGGGCAGGAATTTGGACATGAGTCTAGGTTCGGATCGGACATGGCCCTGTGGGTAGCGGAGCGGGCCCAGGGGCCATGTAGCCTGATCCTGCTCCTATTTCGTGTGTCTAATTCTGTTAGATGCAGGAGATGGTTCTGTGATAGTAGATTGGCGGTTAGGATCAGATCAGCCATGATCTCATTGAATGGCGGAGCAGGCTCGAGGGGCCGATTGGCCTACTCCTGCTCCTATTTCTTATGTTCTTATGTTCCGCCCATTGGAAGGGAAGAGAACCTCCTTGCGTACTGTGACTCCCTCCATAAGCATATGGAAGGAGTCATGGGAGAATCTGGGTGCAACCGTGCACCTCTGTGCAGTGCTTGTTAGTGTTTGCAGCACCCCAATGCTGTAGAACACTGACAGCACAACTGTCAAAATCAATTTGGACATGGCCCCTTTAAGGAAACTGGCTGATTACTAGTCATCAAATGACATCATCAGACCCGCTTCCTATTAATTGGCTGGGAGCCTCGCCGGGCGGGCTTAACAAGCCCCATCGTCGTAAAATCTTGTTGGAGGCCCTGATCCAGACAGATGTGAGGTCCCCACATGCCACGGACCCGCCGAGGTTTGAAAAATCCAGCCCGTTGTGTGTCCTTTTGGCAATGTATGGAAGTGGCTTTGATTAGGTGACATAAATGGGAGTCACATCAGCTGATGGTCACAGATAAGTGTCCGTAAATGAATGAATCTTTATTATCGGAAGAGGTAGATGGAGACAGGCCTGTTCATACTGTGGATTGAACTGGTAGTCACGAAAAGCTTTTCTAAATCAGACTCAAATGTCTCTGGCAGCTGACAACTGGTTATCTTTCAGGCTGCCAAGAAACACAGATAGAGGCCCATTCACAATGGAAGGCCCATAATGGCCTCGGTAGAATGGGTGAAGGAGCAGGAATGAAAACTCCACGTTCAGTAATGGAATTTTTTTTTTTTTTTAAATGGTTCAGAAATAAGGCTTTTAAATTACTTTGTAAAGTACCTGCTGTGGCCCTTTGAAACGTCTCCCAACTTTGTAACTGCCCCAGTAACGCTGGTCACCTGATTTATACATGCATTCTTAACTTTTGTTAGGAATCTGGAGCTGATGTTGGAAAATGTGATGCATAGCTTCACTCCATCATTGGCACCGCATTTAAATGCATCTGCAAAATTTGGGCAGGCACCATCACTTCTGGCAGAAATTCGGAAGTGCATCTGTAATGTGCAAGGCTCCAACTGGTTCCCACCCGATTTTCCAACCACACCCACCCCTGTACCACACAAAATTGGGCAAACTCAATTCAGAATATCTAGATCTATGACTAATACCTTTACTTCATTGATATTTTTAACAACTCACCCTAAAAGGTTTCTCCTGTACTTCATCTCCTGGCTTCATCTCCAAATTAAACAATTCACACATAAAGCAACCCACTAAATGTGTCCTTCATCTCCATATTTAGACATCGACCTGAAATTCCAGTCACAAGTGTGGTGGAGAGGAACATCCATCTACCCCAGCCTGAAACTATTGATCTCATCCCAGTTTATGGGGATGGGTTTCTTGATGGCTGGAGTGCACACAATGAACCTGCAAGGTTCAGCATTGCCCACCATGATACATTCTTGGAAAGTTGAGCAGCCCGCAGCTGCTCCACCACTTTGATGTGCCCCTAAGCCCTTAAGGACTGAAAGGAAATCTTTAAAAAAATATCTTCAGCTCCCAATAGGAGCCATTGCCCCTGCAAACCAAAGGGAATGGACCCCCTCTGGAACTTAGTAAAGGTTTAGGGGCCATTCTAAAGACCCCGCTGGGCCTCACGCCATCTTTTGGATAAAGTAGGTTGCTTTGAGGCCTTCCGAGGCTATAAAGGGCAGAACTCCCTGGGAACTTCCTCTCCCAGCACCCCCCCTCCCTCTCCCGATATACACTTTTGACATAATGGGGCAACTGATGATTTATCTATGCTCCCCCCCCTAAGGTTTTAAAAACGTGGAGGAAGTCTGGTGTAACTGGGTTCCGCTCCAAATTCCTGGAACCCCCCCACTCCCTAGGCAGAGATCTTTCTTTCGGCCCTCTCCAACCCCAGTAATTTGGGGGCCATTGTGGTACTCTTACTTCGGTGCTCTTTTTCCTTTGGTGCTCTGCCCCTTGGCTGGCCGGCAGTTAAAATCTACCACTCTGCTTTTGTCTGTGTCACTCAAGTTCACAACTTTGGGACTCTCAGGTCTGCAAGCTTCAACATGTTATAGAGGGTAGGCATGTACATTAAATATACCTTACAAATTGGCAGTGGGTATGCCACTTAAAAAGAGTGCTTCCAGATAATGATTACTGCTACATACCAGTATGTAAAAAAAATTATTCCATCATAGTCTAATGGATGTGGAATATGTTCTGTGCAGGTTAAACTGTTTGGAGAATTTTCCCTTAATGTCTAGGTGACATTTATTTCCATCAAAAAGGCTACACTAATAAATGCCAAGCTGATATGTATTAAATCATAATAAACTAAAACAGTTAAAGATGTTTCCACTGATTAATATTACTTTCCCTTGTTAAATCCGCAGTTCAAAATTTCCCTGTTGCTACACTATTTTCTTTCAGGTAGAAGGTGAAAGAATCTAGCCTCCACAATTTTATGTGGCTGCTGCAATGTCACCTCATCAGCCAACAGAAACAGAAACACATGCCCAGAAATACATTCCCAGCAAGTAAGCCCACTTTAGAGTAGGAGGGAAAATCATGGTCAGGTCTTCAACTTGAAACTGATCTTGGAAAAAAGCATTTGAATTAAAACTGCATGTTGTAACTCTGCTTTACAGATTATAAAAAGGTTTCTGAATCAGTCAAACATGGAATGCTATGGCTGGCAATGAAACAGATGGGATTCTCCAAACTCACCATTAGACTCCCCAAGGACATCTATGACAGACTTTGACTGTGAGAATACCCAAAGAACTCATCAATGCAGGATAGAGAGACATCTAGCAAAGATGTATCCTCTTCCCTTACCTGTTTAATATCAATTTTGAGTGGATTATTAGGACAGTTCTGAAATGCTTTCAACAAGCCATACAAATCAGAAACAGAAATGTTAATACATTAAGACATGCTAATTATAATCATTGCTGAAAACAAGAGAGGACTGGACACCGTAAGCAGCTGTTATGAACTCCAGGAAACTAAATGCAATGGTAACTAGCAAGGGACTACACATTCAAATAAACAGAAGATTCAACAACTCAGTGGATATGGCTATTTATGATCTTGGATGACAGAGAGAATGAAACAGCTCCCATGAGAAAAGCAGCTGACAGGCTCAACAAAATTTGGAAGGAAAGAAGCATATCTTGCAGCAAAAGGAAGAGCCTACTGGAAACTATTATATAGCCAAAAGTTCCCTACGGATGCAAAGTATGGATATTGAGAAAAGAGAGCAGAATTGTTGCAAGCCTTTGAGACACAGATGATTCTCAGAGTCCCATTGACCTGAAAACAGAGTAAACAGTGTGTACTGAAAGGCAAAGAACTGTAAAAGTGCTGCTAAGCAAGATAAAGAAAAGGACAGTCCAATACTTTGGAGATATTGGCAGAGGGGAAGACGACAATTTAGGCAAGATGAACAGGCCGGGGAAAATAAAATGCCAATGACTTGGATGTAGACCAAGGATATCACTCAGACTTACAGTAGCAACAGCACGTGACAGGCAACATTGCCACAGGACTGTGCACACAATTATCTATCACAGAAAGGTTTGTAGGTCAGTGACGTGTTACAACAACTACCTGACTGAGCAGCTTCAAATGGTACCATTTGATGAAACCAGTAACCAATCACAGCATAGGCATGGGTGTCATGTGACCAGAGGTTACTAATTGGTGTAAAAAACATATATTTTGAACTTAATTAGAACTTAGAACTGGATGTGGACAGTAACACATATAAGCCGAGAAATGATTGTTGGCAATATTAGCAGATTTAAAGCATTTGTACAACACTTTCTTGTACACAAATTGAGCACAGATTTTAACCCATTTATTTTGAATGGGTTAATGCCTCCACTAAAAAAACAGACAAAAGAATGTCATATGGATGTGTTAAGCATTTATCTGCTAATATTGCTAACAGTCATTTCTAGGCTATAGCGAAATAATGTTAAGAATGTAAATAGAGTTAGGCACCCACAGATAGAAAGCATATTAAATGTTTCAGTAATACTGTAAGATCCTGGGCCACTGCACTGCCAAATAATTTGAGTAGATAAGTTTCTTCCTACAAAATTGCATTAAAATTCATTTTATATGAAACAAGGCTGATTTTTTTTGTTGAAGAAATATATCTGCAACTAATAAAAACTCAGCAGGAACAAGACATTTACAATGATAACAAGGAAGACTAGAATTATTGCCTGCTTTTAAAAACACAATATCAAATTATCAATATAAGGTCTTATTTTACAAACATCCTATGTAGGGATGGATTTCTGACGGAGATGTGATGGGTGAGGTGGACAGAATAAGAAAATAAGAACATAAGAATTAGGAGCAGGAGTAGGCCATATGGCCCCTCAAGCCTGCTCCGCCATTCAATAAGATCATGGCTGATCTTCGACCTCAACTCCACTTTCCCGTCCGATCTCCATATCCCTTGATTCCCCTAGGGTTCAAAAATCTATCTATCTCAGCCTTGAATATATAACGATTCGGCATCCACAACCCTTTAGTGTAGAGAATTCCAAATATTCACAACCCTCTGAGTGATGAAATTCCTCCTCATCTCAGTCTTAAATGGCCAACCCCTTATCCTGAGACTATGCCCTCTAGTTCTAGACTCTCTATCCAGGGGAAACAACCTCTCAGCTTCTACCATGTCAATCCCCCTCAGAATCTTATATGTTCAGAATTTGGAGTGGAACCCGGATCCACTGGGTTTCCAGCCCATTTACACTGAACTGCAAATCCCTATCGGGGGTGGGTGGGCACTTCTTCTTCTGGGGGCATTCCTGGGCTACTCAGAGAATAGTTCCATATGTACCTATGTTCTGGTCCTGGTAATTGGCCCCAAAGCTAAAAGAACAAATGGCAATTGATCACAGAAGCACACAGGTTGGGACAAGGAGGTGCCAGAGTGGGCCTGAAGAAACATTTGAATATATCTATCTTCTCCTCTTCAGCCTGAGTTCCCCCTCTCACAAGCTGCTACCACCTCCACTGTGGCCACAGCGCGGGCGGTCTTCTTATGCTGCTACAGGCACAGCTGCCTATTCCTATTATTTATTTAAATAATCCTGGTCCCAAGTAAAAGTGGTGGGGGGGGGGGAAGCTTTCCTCTTTATTCAGAACTATTTCCTAAGGTTTTTTTTTCTTGAGTGTCCTTCACAGTTATTCCTTTGGAAATTTTGGAGATGTTGCTGTATGATCTGTGCATGAAAAATCTGCAGAAAAAAATGGAAAACTTCCCTAGGTATGTGTACTTATATTGAAGCACAGGTCTATGTATGCCTAGAAGGATACTATTTTTGAGCAAAATTTATTTTGTTGGGGCTGGGGTGAGAGTACACGAGGGAAGGCACATTGTTATTGACTACCATTTAACATTTTCCTCTTTTTTTCCTGGTCCATTAGGGTTAACGACGTGAGATGTTTCCTCTTTCATTAGAACTTTGATGCAATAGTAAAGATTTATCTGTGTTTGCAGAAAATGCATCTTTGAGATTAAATTTAAATCTTGAGACTGATCAGTCTAATGGAATAGTTCATCGGTTAAGCTACAATAGTAAACTGCACAATATATCCACAAATTTCTGAAAACATTTTGAATGAGGTCATATTCATATTCATCATTGTAAGCATAAGTAAGCTGTTAAAATGCATTTATCTACAATTGTTTTCACTTGACTCTTTTGAAACTTCAAATTAATATTACAACACATAAGGCTATTCGGATATTTGAGCAGCTATTTACTGTAATGTTTTGTTCAGCATCAAAATATGTGCGCTTGGCATTTTAAAACACATCGGGGTAGAAATCTGTCATGAGCGGTAATGCAACAAGGGCAGCAATGCATTGGCTGGCCATTATTCAGCTCCATTGTTTTCAGGACATGGATGGGCCGGAAATTAAGGTTCTAAATTGGGGGAAGGCCGATTTTAATAGGATAAGGCAGGATCTGGCCAAAATGGACTGGGATCAGCTACTTGTAGGAAAATCCGCATCGGAGCAATGGGAGGCTTTCAGAAGGGAGATTGAGATCATACAATGGCAACATGTTCCCGTAAAGGTCAAGGGTGGTTCCAAAAACCACAGGGAACCTTGGATGTCAGGGGATATACGAGAATGGATTAGGAAAAAAAGGAGGGCTTTTGGCAGATACAAAAGGCTAAAGACGGAGGAAGCCCTAGAGGAGTACAAAAAGTGCAGGGGGATACTTAAAAAAGAAATTAGGAGATCAAGGAGGGGCCATGAAATAACACTGGCGAGCAAAATAAAGGAAAATCCAAAGATGTTTTATAAGTATATTAAGGGTAAGAGGATAACTAGGGAAAAAATAGGGCCCATTAGGGACAAAAGTGGCAATCTGTGTGTGGAGCCGGAAGATGTAGGAGGGGTTCTAAATGAATTTTTTGCATCTGTTTTCACTATGGAGAAGGACGATGTAGACATAGAAATAGGGCGGGGGGACTGTGATATGCTCGAACATATTAACATTGAGAGGGAGGAGGTATTGGCGGTTTTAGCTGGCCTAAAAATGGATAAATCCCCAGGCCCGGATGAAATGTATCCCAGGCTGCTGGGTGAGGCAAAGGAAGAGATTGCAGGGGCTCTAACACATATATTCAGGACCTCTCTGGCCACAGGGGATGTGCCAGAGGACTGGAGAACCGCTAATGTAGTACCATTATTCAAGAAGGGAAGTAATGAAAAACCAGGGAACTACAGGCCAGTGAGCCTAACATCAGTGGTAGGAAAATTATTGGAAAAAATTCTGAGGGACAAAATTTGTCTCCACTTGGAGAGGCAAGGATTAATCAGGGATAGTCAACATGGCTTTGTCAAGGGACGATCATGTCTGACTAATTTGATTGAATTTTTTGAGGGGGTGACTAGGTATGTGGATGAGGGTAACGCAGTGGATGTGGTATACATAGATTTCAGTAAGGCCTTCGATAAAGTCCCGCACAGGAGACTGGTCAAGAAGGTAAGGGCCCATGGAATCCAGGGTGCCTTGGCACATTGGATACAAAACTGGCTTAGTGGCAGAAGGCAGAGGGTGATGGTCAAAGGTTGTTTTTGTGACTGGAAGCCTGTGGCCAGTGGGGTACCACAGGGATCGGTGTTGGGTCCCTTGCTGTTTGTGGTCTACATTAATGACTTGGATATGAATGTAAAAGGTATGATCAGTAAGTTCGCGGATGATACAAAAATTGGTAGGGTGGTAAATAGCGAGGAGGGTAGCCTCAGTCTGCAGGACGATATAGATGGGTTGGTCAGATGGGCGGAACAGTGGCAAATGGAATTTAACCCGGAAAAGTGCGAGGTGATGCACTTTGGGGGGACTAACAAGGCAAGGGAATACACAATGAATGGTAAGACCCTAGGCAAGACGGAGGGTCAGAGGGATCTGGGTGTGCAAGTACACAGATCCCTGAAGGCGGCGGAACAGGTGGATAAGGTGGTAAAAAAGGCATATGGGATACTTGCCTTCATTAGCCGAGGCATTGAATATAAGAGCAAGGAGGTTATGATGGAGCTGTATAAAACACTGGTTAGGCCACAGCTGGAATACTGTGTGCAGTTCTGGTCGCCACACTACAGGAAGGATGTGATCGCGTTGGAGAGGGTGCAGAGGAGGTTCACCAGGATGTTACCAGGGCTGGAGCGCTTCAGCTATGAAGAGAGACTGGGCAGATTGGGTTTGTTTTCCTTGGAGCAGAGGAGGCTGAGGGGGGACATGATTGAGGTGTACAAAATTATGAGGGGCATAGATAGGATGGATGCTGAGGAGCTTTTTCCCTTAGTAGAGGGGTCAATAACTAGGGGGCATAGATTCAAGGTAAAGGGCGGGAGGTTTAGAGGGGATTTGAGAAAGAACTTTTTCACCCAGAGGGTGGTTGGAGTCTGGAACTCACTGCCTGAAAGGGTTGTGGAGGCAGGAACCCTCACAACATTTAAGAAGCATTTGGATGAGCACTTGAAATGCCACAGCATACAAGGCTACGGACCAAATGCTGGAATATGGGATTAGATTAGACAGGGCTTGATGGCCGGCGCGGACACGATGGGCCGAAGGGCCTCTATCCGTGCTGTATAACTCTATGACTCTATGACTCAGGGCGGGAACGGGCGGCTGATGCAATGTCGCTAGATTTGTGCAACTGACAGAGATGAAGTTCTATCCCATCAAGTGGAGGGAGACCAGGACTTCACAGGATTGTTGGCAACCTAAAGCTTCAAATGTGCAAACTAAAATAATTGAAAACTTGTGCTACAATAGCAACCACTACCAGAAAGAGAAATTTGCATCATTTGTTACAGTATACACCCCACCTATTATACACCCCACCTATTATACACCACACCTATTATATACCACGACCCTTATACACCCCACCTATTATACAACCCACCCATTAGACACCCCACCCATTAGACACCCCACCCATTATACACCCCACCTATTTTATACCCAACCTATGACATACTACGACGCTTATACACCCCACCCATTATACACCCCACCCATTATACACACCACCTATTATACACCCCACCCATTATACAGCTCACCCATTATACACCCCACTCATTTTACACCCCACCTATTATGCACTCCACCCATTATACACCTCACCCATTATACACCACACCCGTTATACACGCCACCCATTATACATCCCGCCTGTTATACACCACACCCATTATACACAACGCCCGTTATACACCACGCCTGTTATACACCCCACCTGTTATACATCCCACCCATTATACAACACGCCCGTTATACACCCCGCCTGTTATACATCGCACCCATTATACACCACACCCGTAATAAACCACGCCGTTTATGCACCACGCCCATTATACACCTCACCCATTATACATCCCACCCATTATAGACCATGCCCGTTATACACCCCGCCTGTTATACACCCCACCCATTATACACCCCACTCATTATACACCCCACCCGTTATACACCCCACCCGTTATACACTCCATCCTTTATACAGCCCACCCATTATACACCCCACCCATTATACACCCCACCCGTTACACACCCCACCCGTTATATACCACTCCCGTTATACACACCACCCGTTATACACCACGCCCATTATACACCCCACCCATTATACACCCCGCCCATTATACACCCCACCCATTATACACACCATCTCTTATACACCCCACCCATTATACACCACGCCGGTTATACACCACACCCATTGTACACCACACCCTTTATACTCCACATCCATTATACATCACGCCCGTTATACACCCCACCCATTATACACCCCACCCATTATACACCCCGCCCATTATACACCCAACCCATTATACACCCCACCCATTATACACCCCACCCGTTTTACACCCCACCCATTATACACCCCACCCATTATACACCCCACCTGTTTTATATCCCACCCATTATACATCCAACCCATTATACACCCCACCCATTTTACACCCCACCCATCATACACCCCACCCATCATACACCCCACCCATCATACACCCCACCCATTGTGCACCACACCCATTATATTCCACACCCATTATACTCCACACCCCTTATATACCCCACCCATTATACACCCCACCCATTTTACACCCCACCCATTATACACCCCACCCATTATACACCCCACCCATCATACACCCCACCCATCATACACCCCACCCATCATACACCCCACCCATTATGCACCACACCCATTATACTCCACACCCATTATACTCCACACCCGATATACACCCCACCCATTATACACCACACCCATTATTCACCCAACCCATTATACACCACACCCCTTATACACCCCACCCATTATACAGCACACCCATTATACACCACACCCCTTATACACCACACACCTTATACACCACACCGATTATACACCACACCCATTATACACCACACCCGTTATACACCCTACACATTGTACACCACACACGTTATTCACAATGTCCGTCATACAGCCCTCCATTATACATCCCACCCATTATACACCCCACCCATTTTGCAACCCACCCATTATACACCCCACCCGTTATACTTCATGACCCATATAAACCCCACCCGTTATACACCCCACCCATTATACACTCCACCCATTATACATCCCACCCGTTCTACATCACGCCCGTTATACACACCACCCATTATACACCCCACCCATTATACAACCCACCCGTTTTGCACCCCATCCATTATACACCCCACCCATTATACACCCCAGCCGTTTTACACCCCACCTGTTTTACACACCACCCATTATACACTGCCCCATTATACACCAAACCCGTTGTACAACCGACCCGTTATACACCCAACCCATTATACACCGAACGCATTATACACCACACCCGTCATACACTACACCCGTTAAAAACACCACACATTATACACCACATCCATTATACACCCCAGCCGTTATACAGCCCACCCGTTATACAGCCCACCCGTTATACAGCCCACCCGTTATACGCCCCACCCGTTATACACCCCACCCATTATACACCCCGCCCGTTATATAACCCATCCGTTATACACCACACCCATTAAACACCACACACAATACACATCCCACCCTTTCTACACCCCGCCCGTTATACACCCCACCCTTTTTCCACCCCACCCGTTATACAACCCACCCATTATACACCCCACCCTTTCTAAACCCCGCCCATTATACACCCCACCCGTTATATACCCCACCCATTATACACCCCGCCCATTATACACACTACCCATTATACACACTACCCATTATACACTCCACCCATTATAAACCCCACCAGTTATACACCCCACACATTATACACCACACCCATTATACACCACACCCATTATACAACACATCCATTATACACCCCACCAATTATACACCATCCATTATGCACCCCACCCATTAGACACCACACCCTTTATACATCGCACCTGTTATTCACCCCGCCCGTTCTACACCCCCGCTTATACACCGCACCCACTCATTATACATCACAGCCATTATACACCCCACCCATTACGCAACCCACCCATTATGCACCACGCCCATTCTGCATCCCACCCGTTATACACCACACCCATTATACACCCCACCTATTATACACCCCACCTATTATACACCCAACCCATTATACATCATGACCCTTATACACCCAACCCATTATACACCCCACCCATTATAACTCCCACCCGTTATACACCCCACCCGTTATACATCAAGACCCTTATACACCCCACCCATTATACACCCCACCCGTTATACACCACACCCATTATACACCCCACCCATTATACACCCCACCCATTATACACCCCACCCGTTATTAACCCCACCCATTATACACCCCACCCGTTATACATCACGACGTTTATACACCCCACCCATTATACACCATGCCCGTCATACACCCCACCCATTATACACCCCACCCATTAAACACCACACCCATGAGACACCACACCCATTATACATCACACCCGTTATTCACCACGCCCGTTCTACACCCCACCCATTATACACCCCACAAATTATACAACCCACCCATTATACACCACGCCTGTTCTACACCCCACCCGTTATACACCACACCCATTATACACCCCACCTATTATACACCCCATCCGTTATATACCACGCCCATTATATACCCCACCCATTATAAATTCCACCCATTATACACGCCACCCATTATACACGCCACCCGTTATTCACACCGCCCGTAATACACCGGACCCGTCATACACCACACCCGTTATACACCCCGCCTGTTATACAACGCAGCCGTTATATACCACTCCCATTAAACACCACATCCATTATACAGCCCACCCGTTATACACCCCACCCAATATACACCACACCCATTATACACCCCACCCATTATACACCCCACCCATTATACACCCCACCCATCATACAACCCACCCGTTATACTCCCCAACCATTATACAACCCACCAGTTATAGAACCCACCCATTATACACCCCACCCATTATACACCCCACCCGTTATACACCCTACCCATTATACACTCCACCATTATACACCACACCCGTTATACACCCCACCTGTTATACAACTGGCTCATTACACATCCCACCCATTATACACCCCAAGTATTATACTCCATGCCCATTATACACCCCACCCATTATACACTCCACCCATTATACACCCCACCCATTATACACCTCACCCATTGTACACCCCACCCGTTATACACCCCACCCATTATACACCCCACCTGTTATACACAACGACCCTTTTACACCACAACCCATTTACACCACAGCCATTAAACACCCCACCCATTATACACGCCACCCATTATACATGCCACCCGTTATTCACACCGCCTGTAATACACCGGACCCATCATACACCACACCCCTTATACACCCCGCCCGTTATACAACGCAGCCATTATATACCACACCCATTAAACACCAAATCCATTATACAGCCCACCCGTTATACACCCCACCCGTTATACACCCGACCCGTTATACACCCCACCCATTATACACCCCACCCATTACACATCACACCCATTATACATCGCACCCATTATACACACCTTCCGTTATACACCCCGCCCATTGTACACCTCACCCGTTATACACCACACCCGTTATAGACCACACCCGTTATACACCCCACCCATGATACACCCCACCCATTATACAAACCACCCATTATACACCCTACCCATTATACACCCCAGCTATTATACACCCCACCCACTCTTTATACACCACACCCATTATACATCTCACCCATTATACACCACGCCCGTTATACACCCCACCCATTATACACCCCACGCATTATACACACCACCCATTATACACCCCACTCGTTATACAACCCACCTGTTATACACCACACGCATTATACACCCCACCCATTATACACCACGCCCATTATACACCCCACCCATTATACACTCCACCCGTTATACACCCCACCCATTATACACCACACCCATTAAGCACCCGACCTATTAAACACACCACCCATTATACACCCACCGATTATACACCCCACCCGTTATACACCCCACCCGTTATACACCCCACCCGTTATACACCCCACCCGTTATACACACCACCCATTATACACTCCACCCATTATAAACCCCACCCATTTTACACCACACCCATTAAGCACACCACCCATTATACACCCACCCATTATACACCTCACCCTTTATACACCCCACCCGTTATACACCCCACCCGTTATACTCCTCCTACGTTATACACCCCACCCGTTATACACCTCACCCTTTATACACCCCACCCGTTATACACCACACCCTTTATACACCCCACCCGTTATACTCCCCACCCGTTATACACCCCACCCGTTATACACACCAGCCATTATACACCATGCCCATTATACACCCCACCCATTATAAATCCCACCCATTATACAACCCATCCATTATACACCCCACCTGTTATACACCCCGCCCGTTATACAACCCACCCGTTATACACCACACCCATTATACACCCCATCCATTATACACACCACCCATTATACACCCCACCCATTGTACACCCCACCAATTATAAACCCCACCCGTTATACACACCACCCGTTATAGAGCGCATCCGTTAAACACCCCACGCGTAATACACCACACCTATGATACACCACACCTATTTGTACACCACACCCGTTATACACGCCACCTATTATACAACCCACCCATTATACACCCCACCCATTATACACCACAGCCGTTATACACCACACCCATTATACATCCCACCTATTATACACCCCACCTGTTACACACCCCACCCATTACACACTCCACCCGTTATACATCCCACCGATTATACACCCCACCCATTATACACCCCATCCATTATACACCCCACCTATTATACACACCACCGGTTGTACACCACACCCATTATACACGCCACCCAGTATACATCCCACCCATTATACACCCCACCCATTATACACCACACCCTTTATACACCACACCAGTTATAAACCACACCCTTTATACACCACACCCGTTATAATCCACACCCGTTATGCACCACACCCATTATACACCCCACCCTTTATACACCACACCCATTATACATCCCACCCTTTATACACCCCACCCATTATACACCCCACCCATTATACACCACGCCCGTTATACACCCCACCCGTTATACACCCCACCCATTATACACCACACCCATAATACACCCCACCCATTATACACCCCACCCATTATACACCACGCCCGTTATACACCCCACCCATTATACACACAACCCATTATACACCCCACCCATTATACACCACACCCATAATACACCACACCCATTATACACCCCACTCGTTATACACCCCACCCATTATACACACCACCCATTATACACCACGCCCGTTATACACCCCACCCGTTATACACCCCACCCATTATACACACAACCCATTATACACCCCACCCATTATACACCACACCCATAATACACCACACCCATTATACACCCCACCCATTATACACCACACCCATAATACACCACACCCATTATACACCCCACCCATTATACACCACACCCATAATACACCACACCCATTATACACCCCACTCGTTATGCAACCCACCTGTTATAAACCCCATGCATTATACACCCCACCCATTATACACCATGCTGTTATACACTCCACCCATTATACACCACAGCCATTAAGCACACCACCCATTAAACACACCACCCATTATACACCCACCGATTATACACCCCACCCATTATACACCACACCCATTATACACCACACCCATTATACACCATGCCCGTTATACACCCCACCCATTATAAATCCCACCCGTTATACACCCCACCCATTATACACTCCACCCATTATACACCACAGCCATTAAGCACACCACCCATTAAACACACCACCCATTATACACCCACCGATTATACACCCCACCCATTATACACCCCACCCATTATACACCACACCCATTATACACCACACCCATTATACTCCCCACCCGTTATACACACCACCCATTATACACCATGCCCGTTATACACCCCACCCATTATAAATCCCACCCGTTGTACACCCCACCCATTATACACCCCACCCGTTATACACCCCACTCTTTATACATGCTACCCATTATACACCACACCCATTATACACCCCACACTTTATACACCCCTCCCATTATACACCCCACCCGTTATACACACCACCCATTATACACCACACCCATTAAACACCACACCCGTTATACACCCCACCCATTATACACCCCACCCATTTTAAACCCCGCCCATTATACACCCCACCCGTTATACACCCCACCCATTATACACCACACCCAATATACACCCCACCCGTTATACACCCCACCCATTATATACCCCACCCATTAAACACCACACCCGTTATACACCCCACCCGATGTACACCCCACCCGTTATACACCACACCCATTATACACACCACCCATTATACATTCCACCCATTATACATCCCACCCATTATACATCCCACCCATTATACATCCCACCCATTATACATCCCACCCATTATACACACCACCCATTATACATTCCACCCATTATACATCCCACCCATTATACATCCCACCCATTATACATCCCACCCATTATACAGCCCACCCATTATACATCCCACCCATTATACATCCCACCCATAATACACACGACCCATTATAAACACCACCCATTATAAACACCACCCATTATACACACCACCCATTATACACCCCACCAATTAAACACCACAATCAATATACACCCCACCTGTTATAAACCCCGCCCATTATACACCACATACATTATGCACTCCACCCATTATGCACCACACCCATTATACATCCCACCCATTATACACCCCACCCGTTATACACACCACCCGTTATACACCCCATCCATCATACACCCCACCCGTTATACACCCCACCCATTTTACACCACACCCATTGTACACCATGCCCGTTATACACAACGCCCGTTATACACCATGCTTGTTATACACCTCACACATTATACTCCCCAGTCATCATACCCCACACCTGTTCGACACCCCACCCATTATACACACCACCTATTACACACCCCACCCGTTATACACCCCACCCATTATACACACCAACCACCCTTTATACACCACACCCGTTATACCCCCCACCCATTATACAACCCACCCACTATACACCCCACCCGTTATACCGCCCACTCATTATACACCACACCCATTATACACCCCACCCATTAGACACAACACCCTTTATAAACACCACCCGTTATACACCCCACCCATTAAACATCACAAACATTATACACCCCACCCATTATACACCCCACCCATTATACACCCCACCCTTTATACACCCCACCCATTATACACCCCACCCATTATACACCCCACCCATTTACACCCAACCAATTATACACCACGCCTGTTATAAACAATGCACTTTATACACCACACCCGTTCTACACCCCACCCATTATGCACCACACCCATTAAGCACCCCACCCATTAAACACCCCACCCGTTATACAGCCCACCCGTTATACACACCACCCATTATACACCACACCCATTATACACCACGCCCATTATACACCACGCCCGTTATACACCACGCCCGTTATACTTCCCACCCATTATACACCCCACCCGTTATACACCCCACCCATTATACACCCCACCCTTTATACACCCCACCCATTATACACCCCACCCATTTACACCCAACCAATTATACACCACGCCTGTTATAAACAATGCACTTTATACACCACACCCGTTCTACACCCCACCCATTATGCACCACGCCCATTATACACCGCGCCCGTTATACTTCCCACCCATTATACACCCCACCCGTTATACATCCCACCCATTATACACCCCACCCGTTATGCACCCCACCAATTATACACCCCACCCATTATACACCACACCCGTTATAAACCACAACCCATTATACACCACGCCTGTTATACACCCCACCTATTATACACCACGCCCATTATACGCCCCACCCATTATACACCCCACCCATTATACACCCACCCATTATACACCACACCCGTTATAAACCCCACCCATTATACACCACGTCCATTATACACCCCACCCATTATACACCCCACCCATTATACTCCATGCCCCTTATACACCCCACCCATTATACACCCCACCCATTATACACCCCACCCATTATAAGCCACACCCGTTATGCACCCCGCCCATTATACACCCCACCCATTATAGACCACAACCGTTATACACCCCACCCATTATACGCCACGCCCATTATACACCCCACCCATTATAGACCCCTCATTATACAGCCCACCCGTTATACACACCGTCCATTATACACCCCACCCAGAATGCAGCCCACCCGTTATACACCCCACCCAATATACACCCCACCCATAATGCAGCCCACCCACTATACATCCCACCCGTTATACGTCCCACCCATTATACACCCCACCCATTATACTCCACGCCCGTTATACACACCACCTTTTGTACACCCCACCCATTATACACCCCACCCGTTATACACCACATCCAATATACACCACACCCATTATACACCCAACCCATTAGACACAACACCCATTATACACCCCACCCGTTATACACTCCACCCGTTATACACCACACCCATTAAACACCCCACCCGTTACACACCCCACCCATTATACACCCCACCCATTATACACCCCACCCATTATACACCCCACCCATTATACACCCAGCCGATCCCAACCCATTATACTCCGCACCCGTTATACACCCCACCTGGTTTACACCACACCCATCATACACCCCACCCGTTATAAACCCCACCCATAATACACCCCACCCATTTTACACCCCACCCATTATACACAACACCCGTTATACTCCACAACTGTTATACACCACACCTGTTCTACACCCCACCCTTTATACACCACACCCATTATACACCCCACACATTATACACCCCACCCGTTATACACCCCACACATTATACACCACACCCATTATACACCCAACCCATTATACACACCACCCTATAAACACACCACCCATTAGACACCCCACCCATTAAACACCCCACCCATTATACACCACACCCGTTATACACCCCAACCATTATACTCACCACCCGTTATACACCCCACCCATTATACAGCCCACCCGTTATACACCCCACCCGTTATACACACCATCCATTACGTACCCCACCCATTATACACCACGCCCGTTGTACACCCCACCCTTTATACACACCATCCATTATACACCCACGCATTATACACCCCACCCATTATACTCAACGCCCCTTACACACGCCACCTGTTGTATACCCCACCCATTATACACCCCACCCGTTATACAACACATCCAATATACACCACACCCATTATACACCCCACCCGTTGTGCACTACGACCCTTATAAACTCCACCCATTATACACCCCACCCATTATACACCCCACCCATTATACACCCACCCGTTATACACCCCACCCGTTATACACCACACCCATTATACACCACATCCAATATACACCACACCCATTATACACCCCACCCGTTGTGCACTACGACCCTTATAAACTCCACCCATTATACACCCCACCCATTATACACCCCACCCATTAGACACCCCACCCGTTATACACCCCACCCATTATACAACCCACCCATTATAAACCCCACCCATTATACACCCCACCTGTTATTGACACCACTCATTATACAGCCCACCCGTTATACACACCGTCCATTATACACCCCACCCATTATACACCCCACCCGTTATACACCCCACCCAATATACACCCCACCCATTATACACCCCACCCGTTATACACCCCACCCAATATACACCCCACCCATTATACAGCCCACCCACTATACATCCCGCCCGTTATACATCCCACCCATTATACACCACGCCCGTTATATACCCCACCCATTATACACCAGGCACGTTAATCACCCCACCCATTATACACACCACCTGTTATACACCCCACCCATTATACACACCACCCATTATACTCCACGCCCGCTATACCCGCCACCTGTTGTACACCCCACCCATTATACACCCCACCCGCTATACACCACATCCAATATACACCACACCCATTAGACACACCACCCGTTATAAACCGCACCCATTATACACCCCACCCATTATACACCACACCCATTATACACCCAACCCATCCTAACCCATTATACTCCGCACCTGTTATACACCCCACCTGGTTTACACCACACCCATCATACACAACACCCATTATACACCCCACCCATTATACACCCCACCCATTATACACCCCACCCATTATACACCCCACCCATTATACACCCCACCCGTTATACACCCCACCCGTTATACACCCCACCCATTATACACCCCACCCATTATAGACCACACCCCTTATACACCCCAACCATTATACGCCACGTCCATTATACTCCATGCCCCTTATACACCCCACCCATTATACACCCCACCCATTATACACCCCACCCGTTATACACCCCACCCATTATACACCCCACCCATTATACTCCACGCCCCTTATACACCCCACCCATTATACATCCCACCCATTATACACCCCACCCGTTATACACCACATCCAATATACACCACACCCATTATACACACCACCCATTATACACGCCCCCATTATACACCACACCCGTTATACACCCCACCCATTATACACCACGTCCATTATACACCCCACCCATTATACACCCCACCCATTATACACCCCACCCGTTATACACCCCACCCATTATACACCACACCCGTTATACACCCCACCCAATATACACCCCACCCATTATACACCCCACCCGTTATACACCCCACCCATTATAAACCACGTCCATTATACACCACACCCGTTATACACCCCACCCAATATACACCCCACCCATTATACACCACACCCGTTATACACCCCACCCAATATACACCCCACCCATTATACACCCCACCCGTTATACACCCCACCCAATATGCACCACACCCATTATACACCAGGCCCGTTAATCACCCCACCCATCATAGACCCCATCCGTTATACACCCCACCCATTATACACCCCACTCATTATAAACCCCACCCATTATACACCACACCCATTATACACCCACCCGTTATACAGCCTGTTGTGTATGTACCTTTAAGAGAAGAACTGATTCTATACTGCAGTACCGGCAGTGACCATCCCTGTATATAAAGCCATAGCAGGCTTCTGTACTTCAGTCTTGTTACCCTCTGTTCAGTAAATACCTGTTATTATTGTTCTCCTGCAGTCCGTGTATTATTGATACTCGGACACTACACTGGCGACGAACAGGTTCGAACTCACCTGCAGTACTGCATCACCTCACAGGGATCTTTCCCTGAGAAGAAGCTTCTTCGAGGTCGAAGTCAGAGCAACGGGCGTCGACCGCGGACAACCGCCCAAGGATCCATCGGAGTTCGGAGAGTTGCAGGAAAGGCTGTGGAGAGCTGGGCTTGGCTCCCCAGTCAAGGTGTTCCAGTAAATTGTGCTGGTAGCAGGTAGTGCGCTGACCCTTCCGGACTGCGGCGGGCTCGAGCTCGATCGAGCGGCTCTGCAAAGGGGCCATGCAGCGTCGTCGGGAGGAAAAGAGAGAGAGAGGGTGGAGCACACAGGGTGCAGTCGGTGCTCAAGAACCGGGCAGCGTAGCGAAAATAAATGAGGGGAAGGAAAAGTGAGATGCGCCGAAGCCGCGGGTCACCGCCATTACCCTGTAGAACGCTAGGAGCAGCGTGGCAGCAAGGGGAAGAAGGAAAAGCGCGGGAGGCGCCATTTTATTCCATTGGGGAAGAAGAAAAAGCACGGGAGGCGCCATTTTAAATCACACAAGATGCCGAAAAGTGCCAGTATCACTGCTTTCGACAACGAGGTAGAAGACTGGACCACGTATGTGGAAAGAATTGAAGTGTACTGCAAGGCAAATGAGGTGGCCGATGGAAAGAAGGCGTCGGTATTATTAAATTTGATGGGCGCGAGAACGTATGGCCTATTGCGGAATTTAATTACCCCAGCTAAACCAATGGAGAAAAGTTTTGAAGAGATTGTCAATATCTTACAGGAACATCTAAACACTACACCGCTGCTGATAGCAGAAAGATTCAAGTTCCATAAAAGAAACCAGCACAAAGATGAGAGCAATGCTGACTATCTTACGGAACTACGGAAGTTATCGAAGCACTGCCAGTTCGGAGCAGGACTGGCAGACACCTTACGGGATAAGTTTGTCTGCGGGCTCAAGAGTGAAGGAACCCAGAAACGACTACTTTCGGAAAAGGACCTGACGCTAGAACAGGCTTTCAGCGTGGCAGTATCCTACGAAGCAGCAGCACGGGGAGCTGCGGAAATACAACAGAAACCACAAGAATACAGCGCTAATGAAATGGCGTACGGAGCAGAAAAGTGCTATCGCTGCAGCAGAACAACCCATGATCAAAAGGACTGCTGGTTTAAGGACAAAGTATGCAGGCAATGTGGAAAAATGGGACACATAGCAAGAGTCTGCAGGTCGGGAAAGAAAACCAACACTACAAGAACTACTAAGGAAAAGTACAAGAAAGTAAAGAAATTGAAAGACAGTAGTTCGGAAGAGCAGGAGAGTGATAATGGCTCCGGGAGCAGGAGATAAGTTGTCTAAAGTTACACAACGTGATCGCAAAGGAGGATCACCAAACCATTTGGGTCACCCTCATGATAGCAGGGTCCCCAGTAAAGATGGAGTTGGACACAGGATCAGCCCTAACTGTCATGAATCGACGAGACTATGAGTGGCTATTCTCACACATACCCTTGAAGGATACGTCCATTGTATTGAAGACATACACGGGGCAAAAAGTCTACCCCAGAGGAAAAATAAGGGTGCCAGTTAAATACAACGGCAAGGAAACACAGAAACTGTATCTATATATACTACAAGATGGAGGACCACCATTATTGGGACATGAATGGATCCAGAAAATACAATTGGATTGGCATTCCATTCAGGTGCTAATTGTGACTGACAAAAAGGATGATGACGTCACACCTGGACGACTGTCAAAAATTCTAACTGACGCGAAAGAGGTGTTCCAACAAGGACTTGGGACGCTAAAAGGAGTAACGGCAACGATAAAAATCGAAGATAACGCAAACCCAAAATTTTTTAAGGCCAAACCGGTACCTTACTCGATCCACCCAGCTGTTGAAGCAGAGCTGGAGCGTCTGGAGCGTTCGGGTGTGCTGTCCAAGGTGGACTGGAGTGAGTGGGCCACACCCATCGTTCCTGTAGTGAAGAAATCATTGAGCAGCACGCCTGGGGAGCCGAAGAAGGTTCGCATCAGTGGGGACTTCAAGGTAACTGTGAACCCAGTCCTGCACACAGTACAATATCCACTTCCACGGATAGAAGATATTTTCGCCTCACTATCTGGAGGGAAACGCTTTACAAAGATTGATTTGGCCCAAGCGTATCTACAAATGGAGGTGGAAGAAGCATCTAGGAAATACCTCATGATAAACACTCACAAAGGCCTTTACCAGTACAATCGACTGGTATTCGGGGTAGCATTAGCCCCGGCTATTTGGCAGAGGGCAATGGAACAAGTCCTGCAAGGGATCCCGGGGACCCAGTGTTATTTGGACGACATCCTGGTTATGGGCGAAAATGACAGTGAACACCTTGCCAACCTGGAGCAGGTGCTCCCTAGATTACAGGAATATGGGCTACGAGCCAACCGCCCCAAATGCGAGTTCTTCAGGAGACAAATCTCGTATTGTGGCCACATGATTGATGAGGAAGGGTTGCATAAGTCGCCGGACAAGATTGAGGCTGTAGTCAAGGCTCCAGCACCGGAAAATGTGTCGCAACTGAGGTCGTTCCTCGGGTTGGTGAACTACTACCATAAGTTCTTGCCGAATTTATCTACAATTCTGCACCCACTGAACGCCCTGCTACAAACTGGAGTAATATGGAAATGGAGTGATGAGTGTAAGCGTGCCTTTCAGAAATGTAAATGCCTAATCACTTCAAAAGAAGTATTGGCCCACCACAATCCAACACTACCGATTCGGTTAGCATGTGATGCATCTCCCTACGTCATCGGAGCAGTGCTGTCACACAAACTCCATGACGGTTCAGTGAGGCCAATAGTCTTTGCGTCGCGCTCGTTAACCTCAGCCGAGCGTAACTACGCCCAGATTGACAGGGAGGCCCTCAGCCTGGTGTGGGGGGTGAAGAAGTTCAATCACTATCTGCACGGGCAGAAATTCACCCTACTGACTGATCATCAGCCCCTGGTCTCCATTTTTAACCCAAAGAAGGGCGTTCCGGTGATGACGGCGCAACGGCTGCAAAGATGGTCACTTTTTCTAGGGGCACATCAGTACGACATAGAGTACAAGGGTACGAAACAGCATGGAAACGCTGATGGGCTGTCACGCTTACCGTTGCCTACGGTAGAGGAAGCACCTGCAGTGGACCCTGTTGAGATATTCCATGCGACCATAGTCGAATGTCTACCTGTTACAAACTCAAGTATAGAGAAGGAAACACGAAATGACCCGACACTCTCTCGGGTCTATGATTTGACGGTGAAAGGATGGCCAGCACATGGTGACTCACTGTTGCCAGCATTCTCACCAAGGAGAGAACAGCTGTCAGTGTGCCGGGGGATCTTGATGTGTGGATCCCGAGTGGTAATTCCACCCAAGTTGAGAGATAGAGTGCTCAATGAGCTTCATGAGGATCATCTGGGAGGGGTAAAAATGAAGAGCCTAGCCAGGGCGTTTGTGTGGTAGCCGGGAATCGATAAAGAAATCGAGGATATGACCAAGAGATTCACAGGATGCCAGAAGGTCCAAAACGCTCCACCATAGGCCCCGCTACATCCATGGGAGTGGCCCTCATCTCCATGGCAACGGGTACACATTGATTTTGCTGGTCCATTTATGGACTCCATGTTCCTAATCGCCGTGGACGCCCATTCGAAATGGCCAGAGGTCATCAAAATGTCCTCCACCACCACGGAGAAAACTATTGCAGTCCTACGGACCACCTTCGCCAGGAGCGGCTTGCCAGAACAGATTTGCTCCGACAATGGGCCACAGTTTGTGTCCGAGGATTTCCGGAGGTTTCTGAGGAATAATGGGGTGAAACATTACACATCTGCCCCATATCATCCAGCCACAAATGGATTGGCTGAGAGGTTTGTTCAGACCTTTAAAATGGCAATAAAGGCGATGTATAACGACGACATACCACTACAACACAAGGTGGATAATTTCTTGTTTGCTAACCGGAATGCGACACATGCAGTCACCAACCAAGCTGCAGCCATAATGTTCTTCAACCGAAGGCTAAGATGTCGCCTGGATTTGCTCAAACCAAACATAAGACGAGATGTTGAGGATAAGCAATTCCAGCACATAAATGAGAAGCCAACCAGGAGCTTCAGGATAGGGCAACCAGTCTTGGCCCGTGACTACTGAACAGAAAAATGGCAGCCAGGAACGATATGCACACAGCAGGGACCACTAATGTACACAGTGGACGTTGGAGAGAGCATCGTGAGACGCTATGCTGATCAGATTCTAGAGTCACAGGAACAAGCCAAACCCATACCACGAGCAGGTGCACCTGATAATAAACCCAAAGTACAGATTGCGTCTGCCTCAGAAGCAGTGGTATTGGAAGCTGACGAACCAACCAATAACAATGAGCCAGAATCAACTCCACCGCAAGAACAGGATACTCGAGAAAGGCACTATCCAGTCAGGATCAGGAAGCCTCTTCAAAGACTGAACTTATAAATGATTATTTCAGTTGATGTATATAGTACAGCGAAAATTGTATTTGTAATTAGTTATTATTTAGTTGTTAAATGAATGTTATGTACTGTTTATCTAAAACGGGAGGAATTGTTGTGTATGTACCTTTAAGAGAAGACCTGATTCTATACTGCAGTACCGGCAGTGACCACCCCTGTATATAAAGCCACAGCAGGCTTCTGTACTTCAGTCTTAAGATACCTTCTGTTCAGTAAATACCTGTTATTATTGTTCTCCTGCAGTCCGTGTATTATTGACAATCGGACACTACACAGCCCACCCATTATACACCACACCCATTATACACCCCATCCATTATACACCCCACCCATTAGACACACCACCTGTTATACACCCCACCCATTATACACCCCACCCATTATACACACCACCCATTTTACACCCCACACATTATACACCGCGCCCATTATACACAACGCCCGTTGTACACCACACCCGTTATACACACCGCCCATTATACACCTCACGCATTATACACCCCGCCCATTATACACCCTACCCATTATACACCACACCCATTAGACACCCCATCCATTATACACCACACCCATTATACACACCGCCCGTTATACACACCGCCCGTTATACACCCCGTCCATTATTGTCCTCACCCATTATACACCCCATCCATTATACTCCCCACCCGTTATACACCCCACCCATTATACACCACACCCGTTATAGACCACACCCTATATACACCCCACCCATTATACTCCACGCCCGTTATACACCCCACCCATTATACACCCCGCCCGTTATACACCCCACCCGTTATACACCCCACCCGTTAAACACACCGTCCATTACATACCCCACCCATTATACACCCCTCCCGTTATACACCCCACCCAACATACACCCCACCCATTATACAGTCCACCCATTATACATCCCACCCATTATACACCCCACCCGTTATACATCCCACCCATTATACACCCCACCCGTTATACACCACAGCCATTATACACCACGCCCGTTATACACCCCACCCATGATACACCACAACCGTTAATCACCCCATCCATCATATACCACACCCGTTATACACCCCACCCATTATACACCACACCCATTATACACCACGCCCGTTATACACCACACCCATTATACACCACGCCCATTATACAGCCCACCCATTATACACACCACCCATTATACACAACACCCATTATACACCCCACCCATTATACACCACACCCGTTATACACCCGACCCATTATACACCCCACCCATTATACACCCCACCCATTATACACCACACCCATTATACACCCCACCCATTATACACCCCACCCATTATACACCCCACCCATTATACACCCCACCCATTATACAACCCACCCATTATACACCCCACCCGTTATACACCACACCCATTATACACCCCACCCATTATACACCCCACCCGTTATACACCACACCCATTATACACCCCACCCATTATACACCACACCCATTATACACCCCACCCATTATACAACCCACCCATTATACACCACACCCGTTATACACCCGACCCATTATACAACCCACCCATTATACACCCCACTTGTTATACACCATGCCCGTTATACACCCCACCCATTATACAGCCCACCCATTATACACTCCACCCGTTATACATCAGCCCATTATACACGACACCCATTATACACCCCACCCATTATACACACCAACCATTATACACCACACCCGTTATACACCCCACCCATTATACACCACACCCATTATACACACCAACCATTATACACCACACCCGTTATACACCCCACCCATTATACACACCCATTATACACACCAACCATTATACACCACACCCGTTATACACCCCACCCATTATACACCACACCCATTACAGACCCCACCCATTATACAACCCACCTGTTGTACACCCCACCTGTTATACACCCCACCCGTTATACACCACGCCCGTTATACACCCTGCCCATTATACACCACGCCCGTTATACACCCGGTCATAAATCTCATCATCGAGAAACTACCTATGAAATTTTACTGGACGACCAACTGGTGGCGCCATCCAAGGAGTATAAATACTCAGGCGTTGGCCCCAGCATGCCAGGGACATTTTGTAAAAGACAAGGAGCTAGTGGATTCAACTAGACTTCCATGTTCTGAAATAAGTTGATTAAAGCCTTGCTTTATGCTCAAACCAAGTGCGCAGTGAGTTTTATTACGTCACACCCCACCCGTTATACATCCCGCCCGTTATACACTACACCCATTATACACACCACGCCTGTTATACACCCCACATATTATACACACCACCCGTTATACACACCACCCGTTATACACACCGCCCGTTATACACACCGCCCGTTATACACACCGCCCGTTATACACACCGCCCGTTATACACACCGCCCGTTATACACACCGCCCGTTATACACCCCGCCCGTTATACACCACGCCCGTTATACAATCCACCCATTATATGCCATGCCCATTATACACCACGCCCGTTATATGCCCCCGTTATGCACCACACCCGTTATATACCCCACCCATTTTCCACCACGTCCATTATACACCATGCCCATTATACACCCCACCCGTTATATACCCCACCCATTATCCACCACGCCCGTTATACGCCATGCCCGTTATACACCACACCCGTTATACACCATGCCCGTTATACACCACGCCCATTATACACTATGCCCGTTATATGCCATGCCCGTTATACACCACGCCCGTTATACACCATGCACGTTATACGCCACGCCCGTTATACGCCCCGCCCATTATACACCCTGCCCGTTATACACCCTGCCTTTTATAGATCACACCCCTTAGACCCCAGTCCTGTTAAGAGCAGCAAGGGCTCTGAGTCCCCGGCCTTGCCATGTTCTTTGGCATTTTTGGCCCAACCTGCACCCCTCCAACTTTCCAGGCCTATGTTTTTTTTTTAAAGCACCTCTTCACTTGTGTTTTAAATAATACTAGACGAGTTACTGTGCAATAGGATACTTGTTCCAATTTCGCTCCGAGGCACACCTTAACTCACTTGCCATTGCAATACTTGTAAACAGTCAGGTTTACCTCAAAATGAAAAAACAATATTGAACTTGTGATTTATAATGTTCTGCTGGGACTGCAGTCTGCAGATTTTTAAGGCCTTTGTGTCTAACCTTATCTCATGTTGACTGAAAACAGCTTGTACCTTGGCACAATACTGTGGATGTTATGTCTACATCTAATTTGGAAGGGTGGTACATGTTTCAGTTGTGCCATGGTTTACATTGAACAATGTTCCTTAATGTATTTTACTGGCAAGGTCGATTCGGCTTGAATGCCAGTGTCGGGTTCATCTGGTTCCAGTATCACCGGATCGGAGGTAGATACTATGGGTATCTCTGCTTCATCATTAGGCGTATAGAGTTGTGGTGTAGGTTGTCCCTTTTCGGATGACTCTATGATCTGGTCAGCATGGCGCCTTATTATGCTTTCACCAATGTCCACGGTATACATCAGCGGTCCTAGTTGTGTGCAAATAGTTCCAGGCTGCCATTTCTCGGTACGGTAGTCCCGGGCCAAAACTTGTTGACCTATCTGGAAGGTTCTAGTTGGCCTTTCATTCATGCCTTGAAATTGCCGGTTCTCTACGTCCCTTCTGATGTTTGGCTTGATCAAATCCAGCCGGCATCTTAGTCTTCTATTGAAAAACATCATGGCGGGAGTTTGGTTTGTAACCACATGTGTTGCATTCCTGTATGCAAACAAGAAGTTATCTACCTTATGTTGTAGATTTATGTCTTCATTACCCATGGCCTTTATGGCCTTCTTGAAGGTCTGGACAAACCTTTCAGCTAATCCATTGGTGGCGGGATGGTATGGGGCGGACGTGTAGTGCTTAAGCCCATTGTTTTTTAAGAACTTCCTGAATTCTTTGGACACAAATTGCGGTCCATTATCAGAACAGATCTGTTCAGGCAGCCCATTCCTGGCAAATATGGTCTTTAATACTGTGATGGTTTTTTCCGTGGTGTTGGAGGACATCTTTATTACCTCCGGCCACTTGGAGTGTGCATCAACCGCGATTAAAAACATTGAGTCCATAAATGGACCAGCAAAGTCGATATGTACCCTTTGCCATGGAGATGAGGGCCACTCCCATGGATGCAGAGGGGCTTGTGGTGGGGCGTTTTGGACCTTCTGGCATCCTAGACAGCTCTTGGTCATTTCTTCTATGTCTCCATCGATACCGGCCACCACACAAACGCTCTGGCTAGGTTCTTCATTTTCACTCCACCCAGATGCCCCTCATGAAGCTCCTTTAGCACTTTATCCTGGGGTTTGGGTGGAATCACCACTCTGGATCCACACATCAAGGTTCCTCGGCACACTGACAGCTGTTCTCTTCTTTGCGAGAATGCTGGCAACAGTGGTTCGCCATGTGCTGGCCATCCCTTCACCGTTAAATCGTAGACTCGTGAGAGAGTCGGGTCATTTCTCGTTTCCTTTTCAATGGTAGAATTTGTTACTGGTAGACATTCTACTATGGTTGAGTGGAACATCGCCACTGGGTCCACTGTAGGTGCCTCTTCTACCATTGGCAACGGTAGGCGCGATAAACCGTCAGCATTCCCATGCTGTTTTGATCCTTTGTATTCTATGTCATATTGGTGTGCCCCTAGGAAAAGGGACCACCTCTGTAGCCTTTGCGCTGTCATAATGGGAACGCCCTTTTTAGGGTTGAATATGGAGACGAGGGGTTGATGGTCAGTCAACAAGGTAAATTTTTGTCCGTGTAGGTAATGGTTGAATTTCTTCACTCCCCACACCAGGCTGAGTACTTCCCTGTCGATCCGGGCATAGTTACGCTCAGCTGAGTTCAATGAGCGTGACACAAAAGCTATCGGCCGCTCCGAGCCATCAGGGAATCTATGCGATAATACCACTCCTACGCCGTAAGGGGATGCATCGCACGCCAGTCTGATTGGCAGTGATGGGTTGTAATGAGCCAACACTTCCTTGGACGTGATCAAGCCTTTGCATTTATGGAAGGCACGTTTACAGTCTTCGCTCCATTTCCAAATTACTCCCGTTTGTAGCAGTGCGTTAAGAGGGTGCAGAACAGTTGACAAGTTCGGTAAACATTTATGATAGTAATTTATCAATCCCAGGAACGACCTTCATTGTGAGACATTTTCAGGTGCTGGGGCTTTTATGACCGCTTCAATTTTTTCAGGTGACTTATGCAACCCTTCTTCGTTAATTATATGGCCACAATATGATATTTGTTTCTGGAAAAATTCACACTTGGGGCGATTTGCTCGTAGACCCCGTTCTCTCAGCCCAGTGAGCACCTGCTCCAAATTGGCAAGGTGCTCATTGTCGTTTTCTTCTGTTGCAAGGATGTCGTCTAGGTAGCATTGAGTCCCCGGAATCCCTTGCAGGACTTGCTCCATAGCTCTTTGCCAGATAGCTGGAGCTGATGCTACTCCAAAAACCAGTCGATTGTACTGGTACAGGCCTTTGTGTGTGTTTATCGTGAGATACTTTTTAGAGGCCTCCTCAACCTCCATCTGTAGATATGCCCGTGCCAAGTCAATTTTGGTGAAACGTTTCCCTCCGGATAGTGAGGCGAAAATATCTTCTATCCTTGGAAGAGGATACTGTATTGTGTGAAGGACCGGGTTTACAGTCACCTTGAAGTCCCCACAGATGCAAATTTTTCTCTGTTCTTCAGATTTATCATTATTCAACGTTTTCTTCATGACCGGGATGATGGGTGTTGCCCACTCGCTCCAATCTACCTTGGATAACATGCCTGCTTTTTCCAAATTCTCCAGCTCTGCCTCGACTGCTGGACGAATTGCGTATGGCACCGGCCTTGCCTTAAAAAACTTGGGAATTGCCGCATCTTCCACTTTTATTGAGGCGGTGACGCCTTTCAAGGTTCCTAGTTCCTGTTGAAACACTTCTTTGGCGTTAGCCAAGATGTCTTTTAATCGTTCAGGTATGACGTCATCATCATTTTTTTTCTTACTGGTCACCGTCAGTGCCTGAATGGAGTGCCAGTCTAAACGTATCTTCCTGATCCATTCACGTCCCAACAACGGTGGACCACCATCTTGCAGAACGTATAAATACAACTTCTGTATTTCCTTGCCGTTGTATACAACAGGCACCCTTATTTTCCCTCTGGGGTATACTTTCTGCCCCGTACATGTCTTCAAGATAATGGATGTGTCTTTCAAAGGTATATGCGGAAATAGCCACTTGTAATCCCGTCGACTTATGACAGTCAGAGTTGATCCTGTATCTAGCTCCATTTTAACTGGGGACCCCGCTATCGTGAGGGTAACCCAAATGGTCTGGTAATCTTCTTTGGCAATTACATTATGTAATTTGAGACAGCTTAGTCTCTTGTTTCCGGAGTCGCTATCGCTCTTCTGGTCTTCAGAGCTGCTGTCCGTCATCATTTGTACCTTTCTGTACTTTTCCTTATTGATTTTTTTTCTGTCAGTGGATTTTTTTTTCCAGATCGGCATACACGTGCAATGTGTCCCATCTTTTCACATTGCCTGCATGCTTTGTCCTTGAACCAGCAGTCCCTCTGGTCATGGGTGGATCTGCCGCAGCGATAACATCCCTCGAAACCCCTTGTCATTTCATGGGTGCCGAAGTCCTGTGGCTTTTGCTGTATCTCTGCAGCTCCTCTTGCTGCTGCTTCGTATGATTCAGCCACACGGAAAGCCTTGTCCAGTGTCAAATCTTTCTCAGAAAGTAGCCTTTTCTGTGTTCCTTCACTTAGGAGACCGCAGACGAATTTGTCTCGTAGAGAATCTGCCGGTCCTGCCCCGAATTGGCAGTGCTTGACAGCTTTCTTAATTCGGTGAGGTAATCAGCGTTACTTTCATTCTTGTGCTGATTCCTCCTGAAGAATTTGAATCGTTCCGCTATCAGCAGCGGTGTTGGGTTTAAGTGCTCCTGTAGGGTATCAACAATCTCCTTAAAATTCTTGTCCATCGGTTTGGCTGGAGTGATTACGTTTCGTAACAGCCCGTATGTCCTTGCGCCCATCAGATTTAGAAGTACCGATGCCTTTTTATCATCCTTTACTTCATTCGCTGTGCAATATACCTCCACTCTTTCCACATATGTGGTCCAATCCTCTATATCACTATCGAAAGCAGTAATATTGCCAGTCTTAGGCATCCTGAAAATCAAAAATGGCGCCTCCGGCGCTTTCCTTTCTTCCCTGCCAAGAAAAAATGGCGCCTCCCACGCTTTCCTGCCGCTGCTGCTGCTGACAACACTGTTCTCCACGTTTTTTATTTACACAGATATTTTTAATAGTTGGAGACTCGTTCCCGCCGGAGTCTCTGGGACTTTTCCCTCCCTCTGCTTGGTCCGAATGCCGACCTGCTTTGCAGCGCCGGCCGTCTCCCGAGTGCTCCACCCTCCGTCTCTCTTTGCCTCTGCCTTCCGACTCGCTGCTCGGCCCCGCTGCAGAGCCACCCGATCGAGCCCCAACCCGCCACCCAGGAAGGACTAGTGCAGTACCTGCCACCAGCCCGGCTAGCTGGTGAAACCGCAGTTTTTTTCTTGTTTTTTTCTTCGACCTTCGTCTGAGGAATCGATCTCCTTGAGGTGCTGCCGAATTGCAGGTAAGTCCGTTTCCAATTCGTCGCCACTGTTGTATCCGTGTGTTAATGGAGACACGGAATGCAGGAGTTGGTTTAACAGGTGTTTACTGAACAAAGTCTGGAGGTGAACTAAAAGATACAAGATGCTATACAGGTTTATATACCCGAGTGGTCACTACCGGTATTACAGTACACAGGGGCTCTTAAAGGTACATACACTACAATTATCGCCGAAGGAGGTTGGGGGCAGGGGGTTGGGGAGGAGCCTGGGGCAGTGGCAGTCCACAGTATTCTTGTGGAGCCCAGAGGAACATTTTTTCAGTGAGCACGTTGCCGAGTTTGCCCCAAGATTATAATCGATGTTACAATGGAGATAATTTTGACTTTAGCCGATAGTGTAAAACAAGCGATAATGTCCATTTTTGAAAATCAGGAGAGATATGTAATGGGTGGCTGATCCGATCTCAGCTGGTTTACAATGTGTGGAAAGGGGAAAAATTAAGTCTTAAATATAAAGTAATTCCTATAAAAAAAACTTTCACAAATGGTCCATATAATGTGATTTCTACAACTTTCATTATTGCTGAGTGTATTCTGAATATATTGGCTCCTATGCACTCACGAAACACAGACCTCTAAGAAAACCATTTGTAGTTTATACACACAGAGACAATCACATCTATTACTTAAATAACATAATGGCTATAGCATTTGTTTACTTTAATTCCTTATTCAGCATTGTCTCTTTCTATTTTTGGTTACTCTGTGATTAATATTAGTAGTTATGACTAGAAATATGAACCAGACACACAAGAATCAGCTGCTGAATGAGCAATAACTATTTTAGGCATCGCCTCAATGGGCACTTTTTCCTGCTTTGTTCAAATATATTTTCAGATTATTAGCAAACTGAAGGCGAATAATACTTTAACAGACCTCCATTAGTTCCTGATTGCACAATTGTGTCCTCTCTAAGAAACAGATTTGAATGATTTCTATGCTACTGTCCTCATTGAAGTTATTGACATGGCATCCTACATAAATCCAATTTTTTTTCTGTCCTCTACTTCAGTGAGGCACTCATTCTGTGGCATGGCTCTGCGGTAATGACATCTTCTGGTGCTTAAATATTTTTCTTACGCGGACAAAGGGCAGAGTGCCCAAATGCAGCTGACATGCTGCTGGCCTATATAAGATCAGCTAACTCAGCACAGACCAGGGATTGGTCTTAGGACCTTCCTGCTCTCTATGGGTCAGGAGCATACCGTCATTGCAGATTGGGGGGCGGGGGGGGGGGCGGCGGCTGGTGGTGGTGGGAACATTTCCTCTGTGTGTATATGTAACAAAATCATAAACCCATTTATAAAAATTATTACAATTTTGTTATACAGTTTCACAAAGTGCCCAGAGGAAAGGTTACCCCATCCACACATCGTGCATTTACCCACTGACTCATCATGGTGGGAAGGTAATTATGAAAGCTAATAAAGAATTTTCCATGCTGGTAACTATTGCCATTATGATAAAACAAACTCTTCAATTATTATACTATATATAAATGATATAATTTAAACAAAATAAGGTCACCTGCTATGTAAAGAGTGGAGAATAGTGGGTACCTAGGTTCTTCCACAAGAGACGAAGATTTTCATGGCTCAGTCAGGGGAGCAAGTTAGGCAATCCACTGTTCCCCATTGTGCACTGGTTTGTACTCTACCAAAGTAGAACTATGTTCAAATTCGTTCTATTTGACACATACTTACCATATGTAGACATAGATCTTTTTAATGCTACTTTAAAATAGCTCTCCTCAGAGAATTACTGCATCTCACACCTGTTAGCTGTTTTCAGGCATTTTAAGGACCTTGAATTACACACAGTGAAATATCAGATGTAGTGTGAGATTTTAAGGAATCAGTGAGAAAACAAATGTGGCAGCTGATAATGTCACGAGCAGTGTGAAATAAAGAATAGATTTGCCTTCCAAAGCTAGGCTTTATTAACTTTAAAATCAGCAGCATATCTTTCCACATCCAGTCCCAACTAAGCTAGAAAAGGACTGAATTTAAGGTAACCACAACACATCATGTGATCATCAACTACCAATGAGATTACAACAGATATCCCAAGGCAGTTAACAAACAACGAATCACAATACTTTTACTAATCAAGGAATAATCACCACATTCACCCTTCCTTTTAAAATATACTCCAACCTAATAACTTTTACAATTTACAATTTACAATTAATTATTTACAACTAAACTATGCACGAGAATAAAACTATTTACATAACACAATACTAAATGAACAACAAATAATAACATTACGCATAAGTATTAAGTATCTCTCAACTAAAACAATATACTATAATATTTCAACAATTTTTAAAACATTACTATCAATTTAAAAGTCCATTTTCAATCGGTCGACCGGATATCTTGTTCATGTGGACCTTCTTAACCTTGGTGAAATTCCTTGCCCTCCCACGCCAGAAGGCACAGAAGTATCTTCAACAGGAAGGCTATCCATATCCCGATTCTCAACGGTTTCCGGATTAGAAATCCCATCAGAAGATGAACTAGGACGGTCATAAACATCTATCAAAGGCTGACTAATAGAAGTATGATTATCTGCAATCGGATTGGAAATATTCGTAGTATCTGTAACAGCATCCACATTATCCGAATCATAACCATTATTAATATTCTCAGAAGAGGGCTGGCCCCCACAAGGAGCCAAGTCTTTAATTGAAACAGTACTTTCTTTCCCATCTTGGAATCGAATATGAGCATATTGGGAATTTGCCTCCAACAGCTCCACCTCCTCCACCAAGGGGTCATATTTTGACAATCTAACATGACGTCGAAGCAACACAGGTCCCTGCATAGTAAGCCATGAAGGTACCGAATATCCCGTAGTAGATCTCCGCGGATAGTTAAAGAGCCTTTCATGGGGGGTCACATTAGTAGCCGTTGAAAGCAATGATCTAATGGAATGCAGGGCATCAGGCAGCACCATTTCCCACTGTGTATTCTTAAGGTTCCGGGATGTCAACGCCAACATAACTGCCTTCCAGATCACCCCATTGTATCATTCACACTGTCCATTACCCTGGGGATTATACGGGGTAGTTCGACTAGTAGAAATTCCCCGACTCTGAAGGTATTCCTTCAACTGGGAAGACATAAAAGAACTTCCCTGATCCGAATGGATATACGCAGGCATCCCAAAGATGACAAAAAGTTGAGTCAAACATTTAATAACTGTAGCAGCTGATACATCTGCACAAGGAAAAGCAAAAGGGAACCTTGAAAACTCATCCACAACAGTAAATATATATCGGTTTTGAGTAGTTGAAGGAAGAGGTCCCTTAAAATCAACACTCAAACGTTCAAAAGGAGAAGTAGCCTTTATAAGATGAGCTCGTTGAGGCTTAAAGAAATTCGGTTTACACCAAGCACAGATAGAACATGATGAAGTCATCTGCTTGACGTCTTCAACTGAAAAAGGCAAGTTCTTACTGCGTACAAAGTGTATCATCCTCGTAACCCCAGGATGACATAAGGCATTGTGAAGATTAATAAGTGTATCTCCGTGAATCACAGAACAATAAGCCCTCGACAGTGCATCAGCAGCAACATTATCCTTCCCCGGACGATAAACTATGTCAAAATGGTAACATGCCAACTCAATCCTCCATCCCATTATTTTATCATTTTTAATCTTTCCAAAATGTTTAACATCAAACATAAAGGACACAGATTTTTGATCAGTTACCAACGTGAAATGTCGCCCCGATAAATAATGTCTCCATTTACGCAATGCTTCTACTATTGCGTATGCCTCTTTTTCTATTGAGGAATGTCTTTTTTCACTATTATTCAAAGTACGTGAGAAAAAGGCCAAAGGTCTTCCATTTTGGTTCAAAGTAGCCCCAATTGCAAAATCCGAAGCATCCATCTCAATCACAAAGGGAACCTGCTCATCAATGGAATGCACAACTGCTCCTCAAATATCCTTTTTAAAATTCTCAAAACATGTCCTGGCCTCCCATGATAGAGGATATGTCGTAACCCGAATAAGAGGCCGGATCTTCTGTGAAAAATTTGCAATCCAATTAGAATAATAAGAAAACAGTCCAACAACTCGTTGCAAAGCCTTAGAATTAGTAGGACAAGGTAAATCGATCAATGGTCGCAGACGTTCTGGATCTGGTTTAATCTTATTTCCCGAAATAATATACCCCAATAGATTTACCTCAGTAGTCGAAAAGATACATTTCTCTTTGTTAAAAGTTAAACCAACTTTTTCCGCAGCTTGAAGGAATCTTTTTAAATTAGAATCATGCTCCACCCTTGATTTGCCACACACTGTGATGTCATCTAAGTATGAAAAGGTGTCAGAGAGGGAGTTATCACTTATAAAAGCATCCATTGCCGTTGAAAACAAGCAACACCATTAGTAACACCAAATGGTATTCGGCAAAACTGATACAGCTTTCCACCAGCCTCAAAGGCCGTATATGGTTGATCCTTCTTAACAATAGGAATCTGATGATAAGCACTCTTTAAATCAATAGTGCTAAAAACTTTATACTGAGATACTTTATTGATAAGCTCATCAATCTTAGGCAAAGGGTACGCGTCTAATTGAGTATACCTATTAATAGTTTGGGAATAGTCTATCACCATTCGTTTCTTGTGTCTCTCATTAGTCGTCACAACTACCTGTGCTCGTCAAGGCGAACAACTAGGTTCAATGATTCCTTCCAATAAGAGACGTTGAACTTCAGAATTAATAAATTCTCTATCCTGACTACTATATCTTCTTGACTTGGTAGCAATTGGCTTACAATCCGACATCAAATTGGAAAAAAGTGATAATGGAGGAATAGATAAAGAGGTTAATCCACAAATAGATAAAGGTGGCTTAGTCCCTCCAAATGAAAGACTAAGAGACTCGTGTAACTGAAGCACATCATGTCCAATCAAAATATCCGCACAGAGATTAGGCAAAACAGATAGGCGTGTATCACTATATGTATTACCTAGAAGAACCATTTTCACAAAGCAACAACCAGCTATTTGTGAAGTAAGGGTCGTCTGAGCCATACACACCTGATACATAACAGGCAAAATTTTCAAATGCTTCTCCTTCACAAACTGAAGACTTATAAAACTCTCAGTACTGCCCGTATCTATAAGGGCCTTCACTTCCAACCCATTAACTTGAGCCGTAACTATAGCTTTGTTTAGGCCATGAGCAAATGCAGCAGAAATTGATGCAATAAATGCCCTATCTAAAGGCTGAATAGTCACAGAAGAGGTAGTGGAGGAAGACCCTCCCACACCAGGAGAAGGGAAGGTAATTGAACCTGATGATTTGCACACACGTGCATAATGACCTCTCTTGCCGCATTTACTACACACAGCCTCCCGAGCAGGACACTTCAGACGAGGGTGCCGGATATTCCCACAAAAATAACACTTCTGAATCCTAGAGGCAACGGCCGCCGAAATAGAAACTGTTTCAAAATCTAGTAAACCACTCCCATTAAGTCCACATAATTCCTTTTCATCCGAAACTGCCGAAACCATAGTCGCAGGCCGATTAAAAAGAGCATAAGAATCCGAACTTCTCTGAGCCACATCCAATGTAGAAGCTTGCTCAAAAGCACTTTTAAGATCCAGAGTCTTATTTTCTAACAACCGCTGACGAATTGATCTAGACAATAATCCATTAATAAAAGCATCCCGTACCGATTCGTCCTTATATTCTTCAGCCGTCACAGCCTTATAATTACAGTCAACACTAAGGCACCGAAGTGCTTGTAAATAAGTATCCAAAGATTCTCCCACCTGCTGCCTACGGGCAGATAGAAGATGACGTGCAAATACCTCATTCTTTGGTTTAACAAAAATCTTTTCCAATGTAGAAATAGCCTCTTCATAAGTTTTACAGTGCAAAATATATTTATATACATCCGGGTCAATGAAGTTGATCAGCATATTCAGCTTATTTAGAGCCTCTTGATCCAACACGCCCAAAAAGTTTTTAAATGTACAATACCAATGTTTCCATTTATCATCCACTCCAGCAGAATTGGGGTCAGCCTTGAATCGTTCTGGTTGAAGATATCGCTCCATTCTAACATAAAGTTAACAAATTGAAATAAAGAATAGATTTGCCTTCCAAAGCTAGGCTTTATTAACTTTAAAATCAGCAGCATATCTTTCCACATCCAGTCCCAACTAAGCTAGAAAAGGACTGAATTTAAGGTAGCCACAACACATCATGTGATCATCAACTACCAATGAGATTACAACACATATCCCAAGGCAGTTAACAAACAACGAATCACAATACTTTTACTAATCAAGGAATAATCACCACACAGTGTCTTTAAAAATGCATGAACTCCTCTCTTATTACCTTTGTACAATGCTCTACTAAATAAATCTGAAGTGAGAGTGCCACAGCAGTAATATGCTTTCAGAGCTGAAATGTGCTTGATGAAAATCATATGCCTCTGTCCAACAAAGGGAGAACATTTTTTGGAACTGATTGTTCTAAGTCTTTAATCAGTTAAACAGGTCTCATAAGCCATGCTGGTTCTCTTTGTCCATGCATCATATAGTTGAATTTGTTGATATTTCTGGCAAAGCAAAAATATTTTACCAATACAAATTGAATTTTGCCATGATGCACTTTTTGTTGTGTGCCAGGGAAGAGAGGATACAGATGAACTTAAGCTCAGATGTAGATGTCTTCATAGGTAGAGCAGCTGCTATACTGCACAATGTCCCACTAGCTAATGGAATACCGATAGCACACGTGATAAAAATGTCATTTAAAAAATCACATTACAATCGCCCCAGTGAGGCGATTTTTCTAATTCATTATTTCATTTGAAACTAGTTAGAACATTTTCAGTCGAGAGTAGATAGCCATAGTATCTGTGCAGCACTACACAAGGCAATTCTCTGCAACAGCCTCTGGAATTTTGGTGCACTGATGCAAAAGAGTACCACAAATCCACTGTAATTAGATTTTCACATGCACACTATTGGTTAAAACAACTCAAAGAGCGCTTCAGTGTATTCTGACACAGTGTATTGGTGTGAGGGCCAACATAACATGATTTTTTTTTAAAGTCTACCGTATTCCACCATAAACTAGAGCACTGCCTATCCCTGTTACCTGACGACCCAGGCTTTCATGCCATTTTACATTGGATGACATAGTCTAGTGTAGTTGGGGGTTCAAGTTGTGAAGGGAGATTCACAGAGCTAAAAGTTCACTCGGGAAATGGAGATTCCAAGGGATATGATCCACAACTTTAAAATTCTCAGAGGCATGGATCATGTAAATACAATCAGGTTACTTAATGGAACCTAAAGCTAGAGCATCTGATTGCCAAATAAGCAAACCTCGAGCATGAAGGGAGACAATAAGAAACTTTTGAAAGAAGAGTAGTGGATATGTAAAACAGACTAGCAACAAAAACAATTATTGTTTTGTTGATTTAATTCTTCAAAAATAATGTGGAAAGTAAAATTCTGCCAGAGAACAGAAGGGTGTCAAAAGTGGCACCCCTCTTCAAAAAATGAGACAGGGATAATCCAGGAAATTATCAACCAATTAGTCAATGGAAATAAAAATGGAGAGATGTAAAATGGCAGACCCACTATCACCCACTTTACACTATCGCACTAAATCAAAATGACCCCCCACAAGACTTTATGGCCTCTATGAATAAGATTGCCAATTTATATCAAGTTGTTAGTGGCCAATGCCCACTTAGAACTGGGTTAAGAGTGCCTTTAATGAGAGAGAGATTTAATCCCATCTGTGTCGACTGGATTCAATCTCAAATCCCAGAGGTGAAGGGACAGCTGCACTGAGAATGTGCGGGTATAAGTTCGTGCTCAGAAGCAGTTGCACTTTGTGCTTGTCGAGATGATTTGGACCATCTCCAGGATATTAGTTTATTTACTTGACATCATTGGGCACATCAACTAACTGCATCGGTATAAATAGAATACCTGGAGTCAATTAGTTCGTAGCATCAGAATTCAAAGCAGAATGTATCTCACCAAAGAGAATCAGGAGTTTTAAATAATTTAGGGTAGTCATGTGCCTTATGGTAATGATTCCAATTCTTTAAAAAGTGTAATCATCTTCATGTTCCATTGCTTAACTGTGAATTTTAAATATGATACCTTAATGAACATATATAATAATGAATTATCATATAGCTTTTATATGAATTGTTAATAAATTGGAATACCAATCATCTTAATTAGGACAGATTTTATACAGACATTGCTGTGCAGCAACATAATTTAATCACAGTTTTAGCTGGAATTAACATATTGCAGTAATCTAAGTACCCTTATTAAGGGTGGAAATGTTTCCAAAGGTAGGATGGCATTTGAAACTGTCACAAAACAGGGTGGAAACGTTCATCCATTGAGGATGGCGGTTACAAATTTCTAACATCTGTTTCTAATATTGAAAATGTGTTGCTGAAGATATCGGAAAAATACCAACTAAAGTGGGCTTGTTAATCCAACTGAAAAAGGTTATGTTTCAGTTTCTCATATGCTTAAGGGGTCTGTTGATCTGTCACTGATAGTAGAATTATATAAATTTATTATAGAAGGAGGCCATTTGGCCCATTATGTTTTTGCCAACTCTTAGTTAAAGCAATCCAAAATTAATCCCACTGCCCTCCTTCTCTTCGTCGCCTTGTTTAGCTTCCTCTGCTTCAAATATTTATCCACTTTTCCCTTGAATGGTGAAATGGTCTCTGTCTCAACTTCTCCATCTTGCAAAGCATTTCATGCCTAACAGCTCTCTGGATAAAGACATTTCTACTAAAGTCTCTCCTCATTCTCTTGTCACTACAATCTTAAATTGACAATCTGTCATTACTGATTCCTCAAGCTGAAAGCTAGTGCTAAGAGGATGAAGTCTTCACCAAACATAGTAACAGTACAATCTTCTATGCCAGGGTGAGTAACACGATATACTGATCTGTCCAATACTGAGTTACACATACTCATTCACCAAAACAATCTAGCAGCCATAAAAAATAGACTTGTACATTATTAGACTGGGTATGATAGCATAGTGGTTATGTTACTGGACTAGTAATCCCGAGGCCTGGCCTAATGATCGGGAGACATGAGTTCAAATCCCACGATGGCAGTTGGGGAATTTAAATTCAGTTAATTAAACAAAGCTAGTAATAGTATCAGTAATAGTAACCATGATTGTCATTCACTAATGTCCTTTAGGGAAGGAAAACTGCCATCCTTACCTGGTCTGGCCTACATGTGACTCCAAACCTGCAGTGATTGACTCTGAACTGCTCTCTGAAATGGCTTAGCAAACCACTCAGTTGTCTCAAGGGCAATTAAGGATGGGCAATAAATACTGGCTTTGCCCACATCCCATGAACAAATAATATAAAAAACTTTGTATTCGCTAAAGTGTGTAGAAAATCATAAGATAAAAAGAAAGGCATTGTCAGTGCCAGATTCACCCATTTGGCTTTCTGCCACCCCCTCCAGACTATTCAGATCAAACATATCCATGACAGCTTTTTCAGTTGAAAGCTAGATGTTGCTTGTTTATTTTCTAGATGTCATAGCATCTCTTCCTGATTTCTTGCTACCTTTTCCCAAAGGTAGACATGGCATTGATCCAACTGGTGATCTCCTCCTAGGCTTACTTGAAGTGCATTGTGCTTGCCCAGTCTCAGATGCACCCACATTTCCTGCCCCTTTTTCGGGCACTAAAAGGATGCCTAAGCTTCCTATATGGCAGATCATTACAGGCCAGAAGTGCACCACTCACCATATTGGTATAGGCAACAAAAATGGGTACCAAGGACCCACGCTTGCTGCAGACATCAAGGCCGCGATTTTCTCATCGGTGTCGGGATGGGTGTGGGTCAGCTGGTTTCCGGGTTCCAGTCCTGCCCCAGCTTCCTCCGTTTTGCAGATGTGATTTTCCTTTCATTGGCCTTGGTAAGCCCGGCAGGCTTACCGTTGATGACGTGTCATCTGCCAGTTTCCTTAAAGGGACCATGCATAATTTTATTTTGACAATTGATTTTTCAGTGTTTGACAGCATTGAGGTGCTGAAAATACTGACAATCACTGCACAAAGGTGAACTCTTGCACCCAGGCTCTCCAATGACTCCCTCTATATGCTTATGGAGGGAGTCACAGTACACAGGGAGGTTCTCTTCCCTTCCAAGGGATGAGACCTCCCCAGGTTACCTTGCCCCTCCACCCAACCCTCTCTATCTACTTTATCACTTCCCCATCTCATTAGCCACCTCTCACACTCACCCTCATTCTATTGCAAGCATACCAACTAACAACACACAAGGGTGGGCACTTGAGGGGTTTAGCCAATGTCCATTTGAAGTTTCGGTTAATGTGTTGTCATACAGTGCAATCTCTTTTTCAAATAGTGCCCCTTATTGGACAGATCTGAGCGCACATTGAGAAGTGTCTTACTGAGTTCCAGTGATTGTTCAGTCATAACTCCCCTGCCCCACTATAGTGATGTGAATGCATGGAATGGCTTGGACATTAAAGGGATGCTTCATGGTGCTGGTGTGGGATGGTGTCAACCTGGCGCATCATGCGGCAGCCAGGGTTTACAGCATCAAGTGAAGAAAGTCTGGCCATGGTGATGCCATTGCTGGCTTCCCGGCCAGCAATTTTGTCAGGGGCTGATGCCCTGTGTCCAGAGCAGCATCAGGTGATAGCGGCGAAGGTTGGAGATGAGATTGGTGATGTTGGTGTTGGGGATGATTGTGGAAGGATTCAGAGGACCAAGGTCTGATTGTTTCATTGGCTCTGAAGTTGCTGGAATAGATGGCAGCTGCAGGTGAGATGACAGAAGCGATCTGTTACTGGTGAGGGAGTTTCTCCCAATGAGGTGGCAATGGACATACAGTTGGATTTAAGAACTTGCAAGCTAAAGAAATCTGCATATGTATTAAAAATGCAGTAACCAACATTTTCTGTGCTCTGAAACTCATCATGTGCAACATGGCATCATTGACATCACTTCTGCAGCTGTCATCTTTTCACAAACATCAGAGCAGACTCATAACATGCCAAACTTACCTGGCATGTTGTGCTCCTAAAAAAAACAAGAATACTTCTTCTCTGTAAAAAGCACAAGCTCTATTGGCACCGATTGAACGCATTTATATAGTGCCTCTCATGACCTCAGGACATTCCGAAGCACTTTTCATCCAATGAAGTACTTTTGAAGTGTAGTAACTGTTGTAATGTAGGAAATGTTGTAATGTAATCTGAAAATGGTTGCTTTATCCAACGCCCTTGAGAGTTGTGAGAGTGGGGATTTATGATTCTGGCTATAGCTCATTTAGAAACTTGATATTATCAAAATATTGGACTTTAAAGTCTTTTCAAAATTGAAGTATGATCATTGAATAAAATGAAGCAATCTTGATTTTTAAACTGGGTTTATTTTGCCACAGCTGCTTTCAATTTTGTCAAATTAGCTGAAGTTCCTCTTGTTGCACAGAAATGTGAAACTGGCAGCAAAATCAATGGAGCATGCTATACTTAATCCTGGCACTCATAATCTATTGGGTGGTACATCTCAGCATAATTTCTGAGATCTGCCCACCCTGGCCCTCTGCTGCTGACAGGGCCGTGGGGTCAAGGGGACGTCCCTTTATTTGACTGCCAGTGGTGGGTGCCCATCCCACCACAGCAGCAATGCTGGATAATTTGATTCAGATGGCCTGGCCTGGCCTGGGGAGGGTGGGACGTTGTTGACCCACCCCAGAAACTAAACATAGTTGCCGCGAGTGGCCTCCTTATAAAGTAGGACATTTTAAAAATAAAAAATAAATCCCGAGTCCAATCTTTAGAAGTCCAGACCACGATTTCAGCCTGGTGGTCCATGCTTAGGGTATAGGAGCTCTGATGTTCGGCATCCTTGTTCCAGCCCCTGCACCTTATGGGATGGGGTAGGATGAGGTTCTGCCCACACGAGGCCATCCTGGAAAGTTTGCCAAAAGTTGGGGATCTGGCATAACCAGGTTACAGCCTAGTTTCTGGCCATTCCAGCATACTGCCGCAGAGATTGTGTCAGGAGTATGGCCATGGATTTTTGGAGCCATCATGGCCTCGATATTTACAGGGAAGGAGCAGGGGCGTCTGTCAGTGGCCGGGGAAACTCGTAAATACCGGAAACACAGAACTCCTGCTGAATTTAACGGAGTTCATTAGAATTGTTTTACTCCATTTACCACTCGGCACCCAGCCAGATTGAAAATCTCCCGTACAAGGCAGCACTCAGTGACTGCTGGGCTGGTCCCCGGCAACCAGGAAGATCGGGGGTCACGGGGGAAGGCTTAGAGTGTAACATAGAGGAGGGAGATTGGATGGTGGGTCGGAAGATCGCAGGGGGAGAGATAGGATCGCAGAGAGGGGGGTTTGGCTGATCGTGGGGGTTGAGTTCACAGGGAGGGGGGTTTGGAGATTGGGGGAGGTGGGAGAGATCGCGGGGGGAGTGGAGAGATAGAGATCACTGTGGTTCAGTCGATCACAGGGAGGCAGGTTTGCTTGGGGGGCTAGGGGAAGCACTCCTGGCACACAAGCAGTACTAGAATAGCGCTTACCTGCTGGGTCTGGCTGCACTTGCCTCCCTTTAGCTGTCGGATTTCTTGAGCCCCAGGAAACCCAGCCCACAGCAGTTAATTCCAAATTGCTGACAAAATCTGAGACATGCAGCCTCATTTAAATATTATAATTATGGGACCCGCTTCTCCGCCGTGGTTAAAATGGAAGTAGGCATGTTTGCGGTGGATTTGGGTTGGGTTTCCCATTTTTAACAATTTAACCACCTCCCCTATACTGTCCTGTCTAGCCCGGGGGGGTTAAAAATCCCTCCCGTGTCTCTGAAAGACAGTTTACTTAATGGTCCAGGGCACTGTAAGGATAGAGTGTTAATCATTTGTATTGTAAGAAGAATATAAGAAAAACAAAGATTATTCAGCCAATCCAATAATAAAACTGAACAATTAAGAATGATGTTTTAGAGTACTTTAAATAGTTTCCTTTACCCTGAGCCTTGACATTGATTCCTTGATTATTGCTCCCAGAACTTTTGAGGGTAGGAATTCTGAGTGTGTGGTACTCAGTGCTTGCTGCATTCTGCACTATTCTGGATGAAGAATGGCTTCTCTTCAATTAATATGACTTTTATCTAGATGTATTGACATGAATCTTGTCATTCATGTGGAAATGACTTACGAAATTATATTGGGCGACCTGCTGGTGGCGCTGTCCAGGGAGAGTATAAATACTCAGGCATGGGCCCAGCTTGCTCAGGACATTCTTGTTTAATACTTAGACCAAGTGCCTAGTAGTTTTCTTACGTCAATTTAATCAACTGGAACCCGCTCCACGCTCTGAGTGATTTGGGAACAGACAGCTACGATTCAAACTGTAGAAGGGAACTCGGATGTAGTAATCAATCCATTATGGAGAAACTACTCAGACCCGCCCGTCTCGACCTGGACCTGAAGTCACTTACAGCTGCTAAGGTATGGAAACACTGGTATCGTACCTTCAGCAACTTCCTCGAGGAGTGTGGTGAGAATGTTCCTAATAAGTTACGAATGCTTGGCAATTATGTATCCCCTCATGTGTTTGACTTTATCGAAGACGGTGTAGATTATGACTCCGCTATCCAAACACTACAGCAACTATATGTTAAGGCCCCAAACGAAATTTTTGCTCAGCACCTACTGGCCACAACTCGACAACAACCCAGGGTATCACTTGACGAATTCCTTCAAGAGCTTTGCAGGCTCAGCAAAGATTGTAACCTTAAAGCTGTCTCAGCTGAGCAGTACCGGGAGGAATTAATTTGTGACTCTTTTATTAACGGAATTGCTTCTCCCCTCATACGCCAGCGTCTGTTGGAAAATAAAACCCTCAGGTTACAAGCTGCCTATAACCAGGCATATTCTCTGGATTTAGCTCAAAAAAATTCAGATGCCTATTTTTACCATATGCACACACTGCTGCTACCAGTTTTAGTGACTCCCCCGGTAAGCCTCAAGCAGAAGCCCTCACTGATGATGACCCTACCCTGGCGGCATCGTGGCAATCTAAAAAGTGTTTCTTCTGTGGAGGTGCATTCCATTATGGGAAATTTTGTCCTGCTCGTAATGCAACCTGCAATCATTGCAGTAAGAAAGGCCACTTTTCTAAAGTATGCCGGTCAAGAGCCTCTACAAGTGTTGCAGCTGCTATCTATAAAACTGCTCCTCCTCCAAGAGCCACTACTATTGTTACAGCTGCTATCTATAAAACTGCTCCTCCCCCAAGAGCCACTACTATTGTTACAGCTGCTATCTATAAAACTGCTCCTCCCCCAAGAGGCACTACTTGTGTTACAGCTGCTATCTATAAAACTGCTCCTCCCCCAAGAGCCACTACTATTGTTACAGCTGCTATCTATAAAACTGCTCCACCCCCAAGAGGCACTACTTGTGTTACAGCTGCTATCTATAAAACTGCTCCACCCCCAAGAGCCACTACTAGTGTTACAGCTGTTTTTCCCCAAAGCCTATCCCATGCAGCCACGAGGGTTTCAGTAAATGGACACATTTTGAGAGCATTAATCGACTCATGTAGCTCTGGCAGCTTCATCAGTGAGCAGGCTGTCAGTGAGTTGAAACTGCATATTTACCCCTCGGACAGGGAAATTGTAATGGTTCTGACGACACTGACCACCAACTCTTCTGGCTTTTGTCTTGTTGACCTTATTCTCAATGGCCGCACTTATTTTTCCACCCAGCTCGGGGTGCTCAAAAACCTATGCAGTGATGTGCTCCTGGGACAGGATTTCCAGAAACAACACAAAAGACTCACTTTCGAGTTTGGAGGGCCAAAGCTGGAGCTTACTATTTCCAAAGTGCTGTTTTGTGCGCTTTTGGCGGCTTCGCTTGACGAGCCCTCCTTGTTTGCCAATCTTTCCCCCCGATGTAAGCCCATAGTCACTAAATCACTACGTTTCAGCCAAGATGATCTATCCTTTATCAAGGCAGAAATGTCTTGCCTTCTAGCTGATGGTATCATTGAGCCATGTTTATCTTCCTGGCGGGCTCAAGTCGTCGTTATTAAAAATCCTCTGAAGCAACACAAGAAACATCTTTGCATCGATTACTCGCAAACTATTAACCAGTATACCGACCTGGATGCCTACCCACTACCACGCATCGATGACATGGTCAATAACCTTGCCAACTACAGGGTATTTTCAACTTTTGACTTAAAGAGCACATACCATCATGTACCGTTAAAGGACTCTGACAAAAAGTATACGGCCTTTGAGGCCAATGATCAGCTTTACCAGTTTTGTTGCCTTCCATTTGGGGTCATCAATGGGGTGGCCGTCTTTCAATGGGCAATGGACAGCCTAGTCAAACAGGAGAACTTAACGGACACTTTTCCATATCTGGATAATATCACCATTGCTGGTCATGACCAGAAGGAGCATGATGCCAACCTCCAGAAATTTCCTGACGCTCTCCGTCATCGCAACTTAATCTTAAATGAGTCCAAATCTGTGAAATCAGTACCATCAGTCAACATCCTTGTCTACTGGGTGGGCAATGGTGTCATTAAACCAGATCTGGAGCGACTTTGTCCGCTTCAGGAGCTCCCTCCTCCTATGAATCTCGGCTCTCTTCATCGGGCCCTCGGCATGTTTGCCTATTATGCGAAGTAGATACCCCACTTTTCCGACAAGATCTAGCCCCTGCTTCACGCAAAGTAATTTCCGTTGGACGCGATAGCCATTTCAGCTTTCGACCTCCTCAAGCAACAACTGGAAAAAGCCACACTTCATTCCATCGATGAAAATCTCCCTTTTGTGGTCGAGTGCGATGCATTGGAGGAGGCGATCTCGGCTACCTTGAATCAAGGTGGTCGACCCGTTGCATTTCTGTCCAGAACTTTGCAGGGTAGCGAGCTCCATTAACCTCCTGTCGAGAAGGAGGCTATGATTATCATCGAAGCAGTACGTAAATGGAGTCATTTTCTCGCTCGTCGCCATTTCACGCTCATAACTGATCAGCGCTCTGTGGCCTTTATGCTGGATAACCGGAAACGCACTAAAGTCAAGAATAACAAAATACAGCTCTGGAGGATGGAATTGCCCGCCTTTGGCTGCACCATACATTATCGACCCGGCAAAGAGAATGTGGCCCCAGATACCCTCATGCGTGCATTCTGTTCTTCCATGTCAACTTCGACTCTTACGGATCTTCATACTAACTTGTGCCATCCTGGCGTTACTCATATGTTGCACTTTGTGTGATCTAAAAATTTCCCATTTTCTATGGAAGACGTGAAAATAACGTGCTCCTCCTGTAGAATTTGCGCAGAATTAAAACCGCAATTCTTCCATCCGTCGGTTGGCTCGCTCATACATGCTACACAGCCTATGCAGCGACTCAGCATTGACTTTAAAGGGCCATTGCCTTCCTCAACACGGAACACCTACTTGCTTACTATGGTGGACGAATATTCACGCTTTCCCTTTGCTTTCCCCTGTCCCAATATGCTTACTTACACAGTGATCAAATACCTCGATCAGGTCTTTTCCCTTTGCGGTATGGCCAATTTCATCCACTCTGATTGGGGTCCCTCCTTCATGTCAAGCGAACTCAAAAGTTATCTTTCCCAACGGGGAATCGCCACAAGTAAAACAACACCGTATCATCCTATTGGAAACGGACAGGTTGAGAGACACAACGCCATCGTTTGGAATGCTGTTCGTCTTGCGCTGAGGTCACACAACCTATCAGACCAGCAGTGGGAAACGGTGCTCCCTGACGCGTTGCATTCCATCAGGTCTCTTCTTTCTATATCCACCAACGCTACTCCTCACGAACGATTCTTCGGCTTCCAGCGTCGCTCCACTCATGGGACGTCCCTACCATCATGGTTGGCAGCTCCTGGCCCCATGCTGCTCCAAAGATTCGTCCGATCCTCTAAGAGTGATCCCCTCGTCGACGAAGTGGAACTGATGGATGTCAATCCCATGTACACGCACATGCGGTACCCTGATGGCCGGGAATCCACAGTGTCACTTCAGGATCTGGCTCTCTGCCCAACCGGTCCCACGGACCCAATCAATAATGGGATCTGTATTAATGACGCCGATACCCTGCGCTCCTCTGAGGATGACGCCCTACCCGGGACGTCAAGGGATCTGCCAGCTATTCCGCCGGATCAACCCGGGGAACAGAGCGCTCCCCATGGGATGGCCACCCGAAGCCAGGATGCCGGTCAGTCACCGACTACTGAGCAGGGTGAAGCCAGCTCTGCGCCTGTGGGGGCCCACACCCGGAGCCACGATCTCCCCAGTCCCCCTCAGGTCGATCAAGGTGACACAGACTCTGCCAGCCTGCTGGTACGAACCAAGTGACCCAGGGACCAAAACTTGGTCCGAGGAGACGTGCCTTCCGGCCTCCAATGGAGATCTAAATGACTGCATCTATTCTTAGTCCGATTAATTCGGTAGAAGGAAGCTGCCGGACTTCCAATCTTTCAGGCGGGAAGAATGACATGAATCTTGTCATTCTTGTGGAAATGACTTATGAAATGATACTGGGCGGCCTGCTGGTGGCGCTTTCCAGGGAGAGTATAAATACTTGGCCATGGGCCCAGCTTGCTCAGGACATTCTTTAACAGGAACTAGTGAAGGACACAACTAGATCTCCATGTTGAAAAACAGTTGATTAAAGCCTTGTTTAATACTTAGACCAAGTGCCTAGTAGTTTTCTTATGTTATGTATCTTGATATATAATAAAAATAAAATACAACAATTGTACCTTTAGTATTCAAAACCAAAATGAGACTAAACTGGTAAACTGTCTGCACTTCACACGTAGTAGAAGAGACTGCACTCTTTGAAACTTGAAAATGTTGTCAAAGTTCCAATTAGGTACCCAAAGACCAGCAACACATGATGACGACAACATCAGATTAATACCATATAATAAATTAATCTGATCACCATATAACCTAGAAAGAATTATTTCTAAATACTCAAATCGTAAACCTACTCTTCTGGAAGATGTTAGTACATGTCTTTAATTACCTTTGGGAGCACTTTTTAAAAATGTAATGCATATCACCTGTATGACAAGCGACATTCCCTGTTTTCTCACTTGGGGACTTACCATGTTGAGTCCTTTAGGTGGAAACAAACTGCTCAGATAATGTATCTAACTCATCGATCTTCAGGCAGTTGCCACCGTGCTGGGTGAGGGTGGCAGGTGGTGGTGGTGGGCGGTTGGGTGGGGGGGGGGCATGAGTCCCAGCCACAACTGAATTTTTAACTGCATTATTGCACAAGGGTCAGCTAGGTACAGGAACAGTGCTCAACATAAATGAAGGGTGAATAAACATGGACACACCAGATAAATCCCCCAAACTGGTCTTTTCCATGTGCATGCTAGCTAGCATAATGGAACATTTCCTGTCAGATTTTTTAAAGCCAGTGCTCCAAAGTACGTTGGATTGAAATGACTCCTGTCCTCTTCCCCCATCAAATATTGTTTTTCTTAATGCATTACTAACTATAGTGAGTCCTGCCTTAAAGGCCCATGAGATCATTCCCTGAGGTGGTGATTATAGATAAGTTTCAATGTATAGATTTGCCATTTTCAAACTCTTTTGTTTTAAGTGTTGTGCTTTAAAGATTATTGTGCTTAAGGCTTTTACTCATACAGTGCTTGGGTGTATCAGAAGTATTTGAGCTATCAGATTCCATAATCCCTTGTGGGACTTGATCTCATTTCATTATCTGATAAAACAGATGATCACAATACCACTGGATTAACTGCCCATCCTCCTGGTGCCTTGCATCCTGATATTTCTAATCACAGGGATTTAAGAATCTATTACTGGATAAGAATCCAGCTGCAATTTGGTCCCAGAGAAGCTCAGCAAATAGGAGAATGCAGGTATGCTAAAAGCAGAAGAATAATGGGAGGCATTCTACAAGGCAGTGATGAGGTCTGATAACTTGTCAAGTCTGATTGGTAGATAATCCTTTTGGATTTTCTAAAAAGCTGCTGCAGGCAACAGGGATCTTTCTAATACGCTACTCATTTCTGAAACAAGGCCCACGGTGTCAGAAAACCACCTTTGCATTTTCTCAGACCTACGTTGAAGTACATTCCTTTCTACAACACCATGCACACAATGTCTTAGCTAAGGATAGGCCGACAGCAAGAGTCTACAGCAGTTCTGAGCATATGGGAAAGGTCAGTCCAAAAAAATCCCCAAAAGCAGGGAGCGAGTAAACCTACATAATCTTCTGCCCTTTGCCAGAATCTTTGTGCAACTGGACCTTCAGAATGGGCTTTAGTCACCATAGTTACCAGTGAGTTGATGGCTCCAGTTGTCAGCTGTAAGTTAAAACATTTGTGAATTAAAAGTCAGGGGTAGATATGCTCAATTTTGTTGAATCAAAATCTTGAAGCTCTGGAGCAAATCTATTTTATTTTTATGTTATGTTACCACATCCTAAAAACAGAAGAATAATGGGAGGCTATCTACAAGGCAGTGATGAGGTCTGATAACTTGTCAAGTCTGATTGGTAGATTAGTTCCACTCGCAACAGGTTCATTTATGGCTCTCTCTCCATCTCCATGGAAAAGAAAATCAGGAACAGTGTAAAACAGGCAGCTGATTCGCTAAGAGACAGTTTCGGCTGCTGGTGCAGAATAGTTCCATATTGTCTGAGAATAGCAGTTCATTACATGTAATGAATATCTAACAGCAAATCACAATTCACCTGAAATTATGAACCTTTGACACTTCTCAAGCAGCTAAATAGCCACTTAGCAACAATGGGCAGGATTTTAACTCAGGTGAGGGATGGTGTCGTGTTATCCGCATTTTGTGTTATCCACCCGAATCTAAATGGATGTGGGAGACTGATGCAATTTTAACTTAATTGTCCAATTGATTTCCAACGTGTGGGAACCCTTGGCAAATGGGTTTTTCATGACTGAAAGTCGCCTCCGATTATGTCATCATTACTGCTGCCTTGCTTCTTCTGCAGGCTTCCAAGCTTTCACCATTTGGTGTGAGAGGGACCTGCAAGAAACATGACAAGTGGGAGGCCCAGATCAGCTCCTCGTTTAGATGAGGTGGTTCTGCAGGCATTGGTGGATGGAGCAAGGGCCAACAGGGAGTTGCTCTTCCCTTCCTCAGAGAGGAAGAGGCCTCCAAAACAGACTAAGGCAGTGTGGAAGCAGGTGGCTGAGGAGGTCAACTCCTTGGGAGTAACACGATGAACCAGTGGGTTCAGTGCCGGAAAAGATTTCATGACCTTCAGCACACTGGAAAAGTGAGTATGAATTTCCCATCACCCTCAATCTGACCCCCATTGCCTTTCCTCACCAGCACTCAGCTTTAGCAGTCTCTTCCTCCACATCCCACTTGACACTGACATCCATGCACCCTTACCCATTCACTCTCTCTCTATGCTCACATTCACAGCCCTCACACTCCCTATCACTCTGATGCTATGAAAACAACTGACAGAACACAGGGAGGGCCCTTGGTCTTGCCACCTCACTCCATCTTTGTCTCCTTCTAAGTATCTACGCTATGTAATCTCTACACTCACTCCTTCATTCTCACTCAACCTCCACTTGTCTCTCTCATTGCAGGAAAAGAGAGCTCACAACAAAAGAGAGCGAGCGAGGACAGGAGGAGGGACAGGCCTGTGGGACTGGAGGATGATGCGCATGTGGAGGACGGACAGACGGGTGCAACACAGCAAGCTGGTGACAGAAAAGTTTCCCATCTCTCTCTTTGACATTGCATGAGTCACTGATAATGATTGTGAAGCTCTAACAGATGGAAATATGAGCATCTGCAAAAAGCAATGTGCATGTAGCCTTGGCATCACATCTCTGACTCTTTCCTTTACTCCTCCACAGGACCATCACAAGCATCCATCCCGCCTAGCCAGGAAGAAGAGGCTGAGCAGCCAGACTCCTCAGAGGAAGCTGCAACCTTTGAGGGCGCAGCGTCACCAGAAATCTGCACACATAGCACCAGCGCAGACACTCACACCTCGGTGGGACCTTCGGGACATAGAGTAATGTTGTCACCTGGTGTATCACAGCTCACAAGTGAGCATCAGCAGATTGTGGAGACAGGGACAGCAGTGGAGAGTCCTAGTCGGAGGGCGCAGGACCCTGCCAGCTCGGCTCAGCAGCATGTCGACCCTCTGCCTCTGGGTCCATCCATGAGATCAGCGGTGATGGAACTCCTGGCACAGATGCAGGAGTCTCTGGCAGGTTTGATCTCTAGGGTCGCTACGAGTGTGGAGCGAATGGAGGAGTCCATAGCGACCATGACCAGAGCCTTTGTGGAGTCATTGGCGCATGAACTCATCACCACGGAACGGATGGCAGCATCCGTGGAAAGGATGGCTACCGTAGAGGAGAGGATGGCTACGGTAGAGGAGAGGATGGCTATGGCCACGGAGGAGCTTAGTCGCCAGGGTATGGAAAACATGGTCATTGTTCAGAATAGAATGACATCTCTTGAGGAGCGATGGGCATCTATTGAACAGAGAAACCAGACCTTCATGGAAGTCCTTCTGAGTACGACTGCCATTGCAGATACGGGTCCCCATGGCGCCCCTGATGTGCAGCAAGGTGCTCTCCAGCCACTTGCAGGCGCTGAGGGAGACCTGACCCATGAGAGGGAGGTTGGTGGCAGACCTCAAGGAAGTGGGGGCTCCTCTCCAAGCGCTCACACTTCCATGCCACTGCAGAGCCCTCGGTCAGAGCCCCACTGGAGTCCACACCCAAGTGAGATAGGTGTCTCATACCCTTCTCCAGCCGCAGGAGCAGCAGACTGTTGACGAGCCCTCACAGGCTCGCCACTCCAGAGGACGCCCGCAAAAGGTGTCGAGACAGGAGCAGCAGCAACGTGAGCAAGGCGCCTCCACATCTGCTGAAGCCACAGGGGAGGCACTACGTAGGAGCATGCGTAAGAGGAAAATTCTGCACAAATAGTCACAAGAGGCTTGTTACAAAAAATCAGGTGTGTGGTACAAGTGGAAATGTAGCGGCCCAGATAGAAAGTTGGTTTTTGGACAGAAAACAAGATAAATATGTATTGTTCGAAATGGAGAAGGGTGTAATCTAGGAGTCAATGTTGGGTCAACTTATGCCTAGGACCCCTCTGCAATGCAGGAAGAAGTTCAACAACCTCACTCGGGTCGTCAGGGTAAGTACACTTATCAGTATCCTCTTCATCACTGCATGTCCACCTCACTTTATGGCCAAAGGGTCCTGAAAGCCCCAATGCCCAGCCCTCATCCAACACCTATGGGCCTTTCATGAAACTCACATGCACATTCAGCACTTTACACACTGTAAGGGCTATTCCACCATGGGAGGCAGTGCAGCCAAGATCAGGGCTTCACACTGTAAGGGCTATTCCACCATGGGAGGCAGTGCAGCCAAGATCAGGGCTTCACACTGTAAGGGCTATTCCACCATGGGAGGCAGTGCAACCAAGACCAGGGCTTCAAACTGTAAGGGCTATTCCACCATGGAAGGCAGTGCAGCCAAGATCAGGGCTTCACAATGTAAGGGATATTCCACCATGGGAGGCAGTGCAGCCAAGATCAGGGCTTCACACTGTACTCAGAGCCCATCCTTTCTCTTGCAGGGCAAGCTGGCCCATAACAGGAGGCAGCAGCAACAGACCGGGGGAGGCCGGCCTCACCTTCAAGCCACTTGTGCCTCACACCAGCATCCTTTGCCACTATCGAACCAATACAGTGCATTGCAGCACTCATGCCTCTCTCGCTACCGCCCTGTCCTCACGCTAAAGCCAATCTTGTACCTCCCTGCTTTCAGATGCTGATTCGCCAGGTGAGGAGGCGGGCCCTCAAGCTGCCACTGTGAGTGATTCTGAAGGCGATGGCGAGGAGGAAGCTGGACCATCAGTGCCACCCTCAGCTGAGGCAACCCATGGCCATAATGGGGACACGTCTTCCCTGGAGGGGAGCAGGGGGGAATGGGCTGAGGAGGGTGAAGCTCTGGGGCCCAGCGGGCTGCAGCAACGCGGGGGGGGGGGGGGGTAGGGAAGCTTGGCGGCCTTCTCCCCGGAGGGAGAGTCTGGCCTCCAGTCCTGCTACAGTGAGCGCAGAAGAGGTACGGCTCCTTGCTGAAATGATCACCCAGGTGGAGCACAGGCACAGTGAGCTCATGGCTGCAGTGGCAAGGATGCCCGAATCCATTGAGTCACTGGCAAGGAGTGTCCAGGACTTCGGCGCAGCACTGGCAAGGAGTCTGCAGGACTTCGGCGCAGTACAGACAAGGGGTCTCCAGGACTTCGGCGCAGCACAGGTGGCTTCTACGCAAGTGCTTAGTGGTGTAATGCAGTCAGTGGCTGGTCTGATGCAGACGCAGATTGAGGCCACACGAGCACTGACTGCTGCCACCTTCGCTGGATCAGGCACGAATCGCCGGGGCCCTCGCCGCGCCGCAGCAGGCCAGCAGTCTGTTCTTCAGCAGATTGCTCCGCATGCTGTAGTGCTGCCCCGTGGGAGAGCCAGTGTGTCATCCGACCAGGGAGTTGCTGTCCTCTGTCAGATGGCAGCATTCAACACTGTCACTTCTCCATTGCAGCTGCCACCACCTGTATGACAGATGGCTGCCGCCCATGCAGAGTTGGAGCAATCAGCAGCCAGGCCCTCCAGGCCCAGAGCTGGTACAGGCCGTCCCTTAAGGGCATCTGCCGATTCAGTTTCTGACACTCAGCAGCCTTCCCCCAGCCTTGCTGCAGCCACTGGGGTCCCATTGCGGAAGAGCTGCAGGGTGGGAAGGGGCGAATCTCGGAAGTGAAGTGATTACCCTCGAAGGGCAAAAAGTAGGAGGTGTGGCAAAATGCTGTTAAATGTTTTATTGATGGCCGAGGATCGTGGTCATTTTTTGGTTACTGTTTTGTTCATTGTCTCCAGGTTGTGAGAGCCAGTTATGTGTCTGACTGCTTTTTTGGGGGTTTCTCTCTGTTACTTTGTCATGCGGGAAGGGCACACAGTTTGTTAAATAAAGAAGTGTCTTTATTCAGAATGTGCATGTTTGCTCTTTGAACGATTTGTTGCCTTGACCGGCTTCGGAGCCGCAGAACGGTTCCATTCATGTTCTTTCAATGGCAGAAGCCATTCCCTCAGAGGGGGCCTAGAACCGACTTGCAATAAGCCGTTGACAGACGGCCCTTGCACTTTGTGCCTCCCTCCCGTCTTGGTGCTCCTCCTCCTCCTCCTCTGCTGGTGCTCCAATGTCTGGTGGCAATGGCTGAGTCCTGAGGATTGCCAGGTTATGCAGCATGCAGCACACTACAACGAAATGGGAGACTCACTCAGATGAGTACTGAAGGGCTCCCCCGGAATGGTCCAGACAGCGGAACCGTTGCTTGAGCACGCCGATTGTGTGTTCAATGATGTTCCTGGTCGCTTGCTGGCTCTCATTGTATCATTCTTCAGCAGGGGTGCTGGGCGCACGGAGCGGGGTCATCAGACAGGTGCACAGAGGATAGCCCTTGTCCCTGAGAAGCCAGCCGCCTGCATGAGCCAGGGCTTTGAAAAGGTCTGCCACAGAAGTCTGGCACAGGATGAAGGCGTCGTGGCTGCTGCCTGGAAAGCGGGCATTGACAGTGAGTATCAGCTGTTTGTGGTCACACACCAACAGGGCTTTCAACGAATGGAACCCCTCCGGTTGCGGTAAACCTCGGCATTCTCTTGCGGTGCCCACAAAGCCACATGCGTGCAGTCAATGGCGCCCTGGACCATGGGGAAGCCCACTATTCTTGCAAATCCCATTGCGCGCTCTTGCTGCTTGTCCAGGGTCATGGAGAAGGAAATGTACTGACATCTCCTTTTAAAGAGGGCATTCATGACTTGACAGATGCAGCAATGCACCGCAAACTGGGAGATATTGGCAATGTCCCCAGTAGCGGATTGGTAGGAGCCGGTGGCATAGAAGTTGAGAGCCACTGTGACCATCACTGCCACCGACAGAGACGTCCTGTTCCTCAGTTGAGGCAGCAGATCTGCCTGAAGCAGCTGGCAGAGCTCAGTGACCACATCCCTGCTAATCACAGCCTCCGCAAACACTGCTCCTCAGACATGTTGAGGTATGAGAACTGTTGGCGGAAAACCCTGGTGTAATGATCAGTAACATGTCATTCTAGAATGGTACACTAGGTGGAGCTGTATGTTTAAGTAAGGGACTACCCATGATGCACTAAGCTACCCACAAGGCAGTAGTCAAGATGGATGCTGTACAAGTCCACATGGGTGAATAAAGTGACTAGCTAAAGCTAGCTGTTCATAATGAAAACCTTTATTTATTTATGAACATAACATGGTACCAGGAGTGGTAAAATCTGTTGAATATTGTGAATCGCGACATGGAGACTTGGAAGCCACCGGAGGGTTTGAAACTCACGGGGAATGTCGACTGCAATTGGCGGACTTTCAAACAACAATTCGAACTCTACATTGCTGCCATCGGATTTGGTACGAAGCCAGATGCAAGGAAAATAGTGTTACTGCTCACGGTTGCAGGCTCGCAGGCAATAGAGGTATTTAATATGTTTTTATTTGATCAAGAGGAGGACAGAGAAAAAATGGACGATGTGCTAAAGAAGTTTCATACACATTGTTCTCCCAAAAAGAACGTGACCTATGAGAGGTAAGAGTTCTGTTCACGGACACAGCAGCAAAATGAGACTTTTGATAGCTTTATGACCGATCTGAAACTGCAAGCACAGACATGTAATTTTTCTGAAATGAAATGATCCATGATTCGTGACCAGATTGTGTTTGGTATTCATGATAAAAAGGTCAGGGAACGTTTGTTGAGAGAAACTGAACGAACATTGGAGAAAGCTGTGAAAATATGCCATGCCAGTGAACTAGCTGAACAGCACGCAAAGACTTTCAGTGAAATTAATAATAATGTGACTGTAGTAAGTGATAGTGCTGCTGTCGGTGCTGTGTCCTACAAGGGAAAGAAACATGGGCAGAACAGAAATGAAAAGCAATCGGAGGATGGAATTTTTAATTGTAAACGCTATGGTTACAAACACCAGTCATGACAATGCCCAGCGTTTGGAAAAATGTGCACAAAATGTCATGGAAAGAATCACTTTGCCAAACAATGCTTTTCAAAAGTAAAAACTAAGAAAGGGCAACGAGTTAATGTGATTGAGGACACTGATTTAAGTGAGACATTTTCTGTAGGAATGGTGTCATGTGACAATATCAAAAAGGATACAGAAAACGTCTGTACTACTGAAGAACTATAATGGACAGAAAATAGATAGCTTAGGTTTATGCAGACTTAAAGTGACAGTCAAAGACAAAGTGCATCATCTCATGTTTTCTGTTGTGGCTGAAGGACATGATTCACTACTAGGTGACAAAGCTTGTGAGGACTTTGAACTGGTCAAGAGAGTCTACCGTATAAACTGTGCCATAAGCAGACCAGATGACTCGGTGGATTCTGTAGTGAGTAATTTCCAGGATGTGTTCAAAGGATTTGGAGTTCTACCATTCACTTACAAGATCCAGCTAAAGGAGGATGCTCAGCCAGTGGTACATGCTCCACGGAGAGTTCCAGCACCCCTGCGTGACCGGCTCAAGAAAGAACTGGACAGAATGACCACACTAGGAGTCATCAGGAAAGTCGAAGAGCCAACAGACTGGGTTAACTCCATGGTATGTGTAAAGAAAAAGAACAATGATCTAAGAATATGCATGGATCCAAAGGACTTAAATCCAAATATAAAACGTGAACACTACCAGATTCCCAAGCGGGAAGAAATCACCAGTGAAATGTCAGGTGCCAGATACTTCACAAAGCTCGATGCCTCACAAGGATTTTGGCAACTAAAACTGGATGAAGAAAGCACCAAATACTGTACCTTCAACACACCATTTGGCAGGTATTGTTTCCTCAGAATGCCTTTCGGGATAATATCTGCATCGGAAATCTTTCATAGAGCGATGGAACACATAATTGAAGGTCTGGAAGGAGTTCGGGTCTATGTTGATGACATCATCATCTGGGGCTCCACACTGAAAGAACACAATGAGAGACTGGCTAAAGTGCTACAGAGCATCCGCCGGAATGGACTAAAGCTCAACAAAGCCAAGTGTCAGTTTGGCGTCCAGGAAGTCACTTTCCTAGGAGATCATCTATCTGGTAAAGGAATAGAGCCAGATATGGAAAAAGTAAACACCATACTCAAAATGCCCCAACCCACTGATAAAAAAGGAGTGCTACACATCATGGGGATGATAAACTTCATTGGAAAGTTCATTCCTAACTTGTCAGCCAAGACAGCCTGTCTGCGAGACCTGCTACATGAAACAAATGAGTTCGCATGGACAGAAAGACATGAACAAGAGTGGATGAACCTCAAAACAGTCCTGACAACCACACCTGTACTCACCTTCTTTGACCCAACAAAGAGAATCAAAGTGTCAACGGATGCATCAAAAGATGGCCTAGGCACGGTCTTGCTACAAGCAGAGGGTGAAGATTGGAAGCCTGTTGCCTATGCCTCCAGGTCTATGACTGATTCTGAGTGTCGATACGCCCAGATTGAAAAGGAATGTCTAGGCTTGGTAGTTGGACTAGAAAAGTTCCATGGCTACATATATGGATTTCCCACCTTCACAGTTGAGACAGACCACAGCCCACTGGTTGCCATCATTAAAAAAAACCTGAATGAGATGTCTCCAAGGATACAACGACTCATGATGAAGCTGCAAAGATATGATTTTGAACTGATCTACACACCAGGCAAACACATAGTGTTAGCAGATGCACTATCCCGAGCACCCACAATGAGTCATGTGAGCTCTACTGAGGAAGACGTGGATGTTCATGTGAGTATGGTCACTGCTGCGCTGCCAATGTCAGACACAAAATCAAAGCAAATAGCAGAAGAAACAGTAAAAGATACAGTGTTACAAACAGTAATAGAGAACATTCACAATGGTTGGCCAAAAGGTTCCTGTCCAAAGTACTATCACATCAGGTCAGAGTTGAGTGTCGCAAGTGGACTATTACTAAAACAGAACAGAATAGTCATTCCACAGGCTCTACGTCAAGACATGCTCAAAAGGATTCATGAGGGACACCTCGGAATTGAAAAATGCAAAAGGAGAGCAAGAGACACTGTTTATTGGCCTGGCATAAATAAGGACATTGAGAACATGATAGGTATATGTGAGTCATGTCAGAAACACCAAAACCAACAAGCAAAGGAACCAATGATATTAGTTGACTTACCAACAGCACCATGGCAAAAGGTTGGTATGGACCTTTTTCATTTGAATGGTAAAGAATATCTAATAGTGATTGACTACTATTCTAACTATCCTGCTGCTCTCAAGCACATCAGCAAGCAGTGTCATAATGCATGTTAAATCCATCTTCGCCAGACATGGAATTCCCAGGATTGCCGTTAGCGACAATGGTCCGTGCTTCAACTGTAAGGAGTGGCAAAAGTTTGCAGCACATTATGACTTTCAGCACATCACATCCAGTCCTCTGTATGCTCAGTCGAATGGTAAGGCAGAGAAAGGTGTTCAAGTTCTCAAGCAGCTACTGAAGAAAGCGACAGAAAGCAAGTCTGATCCTTATCTCGCCCTGCTGAGCTACCGAGCCTCACCTTTGGACTCTGGTTCTTCACCTGCTGAACTCCTAATGGGTCGCAAGTTGCGTACCACGCTACCCTGCTGTGCAAAAGAAAAGCAGAGTAAGGAACTGAGACAGAGACTTCAACTGTTAAAGCTGAAACAGAAATCATACTATGACAAGTCATCCAAAACTCTGAAACCATTGTCAGGATTGAGGATCCAGATGCATGGAACAGGAAAGCTACAGTTCTTGAGGAAGTAGGACCAAGGTCATACACTGTTAGAACTGAGGAAGGACAGATTCTCAGGAGGAACAGCCATTCCCTCCTGAAGACACAAGAAACTATCCAAGAGCAAATCGATGACAATGCCGCAACTGAATCTTTTCACTCACTACCAGAACAATCTAACACAAACACACATATAGGCTCTCATGAAAACACATCAGACTTACCTGTGCTAAGAAGATCCACACGTGAAGTAAAAAAGCCTGATAGACTTAATCTTTGAGTACAAAGTAAAGCTTTGAAAATGTATTGACTGTTCTGAAGATGTTTATGTCGTTATGATTGATTGATATTGATTGATATTGATTTTGTTTAACCTCAAAGAAAGGGGGATGTAATGATCAGTAACATGTCATTCTAGAATGGTACACTAGGTAGAGCTGTATGTTTAAGTAAGGGACTACCCATGATGCACTAGGCTACCCACAAGGCAGTAGTCAAGATGGATGCTGTACAAGTCCACATGGGTGAATAAAGTGACTAGCTTAAGCTAGCTGTTCATAATGAAAACGTTTATTTACTTATGAACATAACACCTGGGACGGTAAGGTCTCGTGTACCGACGCCTGTTGGTCCTCCGTCTGGCCATGATTGGCACTCTCTCTCGGCGTCTCTGAGCCCTCTTAATGTAATGGAGAAGCCCAACATTTCCACCCATTGCAGCCCCCATAGTATGTGGCCACTCAAGGTTATGCCAGTGAAAAAGCAAACCAACTACAAAGTTCTGGGCCCAAGCCAAAAGTACCTCTGCAAGCGCTGACTCAATGCAGAAAGCTGTCTCCCTTTGTCGCTCTGCAAATCTCTCTCTCTCTCTCACAGAAGGAGTGGTCCAAAAATGGCTACCACTAAGAAGCCAGGAAGAGCCCCCTTTAAATAGCGCCCCCCCCCAGCCCCACGGCAACTGGGAACTGTTCCAGTCAACCAGTCGCTGGGAGCGCCAGGCGGAAAGGAGGGGAACGCCACTGAATTTCCGGTTCGGGGCGCCCCAAGTGCGTTGCACCATTAAATGACGTCAGGAGCTGCGCGTGCAGCTGAGCGGGCATTGTGGTTTTGCGCCGCCGCTAAATGTCCGCTCAATTTCACGAGAGGTGCAGGTCTCGCCACGCATGGGCGCTAGCCGCCTCACGCCCCACTTATCGCCCTCTTAAGGCGCTAACAGGTGGCGCAAACAACTGAATTTCTCCCCCATAGAATCATAGAATGGCTACAGCACAGAAGGAGGCTATTCGGCCCATTGAGCCCGTGCCAGCTCTCTGCAAGAGCACTTCAACTACTCCCACTCCCCCGCCCTTTCCTCATAGTCCTGCAGATTTTTTTCCTTCAGTTACTTATCAAATTCCCTTTTGAAAGCCACAATTGAATCTGCCTCTACCACCCTTTCAGGCAGTGCATTCTAGGTCCTAACCACTCGCTGTGTAAAAACATTTTTCCTCATTTCGCCTTTGGTTCTTCTGCCAATCACCTTAAATCTGCGTCCTCTGGTTCTCGACCCTTCCGCCAATGGGAACAGTTTCTCTCTATCTACTCTGTATAGACCCCTCATGATTTTGAACACCTCTATCAAATCTCCTCTCAACCTTCTCTGCTCTAAAGAGAACAACCACAACTTCTCCAGTCTATCAACGTAACTGAAGTCCCTCATTCCACATTCCTGGAACCATTCTTGTAAATCTTTTCTATACCCTCTCGAAGGACTTCACATCCTTTCTAAAGTGCGGTGCCCAGAATTGGACACAATACCCCAATTGAGGCCGAACCAGTGTTTTATAAAGGTTCATCATAACTTCCTTGCTTTTGTATTCTATGCCCAAGATCCCGTAAGCTTTTTTAACCGCTTTCTCAACCTGCCCTGCCACCTTCAACGATTTGTGCACTTATACAGTGTCAGTTGTGGTTCAGTTGGTAGCACACTCACCTCTGAGTCAGAAAGTTGTGGGTTCAAGTCCCACTCCAAGGACTTGAGCACATCAAGCTAGGCTGACACTCCAGTGCACTGCTGAGGGAGTGCTACACTGTTGGCGTTGCCATCTTTTGAATGAGAGCTCAAACCAAGGCCCCGTCTGCCCTGTCAGGTGGACGTAAAAGATCCCATGGCACAATTTTGAAGAAGAGCAGGGGAGTTATCCCCGGTGTCCTGGCCAATATTTATCCCTCAACCAACGTCACTAAAACAGATTATCTGGTCATTATCACATTGCTGTTTGTGAGACCTTGCTGTGCGCAAATTGGCTGCTGCCTTTCCCACATTACAACAGCAATTCCACTTTAAAAAAAAGTGCTTCATTGACTGTAAAGCGCTTTGAGATGGCCGGTGGTTGTGAAGGCGCTATATAAATGCAATCTTTCTTTATACCCCCAGGTCTCTTTGTTCATGCACCCCCTTTAGAATTGCATGCTTTAGTTTATATTGCCTCTCCTCATTCTTCCTACCAAAATGTATCACTTTGTACTTTTCTGTATTCATTTTCATCTGCATTCCACCAGCCTGTCTTTGATTCCAATTTACCCGGCCTAGATCCATTGTCCACCCACTGACATTGGCCTTCCTCCAATTAAGTATTTTTACTCTAGATTGCTCCCTGTCCTTTTCCATAGCTAGTTTAAACCTTATGATACTATGATCACTAAATTGAAAGACATTAAAAGGTGTAGATGAACAGAGGGACTTAGTTCAAATACATAATTCCATGACGTTGAGACCAGGTTGATAAGGCCATAAAAAGGGCAAGTTGAATTTTGAAAATTAAAAATTGGAAAATTATTCAGTGAGAGAAAGATGCAGGTTATGGGGAGAAAGCAGGTGAGTGGATTTGTTTCGGATTGCTTGAACAAAGAGCTAACCCAAAGGGCTGAATGTCTTCCTTCTGTGCAATTAACCTCTATGGTTCTTTGGGCTAAAAATTGAGTAGCGCCCCCTTTGGGGCACTAACTTCTTGTGCTACATGATAAGTGCCGGGCTCTAGCGGTTTTAGCGGGCTTAAAAGTGGATAAATCCCCAGGACCAGACGAGATGTATCCCAGGCTGCTGTGTGAGGCAAGGGAGGAGATTGCAGGGGCTCTGACACAAATTTTCAGAACCTCTCTGGCCACAGGGGAGGTGCCAGAGGACTGGAGGACAGCTAACGTAGTACCATTTTTCAAGAAGAGTAGTAGGGATAAACCAGGAAATTACAGGCCAGTGAGCCTAACATCAGTGGTAGGGAAATTATTGGAAAAAATTCTGAGGGACAGAATTAGTCTCCACTTGGAGAGGCAAGGATTAATCAAGGATAGTCAGCATGGCTTTGTCAGGGGGAGATCATGTCTAACCAATTTGATTGAATTTTTCGAGGTGGTGACTAGGTGTGTGGATGAGGGTAGTGCAGTTGATGTAGTCTACATGGACTTCAGTAAGGCTTTTGCTAAAGTCCCACATGGGATCCAGGGCAATTTAGCACATTGGATCCAAAATTGGCTTAGTGGCAGGACGCAGAGGGTAATGGTCGAAGGTTGTTTTTGTGACTGGAAGCCTGTGTCCAGTGGTGTACCGCAGGGATCGGTGCTGGGTCGTTTGCTGTTTGTAGTGTACATTAATGATTTAGATATGAATGTAGGAGGTATGATCAGTAAGTTCGTAGATGTCACGAAAATTGGTGGAGTCGTAAATAGCGAGGAGGGAAGCCTCAGGCTACAGGACGATATAGACGGGTTGGTCAGATGGGCAGAACAGTGGCAAATGGAATTTAACTCTGAAAAGTGTGAGGTGATGCATTTTTGGAGGACTAACAAGGCAAGGGAATACACAATGAATGGTAGGACCCTAGGAAGGACAGAGGATCAGAGGGTCCTTGGTGTGCATGTACATAGATCCTTGAAGGCAGCAGGACAGGTAGATAAGGTGGTTAAAAAGGCATATGGGATACTTGCCTTCATTAGCCGAGGCATAGCATATAAGAGCAGGGAGGTTATGATGGAACTGTACAAAATGCTAGTTAGGCCACAGCTGGAATACTGTGTGCAGTTCTGGTCGCCACACTATAGGAAGGATATGATTGCATTGGAGAGGGTGCAGAGGAGATTCACCAGGATGTTCCCTGGGCTGGAACGCTTCAGCTATGAAGGAAGACTGGACAGGCTGGGGTTGTTTTCCTTAGAGCAGAGAAGGCTGAGGGGGGACCTGATTCAGGTGTACAAAATTATGAGGGGCATAGATAGGGTAGATAGAAAGGAACATTTCTCCTTAGTAGAGCGGTCAATAACCAGGGGGCATAGTTTCAAGGTAAGGGGCAGGAGGTTGAGAGGGGAATTGAGGAAAAACTTTTTCACCCAGAGGGTGGTTGGAATCTGGAACTCACTGCCTGAAAGGGTGGTAGAGGCAGGAACCCTCACAACATTTAAGCAGCATTTAGATGAGCACTTGAAATGCCATAGCATTCAAGGCTATGGACCAAGTGCTGGAAAATGGGATTAGAATAGACAGGGCTTGATGGCCGGTACGGACACGATGGGCCGAAGGGCCTCTTTCTGTGCTGTATAACTCTATGACTCTTGGAGCGCAGCCGACACTCCGCGGGGAGGGCAGTTCAGGAGGCCGGGAACGGGAGCGCAGGCAGGTGCCGGCAGGAGGACAGGAACAAAAATGGCCGCCCTGCACCTTGCCTTTAAATAGCGCTTCCCCGGCCGCAGGTAGGCCCCCCCTAACCTCTTCGGACATAGCTTCCGGCGGTAAGTCAGGGGGTGCTCCCGAATGTTGCGGCCAGGGCGCGAGCAGGGCCCTGCGCACGGCGATGACGTTATCGCCGGTGGCGCAGCGCCGAGGGGTACTACCGGTTATCATCGCTGCTAACCTCCTGCTGAATTTCGCGGGAGGCGTGGGCGGCGCAGCGCCTGGGTGCTAGTTAATTTGCGCCCCGTTAACGTCCTCTTAGGGCGTTAACGGGAGGCACAAAGCAACTGAATTTTTCCCCCTTTGGTTGTATGTAAGGCAAGAATATTACAGCAGCACAGGATGGAACGTAAGTGTAAAAATACATGCCAAAAAATCTACTAACCCAGAAACATTTCAGCAAGGATGTAGCAAGTTCTAGAAGTGAAAACAACAGGATTATGCAAACTGCTTATCCAAGTCATAATTAGAAAGATAATGCATTCCATTTATGGAGACACAGGCCCCAAAATTGGACATTTTAGCGCTGGCCATTAAAGCCAGTATGGAGAAAAAAAAAGCATCCGCTTCGCTTCCACCCTCTTCTGGCACTGAACGCAGAAGCCACCATTTTGGTCGGGTCAGCAGTGCCGCCGTTGCCTGCGCTCGCAGCACATATTTAAATGATCGAGATCGTGATGTCCATTGGCATGCAACGTCTGACTTGACGCATGATTTGTGATTATGGACGTTGCTGCTCTTAATAACGCCCTCTCCAAACTACACACAGAAGAACGTGTGTGCAGCAGTACAACAGAGATGCTGCCAGCGCTTCGTAAAGGAACACACCCAACTTTCAGGTATGTTTAGATTTTTGCTTTTGTACTGGTTTCTTTATACATTTTATTGGAGTAGTGGCTCGGCGTAATACATTTAAACAGTTGTTAAAGTGTGCAGCGAGTGCTGCTGGACATTGGCAAAGCTTTGGCTTGTAAAGGAAGTGTGTCTGTACCTTTCTACCTAGACACAAATAGTGCTCAGAACCCAGAGATTCAAACATGAGGTTTCTTTATTCAAAAGGAAGGTTCCAGAGAGAACAGAATAAAGAGAACAAAAACCCAACCAAGAGAACAAACCCAACCATTTATCTGCTGCGACAGCGCCACCGAAGGTGGGAGGAGAACACATAATACATAACATATTCCTCCCCTCTTATATGAAATGTCCACATTATTCCTCAACAGGTAAGTTACTTTCAATGCACTCAACTAACCAAGGGTAGAGGTAGACTGCCTCAAACCCTGACTGTACCCTGGGGTTTATCCTGCCCCAGTCTTGTGGGTAAGTCACTAAGCATACAGATTCAAGCGTCTTGGAGGCCGCCGCTCTCTGACAGGATACCGGCGGTCATCGCTGGCTTCCACAGCAGTAGGCACTGACACAGGCCTAGATAGAGAAGGTGCCTGTGTCAGTCGAAAGTCAGTAGTTTGCACAGGTTGAACAGTCTCTTTGACTTCCTGTGTTGGAGAAGAGCACTGTGGCAAAGGATGCTGGTTTGCGGTATCATCTGGAAACAGTTCAGGCCAACCAGCCGTTGGAGCCTCTGTGGCTGTCTCTGCTCCTAGCAACAGTTGATCAGTGTGTCTTCTCCAGACAACGTCCTCAGCAGTCTCAACCATGTAAGACACAGGGCCCGTCTGCGCGATCACCGTAGCAGGAACCCATTTCGGTCCAGTGTTGTAGCTTCGAGCTAGGACGTGCTCTCCAGGATGAAACCGTCTCTCCTTGGCTCTTTTCTCTCTCCTTTCAACTTGAGCTTGTTGTTGACGTTGGACAACCTGCTCTGCCCTTGGAGGTTTGAGTAAGTCAAAACTTGTCCGCAACTGCCTCTTCATCATGAGCGAAGCGGGGGAAGTTTTGGTTGTGTCATGCAGCTCGTTCCTGTAGGACAACAGGAAGCTGTTCAGATGTTGGTGGATTGAGCCCTGACCTTGCGATGCCTTCAAGGCATGCTTCAAAGTTTGCACGAATCTTTTTGCCAGGCCGTTAGTAGAGGGATGATAGGGCGCAGACCTGATGTGTTGGACACCATTCACTTGCAGGAAGGTTGCAAACTCCTGTGATACAAATTGTGGACCGTTGTCACTTACGAGTTGTTCCGGTGAGCCATAACAGCTGAACATCTCACCAAGTTTCTCAATTGTTTTCACTGCCGTGGTAGACCTCATCACAGCGACGTCCGGCCACTTGCTGTGAGCATCCACAACCATCATAAACATCTTCTCTTCGAAAGGACCGGTGAAGTCCACATGTACTCGCTGCCACACTTCTTCAGGTTAATCCCAGGGGTGTAGGGTTGCCAGCTGTGGAACATTCCGGACCCTTTGACATGGGGAACATGTTTTGGCTTTCTCCTCAATATTTCCATCGAGACCTGGCCAGCAGAAGTAGCTTCTTGCCATTTCCTTCATCCAAACCATCCCACTGTGGCCTGTATGAAGTTGTTGCAGTACAGGTTCCCTCAGAGGTGGTGGAATGATGACACGACGTCCCCAGAGAAGACAACCTGCCTGGACGGAGAGCTCACTTCTTTTTGAAATGTAAAGTTTCAAACTAGGAGAATCTCCTATAGCTCTCCCTCAAATGACATCATCCATTACCTCAGACAGGACTGGATCGTTGCGGGTGTACCTTCGCACCTGAACTGCAGTGACAGGTGCTCCCTCCACTTGTCTAAAGTAGAAGATGTCTATCTGATGAGGCTCTGGCGGAGTAACAGGCAAGGGCAGCCTCGAGAGACCGTGTGCATTGCCGTGCAAGTCTGATTGCGATATTTGATGTCGTATGTGTGTCCTGGCAACAGTAAAGCCCACCTTTGCATCCTGCTTGCAGCAAGAGATGGAATTCCGGTGTGAGGCCCGAAGATTGAAGTCAATGGACGGTGGTCTGTCAGGAGTGTGAACCTTCTCCCAAACAGGTACTGATGAAATTTTCAAATTCCAAAAACGATTCCCAAGGCCTCGCGCTCAATCTGTGCATAGTTACTCTCGGCCTTGTTCAAGGTGCGTGATGCGAAGGCGATAGATATTTCTTCACCAGAAGGCATGATGTGGGATATGACTGCTCCCATACCATATGGTGATGCATCACATGCTAGTTGAACGGGTAGCTTTGGGTCGAAGTCTGTCAGGACCTACGACTTCAGCAATGCTTTCTTTGCTTGGACGAAAGCTTCGGTGCACAGTTCAGTCCATTTCCATGTTCTCTTGACATAGCAACTGATGTAGCGGCTTCAGCAACGTTGCTAAGTCTGGAATAAACTTTCCATAGTAGTTAAGTAGTCCCAGGAATGAACGTAACTGGCTCACATTCTGGGGTGCTGGGGCCTCCATGATCGCCTTGACCTTTGACGGTGCCTTATGCAGGCCAGTAGCGTCAATCACATGCCCCAGGTACTCAACTGAAGACTGAAAGAATTCACATTTGTCCTTATGAACTCTGAGTCCGTACTCTTTCAGTCGCTGTAGTGTCGCATCCAAGTTCAGAAGATGATCCTCCTCATTTGTCCCAGTGACAAGGATGTCGTCCAGATAGCACTGGACTCCTGGCAGTCCACTCAAAATCTGATCCATTGCCCTTTGGAATAGAGCAGGGGCCGACGTAATTCCAAACAGAAGGCGGCAGAACCTGTATAGCCCTTTGTGTGTCACAATTGTCAGCAACTCCTTTGATTTGTCATCGACATGCATTTGTAGATAAGCCTGGCATAAGTCTATTTTGCTGAACTTTTGCCCTCCGGCCAGGCCCGTAAAAAGATCACCAATGAGGGGAAGAGGGTACTGTTCCGCAGACAGCTCCGGGTTAATAGTCACTTTAAAATCCCCGCAGATTCAAATAGATCCATCCTTTTTCAGGGCAGGAACAATGGGTGTGGCCCATTTGCTCATGCTCACAGGCTCCAGGACTCCGTTCTCGACTAAGGCCTCCAAGTTAGCCTCAACTTTTGGCCTAATTGCATAGGATACAGGTCGGGCCTTGTGAAACTTTGGCTTGCTGTCAGGTTTAATGTTCAGTCTCACGCTGATCTTTTTCATGCTCCCAAGTTCACCATTGAAGAGTTCTGCATGTTTGTTTAAAACTGCAGTCAGACCTGACTCCCCTTTTGACATCATGCGGACTGCAGGCTAGTCCAGCGTGATTTTCTCTAGCCACGCACATCCCAGTAGAGATGGGTAATTTCCCTTTACCACATATAGTGGCAATTTCGCAGTCTGTCCGTTCAATTTAACTGTCGCCTCAATGGCGCCTCTCATGGCCACAGGTTCGCCAGTATATGTCTTTAGCACAATGTTTGTTGGCTGAAGGGTAAGATGCTTTAGCATTTTGTTGTAGACAGTGTCTGAAACAAGGGACACAGCCGCGCCTGTGTCCACCTCCATCTGCACTGATTGTCCCTCCACCAGTGGTGACACCCAGTAGCCATTTGGACCACCTGCAACCGTCAGTATGTGCACCTCTTCCTCCTCAGAGATGTCGCTCCCCTCTGTTTTGCTTGTTCCATCATTCTGCACTGAATGAACACTCTTTTTCCTCTCTTGTCCAAATACAGACATTTTGCTTTCATGCTTCCCAGCTCTGTCTGTTCTTTTTTTACCTCTACAGGCACGTTCAATGTGACCCTTTTTGCCAGAATTTTGGCATTCCAGCGCCGTACACCCGCAGTCATTAGCGTGATGGCCCGTTTTCCCACAACGGTAACATGTGCTGTTCCACGCACCTTTAGGCTTAGACGACACCTTGTGAACTTTCCCTGTTGAACTAAACTGGTGAGCCTCCTTTTCCACAATCTCCATGGAGACACTAACTTCAATGGCCTTTTCAAGAGTAAGGTTGTCCTCAGTAAGAAGGCGCTTCTGTGTGGCTGCACTTTGCAGAACACACACAAGCCTGTCTCTAATGGTGTCATTCAGCACCTCCTTGAACTCGCAGTGTTCTGACAACCTTTTTAAAGCAGCAACAAACATATTCACTGTTTCCCCCTCCTCTTGATTCCGTTTGTGAAATCTAAATCTCTCAGCAATAACCAGAGGTTTCGGTGAAAAATGAGCTCCAGGAATTTCCACTAGTTGTTTATATGTTTTAGTTCCTGGCTTAACTGGTTGTACAAGGCTGCGCAGTAAATTGAATGTCTTTGCTCCCAGTATACTCAAAAAGTTAGGCACGACCTTATCGTTTGCCACCGCATTCGCCAAAGCAAAATAGTCAAAATGTTCTGTATAAGTGCTCCATTGCTCTACATTTTCATCAAAATCACCGATGTTTCCAAATATAGTTGCCATCTCAGGTTTCAAATTTTAATTTCTGTTTACTCACTGCACCCATAACGTTAATGTAATACTGCAATCTCTGTTCCAAGTGTTTTGTAGTCGAAAACAAGAAAGTACCCACAACGCAGATTCATCCGATCCTCGTCACCACTTTGTTGTGTCTGTACCTTTCTACCTAGACACAATTAGTGCTCAGAACCCAGAGATTCAAACATGAGGTTTCTTTATTCAAAAGGAAGGTTCTGGAGAGAACAGAACAAAGAGAACAAAAACCCAACAAAGAGAACAAACCCAACCATTTATTTGCTGTGACAGCGCCACCGCAGGTGGGAGGAGAATACATAATACATAACAGGAAGGACTCTGAGAACACCCCTGCTCCCAGTCCTGGGGGCTCTAGTTTCAGTCCCCCTTGGGCTGCAGCATCACATGGAGATGGAGCAGAGGCAACAAAGGGGACACGCTGCTTGCAGAGCGAGGAGGAAGCAGAAGAGGAAAAAGCAGAAGAGGAGGAAGCAGAAGGAAGGGGACAACCCAGACCGCTCCTATTGGCCGGAATATCCAGGATTGAATCATCCGCCTGCAGTCCCAGTGAACACAATCCCAATTCCTCTTTCAACTCTTGTCCCACACCTTACCTGCCCATTGTTACTGACCATCACAGCGTCCTCTTGGCCTCAATACTAAAATAAAAGCCACCACAAAGTAAACCTTAGAATCCAACTTTATACAATATTATATCACGGCATAGTGGTAATGTCACTTGGCTAGTAATCCACCAGCAGGACAGACCCACCAGGGGTGGCGGCACAGTGGTATACAGTCAGGAAGGAGTGGCCCTGGGAGTCCTCAACATTGACTCCGGACCCCATGAAGTCTCATGGCTTCAGGTCAAGCATGGGCAAGGAAACCTCCTGCTGATTATCACCTAACGCCCTCCCTCAGCTGAAGAATCAGTGCTCCTCCATGATGAACACCACTTGGAAGAAGCAATGAGAGTAGCAAGGGCACAGAATGTACTCCGGATGGGGGACTTCAATGTCCATCACCAAAAGTGGCTCAGTAGCACCACTACTGACCGAGCTGGCCGAGTCCTGAAGGACATAGCTGCCAGTCTGGGCCTGCGACAGGTGGTGAGAGAACCAACACGAGGGAAAATCCTACCTGACCTCGTCCTCACCAATCTACCTGTCGCAGATGCATCTGTCCATGACAGTATTGGTAGCAGTGACCACTGCACAGTCATTGTGGAGACAAAGTCACGTCTTCACATTGAGGACATCCTCCATCATGTTGTGTGGCACTACCACCATGCTAAATGGGATAGATTCAGAACAGATCTAGCAGCTCAAAACTGAGCATCCATGAGGCGCTGTGGGCCATCAGCAGCAGCAGAATAGTATTCCACCACAATCTGTAACCTCATGGCCCAGCATATCCCTCACTCTACCATTACCATCAAGCCAGGGGAACAACCCTGGTTCAATAAGTAGTGAAGCAGAGCATGCCAGGAGCAGCACCAGGCATACCTAAAAATGAGGTGCCAACCTGGGGACCCTGCAACACAGGACTACATGCATGCTAAAAAGCAGAAGCAGCATGCTATAGACAGGGCTCAGCGATCCCACAAACAATGGATCACATCAAGGCTCTGCAGTCCTGCCACATCCAGACGTGAATGGTGGTGGACCATTAAACAACTAACGGGAGGAGGCTCCATGAATATCCCCATTCTCAATGATGATGGAGCCCAGCACGTGAGTGCAAAAGTCAAGGCTGAAGCATTTGCAACCATCTTCAGAAGTGCCAAGTGGATGATCCATATTGGCCTTCTCCTGAGGTCCCCACCATCACAGAAGCCAGTCTTCGGCCAATTCGATTCACTGCACGTGATATCAAGAAATGGCTGAGAGCACTGGAAACAGCAAAGGCTATGGGCCCCAACAACATCCCAGCTGTCATACTGAAGACTTGTGCTCCAGAACTAGCCACGCCTCTAGCACCTTATAGATATGTGAAGAGAAAAAGATTGGTGAAGTCAAGCGCAGGTCCCTTGCAGTCAGAATCAGGGAAATTTATAATGGGGAACAAAGAAATGGCAGACCAACTAAATACATATTTTGGTTCTGACTTCACAAAGGAGGACACAAATAACCTCCCAGAAATGTCAGGGATCATAGGGTCTGATGAAAGGGAGGAACTGAAAGAAATCAGTATTTGTAGGGAAATGGTGTTTGGGAAATTAATGGGATGAAGGCCGATAAATCCCCAGGGCCTGATAATCTACATCCTAGGGTACTTAAGGAAGTGACCCTAGAAATAGTAGATGCATTATTTGTTCATAGAGTTATACAGCACAGAAAGAGGCCCTTCGGCCCATCGCGTCCGCACCGGCCATCAAGCCCTGTCTAATCTAATCACATTTTGCTGATCATTTTCCAACATTCGATGGAATCTGGAACAGTACCCATGGATTGGTGGGCAGCTAATGTTACCCCACTATTTGTAATAAGGTGGATGAATTGGCTGCGCAAATAGAGGTAAACGAATATGATTTGGTTGGGATTACGGAAACGTGGCTCAAGAATGGCCAAGACTGGGAACTCAACATCCAGGGGTATTCGATATTCAGGAAAGATAGGCAAAAAGGAAAGGGAGGTGGGGTAGCATTACTGGTTAAAGAAGGGATTAACACAATTGTAATGAAGGATATTAGCTCTGATGAGGTGGAAACTGTATGGGTAGAATTGAGAAATACTAAGGGGAAGAAAACGTTAGTGGGAGTGGTATATAGACCTCCAAACAGTAAGGCGAAGGTTGGGGATGGCATTAAAAGGGAAATTAAAGAAGCGTGTAGTAAGGGCACAGCAGTCATCATGGGTGACTTTAATCTACATATAGATTGGGCTAACCAAATTAGTAACAATACTGTGGAGGAGGAATTCCTGGAGTGTTTACGGGATGGTTTCCTGGACCAATATGTCGAGGAACCAACCAGAGATCAGGCCATCATAGACTGGGTATTATGTAACAAGAAAGGATTAATTAGCAATCTTGTTGTACGAGGCCCCCTGGGTCGGAGTGATCATAATATGATCGAATTCTTCATTAAGATGGAGAGTGAAGTAGTTGACTCAGAGACTAGGGTCCTGAATTTAAATAAAGGAAACTATGATGGTTTGAGGAGCGAGTTGGGTAGGATTGATTGGGGAATGTCACTCAAAGGGTTGCCGGTGGATAGGCAACGGCAAACATTCAAAGACCGAATGGATGAACTACAGAATTTGTTCATCCCAGTTTGGCATAAAAATAAAACAAAAAAGGTGACTCAACCGTGGCTAACAAGGGAAATTAGGGATAGCATAAGATTCAAGGAGAGGACATATAAATTGGCCAGAAAAAGCAATAATCCTGAGGATTGGGAGCAGCTTAGGATTCAACAAAGGAGGACAAAGGGATTAATTAAGAAAGGGAAAATAGAATATGAGAGTAAGCTTTCAGGGAACATAAAAACTGACTGTAAAAGCTTTTATAGATATGTGAAGAGAAAAAGATTGGTGAAGTCAAGCGCAGGTCCCTTGCAGTCAGAATCAGGGGAATTTATAATGGGGAACAAAGAAATGGCTAACCAACTAAATACATATTTTGGTTCTGTCTTCACAAAGGAGGACACAAATAACCTTCCAGAGATGCCGGGGAACATAGGGTCTGATGAAAGGGTGGAACTGAAAGAAATTAGTATTTGTAGGGAAATGATGTTAGGAAAATTGATGGGACTGAAGGCCGATAAATCCCCAGGGCCTGATAATCTACATCCCAGGGTACTTAAGGAAGTGGCCCTAGAAATAGTAGATGCATTGCTGGTCATCTTCCAGAACTCGATAGACTCTGGAACAGTACCCATGGATTGGAGGGTAGCTAATGTTACCCCACTATTCAAAAAAGGTGGTAGAGAAAAAGCAGGGAATTATAGAACGGTAAGCCTGACATCGGTAGTGGGGAAAATGCTAGAGTCCATTATAAAAGATGTAATAGCAGAGCACTTGGAAAGCAGTGACAGGATCGGACAAAGTCAACATGGATTTACAAAAGGTAAATCATGCTTGACTAATCTATTGGAATTTTTTGAGGATGTAACTGGTAAAATAGATAAGGGAGAACCAGTGGATGTGGTGTATTTGGACTTTCAGAAGGCTTTCGATAAGGTCCCGCTTAAGAGATTAGCATGCAAAATTAAAGCACATGGGATTGGGGGCAAGGTATTGACTTGGATGGAGAACTGGTTGGCGGACAGAAAGCAATGAGTTTGAATAAACGGGTCATTTTCTGAGTGGCAGGCAGTGACTAGTGGGTTACCGCAGGGATCGGTCCTAGGACCCCAGCTGTTCACAATATATATTAATGATCTGGACGAGGGAATTGGATGTAATATCTCCAAATTTGCAGAAGACACAAAGCTGGGTGGGAGGGTATGCTGTGAGGAGGATGTCATGAAACTCCAGTACGATTTGGACAGGTTGGGTGATTGGGCAGAAACATGGCAAATGCACGATAATGTGGATAAATGTGAGGTTATCCACTTTGGTGGCAAAAACAGGAAGGCAGATTATTATTTGAATGGCAATAGATTGGGAGAAGGGGAAGTGCAAAGAGACCTGGGTGTTCTTGTGCACCAGTCGCTGAAGGTAAGCATGCAGGTGCAGCAGGCGGTTACGAAGGCAAATGGTATGTTGGCATTCGTAGCAAGAGGGTTCGAGTACAAGAACAAGGATGTCTTGCTACAGTTGTACAGGGCCTTGGTGAGACTGCACCTTGAGTATTGTGTGCAGTTTTGGTCGCCTTATCTGAGGAAGGACGTGCTTGCCATGGAAGGAGTGCAGCGAAGATTCACCAGGCTAATAACTGGGATGGCAGGAATGATGTATGAGGAGAGATTGTGTCGATTGGGCTTATACTCACTGGAGTTTAGAAGATTGAGAGGGGATCTCATCGAAACCTATAAAATTCTGTCAGGCCTGGGCAGACTAGATGCAGGAATGATGTTGCTGATGGCCGGGGAGTCCAGAACCAGGGGTCATAGTCTAAGGATAAGGGGTAAGCCATTTAGGACTGAAATGAGGAGGAATTTCTTCACCCAGAGAGTGGTGAACCTGTGGAATTCTCTGCCACAGAGGGCGGTGGAGGCCAGGTCATTAAATATATTCAAGAAGGAGTTGGATATATTTCTTAAGGCTAAAGGGATCAAGGGATAAGGGGGGAAGGCAGGGTACTGAATTTGAATGATCAGCCATGATCTCATTGAATGGCGGAGCAGGCTCGAAGGGCCGAATGGCCTACTCCTGCTCCTATTTTCTATGTTTCTATGTTTCTATGTAGAAAAAAAATGGGGAATTACAGAATGGTAAGCCTGACATCGGTATTGGGGAAAATGCTAGAGTCCATTATAAAAGATGTAATAGCAAAGCACTTGAAAAACAGTGACAGGATCGGACAAAGTCAACATGGATTCACAAAAGGTAAATCGTGCTTGACTAATCTACTGGAATTTTTTGAGGATGCAACTCGTAAAATAGATAAGGGAGAACCAGTGGATGTGGTGTATTTGGATTTTCAGAAGGATTTCGATAAAGTCCCGCATAAGAGATTAGCCTGTAAAGTTAAGGCACATGGGATTGGGGGCAAGGTATTGACTTGGATAGAGAACTGGTTGGCAGATAGAAAGCAAAGAGTTGGAATAAATGGGTCTTTTTCCGAGTGGCAGGCAGTGACTAGTGGGGTACCCCAGGGATCGGTCCTGGGACCCCAGCTATTCACAATATATATTAATGATCTAGACAAGGGAACTAGATGTAATATCTCCAAATTTGCAGATGACACAAAGCTAGGTGGGCGTGTGTGCTGTGAGGAGGATGCCGAGAAACGACAGGATGATTTGGACAGGTTGGGTGATTGGGCAGAAGCATGGCAGATGCAATATAACGTGGCTAAATGTTAGGTTAGCCACTTTGGTGTCAAAAACAGCAAGGCAGATTATTATCTGAATGGCAATAGATTGGGAGAAGGGGAAGTGCAATGAGACCTGGGTGTCCTTGTGCACCAGTCGCTGAAGGTAAGCATGCAGGTGCAGCAGGCGGTTAAGAAGGCAAATGGTATGTGGGCCTTCATAGTGAGAGGGTGTGAGTACAAGAACAAGGATATCTTGCTGCAGTTGTACAGGGCCTTGTTGAGACCACATCTTGAGTATTGTGTGCAGTTTTGGTCGCCTTATCTGAGGAAGGGTATTCTTGCCATGGAAGGAGTTCAGCGAAAATTCACCAGGCTGATACATGGGAGGCAGGAATGACGTATGAGGAGAGATTGGGTCGATTGGGCTTGTACTCGCTGGAGTTTAGAAGAATGAGAGGGGATCTCATTGAAACTTATAAAATTCTGGCAGGACTGGACAGACTAGATGCAGGGAGGATGTTCCCGATGGTCGGGGAATACAGAACCAGGGGCCACAGTCTAAGGATATGGGGTAGGCCTTTTAGGACAGAAATGAGGAGTAATTTATTCACCCAGAGAGTGGTGAACCTGTGGAACTCTCTACCACAGAAGGCAGTAGAGGCCAATTCATTAAATATATTCAAGAAGGAGTTGGATATATTTCTTAAGGCTAAAGGGATCAAGGGGTATGGGAAGAAAGCAGGGACTGGGTACTGAACTTGGATGATCAGCCATGATCGCATTGAATGGCAGAGCAGGCTAGAGGGGCTGAATGGCCTACTCCTGCTCCTATCTTCTATGTTTCTATGTTTCTATGTAGTCAAGCTGTTCCAGTACAGCTACAACACTGGCATCTATCCGACAATGTGGAAATCTGCCCAGTTATGTCCTGTTCACAAATAGCAGTACAAATCAAATCTGGCCAATTACCGCCCCATCAGTCTACTCTCAACCATCAGCAAAGTGATGGAAGGTGTCATCGACAGTGCTATCAAGCAGCACTTACTCACCAAAAACCTGCTCACTGATGCCCAGTCTGGGTTCCACTAAGACCACTTGGCTCCTGACCTCATTACAGCCTTGGTCCAAACATGGATAAAAGGAGTTGAATTCCAAAGTTGAGGTGAGAGTGACTACCCTTGACATCAGGGAAGCATTTGACTGAGTGTGGCATCAAAGGGCCCTAGTAAAATTTAAGTTAATGGGAATCAGGGGAAAACTCTCCACTGGCTGGAGTCATACAAAGGAAGATGGCTGTGGTGGTTGAAGGTCAATCATCACAGCCCCAGGACATCGCTGCAGGAGTTCCTCAGGGCAGTGTCCTACGTTCAACCATCTTCAGCTGCTTCTTCAATGACCTACCCTCCAACATAAGGTCAGAAATTGGGATGTTCGCTGATGACTGCACAATGTTCAGTGCCATTCACAACTCCTCAGATAATGAAGCAGTCCATGTCCGCATGCAGCAAGACCTGGACGAGGTTCAGGCTTGGGCTGATAAGTGGCAGGTAACATTCACGCCACAGATGTGCCAGGCAATGACTATGTCCAACAAGTGAGAATCTAACCACTGCCCCTTAACATTCAACAGCATTACCATCGCCGAATCTCCCACCATCAACATCCTGGGGTCACCATTGACCAGAAACTTAACTGGACCAGCCACATAAATACAAAAGCTGGTCAGAGGCTAGGTATTCTGTGGCGACTGTCTCACCTCCTGACTCGCCAAAGCCTTTCCTCCGTCTACAAGGCACAAGTAAGGAGTGTGATGGAATACTCTCCACTTGCCTGGATGAGTGCAGCTCCAGCAACACTCAAGAAGCTCGACACCATCCAGGACAAAGCAGCCCACCCGATTGGCACCCCATCCACCACCTTAAACTTTCACTCCCTCCACCACCGGTGCAACTCGCCAAGGCTTCTTCAGCTGCACCTCGTGAACCCGCAAACTCTTCCATTTAGAAGGACAAGGGCAGCAGACATATGGGAACATACTATCTCCAAGTTCCCCTCCAAGTCACACACCACCCTGACTTGGAAGTATATCGCCATTCCTTCATCGTCACTGAGTCAAAATCCTGGCACTCCCTACCTAACAGCACTGTGGGAGTACCTTCACCACACAGACTGCAGCGGTTCAAGAAGGAGGCTCACCACCACCTTCTCAAGGGCAATTAGTGATGGGCAATAAATGCACACCCACTATTAAAAAAGGCAATATTTCTTTTAAAACTGCACTGCCATTGATTTATGTGAGTGAAGTGGATTTGTGAATGAGGACAGAATAAACTTGGCTGTGATGTTTACATAGGATTACATAGGATATACAGTACAGAAACAGGCCATTCGCCCAACCGGTGTTTATGCTCCACTCAAGCCTCCTCCCTCTTTCCTCATCTAACTCTATCAGCATAATCCTCTGTTCCCTTTTCCCTCATATGCTATCTAACCGCCCCTTAAATGCATCTATACTAATCACTTCAACCACTCCCTGTGGTAGCGAGTTCCACATTGCATTTCATTCTCATGTTTTATTATATGGCCAGAGGAATGATATGACCAGCTTTGGGTCGACATGAAACAAACTATACTGACAATGGCTGGACTGTTAAATCTAATGACTAGTTTGGACCTTTGTTCCCATAAAATATTATTTTTAAATAATTACTAAATGTTGTCAAGATAAACCAAATTATGAACGGAAAGATTATGGGCCACCTGGATATATTTTGTTGCCCGTAGATAGGTCTACAGGAGAAATAGGCGAACATAACCAATTCAAGTAAATGGGCATATTATTACTGATAATCAACACATAAGAAAGTTAGCTCTAATTTCTTTTATTACAAAGTGCACCTTTCCTATTTTTGCCATTAGATATACCTTCAATAATCAATTTCCATGTAATAGCTCACGAACAACCAGCATTTCTTCTTGTATGTAACAGCACTAAACTGTATCTGGAACTAATCTTATTGGTTTCAATGAGAATTCTTTTCATAAAAAAACGTAAAAAGCATGAAATGAGAAGAGGTAATGGGGGAGAAATTCAGCATCGCCACGTTTGGGACGTTATACTCGAGTGGGCGCGAAATTTAGCGGCCGGCGCAAATTATCGCCACCTACTGCTAAATTGACCTGATTTGCCCCAGGAGGTGCTTGGAGTGCTAAAACAGGCGCTGCACGACTGTCTTAAGGCACTAAGCCGGACAAGCGAGGCGCTACCACCGAGGGCGGGTGCAGCGCAGGTGCGGCCAGTTAGCGATTGCACGCAGACACGCTGGCGCTGGTCAGCTCTTAAAGGGGAGGTTCGATCTTGGATTGCAGCCACACTCTGCGCATCGGAGCCCTGATTCTCGGCCTGGACAGACCTGCTGCCACATTCTAACGCCTAGGACCATGGAGAGGGCCAGGGGGCGAGCGCAGTGGTTCAGTGAGGGGGCCTTGCAGATTCTGGTTGACGCGGTGGAGCGCAGGTGATCTATCCTGTTTCCGGACAGTGGCAGGAGGCCGCTGCCCAACGACTATCGCAAAGCTTGGAGGGAGGTGGCTCACAGCGTGACCTCCAGCAGCATGGTGCCTAGGACCCCTCTGCAATGCAGGAAGAAATTCAACGACCTGACTCGGGTCGTCAGGGTGAGTACCCTTTTCAGTATCCTCTACATCACTGCATGTCCACCTCACTTTATGGCCAAAGGGTCCTGAAAGCCCCAATGCCCAGCCCTCATTCAACACCTATGGGCCTTTCATGAAACTCACATGCACATTCAGCACTTTACACACTGTAAGGGCTAATCAACCATGGGAGGCAGTGCAGCCAAGATCAGGGCTTCACACTGTAAGGGCTATTTCACCATGGGAGGCAGTGCAGCCAAGATCAGAGCTTCACACTGTAAGGGCTATTCAACCATGGGAGGCAGTGCAGCCAAGATCAGGGCTTCACACTGTACTCAGAGCCCGTCCTTTCTCTTGCAGGGCAAGCTGGCCCATAACAGGAGGCAGCAGCAATGGACCAGGGGAGGCCGGCCTCACCTTCAAGACCTCAGGGACCTGGAGCAGCGAGTCCAGCGGATTATGGCAGGCTGGATGATTGGTCCCATCGCCACTGGAGATGCCAACCCCGTTCTGGACAGCAATGGTAAGGTCATCACCTTTTTGACCTCTCTCCTTCCACTTGTGCCTCACACAAGCATCCTTTGCCACTATCGAACCAATACCGTGCATTGCAGCACTCATGCCTCCCTCGCTGCCGCCCTGTCCTCACGCTAAAGCAACTCTTGTACCTCCCTGCTTTCAGATGCTGATTCGCCAGGTGAGGAGGCGGGCCCTCATGCTGCCACTGTCAGTGATTCTGAAGGCGAGGCGGAAGAGGAAGCTGGACCATCAGTACCACCCTCAGCCGAGGCAGCCCATGGCCATAATGGGGACACGTCTTCCCTGGAGGGGAGCAGGGGGGAAGGGCCTGATGAGGCTGAAGCTCCGGGGCCCAGTGGGCTGCAGCAATGCGGGTGGGGTAGGGAAGCTCGGCGGCCTTCTCCCCGGAGAGAGAGCCTGGCCTCCAGTCCTGCTACAGTGAGCGCAGAAGTGGTGTGGCTCCTCGCTGAAATGGGCGCCCAGGCGGAGCAGAGGCACACTGAGCTCATTGCTGCAGTGGCAAGGATGCCCGAATCCATTGAGTCACTGGCAAGGAGTGTCCAGGACTTCGGCGCAGCACTGGCAAGGAGTCTGCAGGACTTCGGCGCAGCACAGGCGGCTTCCACGCAAGTGCTTAGTGGTGCAATGCAGCAGTCAGTGGCTGGTCTGATGCAGACGCAGATTGAGGCCACACGAGCACTGACTGCTGCCACCCTCGCTGGATCGGGCACGAATCGCCGGGGCCCTCACCGCACCGTAGCAGGCCAGCAGTCTGTGCTTCAGCAGATTGCTCCGCATGCTGCAGTGCTGCCCCGTGGGAGTGCCAGTGTGTCGTCCGACCAGGGAGTTGCTGTCCTCTGTCAGGATGGCAGCATTCCTGCTGCCAACACTTTCACTTCTCCACTGCAACTGCCACCACCTGTAGGACAGACTGCTGCCACCCATGCAGAGTTGGAGCAGTCAGCAGCCGGGCCCTCCATGCCCAGAGCTGGTCCAGGCTATACCTCAAGGGCATCTGCCGACTCAGTTTCTGACACTCAGCAGCCTTCCCCCAGCCTTGCTGCAGCCACTGGGGTCTCATTGCGGAGGAGCTGCAGGGTGGGAAGGGGCCAATCTCGCAAGCGAAGCAGATCACCCTCGAAGGGCAAAAAGTAGGAGGTGTGGCAAAATGCTGTTAATTTTTTAAGTGAAGGCTGAGGATCGTGGTCATTTTTTGTTTACTCTTTTGTTCATTGTCTCCAGGTTGTGAGAGCCAGTTATGTGTCTGACTGCTTTTTGGGGGTTTCTCTCTATTACTTTGTCATGCGGGAAGGGCACACAGTTTGTTAAATAAAGAAGTGTCTTTATTCAGATTGTGCATGTTTGCTCGTTGAACTATTTGTTGCCTTGACCGGCTCAGGGGTTGCGGAACGGTTCCATTCATGTTCTTTCAATTGCACAAGCCATTCCCTCAGAGGGGGCCTAGAACCGACTTGCAATAATCTGCTGACGGACGGCCCTTGCACTTTGTGCCTCCCTCCCGTCCTGGTACTCCTCCTTCTCCTTCTCCTCCTCCTCTGCTGGTGTTCCAATGTCTGGTGGCAGTGGCTGAGTCCTGAGGATTGCCAGGTTATGCAGCATGCAGCACACTACAACGAAATGGGAGACTCACTCAGGTGAGTACTGAAGGGCTCCCCCGGAATGGTCCAGACAGCGGAACCGTTGCTTGAGCACGCCGATTGTGTGCTCAATGATGTTCCTGGTCGCTTGATGGCTCTCATTGTATCGTTCTTCAGCAGGGGTGCTGGGCGCATGCAGCAGGGTCATCAGCCAGGTGCACAGAGGATAGCCCTTGTCCCCGAGAAGCCAGCCTCCTGGGTGAGCTGGGGCTTCAAAAAGGTCTGCCACAGAAGTCTGGCGCAGGACGAAGGCCTCTTGGCTGCTGCCTGGAAAGCGGGCATTGACAGCTAGTATCAGCTGTCTGTGGTCACACACCAACTGGACGTTCAACGAATGGAACCCCTTCCGGTTGCGGTAATACTCGGCATTCTCTTGCGGCGCCCGCAAAGCCACATGCGTGCAGTCAATGGCGCCCTGGACCATGGGGAAGCCCGCTATTCTTGCAAATCCCTTTGCGCGCTCTTGCTGCTTGTCCAGGGTAATGGGGAAGGAAATGTACTGACGTCTCCTTTTAAGATTCAAGATTCAAGATTCAAGATCAAGATTCAAGATCATTTTTATTTCCATATGTAACTAGTACAATGGAATGCTTACTCCCCACTCACTCCCACAATACAAGCGTATAATATAAAAGCAAAAAAATAAAAACAAGTATAAATAAAAACAATAAGCAAATAAGCAAAAAGTATAGCAATAACAGTCCAAGTTGCAGGATATGATGAACAGTACAAAAAAACCTCAATTACCACTGGAAATAATAGTAATGTAATATGATAAATATATGGTAATATAAGTATAATATATATATATACATAAACATATAACTATAATATATGGGGCAGTGCGATTAGCAGTTCAGTAGGCGCACTGCCTGTGGATAGAAACTGTTCTTAAACCTGCTGGTCCTGGTTCGGATGCTGCGGTACCGACGTCCGGACCGCAGGAGGGAGAACAGTTTGTGCCCAGGGTGTATGGGGTCCTAGATGATGGAGTGGGCCTTGTTCCGGCACCTGGTCTGGAAGATCTCCTCGATGGACGGAAGTGCACACCCGATGATCTTTTCTGCCATATTCACAACTCTCTGGATGGCTTTCTTGTTCTGTGCAGTGGTGTTACCATACCACACATTGACACCACTCGTCAAGACACTCTCTATGGTGCCGCGGTAAAAGTTCACAAGCCACTGTGTGCTTATGCCACATTTCCTCAGGCACCGTAGAGGGTAAAGGCGCTGGTGTGCCTTCTTCAGCATATCCTTAGTATTATGGTTCCAGGCCAGGTCATCAGAGATCTGCAGACCCAGGAATCAGAAGCAACTGACGACTTCCACTGGTGTCCCGTCTATGCTGATGGGGCGATGGTTCCCTCGGTGGCTTCTGAAGTCCACGATGTGCTCCTTAGTTTTGCCAACGTTCAGGGCAAGGTTGTTGTCATTGCACCATTTCATCAGCTAGACTATCTCATCTCTGTACTCCGTCTCGTCATCGTTGCTTATCAGGCCAATTACTGTGGTGTCGTCGGCAAACTTGATAATCCGGTTATTGCTGTGTATGGCTGTACAGTCATGTGTAAACAGAGAGTACAGCCAAGGACTGAGGCAGCAGCCTTGTGGCGCTCCGGTGTTGAGAACCAGAGTGGATGAGGTGTTGTTCCCTATTTTCACCACTTGAGGCCTACCAGTCAGGAAATCCAGAATCCAATTGCAGATGGGGGTGCCCAGGCCTAGGTCCCTCAGTTTCAGGACCAGCTTGGAGGGAATAATAGTATTAAATGCAGAACTGTAGTCAATGAACAACAGTCTGACGTAAGTGTCCCTCCTGTCTAGGTGTTCCAGGGCAGTGTGTAGTGTTAGGGAGATGGCATCGTCTACAGACCTGTTCGCCCTATATGCGAACTGGAACGGGTCCAAGGAATCGGATATGATGCTGCTTATGTGTGTCATGACCAGCTTTTCCAGGCACTTCATGGCTATGGATGTTAGAGCCACGGGTCGATAGTCATTGAGGCCTGTTACCTTGGTCTTCTTAGGTAACGGCACAATGGTTGTCTCCTTGAAGCACACTGGTACAACAGATTGCTGCAATGAGATGTTAAAAATGTCCGTGAACACAGGAGCCAGCTGGTCTGCGCAGGTCTTGAAGACACAGGGTGAAACCCCGTCTGGGCCGGCTGCCTTCCGTGCTATCACCCTCCTGAAGGTTCTCCAGACCTCGGACTCAGTCAGCTGTAATGTGTAATCCTCTGGGTGGCTGGGGGTTTTGATGGCCGGCTCAGTGTTCTCCCTCTCAAAGCAAGCATAAAATGTATTCAGTTCGTCTGGTAGGGAGGGATCGGTGTTGGTGACTCCCGCTGAGCTCCCCTTGTAGTTGGTGATGGCCCTTAGTCCCTGCCACATGCGTCTGGCGTCAGAGCCCCTGCCATACTGAGACTCTAGTTTGTTCTTATAGTCTCATTTTGCTGCTTTGATAGCCTTTCTGAGGTCATACTTGGCCTTCTTGTAGAGTTCGGTGTCCCCTGATTTGAAAGCGGTACGCCGTTCTCTTAGTTTGTTGCGGATGTCTGAGTTCATCCATGGTTTGCAGTTAGGAAATAAATGGACAGTCTTGGTAGGAATGCATTCATCCACCAGTCTGTTAATGTATCCAGTAACGTGGCCTGCGTACACATCCAGGTCTGGGTTCTTGAAAAACACTCCAGTCCGTTATTTCCAACCTGCCCTGCAGTTGTAGTTCTGTGTCTGCTGTCCAGCTTCGCACCGTTTTTACTGTTGTGGGTGTGCTCTTTAACTTCTGTTTGTAAACAGGAAGTAGGAGTACGGAAATGTGGTCTGATTTGCCGAAGCCCGGCCGAGAAATGGCACGGTAGGCGTGCTTTATTGTTGTATAGCAGTGATCTAGAGTTTTTCCATTTCTTGTCGGACAGGAGATGTGTTGAAAGTATTTCGGCAATACTTTCTTTAAACTACAATGGTTGAAGTCTCCCGCAATGATAGGAACTGCCTCGGGATACCGGTTCTGAAGTTTACTGACCTCACTGTAAAGTTCACTCAGTGCAGCGTTTGCATCAGCTTGTGGCATTCGTGACTTGGCGGATGCAGCAATGCACCGCGAACTGGGAGACATTGGCAATGTCCCCAGTGGCGGATTGGAAGGAGCCGGTGGCATAGAAGTTGAGAGCCACTGTCACCTTCACTGCCACCGACAGAGACGTCCAGCTCCTCAGTTGAGGCTGCAGATCTGGCTGAAGCAGGTGGCAGAGCTCAGTGACCACCTCCCTGCTGAATCGAAACCTCCGAAAACACTGCTCCTCAGACATGTTGAGGTATGAGAACTGTTGGCGGAATACCCTGGGAGGGTAAGGCCTCCTGTGCTGACGCCTGTTGGCCCTTCTCCGTCTGGCCATGATTGGCACTCTCTCTTGGCGTCTCTGAGCCCTCTCAATGCAATGGAGAAACCCAACGTTTCCACCCATTGCAGCCCCCATAGTATGTGGCCACTCAAGGTTTTGCCAATGAAAAATCAAACCAACTACAATGTTCTGGGCCGAAGCCAGAAGTACCTCTGCGAGCGCTAACTCAATGCAGAAAGCTCTCTCCCTTTGTCTCTCTGCAAATCTCTCTCTCTCACAGAAGGAGTGGTCCAAAAATGGCTACCACAAAGAAGACAGGAAGAGCCCCCTTTAAATAGCGCCCCCCCCAGCCCCACAGCGACTGGGAACCGTTCCAGTTAACCAGTCGCTGGGAGCGCCAGGTGGAAAGGAGGGGGGCGCCACTGAAGTTCCGGTTCGGGGCGCCCCAAGGGCGTTGCACCATGAAATGACGTCAGGATCTGCGTGCGCAGCTGAGCGGGCATTGCGGTTTTGCGCCGCCGCTAAATGTCCGCTCAATTTCGCGAGAGGCACAGGTCTCGCCACGCCCGGGTGCTAGCCGCATCGCGCCCCACTTATCGCCCTCTTAAGGCACTAATGGGTGGCGCTAACAACTGAATTTTTCCCCCAATTTGTTTAACCAATCCCATTCTTTCCAAAAACCATAAACTATCTGCTTGATCTGTTTGCAGGGCTAAGGGGAAAGAGCGGGGGAGTGGGACTAATTGGATAGCTCTTTCAAAGAGCCAACAAAGGCACATGGCCTTCTTCTCTGCTGTAAGATTCTATAGGGGGGAAATTGGCTCGCGCCCCCTTTGGGGCGATAACTTCACAGGGGCGCCCAAAACAGTTAGCGCCCCTGCGCCCGAAATTCAATGGTAGCGCCCCAAGCAGGAGGCGGGGCGCTACTGGAAGTGCTCCCCCTCCTTCTTGGGGCACTTCCATTGAATATCACAGCTCTACATGCAACGCCGGCACATAGCACCGTGGCACTGCAGGCCTCCCTCCCCTGATTAAAGGTGAAGGGCCTAGCGCAGCGCGCACTGGAGCCCTGCTGGACCACCGGGAAGGAGGGTGCTGGCAAAAGAGCCCGACACTCAAAAGGAGTGCCAGGCTGCCCAATCGCAGCCGGCACCCCACAGCAGAAGGTGAGAGGGGGCAGGTGCTGGCAAGTGGCCCCAAAAAAAGGCCACCCAGCACCTGCTCTTTAATTATCGCCGCCCCAGCTGCAAAAACGCACCCCTGACTCTGTCGGACATATCGTGGACATATCACGGGGCACGAGCCAAGTTTACGGCTGGGACGCGAGCATTGCGCTGTGCACGGTGATGACATCATCACCGGAGGCGCAGCGCCACGGGGCACTGCCAGCAACCGCTGCCCGCTGAATTTTGCAGGAGGCATTAGCAGTGCCGCGTCCAGGCGCTAGTTGCTTTGCGCCCCATTAGTTCCCGTCGGAGCATTAACGGGAGGCGCAAAGCAATTAAATTTTTCCCCCTTTGATTCCAAGAGCATGCACTCGACGCCATTTGATTTCCTGAAAAAAGGTTCTACAAATGTTTTCCCTGCATCCCAAAAATAAATTCGATAAAATTACAGCATATCTAACCTTATGTGCTACATTTTTCATCCTTGACTGTTACCTTCCTTAATGTTTCTAATTTTCCATCGCCTCAAAATATCATGGCCTAGAAATTTGTGTTCAACACGAAAGTTGCCGTGTCACCAGCAACTGGAGTTGACGGCTTCTGAAAATGGCTGCAACTCGAAGGAGAATAAATTCATCTGGGGGGCTGGAGATTGGTGGCGCAGCTCTACCCTTCCATGCAACGCCCTCTTGGTGGCGTTAGTGGAGAACTTCGAGGTGAAGTTCCTGCCCTGAAGTGCCATTTGATCATCGTACAGCCTCTAGGAGTGAGGCTGTGGAGCTCGCAAGGAATTGTGGGCAATTAAAAGGGCTGTGAATTAAACGGACAATGCACTCAAAACTAATACAAATTAAAATGCAGTGAAAAAATGCAGTTTCCAGCCTTTACTGCCTTTCAAGAAAACATAACCATTAGAAAGCTTAATTCCCTTCTGAACCTCAAAAAATGGAAAAACTGCTTCAGCACTAACCTAAATGGCTCAGCAAGCCAGGGAAGGGGCACCCAGGGTCTCACACACAGCGCTCCAGCTTTGTGCAGGGGGTCAACACTGCAAGACAGGTCCTTTACACAGAGGGGCCAAGAAGCCCTCCAGAAAGCTCTGGGACTACATCACTGAGGCCGTCACTGCCAGCAGTGTCACCCCCACCACCTGACTCCAGTGCCAAAAGAAGCTTCATGACCTCAGACCAGTGGTCAAGATCAGTGAATGCATCTTCAAAAGCCGTCTCCAACCAACTGCACCACCAGCCTTACACACTGTTCAATGCATGACCCCCCGCCCAATCACTCACCTACAAACAATTTGCACCAATCACGAGGCACATCTTCCATTCCTAGCCTCATCTCACCTCCTTGGCAGGGGCTCTTGGCTGGCAGTGGGGCTGAAAGAATACAAGATGCTGGTATCCTCATAGTTATCCTCTTTCTGGCATGCACCTCTTGCTTTCCCGCCCTCCCCTCACCATAACTTCACCCTTGTGCCTTCCTCATTTCACACCCAAGAAATGCAGCCTGCCTAGCCAATGGTTGACCAAGTAGAGGGAAAGGAAGAAAAAAAAGAAGAAGCACCGTCACTTGATTTGACACTCCCAGCCACCAGCTCCTCAAGGTCAACCAGCAAGGCCATTTGTAGTGTCCCTGACTGAAAGTCAGCAGCCTTCCACCAGCCATGCTGCAGCCACTGGGGTAGCACTGCGTGACATCAGTAGGATAGGCAAAGGCACAACCAAGTCAATCACTAAGAGAATGCGTAAGGATGATGAGTTGATTTCTTGATGTCATATTGGATGGATAGATGTATAAAGTTGGATTGGAAGGTTTGTGGTGGCTTTTATTTCAGCATTGTGGCCAAGAGGACGCTGTGATTGTCAGCAACAGAGGAAAGGTAAGGTGTGGGGCAAATCTGGAAAGAGGAATTGGGGTTGTGGTCACTGGTACCACAGGCAGATGATTCCATTCCAGATATCCCAGCCAGAAAGGGACTGTCTGGGTTGCATCCTTCCTTCTGCTTCCTCCTGTTCGGCTTCTTCCGCTTCTGTGTTTTCTTCTTCCCTCTGTGAGTGGATGCTGTAAATCTGAAATGACAGTATAAAATGCTGGCAATATTCAGCTGGTCAGGATGCATCTCGACCTGAGACGTGAACTCTGTTTCTCTCTCCATGGATGTTGCCTGACCTGAGTATTTGCAGCATTTTCTGTCTTCCTTTAACATCCGAGGCCTTGCAAGCATCCAGCAGCACTCCCTAAACACTTAAAAAACTTTTAACATCTGTTGCAGCAAGCCACTACTTCAATAACATTAAAAAAAAGTCCAAAATTTTAAATTCAAACTTACCTGAAAGATGTGTGTGCCCCTTTAAGAGGTGCTGACATCGACACTGTCAGCCTGCTTGCATGCAAGGTTTACCAAGGACCCGGCGCTGAATTCAGCACTAGGGTCAAAGTTCGGAGTGGTGACGTTAAGTCACCGTTGCGCACCGATTAACGTCACCACACCGCCATTTTTTTTCCAGGGTGCTGCCAGTTACCGGCAGCGCAAAGGGAGGGAGAAAAATGGCTGCTGACGCAGGACCCGCCATCAGCTGGCGAAAGAGCGGCGGCTGCCATTTTTTCATCATTTCAGGGCACAACGGAATGGCGATAAGTAGATGAATTTCTAGCCCCATCTTCCTTCGAGTATTTCAGTGGACCCAGGTTCAAATGAATAAGGGGCAAATTTAGGGCTGATGTCAGGAAGTTCTTCACACAAAGAGTGATCAATCAAGGAGATGAACCTCCAGGTAGGGTAGCAGAGACAAAATGCTAGAATCATGAAAAAAATAATTGCTTGCCATGAAGAGGAAATGCACAATCTTTGCTGATCGATAAGCTAAAATGGGTACAATGACCTGGTTAATTGTAACTATCTCATGATCTTATGAACTCGATTTGTATTTATCGTTAAAACACTCAACCCCATTCCTCACCAGACATTCAACCAACTCTTTCTTAATCAAAACAGTATTACAGGTATCTCTTGTACTATTTTACGTGGCTCATCTTCACCAAACTAACTGTCCTTATACAATGGTTTGAGTTCTTCAATGCTGCTGGATATGATTTTTGTTCAGCACTGTTATAACCTACTAGATGGATATGTGAGACTAAATTAAACAGATGTTTTATGGTTTCTTTAATAATTCCAACCTACCCTATCAAATGAGACTATAAAGGCAGTATGGATTGAGAAATGGCCATTCAACCCATCAAGTGCATTTCCTCCACAAACCATGTATTCTTTATCCATTTTTGGATGCAACTCAACCTCTGAATCTCCTGAAGTAGGCAACTAACTACAAATTAAAGGTAAAGAGAACAATGCTCTGATAACTGATAACGCATCCCTCAAAAGTAATCAAGCAAGTAGTCCAGGATATTAAGGTGGTGACTTTCTCCAAGGCTTCTCCTGATCGTCTGTTATAACTTTGCCAGATGAGCTGCAGGAACCCCGAAAAATGTTTTAAATGCAGACAGCTAGCAGGCAGATCAAGCCTGGCACGCTGGTTTCTGCACGCAGGAAGCCTCCGATCGGAAATTATGGCCCATTATCATCATCTTGAAGTGATGCAACATACGTCTTCTCTGTCATATTCCAGCGATCACGTTGTGTCATTTCTGAGCTGTATACAGCAGTAAGTTTAAAGGGACGAGGAAGAAGATTCACTCAACTGTTTCAAGGCCTATATTGCACTTTTTTCTTTGTGCCAGCATTTAGGTTCTTATGCCAATTGGGTTTTCCAGTGGGAATCCCACTATCTGACATGTTTGGAAAGATGATCAATAGAGGGATACAGGAATGTCAGGAAACACGAAAGGTGTTCTATGCCCACCTGCTGTTACCTGAATGTGCAAGGGTGACCATACAGACAGTTGATGCATACATATGCTCCTATTACCAAAGGTCGCTGGGATAGCAGGCCCACTGGTATGGGAATGCTTAACTAACCGCAGAGTCGGATGCCTGTTTTAGAAGCACCCCAATCACATAGGCCCGTAATTTCCGATAGGAGGATTCCTGCGTGCAGATGCCTCCTATCGGAAAAAAATCTACGCCCTTACCTGAGGGCTCCCGAGGTCCAGACACTTCCGATCCTGGGCCTGTCCACAGTCGAAATGCACAGGGCCCACGTATCCCAGGGGCGCATGCGGTTCGCAAGCATCCCTGGGATCACGTGGGCAAAGCGAGCCAATGAAAGAAGGGAATCCCCCTTCATACTTTTGACAGATAGACCTGTCAAAAGTATGAATGGGGATCACTGAAAGAAGACACTAAAACATTAAATACATTTTTTAAAAACCATCACATTTTTAAAATGAGTTAAAATTACATTAAATTTGAAAAAATAATTAAAGTTTTTTACGGGGCTAAAAATAAACTTTCCTTTCGGAAATGTATTTTAAAACTATAAATGAGTGAAAAAAAATTTTAAAACTTTTTTAAACACTTATGCAGGCGTAAGATTTTTAAAGGTTTTCAGCAGGTGAAGGTTCTGCAAAATCGGAACTCTCCGCCCGCAGAGGCTCCTCTCCAGGGCAGGCATCCGATCTGTCAAGAGGGTGTGTACACAGCTCATACACACCCATAGGCATCGGAAAATACGGGTCAATATGTTCTGTTTTCAGTGGCACTGCATTAACAAAGGCTAGTCTGGATGATCAATAACCAACACACCCTGATTGACCGCACCCACCAAGATGCCACCAGCTATATTTACAGGTGTAGTTGCACCTACCTGGTAATGAATGTTGGGGATCTCTCTGTACAGGGCCTGGGTCAGCAGAAAGCCAGATGTAGAGCTGTACCATTTGCAGCTAGGACAACTGCAACTACCATACCAAGCCTGCCTCCAAGCATGCTGCTAGGCAGGTGGTGTGGTGGAGTGGCACAGAGGATATCCCTCTTCCCAGTGACCTCATTCAATACCATCTCCGCTTCAGCCGCTATAAAGCAGAGATCGGGTGCTGGGCTGCTCTGTCACTTGCCAGAAGACCCACAGCTGTACAGTGGGATTCCTTTCCCTTCATTTTTGCCTGCCACATCTTAGCCCGCTCTGCATTCAGCCTTGGCTGCTAAAGATTGAGCTGTCTTCTGAGCCTTTCAATTACTCCAAGAATTTTTGTAACTGCCATTTCTCTTTAATTATCTGCATCCTTTAAATTTTACTTACATGTCATTTTCCTCTCCAACCACTGGTGTGCTCCCTGCACCTGTCCAAATTTACACCTGGAGTTGTGAATAATTATGTAGATGAGCTGGCCTATAAAAGTGCTATTATTTAGCATATTATCATTGATGCGATTAGATCAATTATTGACCATTATGGGACTGAGTTATAATGGAAATTGGCCCCACTGTCTTTGGCTGGAAGAACAATCATGCTGAGTATCAGCAGTCTGTCATCCAGTGATATCAGTTGTGATTTCTGCTGGTAGGTAGGATAATGCATAATAATAGGGCATATTTTCCTGATGGAGAAAATTGGGTGTGTTTCTTTACAGACGTGCATTCTGACCCGCACGATTTTCTGATAGTTGCTGTGCCCAGGTTGTAGATCCAAGGAAATCATACCCAACAGTATTATTAAAATCATTATCGGGAAACATTATACATGGAAAGCATTTTCCCTCATATTAATGATCTCCATTAAATAAGCTTTTGTATTATAAGGGTAGACATAGATAGATCAAATTCTGTATGGAACAAGTTGATTGCTGTGCTGCAGGAATCACAGATAAGTCTTTTGGGCCAGAAATTCGGGTCCCCATGGGTGAGTACGCGCTGTGTACTCATGCGTAGGGCCAATGAAAGTGTCAGTTTCGTGCATGCACTGCGCATGCGCTGGAAACCGGAACTTCCGTTCCCTTGAAGGAAGGGGTACACAGGTGAAACGCGTGCGCCAGAGAGGCAGCACGTACGCCTGGAACTTCCGATTTTTTTTACAGGTTTCTCCGTGCCGGTAAGTCCCTAGCAGCTGCGCATGAAAAAAGCAGTCACAAGGCCTGCTTTTAACAAGGTAAGAGGTTAATTAAGTCAAATTAAAACATTTTTTCCACAGGTTTATCATTTTAAAATACTTTAAAGAAACGTAAGTTTATTTTTAGCCCTGTTAAAAACTTTAATTAATTTTTTCAAAAATTTAAATTTTTGTTTAAAATAGTTAATTTATGTAATTTATAGTTATTTTAAAAATGTGATGTGTTTTTTAATTTATTTGAAGTTTTACTTAGGTTTTGGGGCCGATCTCTATTCATAGATTTGACAGGCTCCCCATGGCCCACGTGATCCCAGGGGACGCTGCGAACTAACTTCGCCGCTGGGATACGCAAGCACTGCACACCGGCAGCTGGAGGAGGCCCAGGATCGGAATCCCACGCGGCCCCACAGCACAACGGCAGGCGCACTATGTAAGTGCACTGCGGTCGGGGGCTTGTGCCTGCAGGAAGCCTCCAACCCGAATTTCTGGCCCAATATTGTGTTTTGTGGTCTCTTCTGCCCTTCTTACTCTAGATATTTCTACTTTTATATTTTAGGCTGTTCTCATAGGTGAGTCTTAGCTCTCTTCGAATTTGAAATCTCGATAAATGTTCATATGCCGCACAAAGTAACGAACAGGAAATCTTCCTTTAAACAGTTGCTGTGGCATTGTGGGTTTATATAACTGTCAGCTAAATTCAAAAGGAGCAGCCAGCTGTACACACAAATGAACAAAATAAAGTGTTTGAATTATATGGCTTGATCTGCCTGCCAGCTGTCTGCATTTAAGACATTTTCCGGGGTTTTTGTACGCTCTTGCGAAGTGCCTTGAGATGTTTTACTACACTAAAGGCAATATTTCAATGCAAGTTGTTGTTATTATTACCATGGGTATCTAACAAGTACCTATGTCTGTTCCAGTGACAAATATGCTGTTTAAAAAAAAATGAAATTCATATTATGTACCTGCTGGACAGTAGAGTGATTTCTGGTTTATTTGAGTAGTACATAGGATGTTGAGGATCAGGAAGGGCTACTTGAATTGATACAAAACAACACAAGAAGAGATGTGAGTTTCAACTGAGATTAGGTCGATTCAGGCAGGACGTAAGGAGATGTTACTAAAAAAGTGGATTTTTTTGGAATAGCTTAACAAGGCAGGGTGTGGAGGCAAGTAGTTTACAGAATCATAGAATCATACAGCACAGAAAGAGGCCATTTGGCCCATCGTGCCTGTGCTGGCTCCTTGAAAGAGCTATCCAATTAGTCTCACTCTCGTGCTCTTTCTCCATAGCCCTACAAATTTATCCTTTTCAGGTATATATCCAATACCCTTTCGAATCTTCCACCGCCACCCTTTCAGGCAGTGCATTCCAGATCATGACAACTAGCCCCTGGAATTACTACAGTGGTTCTCCCGATTCCCTATTGCATCTTTTCAATGGAAGACTGGTGGAATCCCTGGAGAAAAGGCCCATTACATTGTTTCTCCAACGTTTCCGTCAATTTTCCAGTTACAGTGGCAGATCGGGAGAAGTGATCTCATTGAAACATACAAGATTCTTAAGGGGATTGACAGGGTAGATGCTGAGAGGTTGTTTCCCCTTGCCGGAGTGTCTAGAACTAGGAGGCATAGTCTCAGGATAAGGGGTAGGCCATTTAAGACTGGGATGAGGAGGAATTTCTTCACTCAGAGGGTTGTGAATCTTTGGAATTACCTGTCCCAGAGGGCTGTGCATGCTGAGTCTTTGAGTATATTCAAAGCTAAGATAGATAGATTTTTGGACTCTAGGGGAATCAAGGAATATGGAGATCAGGCGAAAAAATGGAGTTGAGATCGATGATCAGCCATGATCTTATTGAATAGGCTCGAGGGGCTGTATGGCCTGCTCCTGCTCTTATTTCTTATGTTCTTATGAGAACCCTATGGGAATTCTCCCCCTAGATCTCTTCAATGTTAAACTGAAGAAATATTTTGTAGTGTATGTACCCGTCTACCTTTAAGGGAACTATTGAATGTAACCGTTCACCTTTAAGAGGACTACTTTCGGGTGGCACTATTTGTTTGGCTTCTGTATACTGTAATACCGATAGTGACCACACCAGTATATAAGTGTTGTGGCATGATTGCTGGGGCAGAATCACCTGAACCTCTGAATAGTAAAGACCTGTTTTGTTTGTTAATCTTGGAGTCTGTGTATTATTTACAATACAAACCACAGACTTTACAATGGCGACGAGGCCGATCGTACCCTGCGGCAACAGTAGTTCCTAAGCAACTAAGGAGCGTCGAAGTGAGGCACCCGCCCTCGTCGTTCTGCTGGGTGAAAACTCGAGGCTGCAGCGATAGCAAAGAGGAAGATTTTGGCATTGAAAACTTCCATCTGCAACAGGCACTGACGGTCCCTTCTGCCACAGTGAGGAGCGAGCCGATCGACAAGAGAGGCAAGGCTGCCACGGACTGTGAGTAAGGGAACAGTAAAAGAAAATAAGGAAGGAGTAAAACCAGAGGATAAGGGCGGTACACTCGACCACGGTCGAGGGGGAAAGGAGCCAGACAAAGTCGGGTCCAGAGGCACTGAGACCGGGAGCAGGCCGGGTGAGACAGAGCCGAGAAATCGGGAATTGGCCGAGAGCCAGTTCAGAGGCTGTAACTGTCCGCCGTCATCGGGGGTACCCGGAGCCGGTTGCCTGCCGCGGGAAGGAGAGCGCTGAAGCCGACGCGCGGGCTGGGGATCTGAAAGCCAGCGGAGAGCGCTGAAGCCGACGCGCGGGCTGGGGATCTGAAAACCAGCGGAGAGCGCTGAAGCCGACGCGCGGGCTGGGGGTCTGAAAGCCAGCGGAGAGCGCTGAAGCCGATGCACAGGCTGGGGACCGGTAGCCAGCGGCCGTCGCCCACGGGGGAAAGTGTACCCCCCCGCCAGGGGAAGAAGCGGGAAACCGCCATTGCCGTGGGCGGGGAGAACAGAAGAGCGCGGGGAAAACCGCCATTAAAGTGGGCGGGGAGAGCCGAGAAGCGCGGGAAAGCCGCCATTTTTCGCGGGAAAACCGCCGGGGAAGAAGACAGAAGCGGGAAACCGTCATCTTAGAAAAACAATAATAAGTAAAGAAATACTTGTGTTGTACTCGAGAAGAGAAGAAGATGCCTAAGCGAGGAAATATTAATGAAAGCAATGCGGAATACTTAGTCGAACTGCGTAAGCTAGCGAAATACTGCCAGTTTGGAGGGAATTTGACAGAGGCGCTGCGGGACAAGTTCGTATGCGGCTTGGCCAAAGAAGGAACGCAGAAGCGACTTCTGGAAGAAAACGACCTCACACTGGACAGGGCTGTCCTCATAGCTTCATCGCACGAAGCTGCAGCGAAAGGAACGGCGGAAATGCAGCTAAAGGCGGCAGCACTCGGGGTGGACCAAATTACTGCATGCACTTCCAAATGCTACTGTTGTGGAAAGACAACGCACGACCAGAATCAGTGCTGGTTTAAGAACCAAGAATGCAGGAAATGTGGCAAGATCGGGCACATAGCTAAGGTATGCCGGTCAGGAGCAACGTACAACAATAAGAAGTCACCACAAAAATGGTACGGAAAGGTACAAGAGGTGACTAAGAAGAGTCTGAGGGAACAGAAGTTGGTCTCACACTCCAAATGCAAAGGACTGGACAGTCTGAGAATTCACAACGTGAGCAATGAAGCTGACCGACAAACTATCTGGATAACGCTACAGATTGCAAAGGTCCAAGTAAAAATGGAAGTAGACACCGGATCGGCGGTGACGGTCATGAATAAGCATGACTATAAGAAATTTTTCAAGCATATTCCACTACGGGATACGGAACTAGTACTACAGACATACACGGGGCACAAAGTATTCCCCATCGGAATGATAGAAGTCAAGGTGAGATACAAGGATAAAGATCATCACCGGTTGGACCTGTATGTATTGCCTGAGGGAGGACCACCACTTCTGGGACGGGAGTGGATCCGAAAAATAAAATTGGACTGGCAGTCCCTAAACACCATGACGGTGGATTCCGAAAAAGAGGATGTCAAACCTGAACGGTTGTCCAGAATATTGGACGAAGCTAAGGAGGTATTCCAGCAAGGACTGGGAACGCTGCGAGGTATTAAAGCAAAGGTTAAGATTGCAGAAAATGCAAGCCCAAAGTTTTTTAAGGCCAGATCAGTTCCTTACGCAATACGACCAGCTGTGGAGGCAGAACTGGAAGAACTTGAACGATCAGGGGTTCTGTCAAAAGTGGACTGGAGTGAGTGGGCCACGCCCATTGTTCCCGTCATGAAGTCCTCACCGTGTAATAAGCCTGGGGGACCGGGGAAGGTCCGTATCTGCGGAGATTTCAAGATTACTGTGAATCCGGTGCTTCACACAGTACAATACCCGCTTCCGCGGATTGAAGATATCTTTGCTTCGTTGGCTGGAGGGAAACATTTCACGAAAATAGATCTGGCTCAAGCATATCTACAGATGGAGGTCGAGGAAGAGTCACGCCAGTACCTCACCATCAACACTCACAGAGGCTTGTATCGCTACAATAGACTGGTCTTTGGGGTAGCTTCGGCGCCAGCAATTTGGCAGAGGGCCATGGAACAGGTGTTACAAGGAATTCCAAGCACGCAGTGCTACTTAGATGACATTTTAATCACGGGAAAAGATGAGGAAGAACACCTCACGAATTTGAAACTGGTACTCACCAGGTTGAAGGAGTATGGCCTTCGGGTTAATCGCAAGAAGTGTGAGCTCTTCCAAAAACGGATCTCATACTGCGGTCATGTCATTGACCGAGAGGGACTGCATAAGTCACCCGAAAAGATAGAAGCGGTTGTGAAGGCCCCCGCCCCAGGAAACGTATCACAGTTAAGATCATTCTTGGGGTTGATTAATTACTATCACAAGTTTCTGCCAAATTTATCCACGGTACTGCATCCGTTGAATGACCTGTTGCGGAAAGAAACACCATGGAAGTGGAGTGAGGAATGCAAAAAGGCTTTTCGCAGAAGCAAGGAGTTGATTACCTCTGAAGAAGTGTTGGCTCATTTCAACCCAGCATTACCCCTTCGTCTAGCTTGCGATGCTTCCCCGTACGGAATTGGGGCAGTACTCTCGCATAGGCTACCAAATGGCTCGGAAAGGCCAGTGGCTTTCGCGTCCCGATCATTGACACCCGCGGAGCGAAACTACGCCCAAATAGATAGGGAGGCCCTCAGTCTTGTGTGGGGCGTGAAGAAATTCAACCATTACCTACAATGTAAAAAGTTCACATTGCTGACAGACCACCAGCCGTTGGTGTCCATATTCAACCCAAATAAGGCCGTTTCCACCATGACAGCACAAAGGTTACAAAGGTGGTCCGTGTTACTTGGGGCACACCAATACGAAATTGAGTACAAAAGGTCTAAACAGCATGGAAATGCTGATGGGTTGTCACGCATGCCATTGCCGATGGTAGAAGAAGCGAGTATAGTGGACCCAGTAGAGTTGTTCCACTCCTCCATAGTGGAGTGTCTACCGATAACAAACTCAATGATTGAGAATGAGACAAGGAATGACCCGACTCTTTCACGAGTCTATGATGTAACGGTGGAGGGATGGCCAGCACAGAGCGAACCAACACTGCAAGCATTTGCACAGAGGAAAGAACAACTGTCAGTGTGTCGAGGGACCCTGATGTGTGGATCTAGAGTGGTGATTCCACCCAAACTCCAAAAGAAGGTGTTAAAGGAGCTGCACGAAGGACATCTGGGGGGAGTAAAGATGAAAAATCTAGCAAGAGCGTTTGTGTGGTGGCCAGGCATTGATAGAGACATAGAGGAGATCACGAAGAACTGCCTAGGATGTCAGAGGGTTCAGAACGCGCCACCCCAGGCTCCTCTGCATCCATGGGAGTGGCCCTCATCGCCTTGGCAAAGAGTACACATCGACTTTGCTGGTCCATTTATGGACTCGATGTTTCTAATAGCGGTGGATGCCCACTCCAAGTGGCCGGAAGTAATTAAGATGACCACCACCACGACGGAAAAAACCATCGCAGTGTTAAGGACTATGTTTGCTCAGAATGGCCTGCCGGAACAGATCTGTTCTGATAATGGACCACAATTTGTGTCCGAAGAATTCAAGAAATTCTTAAAGAGCAATGGGGTTAAACATTACACGTCAGCCCCATACCATCCCGCCTCAAATGGATTGGCTGAAAGGTTTGTCCAGACCTTCAAGAAGGCCGTAAAGGCCATGAGTAATGAAAATATAAGTCTGCAACATAAGGTGGATAGCTTTTTGTTGGCATACCGAAATGCGACACATGCGGTCACAAATCAAACTCCTGCAATGATGTTCTGTAATAGACGCCTAAGATGCCGACTGGATTTACTAAAACCAAACGTCAGAAGAGACGTAGAGAACCGGCAATTCCAGGGCATGAACGACAGGGTCACTAGATCTTTCCAGATCGGTCAACGAGTTTTGGCCCGGGACTACCGTACTGAGAAATGGCAGCCTGGAACTATTGGGAAAAGGCTGGGGCCATTGATGTACACCGTGGACATTGGAGACAATATAATAAGGCGCCATGTTGACCAAATCATAGGGTCCGCCACAAATAGGCCACCGACTTCACCACCTTATCCGGGTGATGTTGAAACTGAGATACCCAGAACACCTACTTCCGATCTAGTGATATTGGAGTCTGCTGAATCTGACACGGCTTTTCAAGCCGAATCGACCTTGCCAGAAGCACCTCCTAGCCCGCCTGAAATAACGACACCACTGCGGCGTTATCCTGACAGAATCCGGAAGCCCCCGGAAAGACTGAATCTATGAACTGTCTTACATAAACCTGTATATATGTTAGAATGTATGTTCACTATGGACTTAGTAAGTAATAAGCTAAAAAGGGAGGATTGTAGTGTATGTACCCATCTACCTTTAAGGGAACTATTGAATGTAACCGTTCACCTTTAAGAGGACTACTTTCGGGTGGCACTATTTGTTTGGCTTCTGTATACTGTAATACCGATAGTGACCACACCAGTATATAAGTGTTGTGGCATGATTGCTGGGGCAGAATCGCCTGAACCTCTGAATAGTAAAGACCTGTTTTGTTTGTTAATCTTGGAGTCTGTGTATTATTTACAATACAAACCACAGACTTTACATATATCAAAGAGAAACACATTATTTGATACAACTGTTCAAACAGCAGGAAGATGTTGTAGCAAATTCAAAACTTTCTGATCCTGAAATTCCACGGAGGGGAGGGGAGTCAGCAGGAGACCAGTGGACCCACCAGATAACAGCAGAGATCCAGTTTTGCTGGGTTCCACCATATTCAGTGCCATGTAAGGGGTGGGACCTCTATCAGCCTCTTACAAGGTAAATGACAGGCTTGGTTAACCTCCCCTCCTTGCACAGGTGGGCACTAGAGTTTCCAGCAGGCATGGGCAGTTGGGCGCTGCAGTTTGCGACCCTCTACATTTTTCTATGTTTTTTTATGTAAGCATGTTGATCTAATAGAAAGGATAGGTATGTAATCGTGCAGTACTGGGGTGTCTATTGGATCCCTGGTATACTGGAGAGGATGTATATGTGACCTCATGGTGGTGCATTCTTGTGATCCCTCGTTATCTAGTTGAATTGTGGAAGGTGCCTTTGTGGTAATAGAGTCATAGAGTCATAGAGTAATACAGCACGGATAGAGGCCCTTCGGCCCATCGTGTCCATGCCGGCCATCAAGCCCTGTCTAATCTAATCCCATATTCCAGCATTTGGCCCGTAGCCTTGTATGCTATGGCATTTCAAATGCTCATCCAAATGCTTCTTAAATGTTGTGAGGGTTTCTGCCTCCACAACCCTTTCAGGCAGTGAGTTCCAGACTCCAACCACCCTCTGGGTGAAAAAGTTCTTTCTCAAATCCCCTCTAAACCTCCCGCCCTTTACCTTGAATCTATGCCCCCTAGTTATTGACCCCTCTACTAAGGGGAAAAGCTCCTCAGCATCCATCCTATCTATGCCCCTCACAATTTTGTACACCTCAATCATGTCCCCCCTCAGCCTCCTCTGCTCCAAGGAAAACAAACCCAATCTGCCCAGTCTCTCTTCATAGCTGAAGCGCTCCAGCCCTGGTAACATCCTGGTGAACCTCCTCTGCACCCTCTCTAACGCGATCACATCTTTCCTGTAGTGTGGCGACCAGAACTGCACACAGTATTCCAGCTGTGGCCTAACCAGTGTTTTATACAGCTCCATCATAACCTCCTTGCTCTTATATTCTATGCCTCGGCTAATGAAGGCAAGTATCCCATATGCCTTTTTTACCACCTTATCCACCTGTTCCGCCGCCTTCAGGGATCTGTGTACCTGCACACCCAGATCCCTCTGACCCTCCGTCTTGCCTAGGGTCTTTCCCTTCATTGTGTATTCCCTTGCCTTGTTAGACCCCCCAAAGTGCATCACCTCGCACTTTTCCGGGTTAAATTCCATTTGCCACTGTTCCGCCCATCTGACCAACCCATCTATATCGTTCTGCAGACTGAGGCTACCCTCCTCGCTATTTACCACCCTACCAATTTTAGTATCATCCGCGAATTTACTGATCATACCCTTTACATTCATATCCAAGTCATTAATGTAGACCACAAACAGCAAGGGACCCAGCACCGATCCCTGTGGTACCCCACTGGCCACAGGTTTCCAGTCACAAAAACAACCTTCGACCATCACCCTCTGCCTTCTGCCACTAAGCCAGTTTTGTATCCAATGTGCCAAGGCACCCTGGATTCCATGGGCTCTTACCTTCTTGACCAGTCTCCTGTGCGGGACTTTATCGAAGGCCTTACTGAAATCCATGTATACCACATCCACTGCGTTACCCTCATCCACACACCTAGTCACCCCCTCAAAAAATTCAATCAAATTAGTCAGACATGATCTTCCCTTGACAAAGCCATGTTGACTATCCCTGATTAATCCTTGCCTCTCCAAGTGGAGACAAATTTTGTCCCTCAGGATTTTTTCCAGTAATTTTCCTACCACTGATGTTAGGCTCACTGGCCTGTAGTTCCCCGGTTTTTCCCTACTACCCTTCTTGAATAATGGTACTACATTAGCAGTTCTCCAGTCCTCTGGCACATCCCCTGTGGCCAGAGAGGTCCTGAATATATGTGTTAGAGCCCCCGCAATCTCCTCCTTTGCCTCACACAGCAGCCTGGGGTACATTTCATCCGGGCCTGGGGATTTATCCATTTTTAGGCCAGCTAAAACCGCCAATACCTCCTCCCTCTCGATGTTAATATGTTCGAGCATATCACAGTCCCCCCGCCCTATTTCTATGTCTACATCGTCCTTCTCCATAGTGAAAACAGATGCAAAAAATTCATTTAGAACCCCTCCTACATCTTCCGGCTCCACACACAGATTGCCACTTTTGTCCCTAATGGGCCCTATTTTTTCCCTAGTTATCCTTTTACCCTTAATATACTTATAAAACATCTTCGGATTTTCCTTTATTTTGCTCGCCAGTGTTATTTCATGGCCCCTCCTTGATCTCCTAATTTCTTTTTTAAGTATCCCCCTGCACTTTTTGTACTCCTCTAGGGCTTCCTCCGTCTTTAGCCTTTTGTATCTACCAAAAGCCCTCCTTTTTTTCCTAATCCATTCCCGTATATCCCCTGACATCCACGGTTCCCTGTGGTTTTTGGAACCACTCTTGACATTTATGGGAACATGTTGCCCTTGTATGATCTCAATCTCCCTTCTGAAAGCCTCCCATTGCTCCGATGCGGATTTTCCTACAAGTAGCTGATCCCAGTCCATTTTGGCCAGATCCTGCCTTATCCTATTAAAATCGGCCTTCCCCCAATTTAGAACCTTTATTTCCGGCCCATCCCTGTCCTTTTCCATGACCACCTTAAATCTTACCATATTATGGTCACTATCACCAAAGTGCTCACCTACTTGCACTTTTTCCACTTGGCCGGCCACATTCCCTAGAATTAGGTCCAGTACCGCCCCCTCTCTTGTAGGACTTTCTACATGCTGGCTCAAAAAGCTCTCCTGGATGCACTTTAAGAATTCTACACCCTCTGAGCCTTTCACACTTTGACTATCCCAGTTAATATTGGGGAAGTTGAAATCCCCCATTATTATTACCCTATTATTTGCACATTTCTCTGAGATTTGCCTACATATCTGTTCCTCTATTTCCCCCTGACTGTTTGGAGGCCTATAGTACACTCCCAGCAAAGTGCTTGCCCCCTTTTTGTTTTTAAGCTCCACCCATATGGCCTCATTAGAGGACCCTGCTAATATATCATCCCTCCTTACTGCAGTAATTGACTCCTTAATTAATATTGCGACACCCCCTCCTCTTATACCTCCCCCTCTGTCTCGCCTGAAGATTCTGTACCCCGGAATATTGAGCTGCCAGTCTTGCCCCTCCCTCAACCATGTCTCCGTGATAGCAACAATATCATACTCCCATGTGTTTATCAACACCTTCAGTAATGATGCATCCATGTGATCCTTAATTTATTGGCACTTGGTAGTAAGTCAAGACCAAAGGTCAGTTGTTCCGTGATGTAAGTAAAACTGAAAAGCATTTGCAAGAATCACCATTGCTTGATTGGCTTGCCACAGTTTTAAAATTCAGTCTTTTGCTCTGGAAGAGTGAATTTCAGACCATCCAAAGCTTGGTCCACAATCTAAATGAACTAATGTAATGATGTAAAACATATCAAAATTCATTGTTGTGTCATTTACACATGACATCATTTTGATGTAAGTGACACATAGCTGTTTTAGCTCCTTTCACTCCCCAAATAAAAACATTTTTGTCAGATAATATTTTTCTATAGATCAAGGCATTGCCTCTGGAGAAAACTATTCCTTCTGCAATGACTACAATGTATTAACAGTACTTGGAAGGTTCTTTTAATACTTTTTAGCAACTTTCACATATGATCTTCAGTGACCTCAATTTTTTAGCTGAGACTGGTGCTAGATTAAAAGGCTTGTGTTTGTACACATTTCACAGATGGAATACACCTATAGTGTAGCTCTGTGTATTGTACACAGCCAAGCTCTGTGGCACCCTTTATTTGAGAATATTTTCTAAAGCCTCCAGGTGCAACATTTTTCGCACTGGTGAGTTTGAACAACAAATCAGAACCGCCGCTCATCCATGACAAAAAGTGATTGATGGCTGAGATAAGATGCTGAATGGGTCAAAAGATTCTTCATCTACAAAATAATTGGCTTTGACAACATGCCAGAATTTTTTTTCCAAGATCCTATATCTAAATAAGACATTCAGGATTTTAACATTCCTCTTCTCTATTATTTTAGCACAAGTTTTTCGTAAAATAAATTAATTAACAGTTCTAGTAAGGTGCCAGGGTTTGAATACAAAATAACCAGTTGGCAACTACAGTAAAACTAGTTTCTGCAGCACAAAACAAGCCCTAAAAATCCTAGAACATGCCATTCTGGGTTGATGTTTCAGTAACAGTGTTTGCTTTTGCCTAATGTCCATCAGTGTGTTATGTGTAGAATTAAATACATCTCTGGAGCAATCAACTATGGGCTCAAATGTATCCTTGTGCCTTGTACACTCACATCAGAATTAAATCTTAGTTGGCAGATGTTGCATGAAATTACTTGTTTTCTTCTTGGAGGAAGAGGAACCCCAAACGTGTGATTTATCACTGCTTTCTGAACTGGGTCCATCTGTGAAAAAGGACAAGAAATTCAATTAGATTTCTTTATCTCCTTCAAAGGTCACAGCCTGACTTACTAAATGTTGTTGTGTATTTTTAAGATGTTTATTTGCTGCATGTTTTTTCCCCTCTCTAGATCTTCTTCCCTTGTCACGTAGCAAACCTGACTCTCCAGATGGACAAGTGAGTTGCTTTTAGGCTCCTGCCAGTACCACTGAACTGGCTGTTTGAAAAGCAATCTGTGTTGACTATTCTTCCTGCCCTCCCTCTAGGAAAGTGTCTGGTCTCCTCTCAGTGCCTTTCCATAATAAACTGAGGAGGTTTCTGCGTACGGAACAGTGGGCCTGGACCTGTATATTAACACAGTTGGTTGGTACTCCATAATCTAGGTTATGCTGTGTCCAATATTCTTGGCTCCAAAAAGTGCTTTAAATCCAGCAAGGATAGCTGTAATGTGTGTAATTGTAACATAACAGCCTATTATGGTGGTCAAAGTTTAAGATAGAGGGCTCCTCTGGCACAGCAGTTCTTTTTATTGTTAACTTATAAGCTTCAGAATTGGTCAAGTTGATGTGCTCGCAGATAAGTAACTTCAACAATGCAATGCTGACTGGTTAATTTTGGTGCACGCATGTAAAGGCCCCATTGCAAATGTACAAAGAGAAATTATTAGGACTCATGGACCATGGACTATACAGAATATTAGATCACAGATATCAACCTACATTTGGTCAAGATGTTAGTGAGGGCATTTTTATTCATGTTGTTTTTGAAGGTGTGTGGGGGTTGAGAGAATTAATATAAAGTTTGATAGACCAGTGAAAAAGTAGTTATGATATGCAATTTTAGCCTATTGGGGAATCTAACATATTTATCTAGCACAGAGGTCACTAAAATGCTTTTTGACCCATTCAGTTGCTTATCATGGAACCAGCGGGCTGCATATAAAAAGACCGCCACCAACACCACCATCACCATGACCTGCTTAGGAAGTCTTTGGGTGTTTTTTATCCGTTCCTATGTCTTTTTGATGTGTTGCCAATTTTTTCCTCCACTTCCTCCCACCAGTTAAAGCTAACACTTTTGGCCCCTCAGTTTAAGGTGGGTACCTCTTCTCATGTTCCAACATCCCAGTTCGAGCTGACACTACTCCTCCTGCCAATTTTATGCTGCCACTTGCTTCCCCTTTCAATTTCATGGCGGCACACATATTCCATAAATGGTATTACAAAAAGCCAAGGATGAAAGCAGAAAAGACCTAGGAGTCTTAATAAACTCAACCCTCAACATGTCCAACTAATGCAGAGCAGAAAATAAATAGATTGTCGACCCAAGTAGCCAAACAGTAGAATATAAGTCAGAGGAAGTCATGCTCAAACTGCATTGTGTTCTAGTTAGACCAGATCAGTTCTGATCACCAAGGCACAGGAGAAAGACATTCAAGTGCTGGAGGCAGTACAGAGTGTAGTGTATGTGCCTTTAAGTCACAACTACTTTTTACAGCTCCTGTATACTGTAGTACCGGCAGTGACCACACCAGTATATAAGCTGTGTGCATGCCTCTGTACCCCAGTCTAGAGATTACCCTCCTCCAGTAAAGACCTGTTATTTGTTCATGTACAGCATCTGTGTGATTATTTATCCACTGAACCACGGATCTAACAGTGGCGACGAGTGTCGATTCGAATCTACCTGCAACATAAAAAAAAAAATAGTCGAGTCCAGGAACACGGGCGTCGACCGCGAGCAACCGCCCAGCAGTCAGGCAGAAATCCAACTTCGCTGGGGAGGCTGTGGAGAGCCGGGCTTGGTTCCCCAGCCACAACGAGCAGTAAGAGACCGATGACAGGTCCAGAGCAGACCCTTCCCAAGCAGCGGCGGTTGGAGCCGACCGACGGCAGAGAGAGAGAGGCGAGCAGCGTCGACGGGGTAAGAAAGAGGGTGAAGAGAGCAGGGCGCAGCCGGGTTCTAGACTGAGCGGCGTCGACAAATATCAAGAGAAGAACACGCAGAGCACAGCCAGGGATCACGGGCTGATCAGGGTCCGCGGGGCGAAGCAAGGGGAGACGCCATTGAGCCGTGGAGAAGCAGGGAGAGCGCGGGAGATGCCATTGAGCCGCAGAGAAGCAGGGAGAGCGCGGGAGGCACCATTGAGCCGCGGAGAAGAAGGAAGAGCGCGGGAGACGCCTGTGGTGATTATTCCTTGATTAGTAAAAGTATTGTGATTCGTTGTTTGTTAACTGCCTTGGGATATGTGTTGTAATCTCATTGGTAGTTGATGATCACATGACGTGTTGTGGCTACCTTAAATTCAGTCCTTTTCTAGCTTTAGTTGGGACTGGATGTAGAAAGATATGCTGCCGATTTTAAAGTTAATAAAGCCTAACTTTGGAAGGCAAATCTATTCTTTATTTCAATTTATTAACTTTATGTTAGAATGGAGTGATATCTTCAACCAGAACGATTCAAGGCTGACCCCAATTCTGCTGGAGTGGATGATAAATGGAAACATTGGTATTGTACATTTAAAAACTTTTTGGGCGTGTTGGATCAAGAGGCTCTAAATAAGCTGAATATGCTGATCAACTACATTGACCCGGATGCATATAAATATATTTTGCACTGTAAAACTTATGAAGAGGCTATTTCTACATTGGAAAAGATTTTTGTTAAACCAAAGAATGAGGTATTTGCACGTCATCTTCTATCTGCCCGTAGGCAGCAGGTGGGAGAATCTTTGGATACTTATTTACAAGCACTTCGGTGCCTTAGTGTTGACTGTAATTATAAGGCTGTGACGGCTGAAGAATATAAGGACGAATCAGTACGGGATGCTTTTATTAATGGATTACTGTCTAGATCAATTCGTCAGCGGTTGTTAGAAAATAAGACTCTGGATCTTAAAAGTGCTTTTGAGCAAGCTTCTACATTGGATATGGCTCAGAGAAGTTCGGATTCTTATGCTCTTTTTAATCGGCCTGCGACTATGGTTTCGGCAGTTTCGGATGAAAAGGAATTATGTGGACTTAATGGCAGTGGTTTACTAGATTTTGAAACAGTTTCTACTTCGGCGGCCGTTGCCTCTAGGATTCAGAAGTGTTATTTTTGTGGGAATATCCGGCACCCTCGTCTGAAGTGTCCTGCTCGGGAGGCTGTGTGTAGTAAATGCGGCAAGAGAGGTCATTATGCACGTGTGTGCAAATCATCAGGTTCAATTACCTTCCCTTCTCCTGGTGTGGGAGGGTCTTCCTCCACTACCTCTTCTGTGGCTATTCAGCCTTTAGATAGGGCGTTTATTGCATCAATTTCTGCTGCATTTGCTCATGGCCTAAACAAAGCTATAGTTACGGCTCAAGTTAATGGGTTGGAAGTGAAGGCCCTTACAGATACGGGCAGTACTGAGAGTTTTATAAGTCTTCAGTTTGCGAAGGAGAAGCATTTGAAAATTTCGCCTGTTACGTATCAGGTGTGTATGGCTCAGACGACCCTTACTTCACAAATAGCTGGTTGCTGCTTTGTGAAAATGGTTCTTCTAGGTAATACGTATACTGATATATGCCTATCTGTTTTGCCTAATCTCTGTGCGGATATTTTGATTGGACATGATGTGCTTCAGTTACACGAGTCTCTTAGTCTTTCATTTGGAGGGACGAAGCCACCTTTATCTATTTGTGGATTAACCTCTTTATCTATTCCTCCATTATCACTTTTTTCCAATTTGATGTCGGATTGTAAGCCAATTGCTACCAAGTCAAGAAGATATAGTAGTCAGGATAGAGAATTTATTAATTCTGAAGTTCAACGTCTCTTATTGGAAGGAATCATTGAACCTAGTTGTTCACCTTGGCGAGCACAGGTAGTTGTCACGACTAACGAGAGACACAAGAAACGAATGGTGATAGACTATTCCCAAACTATTAATAGGTATACTCAATTAGATGCGTACCCTTTGCCTAAGATTGATGAGCTTATCAATAAAGTATCTCAGTATAAAGTTTTTAGCACTATTGACTTAAAGAGTGCTTATCATCAGATTCCTATTGTTAGGAAGGATCAACCATATACGGCCTTTGAGGCTGGTGGAAAGCTGTATCAGTTTTGCCGAATACCATTTGGTGTTACTAATGGTGTTGCTTGTTTTCAACGGGCAATGGATGCTTTTATAAGTGATAACACCCTCTCTGACACCTTTTCATACTTAGATGACATCACAGTGTGTGGCAAATCAAGGGTGGAGCATGATTCTAATTTAAAAAGATTCCTTCAAGCTGCGGAGAAAGTTGGTTTAACTTTTAACAAAGAGAAATGTGTCTTTTCGACTACTGAGGTAAATCTATTGGGGTATATTATTTTGGGAAATAAGATTAAACCAGATCCAGAACGTCTGCGACCATTGATCGATTTACCTTGTCCTACTAATTCTAAGGCTTTGCAACGAGTTGTTGGACTGTTTCCTTATTATTCTAATTGGATTGCAAATTTTTCACGGAAGATCCGGCCTCTTATTCGGGTTACGACATATCCTCTATCATGGGAGGCCAGGACATGTTTTGAGAATTTTAAAAAGGATATTTTAGGAGCAGTTGTGCATTCCATTGATGAGCAGGTTCCCTTTGTGATTGAGACGGATGCTTCGGATTTTGCAATTGGGGCTACTTTGAACCAAAATGGAAGACCTGTGGCCTTTTTTTCACGTACTTTGAATAATAGTGAAAAAAGACATTCCTCAATAGAAAAAGAGGCATACGCAATAGTAGAAGCATTGCGTAAATGGAGACATTATTTATCGGGGCGACATTTCACGTTGGTAACTGACCAAAAATCTGTGTCCTTTATGTTTGATGTTAAACATTTTGGAAAGATTAAAAATGATAAAATAATGGGATGGAGGATTGAGTTGGCATGTTACCATTTTGACATAGTTTATCGTCCGGGGAAGGATAATGTTGCTGCTGATGCACTGTCGAGGGCTTATTGTTCGGTGATTCACGGAGATACGCTTATTAATCTTCATAATGCCTTATGTCATCCTGGGGTTACGAGGATGATACACTTTGTACGCAGTAAGAACTTGCCTTTTTCAGTTGAAGACGTCAAGCGGATGACTTCATCATGTTCTATCTGTGCTCGGTGTAAACCGAATTTCTTTAAGCCTCAACGAGCTCATCTTATAAAGGCTACTTCTCCTTTTGAACGTTTGAGCGTTGATTTTAAGGGACCTCTTCAACTACTCAAAACTGATATATATTTACTGTTGTGGATGAGTTTTCAAGGTTCCCTTTTGCTTTTCCTTGTGCAGATGTATCAGCTGCTACAGTTATTAAATGTTTGACTTAACTTTTTGTCATCTTTGGGATGCCTGCGTATATCCATTCGGATCAGGGAAGTTCTTTTATGTCTTCCCAATTGAAGGAATACCTTCAGAGTCGGGGAATTTCTACTAGTCGAACTACCCCGTATAATCCCCAGGGTAATGGACAGTGCGAACGATACAATGGGGTGATCTGGAAGGCAGTTATGTTGGCGTTGACATCCCGGAACCTTAAGAATACACAGTGGGAAATGGTACTGCCTGATGCCCTGCATTCCATTAGATCATTGCTTTCAATGGCTACTAATGTGAGCCCCCATGAAAGGCTCTTTAACTATCCGCGGAGATCTACTATGGGATATTCGGTACCTTCATGGCTTACTATGCAGGGACCTGTGTTGCTTCGGCGCCATGTTAGATTGTCAAAATATGATCCCTTGGTGGAGGAGGTGGAGCTGTTGGAGGCAAATTCCCAATATGCTCATATTCGATTCCAAGATGGGAAAGAAAGTACTGTTTCAATTAAAGACTTGGCTCCTTGTGGGGGCCAGCCCTCTTCTGAGGATAATAATAATGGTCATGATTCGGATAATGTGGATGCTGTTACAGATTCTACGAATATTTCCAATCCGATTGCAGATAATCATACTTCTATTAGTCAGCCTTTGATAGATGTTTATGACCGTCCCAGTGCATCTTCTGATGGGATTTCTAATCCGGAAACCGTTGAGAATCGGGATATGGATAGCCTTCCTGTTGAAGATACTTCTGTGCCTTCTGGCGTGGGAGGGCAAGGAATTTCACCAAGGTTAAGAAGGTCGACACGAACAAGATATCCGGTCGACCGATTGAAAATGGACTTTTAAATTGATAGTAATGTTTTAAAAATTGTTGAAATATTATAGTATATTGTTTTAGTTGAGAGATACTTAATACTTATGCATAATGTTATTATTTGTTGTTGTTCATTTAGTATTGTGTTATGTAAATAGTTTTATTCTCGTGTATAGTTTAGTTGTAAATAATTAATTGTAAATTGTAAAATTTATTAGGTTAGAGTATATTTTAAAGGAGGGGTGAATGTGGTGATTATTCCTTGATTAGTAAAAGTATTGTGATTCGTTGTTTGTTAACTGCCTTGGGATATGTGTTGTAATCTCATTGGTAGTTGATGATCACATGACGTGTTGTGGCTACCTTAAATTCAGTCCTTTTCTAGCTTTAGTTGGGACTGGATGTAGAAAGATATGCTGCCGATTTTAAAGTTAATAAAGCCTAACTTTGGAAGGCAAATCTATTCTTTATTTCAACGCCATTTTGCGAAGCTGCAGTGGAGAAGACGGGCGAGCGCGGGAAGGAAGGAAAGTGCGGGTGACACCATTTTGTGCCAGCGGAGAAGAAGGGGAAGTGCGGGAGGCGCCATTAGTGATAGTTAACGCACAACCAAGGATGCCGAAGAGTGGCAGTATCTCTACGTTCGACAATGAAGTTGAAGATTGGGCGACATATGTGGAACGTATTGAGGTGTACTGCAGGGCAAATGAAGTGCCAGATGCTAATAAAGCACTGGTTCTGTTAAATTCCATGCGTGCAAAAACTTATGGGATACTGCGAAATTTAATAACCCCAGAGAAGCCGGTAAACAAGAATTTTGAAAGCATAGTAGAAATCCTACAGGCCCACTTAAACCCCACACCGCTGCTGATAGCAGATCGATTTAAGTTCCATAAAAGGAACCAACACAAAGACAAAAGCAATGCTGAGTACCTAACGGAACTGCGCAAGCTATCGAAATACTGCCAGTTTGGAGCGGGACTAGCAGACACGTTAAGGGACAAGTTTGTGTGTGGGCTACAAAGTGAAGGAACCCAGAAACGGCTTCTATCAGAAAAGGACCTTACGCTGGACAAAGCTTTCAGTATGGCAGTTTCACACAAAGCACCCGCAAGGGGCACTGCAGAGATACAACGGAGACCGCAAGAATATGGCACCAATGAAAATGACGGTGATCACCTCGCTAACTTGGAGAAGGTGCTCGCCAGATTAAAGGAATATGGGCTACGAGCTAATCGCCACAAATGCGATGTTTTCCAGAAACAGATCTCGTATTGCGGCCACGTCATCGATGAAGAGGGGTTACATAAGTCCCCTGACAAGGTTGAGGCAGTAGTCAAGGCTCCAGCACCAGAAAATGTGTCACAACTGAGGTCGTTCCTCGGGCTGGTAAACTATTACCACAAGTTCTTACCAAATTTGTCTACGGTATTACACCCGCTGAACACCCTACTGCAAACAGGGGTACCATGGAAGTGGGATGACGAACGTAGACGAGCTTTCCAGAAGTGTAAAGAATTGATCACATCAAAAGAGGTGTTGGCCCATTTCAACCCAGCACTACCAATTCGTTTGGCATGTGATGCATCACCCTACGGCATTGGAGCGGTGCTGTCGCACAAATTCCCAGATGGGTTGGAGAGGCCAGTAGCCTTTGCGTCTCGGTCACTAACCTCAGCCGAGCGCAACTACGCCCAGATTGACAGGGAGGCCCTCAGCCTAGTATGGGGAGTAAAAAAATTCAACCACTATCTGCATGGGCAGAAGTTCACCTTGCTGACTGACCACAAACCACTTGTCTCCATCTTTAATCCTAAGAAGGGCATGCCAGTAATGACTGCACAGCGGTTACAAAGATGGTCCCTGTTTCTAGGGGCGAATCAATATGAAATAGAATATAAAGGCACGAAACAGCATGGGAACACTGATGGGCTATCACGCCTGCCACTGCCTACGGTGGAGGAAGCACCAGCAGTGGACCCTATCGAGATATTTTATTCGTCGATAATTGAACGATTGCCAGTAACAAACGCGGATATAGAGAAGGAGACCCGCAATGATCCGACGCTGTCACGGGTATATGAATTGACGGTGAGGGGATGGCCAACACATGGCGAATCACTGTTGCCAGCATTCTCATCCAGAAGAGAACAGCTGTCAGTATGCCAGGGGACAGTGATGTGTGGATCCAGAGTGGTGATTCCACCCAAGTTAAGGGAGAGAGTGCTAAATGAGCTACATGAAGGTCATCTTGGGGGAGTGAAAATGAAAATCCTTGCTAGGGCTTATGTGTGGTGGCCGGGAATCGATCAACAAATCGAAGACCTAACGAAGAGCTGCTTAGGATGCCAGAAGGTCCAAAATGCACCACCACATGCCCCTCTACACGCATGGGAGTGGCCCTCCTCTCCATGGCAACGGGTGCACATTGATTTCGCTGGTCCATTTATGGACTCAATGTTCTTAATAGCAGTGGATGCCCATTCAAAGTGGCCTGAGGTGATAAAGATGTCTTCAACCACTACAGAGAAAACGATTGCAGTCCTACGGACCATATTTGCCAGAAACGGGTTGCCAGAGCAGATCTGCTCTGATAATGGACCACAGTTTGTGTCCGATGAGTTCCAAAAATTCATGAAAAGGAATGGGGTAAAGCATTACACATCCGCCCCGTATCATCCAGCCACCAATGGATTGGCTGAGAGGTTCATACAAACCTTTAAGAAGGCGATAAAGGCCATGTGCGATGAGGAAATTCCACTACAGCATAAGCTGGACAATTTCTTATTAGCCTACCGAAACGCGACACATGCAGTTACCAACCAGACCCCAGCCATGATGTTCTTTAACCGAAGGTTGAGATCTCGTCTGGACTTGCTCAGACCAAATGTGCGAAGAAATGTTGAGGACAAACAATTCCAGCACATCAACGAGAAGCCGACAAGGAGCTTCAATGTAGGGCAACCAGTCTTGGCCCGGGACTATCGAACAGAGAAGTGGCAACCCAGAGCGATAGGTACAAGGCAGGGGCCATTAATGTACACAGTGGATGTCGGGGAGAACATTGTGAGACGCCACGTCAATCAGATCTTAGCATCACAGGAATGCGTCAACCCCATGTCTCGAGTACCTGGGGATGAACCTGACATACCGGTAGCATCTACTTCAGACCCAGTAGCAGTGGAACCCGATGAACTACCCGATGAAAAGGGGTCAGAATCACCTCTGCACCAAGAACAAGAACCTCTGGAAAGGAGCTATCCCGAAAGGGTCAGGAAGCCGCCCCAAAGACTGAATTTATAAATGGACTTTTGTTATTGAATGTACATGTAAAAATGTAATTGTTATTTGAATATTAAGGGGGTATTATTAATCTAAAAAGGGAGCAATTGTAGTGTATGTGCCTTTAAGTCAGAACTACTTTTTACAGCTCCTGTATACTGTCATACCGGCAGTGACCACACCGGTATATAAGCTGTGCGCATGCCTCTGTACCCCAGTTTAGAGATTACCCTCCTCCAGTAAAGACCTGTTATTTGTTAATGTACAGCATCCGTGTGATTATTTATCCACTGAACCATGGATCTAACACAGAGAAGAGCCACAGGGTTGATATCGGTGCAAGTGCAGCAAAGTGGAACTCCTGCCTGAGTCAGGAGGCCTAACCTGACTCCTGGAACCACTGACATCCTTCACATTGCCCAACATAAAACTCAACTCCCTCAAAAAAACAGGTCAAAGAAGATATAAATAGGAGCTAAAAATAACTGGTATTGCCCCAGCATTTACAATGTACATTTGAACGTGGTATAAAAAGCTAACTATAATAAGTAAAAATCACCTCCAGTCATCTTGACTACAAAGATTTGCTCTGATTTACTCTTTTATCTAGCAAGTTCAACAAACATAATTGATCAAACAAAACTGACCATGCAACCAGCTTGGTATATAGCTAATTAAAAAAGAAACAAAGCACAAATTTACAGTTTACCCCAGACTGCTGCTTACTTGTCTGATCAAATTCTGCACCAGTCCTCTCTGTTAAGCAGTACTGATTGCAAATCAAACAGAAGCAGAAGGGGATTTCATGTCAGCTGCGTTTCAGACACAGCAGCAGTACAAATGCGTAGGCTGAGGTGCAGTCAACTCTTCATCATGGTGACAGATGTTTTATAATAGAATGAAAGAGTCCAGGGTACTCCAGCTTGCACAGCAGTAGCACGTAGGTAATGCAGAATTTTACACAGAATCATTCAAAATATCATCTGTTCTTCAGTAACCTCACACACACACACACACACACACAAACATTCTCGCTCAAAGATAACAAATACTTGGGGGGAAGGATTTTTTGTCCTGTGTTCATGAGGCGTTACAACTAGAAAAGGGAGCAGAGACCAATAACTTCAGGTCTGCACCTCTTATACATGTGGCACTCTTTTCTGGCAAGTCAGGGGCATGCAGCGAAGGGATGTCTGGGTCTGTTGCAGACTAATTGACAGGGATTGATTGCCATGATTAATCAACAACTCCATTATTGTTGTATCTTGCGACTACCAGGATGGTTGAAGGTGAACTAGATAATCCGTGGTCTTTTTTCATCCAGCACTTTCTATGTTACTATGCTCCTATGCCAGGCTGGTCAGGCAGTATGAGTGGTGCGTTGTGCCCACTCACTGGTGCCCACACACTCACATCTGCAGACAGGTTTTGGCAGACAATTAGAGCATATAGAGGCTCAAACTCTCATGGCATGTTGTGACATTAGGCCCGAATATGTGTGAACATCTAACTAACCATTCTGCTGGATGGTTCTTCAGAAGCATCCCAATGACAGTATGTGGCTTTATGTGGTACTGCATGAAAGAAGACATGCCAGGGTGCTCATCAGAAAAGCCTGATTGGTCATATCTGCCAAGATGCCACCAACCATATTTACAGGCCTTGTCACATTTATCCGGTGATAACTGAGCAGAACTATCCTCACATGGTCTGAGTTAGCAGAAAGCCAGTTGCAGAGCTGTGCCATCTTGGAAAGGACCCCTGCCGCTAGGATGTTCCACAGGGCAGGCACATCCAGTGACACAACTGGTCAACTGTAACATCAAGCCAACCTCCACCTCCTCCCAGCATGCTGCATTATGGATTCATGGAATAGTGCCATGGGGTCATACTCATGGGTGCCCTTGGAATCATGCCATGCAGATTACCTCTACTTCAACAGCTATCAAACAGAGTGTCAGATACTGGGCTGCTCAGTCACTTGCCTGCAGACTCGTGCTGCTAATGGGTTGAGTTGCTTTTTCAGTCTTTGTAAAGACTTGCAGATTTTTTTGTCACCCTGTTGTATAACTTCCCTTTAATTATTCCCATCCCTTTAAATGTGAGGTACACCCAGTTCTTGACTTGCAGCACTAGTGTGCTCCCTACAGCCACCCAAATCGGCACTCAGATCGAGGATTATTATGCAAATCACCTGCCCAACAAAATTTGAGTTCTATTAGTGCATTAAAATTGTGACAAAATTAGCAACAGTTCTTAACTATTTGGAGTGATTTACAACAATACATGAAAATCGGCTCTCCTCTCTCCAAACACTCAGTGCACACACCTTCTCTCTATCTCAAAAGACACACTCAGTGCACATACCTTGTCTCTACCTATCTCAACAGACACACTCAGTTGCAGCTTTCCTCTCCACACAGACATATATACTCTTGTTATTCTGTCTGTGTTCAGTTTTACTTTAGGCAGGATGTCAAGGCAATGGTGCAGAAAAGATTCAGTCAGGCGCTGCCTGGGATGAGAGGCTTTGTAATGAAAAGGTTAAGCGGGGATTTGATGGAGGTGTTCAAAATTATGAGGGGTCTTTGTAGTGTATGTGCTTTAAGTCAATAGTAAATAATAATTCTAATAGGTCTAAGAGCGTTAAAAAAACAAGCCTGAAGGCTTTGTGTCTTAATGCAAGGAGCATTTGTAATAAGGTGGATGAATTGGCTGCGCAAATAGAAGTAAACAAATACGATTTGGTTGGGATTACGGAAACGTGGCTCAAGGAATGCCAGGACTGGGAACTCAACATCCAGGGGTATTCGATATTCAGGAAAGATAGGCAAAAAGGAAAGGGAGGTGGGGTAGCATTACTGGTTAAAGAAGGGATTAACACAATTGTAATGAAGGATATTAGCTCTGATGAGGTGGAATCTGTATGGGTAGAATTGAGAAATACTAAGGGGAAAAAAACATTAGTGGGAGTGGTTTATAGACCTCCAAACAGTAAGGCGGAGGTTGGGGATGGCATTCAAAGAGAAATTAAAGAAGCGTGCAATAAGGGCACAGCAGTCATCATGGGTGACTTTAATCTACATATAGATTGGGCCAACCAAATGAGTAACAATACTGTGGAGGAGGAATTCCTGGAGTGTTTACGGGATGGTTTCCTGGACCAATATGTCAAGGAACCAACCAGAGATCAGGCCATCTTAGGCTGGGTATTATGTAACGAGAAAGGATTAATTAGCAATCTTGTTGTAAGAGGCCCCTTGGGTCGGAGCGATCATAATATGATCGAATTCTTCATTAAGATGGAGAATGAAGTAGTTGACTCGGAGACTAGGGTCCTCAATTTAAATAAAGGAAACTATGATGGCCTGAGGAGCGAGTTGGGTAGGATTGATTGGGGAATGGCACTCAAAGGGTTGACGGTGGATAGGCAATGGCAAACATTCAAAGACCGAATGGATGAACTACAGAATTTGTTCATCCCAGTTTGGCATAAAAATAAAACAAAAAAGGTGACCCAACCGTGGCTAACAAGGGAAATTAGGGATAGCATAAGGTCCAAGGAGAGGGCATATAAATTGGCCAGAAAAAGCAATAACCCTGAGGATTGGGAGCAGTTTAGGATTCAACAAAGGAGGACAAAGGGATTAATTAAGAAAGGGAAAATAGAATATGGGAGTAAGCTTGCAGAGAACATAAAAACTGACTGTAAAAGCTTTTGTGAAGAGAAAAAGATTGGTGAAGTCAAGCGTAGGTCCCTTGCAGTCAGAATTGGGGGAATTTATAATGGGGACCAAAGAAATGGCAGACCAACTAAATACATATTTTGGTTCTGTCTTCACAAAGGAGGACACAAATAACCTCCCAGAGATGCCGGGGAACAGAGGGTCTGATGAAAGGGTGGAACTGAAAGAAATCAGTATTCGTAGGGAAATGGTGTTAGGAAAATTGATGGGACTGAAGGCTGATAAATCCCCAGGGCCTGATAATCTATATCCCAGGGTCCTTAAGGAAGTGGCCCTAGAAATAGTAGATGCATTGCTGGTCATCTTCCAGAACTCGATAGACTCTGGAACAGTACCCATGGATTGGCAGGTAGCTAATGTTACCCCACTATTCAAAAAAGGCGGGGAATTATAAACCAGTAAGCTTGACATTGGTAGTGGGGAAAATGCTAGAGTCTATTATAAAAGATGTAATAGCAGAGCACTTGGAAAGCAGTGACTGGATCGGTCAAAGTCAACATGGATTTACAAAAGGTAAATCATGCTTGACTAATCTACTGGAATTTTTTGAGGATGTAACTGGTAAAATAGATAAGGGAGAACCAGTGGATGTGGTGTATTTGGACTTTCAGAAGGCTTTCGATAAGGTCCCGCATAAGAGATGAGCGTGCAAAATTAAGGCACATGGGATTGGGGGCAAGGTATTGACTTGGATAGAGAACTGGTTGGCGGACAGAAAGCAAAGAGTTGGAATAAACGGGTCATTTTCCGAGTGGCAGGCAGTGACTAGTGGGGTACCGCAAGGATCGGTCCTAGGACCCCAGCTGTTCACAATATATATTAATGATCTGGACGAGGGAATTGGATGTAATATCTCCAAATTTGCAGATGACACAAAGCTGGGGGGGAGGGTATGCTGTGAGGAGGATGTTGTGAAACTCCAGCACGATTTGGACAGGTTGGGTGATTGGGCAGAAACATGGCAAATGCACGATAATGTGGATAAATGTGAGGTTATCCACTTTGGTGGCAAAAACAGGAAGGCAGATTATTATTTGAATGGTAATAGTTTGGGAGAAGGGGAAGTGCAAAGAGACCTGGGTGTTCTTGTACACCAGTCGCTGAAGGTAAGCATGCAGGTGCAGCAGGCGGTTACGAAGGCAAATGGTATGTTGGCCTTTGTAGCAAGAGGGTTCGAGTACAAGAACAAGGATGTCTTGCTACAGTTGTACAGGGCCTTGGTGAGACCACACCTTGAGTATTGTGTGCAGTTTTGGTCGCCTTACCTGAGGAAGGACGTTCTTGCCATGGAAGGAGTGCAGCGAAGATTCACCAGGCTGATACCTGGGATGGCAGGAATGACGTATGAGGAGAGATTGGGTCGATTGGGCTTATACACACTGGAGTTTAGAAGATTGAGAGGGGATCTCATCGATACCTATAAAATTCTGTCAGGCCTGGACAGACTAGATGCAGGAAGGATGTTTCTGATGGCTGGGGAGTCCAGAACCAGGGGTCATAGTCTAAGGATAAGGGGTAAGCCATTTAGGACTGAAATGAGGATGAATTTCATCACCCAGAGAGTGGTGAACCTGTGGAATTCTCTGCCACAGAGGGCGGTGGAGGCCAGTTCATTAAGTATATTCAAGAAAGAGTTGGATATATTTCTTAAGGCTAAAGGGATCAAGGGATATGGGGAGAAGGCTGGGACCGGGTACTGAATTTGGATGATCAGCCATGATCTCATTGAATGGCGGAGCAGGCTCGAAGGGCCGAATGGCCTACTCCTGCTCCTATCTTCTATGTATCTATGTATCTATGTAAGTCAGAACTACTTTTTACAGCTCCTGTATACTGTAGTACTGGCAGTAACCACACCAGTATATAAGCTGTGCGCATGCCTCTGTACTCCAGTCTAGAGATTGCCCTCCTCCAGTAAAGACCTGTTATTTGTTTATGTACAGCATCCGTGTAATTATTTATCCACTGAACCACGGATCTAACAGTGGTGACGAGTGTTGATGCGAATCTACCTGCAACAAAAAAACAAAAAAAAATAGTCGAGTCCAGGAACACGGGCGTCGACCGCGAGCAACCGCCCAGCAGTCAGGCAGAGATCCAGCTTCACTGGGGAGGCTGTGGAGAGCCGGGCTTGGTTCCCCAGCCACAACGAGCAGTAAGAGACCGACGACAGGTCCAGAGCAGACCCTTCCCGAGCAGCGGCGGCTGGAGCCGACCGACGGCAGAGAGAGCTGGGCAGCGTCGACGGGGTAAGAAAAAGGGTGAAGAGAGCAGGGCGCAGCCGGGGGTTGATCACCGAGCGGCGTCGAGGAAAAATACTGCAAAACCGGAGAGAGAGAGGGTAAGAAACAGCCGGGTTCTAGACTGAGCGGCGTCGACAAATATCAAGAGAAGAACGCGCAGAGCGCAGCCAGGGATCACGGGCTGATCAGGGTCCGCGGGGCGAAGCAAGGGGAGACGCCATTGAGCCGCAGAGAAGCAGGGAGAGTGCGGGAGACGCCATTGAGCCGCGGAGAAGCAGGGAGTGCGCGGGAGGCGCCATTGAGCCACGGAGAAGAAGGAAGAGCGCGGGAGACGCCATTTTGCGAAGCCGCAGCGGAGAAGACGGGCGAGCGCGGGAAGGAAGGAAAGTGCGGGAGACGCCATTTTGTGCCAACGGAGAAGAAGGGGAAGCGCGGGAGGCGCCATGGGTGATAGTTAACGCACAACCAAGGATGCTGAAGAGTGGCAGTATCTCTACGTTCGACAATGAAGTCGAAGATTGGGCAACATATGTGGAACATATTGAGGTGTACTGCAGGGCGAATGAAGTGCCAGATGCTAATAAAGCACTGGTTCTGTTAAATTCCATGGGTGCAGAAACTTATGGGTTACTGCAAAATCTAATAACCCCAGAGAAGCCGGTAAACAAGAATTTTGAAAGCATAGTAGAAATCCTACAGGACCACTTAAACCCCACACCGCTGCTGATAGCAGAACGATTTAAGTTCCATAAAAGGAACCAACACAAAGATGAAAGCAATGCTGAGTACCTAACGGAACTGCGCAAGCTATCGAAATACTGCCAGTTTGGAGCGGGACTAGCAGACACGTTAAGGGACAAGTTTGTGTGTGGGCTACAAAGTGACGGAACCCAGAAACGGCTTCTATCAGAAAAGGACCTTGCGCTGGACAAAGCTTTCAGTATGGCAGTATCACACGAAGCAGCCGCAAGGGGCGCTGCAGAGATACAACGGAGACCGCAAGAATATGGCACCAACGAAATGACCTATGGAACCGGGAAGTGTTATCGCTGCAGCAGAACAACACATGACCAGAAAGATTGTTGGTTCAAGGATCAAGTGTGCAGACAGTGTGAGAAAGCAGGACACATAGCAAGAGTCTGCAGGTCTGGGAAGAAAACCAACAGGAAGAAATCTCCACAGGAGAAGTACAAAAAGATACACCAGGTGATAGACAGTGGTTCAGACGAGCAGAAAAGTGACACAGACTCCGGAAGCAAGGAGCTGGGTTGTCTGAAACTACATAATGTAACCGAAATGGAGGATCACCAGACTATCTGGGTTACACTCAAGATAGACGGAGTCCAAGTGGAAATGGAATTGGACACAGGGTCAGCTCTAGCAGTCATAAATCAAAGAGACTACAAGCGACTATTTTCACACATGCCCTTGAAAGCGACAGAGATTGTCTTGAAGACGTATACGGGGCAAAAAAGTCTACCCCAAAGGAAAAATAAGGGTGAAAGTGACATATCAAGGTCAGGAAATACCTAAAATGGATATATATGTATTGCCAAATGGAGGACCACCACTGCTAGGACGTGGATGGATCCGGAAGATACATTTAGATTGGCATTCCATACAGGCACTGAAGGTGGAGGCCAAAAAGGATGACGACGTCACACCTGGACGACTGTCAAAAAATGCTAACTGACGCAAAAGAAGTGTTCCAGGAGGGACTAGGAACACTAAAAGGAATAACAGCAACAATTAAAATAGAGGATAATGCAAGCCCAAAGTTTCTGAAGGCCAGACCAGTGCCTTATGCGATCAGACCAGCGGTTGAAGCAGAGCTGGAAGGGTTGGAACATTCAGGAGTACTGTCCAAAGTGGACTGGAGCGAGTGGGCTACACCCATCATTCCTGTAATGAAGAGGTCGTTGAGTAATACGCCTGGGGAACCAAAGAAGGTCCGCATCTGTGGGGATTTTAAGGTGACAGTGAATCCAGTCCTTCACACGGTGCAATATCCGCTTCCACGAATTGAGGATATTTTCACCTCGCTATCTGGTGGTAAACGCTTCACAAAAATTGATCTAGCCCAGGCGTACTTGCAAATGGAGGTAGAAGAAGCTTCGAAACATTACCTTACGATCAACACCCACAAAGGTCTCTATCAATACAACCAGCTGGTGTTTGGAGTAGCCTCGGCTCCGGCTATCTGGCAAAGGGCGATGGATCAGGTCCTGCAAGGGATTCCAGGGACCCAGTGTTATTTGGACGGCATCTTGGTCACGGGCGAAAATGACGGTGATCACCTCACTAACTTGGAGAAGGTGCTCGCCAGATTAAAGGAATATGGGCTACAAGCTAATCGCCACAAGTGCGAGGTTTTCCAGAAACAGATCTCGTATTGCGGCCACGTCATCGATGAAGAGGGGTTACATAAGTCCCCTGACAAGATAGTGGCAGTAGTCAAGGCTCCAGCACCGGAAAATGTGTCACAACTGAGGCCGTTCCTCGGCTGGTAAACTATTACCACAAGTTCTTACCAAATTTGTCTACGGTATTACACCCGCTGAACACCCTACTGTAAACAGGGGTACCATGGAAGTGGGATGACGAATGTAGACGAGCTTTCCAGAAGTGTAAAGAATTGATCACATCAAAAGAGGTGTTGGCCCATTTCAACCCAGCACTACCAATTTGTTTGGCATGTGATGCATCACCCTACGGCATTGGAGCGGTGCTGTCGCACAAATTCCCGGACGGTTTGGAGAGGCCAGTAGCCTTTGCGTCTCGGTCACTAACCTTAGCTGAGCGCAACTACGCCCAGATTGACAGGGAGGCCCTCAGCCTAGTATGGGGAGTAAAAAAATTCAACCACTATCTGCATGGACAGAAGTTCACCTTGCTGACTGACCACCAACCACTTGTCTCCATCTTTAATCCTAAGAAGGGCGTGCCAGTAATGACTGCACAGCGGTTACAAAGATGGTCCCTGTTTCTAGGGGCGAATCAATATGAAACAGAATATAAAGGCACGAGACAGCATGGGAACGGTGATGGGCTATCGTGCATGCCACTGCCTACTGTGGAGGAAGCACCAGCAGTGGACCCTATCGAGATATTTTATTCGTCGATAATTGAACGATTGCCAGTAACAAACGCGGATATAGAGAAGGAGACCCGCAATGATCCGTCGCTGTCACGGGTATATGAATTGACGGTGAGAGGATGGCCAACACATGGCGACTCACTGTTGCCAGCATTCTCATCCAGAAGAGAACAGCTGTCAGTATGCCAGGGGACAGTGATGTGTGGATCCAGAGTGGTGATTCCACCCACGTTAAGGGAGAGAGTGCTGAATGAGCTACATGAAGGTCATCTGGGGGAAGCGAAAATGAAAAGCCTAGCTAGGGCTTATGTGTGGTGGCCGGGAATCGATCAACAAATCGAAGACCTAACGAAGAGCTGCTTAGGATGCCAGAAGGTCCAAAATGCACCACCACATGCCCCTCTACACCCATGGGAGTGGCCCTCCTCTCCATGGCAACGGGTGCACATTGATTTCGCTGGTCCATTCATGGACTCAATGTTCTTAATAGCAGTGGATGCTCATTCAAAGTGGCCTGAGGTGATAAAGATGTCTTCAACCACTACAGAGAAAATGATTGCAGTCCTACGGACCATATTTGCCAGAAACGGGTTGCCAGAGCAGATCTGCTCTGATAATGGACCACAGTTTGTGTCCGATGAGTTCCAAAAATTCATGAAAAGGAATGGGGTAAGGCATTACACATCCGCCCCGTATCATCCAGCCACCAATGGATTGGCTGAGAGGTTCGTACAAACCTTTAAGAAGGCGATAAAGGCCATGTGCGATGAGGAAATTCCACTACAGCATAAGGTGGACAATTTCTTATTAACCTACCGAAACGCGACACGAGAAGCCGACAAGGAGCTTCAATGTAGGGCAACCAGTCTTGGCCCGGGACTATCGAACAGAGAAGTGGCAACCCGGAACAATATGTACAAGGCAGGGGCCATTAATGTACACAGTGGATGTCGGGGAGAACATTGTGAGACGCCACGTCGATCAGATCTTAGCATCACAGGAATGCGTCAACCCTATGTGTCGAGTACCTGGGGATGAACCCGACATACCGGTAGTATCTACTTCAAACCCAGTAGCAGTGGAACCCGATGAACTACCCGATGAAAGGGGGTCAGAATCGCCTCTGCACCAAGAACAAGAACCTCCGGAAAGGCGCTATCCCGAAAGGGTCAGGAAGCCGCCCGAAAGACTGAATCTATAAATGGACTTTTGTTATTGAATGTACATGTAAAAATGTAATTGTTATTTGAATATTAAGGGGGTATTATTAATCTAAAAAGGGAGGAATTGTAGTGTATGTGCTTTAATTCAGAACTACTTTTTACAGCTCCTGTATACTGTAGTACCGGCAGTAACCACACCGGTATATAAGCTGTGCGCATGCCTCTGTACTCCAGTCTAGGGATTGCCCTCCTCCAGTAAAGACCTGTTATTTGTTTATGTACAGCATCCGTGTAATTATTTATCCACTGAACCACGGATCTAACAGTCTTGACAATATAAATCGGGAAAAACTATTTCCACTAGTTAGTAACTCGGTAACTAGAGTTAGGAGAATCTTTTTATGAGTGAGTTGTTAGGACATGGGATGCCATGCCAGAAACAGTAGGGGTAGCAGAATCCATAATAGCTTTTCACAGAGAAGTGGATAAATATTTGAAAAAAAAAAAAATTAAAAGGATATGGGAAAGGCTAGGGACTAAGTGGATAGCTTTTTTAGAAGCTGCTACAGGCATGAAGGGCTGAATGGCTTTCTTCTGTGTTTTAAAATTTTACAATTCTATGATATGGCAAATGCATAAGCCCAATTTTTACCTAACCTTCTCGGCGAGAACTGGCCGGGTTCAGGTAGGACACCCAATTTACACCCCACTCAGTGCTACCCTCCATCGAAGTCAATGGAGCATAAAACCTCATGGGTTAGGTTCAATTCCGGGCTATAGACAGTGTCACTCTTCCTCTCTCTGTATGCACACAATATCCCTGTCTCCATCATAGACTCACTTTCTCTCCTTCTGTTTTTCTACAAGCACTCTCTCTCCCTCCCACACATAAACAGATACATCATCATAGAGTGCAGATCATCCAAGTGAGGTGAAGAAACATTGACTGACAAAGTTGATCAGCAGCCAACAAAAAAACATTCTTATAAGCACTTCTTTCATCCACATGGCAGTAAAAACAGCACTCAGAATTGAAAAATTATCTGGAAATCCATAATAATCACTCTCTTAAAACTGCATTTCATCTCACTGACACAAGATGTGCTTTTGTGTAATTAACCCCTGAAACAAAAAATAAATATCAAAAGTAACCACAACACTTGTTGGTTGCTAAGTAAAGTGTAATGACAACAACACAGACAACTTTGTTGTAGTTTTCAATTTATCACGGGTATTAGGAAAAATGCTCAACACAAATGACCAGTGAGTTAAGTTTTGCAGCTATTTTACTTGTTATATTGGCCCTGCAGTTATTTGAGGGTTTGCTGGTCTCCCAGCAGGAATGCTTAATTCCAGTAGAATGCAGTAAAACTCACTAGAAAAAGGGAGGGACCTAGTTACACTGGGACCCTGCTGACTCAAGGAGTTTTCAGTTGGTCTTTTAAGAGGTGGAATTTCCATCTGGAACTTACAAGGCCAATGATACTAAGGTGACTCTATATGCCCAGAGTTCCCACTTTCTCAGCTTAAAAGGACTCCAGCACACTGAGAGATGAGGAGCATCAGCCTCCAGATAGAATAGGGTATGATACTGTAGTGATTATGCTGCTGGACTAGTAATTCAGAGGCCTGGACTAATAATCCCGAAACGTGAATAAAATTTGTGAATCTGAATTCAGTTTTTAAAAGAAGTACTTTAGCGAAGGAAACCCACTGTCCTTACCCTGTCTGGCCTATATGTGACTCCAGAGCCTCATTAATGTGGTTGACTCTTAACTGTCGAATAAAACATACGACTAAAACTGGATGGGCCACTCGGCTTCGACCCAGGCATCAGATTCGAACACGACAAAGGCACATCCAGTCCTGTCGACCCTGCAAAGTTCCTCACACTAACATCTGGGAACCTTGTGTCAATGTTGGGAAAGCTGTCCACAGACTAGTCAAGCCACAGCCTGATATAGTTATACTCACAGAATCATACCTATGCGCCGATGTCCCGGACTGCTCCATCACCTTCCTTGGGTATGTCCTGTCCCACCAGCAGGAGAGACCCAGCAGAGGTGGCGAAACAGTGGTATACAGTCGGGAGGGAGTTGCCCTGCAAGTCCTCAACATTGGCTCCGGACCCCATGAAGATTCATGGCACCGGGTCAAACATGGGCAAGGAAACCTCCTGCTGATTACTGCCCTCCCTCAGCTGATGAATCATTACTCCTCCATGTTGAACACCACTTGGAAGAAGCACTGAGGGTAACAAGGGCACAGAATGTACTCTGGGTGGGGGACTTCAATGCCAATCACCAAGAGTGGCTCAGTAGCACCACTACTGACTGAGCTGGCTGAGTCCTGAAGGATATAACTGCCAGAATGGGATTACGGCAGTTGTGGCAGATGCATCTGTTCATGGCAGTATTGGTAGGAGTGACCACCACTCAGACATTGTGGAGACGAAGACCCACCTTCACAGTGAGGACACCCTCCATCGTGTTGTGTGGTACTACCACCAGCTAAATGGGATAGATTCAGAACAGATCTAGCAGCTCAAATTTGGCCAGCCATGAGGCGCTCTGGGCCATCAGCAACAAGTGGTCCTGGCGGAACCCAAACTGAGCATCAGTGAGCAGGTTATTGGTAAGTGCCGCTTGATAGCACTGTCAAGGACACCTTCCATCACTCCACTGATGATTGAGAGTAGACTGGTGGGGCGATAATTGTTTGGATTAGATTTGTCCTGCTTTTTGTGGACAGGACATACCTGGGCAGTTTCCACATTGTCGGGTAGAAGCCAGTGTTGCAGCTGTACTGGAACAGCTTGGCTAGAGGCGCGGCTATTGTAGTATTCCACCACAATCTGAAGCCTCATGGCCCTGCATATCCCTCACTCTCCATGAACATCCCATCCTCAGTGATGGCGCATGAGTGCAAAAGACACGACTGAACATTCGCAATCATCTTCAGCCAGAAGTGCTGCGTGAATGATCCATCTTGGCCTCCTCCTGAGGACACCCCATCACAGATGCCAGTCTTCAGCCAATTCAATTAACTCCAGAAACGGCTGAGCGCACTACAGCAAAGGCTATGGGCCCCGACAACATCCCTGCTGTAATGCTGAAGACCTGTGCTGCAGAACTAGCCACTTGGCTCCAGACCTCATAACAGCCTTGGTCCAAACATGGACAAAAGAGCTGAATTCAAGAGGAGAGGAATGAGTGACTGCCCTTGACAACAAGGCAGTATTTGACCGAGTGTGGCATCAAGGAGTCAATGAGGATCAGGGGGAAATCTCTCCACTGGCTGGAGTCCTACCTAGCACAAGGGAAGATGGTTACGGTTGTTGGAGGCTAATCATCTCAGCCCCAGGACATCGCTGCAGGAGTTTCTCAGGGCAGTGTCCTAGGCCCAACCATCTTCAGCTACTTCATCAATGATCTTCCCTCCATCATAAGATCAGAAGTGGGGATGTTCGCTGCAATTACAGGCCAGTCAGTTTGACCTCGATAGTGGGGAAGCTTTTAGAAACAGTAATCAGGGACAAAATTAACAGTCATTTGGACAAATGTTGATTAATTAAGGAAAGCCAACACAAATTTGTTAAAGGCAAATCATGCTTAACAAACTTGATTGAGTTCTTTAATGAGGTAACAGAGAGTGTTGATGAAGGTAATGCGGTTGATGTAGTATACATGGATTTCCAAAAGGCGTTTGACAAAGTGCCACATAATAGGCTTGCCAGCAAAGTTGAAGCCCATGGAATAAAAGGGACAGCGGCAGCATGGATACAGAATTGGCTAAGTAATAGGAAACAGAGAGTAGTGGTGAAAGGTTGTTTTTCGGACTGGAGGAAGGTATATAGTGGTGATCCCCAGGGGTCAGTTCTAGGACCACTGCTTTTCTTGATACATATTAATGACTTGGACATGGGTGTACAGGGCACAATTTCAAAATTTGCAGATGACACAAAACTTGGAAGTATAGTGAATAGTGAGGAGGAGAGTGATAGACTTCAGGAAGACTTAGACAGGCTGGTGAAATGGGCGGACATGTGGCAGATGAAATTTAATGCAGAAAAGTGTGAAGTGATACATTTTGGTAGAAAGAATGAGGAGAGGACATATAAACTAAATGGAACATTCCTGAAGGGGGTGTACGAACAGAGAGACCTGGGGGTATGTGTACACAAATCGTTGAAGGTGGCAGGGCAGGTTGAGAAAGCAATTAAAAATGCTTACGGGATCCTGGGCTTCATAAATAGAGGTAGTAGGCAGGATTTTCATTGGGCCGTGGAGGCGGGATTGGAGGCGTGTGGGGGTTAAAATCGCAAAATCGGGAGGCACGAACCCATCCCACCCACAACCCACCTCCATGCCAGTTTCAAAGGAGACGGATACCCGACCTGTGCTGGGAGCCGCCTCCCCGAGGCGGGAAGGGGATTAGTGCCAATTAACTGCCTGTGTAAAGTGTTTAAATAAGTTTTAATGACCTTTACTTACCTTTACAGCCTTCCTTCCTTCAGGTCTCAGGAGTCCCTCATCTCACCGGCACAGAAAACAGAATGGCCGTGAGCTGTCAAAATCTGCAGCATTCAGCTTTCTGTTCTGGAGAGATCTCTAAACCAGCCTGAGAGGAAGGAATTAACTTAGTGAACAGATTGTCAGTGTTTGACAGCTTCAAAGAGCTGTCAAATGCTGATATATCATCTGTCAAAAGCTCTTGACAGATGAAATGTCAATCTGTGACGTCACCTGTTGCCGGGTAGCCCTTAATTGGCCTGCTGAGCCCACCGGGCGGGCTCAACAAGGTCAATCAGGGGAAAATCGCAAGGGTTGGCCACAACTCGATGGAGACAGGACTACAACCCCAAAAGTTGTAGTCCCACCTCCTACACGCCTCCAGTATCAAAATCCAGCCCATAGAGTACAAAAGTGTGGAAATTATGATGAACCTGTATAAAACACTGGTTCGGCCCCAACTGGAGTATTGAATCCAATTCTGGGCACCACATTTTAGGAAGGATGTGAAGGCCTTAGAGAGGGTGCAGAAAAGATTTACGAGAACAATTCCAGGAATGAGGGACTTCAGTTACGTTGATAGACTGGAGAAGCTGGGGTTGTTCTCCTTGATCTGAGAAGACTGAGAGGAGATTTGATAAAGGTGTTCAAAATCATGTGGGGTCTGGACAGAGTAGATAGAGAGAAACTGTTCCCATTGGCAGAAGTGTCGAGAACCTGAGGACACAGATTTAAGGTGATTGGCAAAAGAACCAAAGGCGATGTAAGAAATAACTTTTTTATGCAGCAAGTGGTTAGGATCTGGAATGCACTGCCTGAAAGGGTGGTGGAGGTAGATTCAATCACGGCTTTCAAAAGGGAGTTGGATAAGTATCTGAAGAAAATAAATTTGCAGGACTACAGGGAAAGGGCAGAGGAGTGGGACTAGCTGAAGTGCTCTTGCAGAGAGCTGGCACAGGTTCAACGTCCTGAATGGCCTTCTTTCGTGCTGTAACCATTCTATGATTCTATGATTGCACAGTGTTCAGTTCTATTTGCAATTCCTCAGATAAAAAAGCAGTTCATGCCCGCATGCAGCAAGACCTGGACAACATCCAGGCTTGGGCTGATAAGTGGCAAATAGCATTCTCGCCACACATGTGCCAGGCAGTGACTATCTCCAACAAGAGAGAGTCTAACCAACTCCTCTTGACATTCGACTGGATTACGACTGTTGAATCCCGCACCATCAACATCCTGGAGCCACTATTGACCAGAAACTTAACTGGACCAACCACATAAATACTGCAGCTACAAGAGCAGGTCAGAGGCTGGGTATTCTGCGGCGAGTGTCTCACCTCCTGACTCCCAAACCCTTTCCACCACCTACAAGGCACATGTAAGGAGTGTGATGGAATACTCTCCACTTGCCTGGGTGGGTGCAGCTCCAACAACACTCGAGAACCTCGACACCATCCAGAGCAAAGTAGTCCACTTTATCAGCACCCCATCCACCACATTTAAATTCCACCCGCTCCACCACCGATGCACCGTGGCTGCAGTGTGTACCATCTACAAGATGCAATGCAACACCTCGCCAAGGCTTCTTCGACAGCACCTCCCAAACCTGCGACCTCTACCACCTAGAAGTACAAGGGTAGCAGGCGCATGGGAACACAACCACCTCCATGATCCCCTCCAAGCCACACACCATCCTGTCTTGGAAAAATATCGGCGTTCCTTCATCGTCGTTGGGTCAAAATCCTGGAACTCCCTCCCTAATAGCACTGTGGGTCCAAAAAAAAACAGCACTGTGGGAGTACCTTCACCACACAGACTGCAGTGGTTGAAGAAGGCGGCTCACCACTGCTTTCTGAAGGGCAACAAGAAATGGACAATAAATGGCCTTGCTAATGGTGTGCACATACAAGAATAAGTAATACAAATACATTTAAAAAATAGATGCAAGTGGGCCCTACTGGGGCGTGGATCCAGGCAAGGGAATTGAAGACAGATGATATTTCTTTTGTCAAGAAAATTTGAATCGGTGCTTACACATCAGATTGCAGCTCGTGGAATTTGGGGGCAATTAAGACATATTTATTCATGTAATTCAGGAATATTATACACCTATCACTTTGAAATGTACTGTATATTATGATTAAAATAGTTGATCTGCCTGAAATTCCACTAGGTTCAGTCTCTGTCGACAGTAATTGGAATGACAGACACCTCAGTAAGTCAAGTGTCAGCTTGGCTCAATTAGTTGACTCTTGTCTCTGAATCAGTGATTGTGGAGTGAGCACATTATCTTGGCTGATACTTCAGTGTTGTACTAAGGGAGTGCTGTATCGTTAGCTGTGCTGCGTTTCGGATGAGACATTAAATTAAGGCGCAGCCTGCTTAGGTGGATATAAAAGATCCTGCAGCACTATTCAAAGAGGATTGTCCTCGCCAACATTGCTCCCTCAACTAATACTGCCAAAAACAGATTATTTGGTCCATTCATGACTGTGTGCAAATTGGCTGCTTTGTTTGCCTATACAACAACAGTGACTGTGCTTCAATAGTGTTGCATTGCTAGTAAAGTGCTTTGGGATATCCTGAGGATACGAAAAATGTTACATAAACTTAAGTTCTTTCTTGGTGCACCTCTCACTGTATCATCAGCAACCTGTGACATAAGGTCGGTGGGAATATACAGCTGCAGTTTCCTCAGCCTGTCTGTGCCTTAAATGGTGACCCTGTCAGGCGTAAAATATATGTATTGATTTGCATATATTTGCTGTTTGAATATAATGAAATCAAATTAGCCTTGAAATTACTGCAGGCTTAAGTATTGGCTTAACTCATTTGCATAACTTTTCTGTATTTTATTTCACTCTTTTATTGTAGGTGCACTTATTTTAAATGGGTTATTGCCCCTAATAAAATAGCAAAGGAATTCCATATAAATGTGCTAAGCGTTTGCTCACTAATATTGCCAACAGTAATTGCTACACTAATTTTAGTGATTCTGCCACTAATACCACTTAAGGAACTCTACCTCTTTCATTCTGCAGCTTTTAGGTACATTTACTAGGGTCTGTAGATGAGGTCCATTTTCTTGGAGATTTTACATTGTAAACATAAGGGTAAATTCAGTGATCTCATGCTCCCAATGGGAAACCACATTGGAAGGGAAGGGAAATAGGGCAACAACAATGTAGCTCCAATTCTCCAACCTGTACTTCCGTGCAGTGTGGCGCTGAATTTATCCTAAGTTATCCTAAGTCAACAACAACAACTTGCATTTATATAACACCTTTAACAGTAAAATGTCCCAAGTTGCTTCACAGGAGTGTAATCAGAAAATTATTTAATAGTTACATAATTTAACATTTAACACTTATATATTAATAGGTTAGATTCACAGAATCAAAGTTCCCAGCGGGAATCAACACTCAAAGGAAGTGTAAATCAGAGATAGGGTGAGCGAGATCAATGAATTTATCCTTATATCCAGCTGTTTCATTACTCGGTTCATTAATCAAGCAGCTAACCACCAAAATGAAAGAGTTACACACTTGCATTGACATATTGATTATTTTACAGGAGATCCATTTTCTTGGCTTTCTTGGAGATTTTACATTAACATTAACACCACAATTTACTTATTTTTACAAATCTTTTTATGGTATACTTTATTCAAATAGGGTATTTAACAAGCAGTAAACAAAGCATGTTTTCAAAGAAGAGATTATATTTTAAGGCCACAGAGCTTAAATAAATCACCGTGAGTTACATTTCTGTAGGAATCTGTTAACATTTGGAGATTGATGGTCTTGTGTACAGTATACTATAAATTAGTGCATTTGTGCCACAGGTGTCATCTCAGCCCCTTTGGGATGATCCATGCTTTAATTGTATAGATTTTGATGCTACTTTCACTGGCAATTCACCATAATGAAATGAAAAGCAAACATTCACTACAGTAAATTATCACTTAATGATCGACAGAAATGAGGCTGTCTCATGGAACACTGCCAGTCTTCAAGTAGCCCTGGGCCCTAATGTTCAACAGGTTGCGGTTCTTTGTTCACAGTTTAAAGAATTGGCGCTCAGACATGATTTTGAAGCCAGCCAAGATTGGCAGGATGAAGTGGCTAGATTTTGCAATCATTCATAGTCAATGCTTGGAAATTGACAGCTCGTTTTACAATGTGCCCGATTTTCTTTTCAATCGGGCACAGTGTAAAATTGGCTGCTGATTTTCTGTGAGTCCATTTCGCACGGCTGGCATAGACCAGTTTCACATCCAATGGAGGAAAAATTTGGTTGGTTAGCTCCTCCCATTAAAGCCTCCGGGGGCGCTAACGGGGCACTAGGAACTTAGCGCCCGAGCACGGCGATTTTAGCGCCACTCGCGAAAGTGACCAGTTGTTTTGCGACGGCGCTAAACACTACCGCCACGATCTCCTACACCCGCAGATTGTGATGTCATTCGAGCGCCCCGGACCGGATAATGAGTCGCGCCCCTGCCTTAGTGCCTGCCGCTAGGAACGACAGGTAGAGGGGAGCGTTTTCAAGTCGGGAAGGGGCTGGGGGAGCGCTATTTAAAGGTGGTGCTTCCTGTCTTTTCTTGTCGGCAAAATTTTTGGTACACGCAGGTTGAGAGGGAGAGAGACGTCCAGAAAGATTTAACCCTGTCCTAAGGAGTTTTGGCCTTCAGCACCACTTTTGAGGTTCCTAAGCGCCGAGCACTTTCCCTTGGTCTATCCATTAGTGCTTCCAACATAATTGCTTTAGAAGTCTCTCCAGGCCGAGATTCAAGGCTGCAATGAGCAGGGTGTGGCTGGCCAGCAAGATGGCCCCTCCCCTTTAAGAACTGGATGGCGCCAGTCTGTCTGGCTTCCATGGTAATTGGCATCGCCTGAGCTTCGGTAGTGTTCTGAGGTAGCGCCTCGCTTCCTGATGTTTGCGCCTTAACAGAGGTGTGTAGCGCCTGATTTAGCACTCAAATCACCTCCAGGGGCAATAGAGGTGAATTTTGCAGTCGGAGGTGATAATTAGCGCCGGGTGCTAAACTTTGTGTCCGGCCGATATTAGTGCCCCAAAATGGGCGATACCCAATTTTCCCCCCAATGTCTCTACACTCTTATAACCATCAAATGTCTTATATAAAAAAGCTTGGGGAGGCTCAATCCAGTTCTCAGCAAATACGGTAAAAAGCACAAAAATTGCCATACAGAATTTGTGATATAAACTCTGGAATTAGGATCCAACTTGAATCCAAAGTGAAATGGAGGCAGACTCCCTCCTCACTCCAGAGTCAGGACTCAGCTTCACTCTAGATTTGTACTGTAACTTTAGTGTTGGTGTGAAACAAAACCACTTTGCTGCTCGAGTATAAATACTCCCTCAGAGATATAGTATAGCTGGAATGGGAAATGTAAATGGCTCACTGCTACAGTAGGATGTATTGCTCTTGTGAGGTTGAAATTTAGGAGCACTTGGGCAAAGGTTCTGGCCTCTAAACCTGTGTTATACCCTGACTAGGGCAGATTTGAAGCCATCACAAGACACAAAACAGAAACAGAAAATGGGTTCAGTCACCAGACCTGTTCTTCCTTAATTTTTTAAGAAGAAAAGGAACGAAAAGAAAATCCATCCATTAGATTTAATTTGCTTTGATGTAATTTTAGAGCAGCATAAATGGGATTAGTACTCGTGAAGCCAGTCTTGCTGGTGGTCACAAAAGCAATACTTAATCTGGAAATTACTATTTAGCTTTCTTTTCTGTGCTTAGCAGTGTAAGCAGCATAAGATAACAGCACCTTTAACATTAAGAAACATTCCAAGGTGCTCCACAAAAGCAAACAGACACCAAACCAGGAAAGGAGCAATTAGGAGGGGTGATGCTTGAGCAAAGATTGATTTTAGGAAGGTTCGTTAAAGGTGAAAGAGAGGTGGCAAGACAGGATTCGGGGGTTTGAGGGGGGAGTACCAGAGCGTACGGCCAAGAAGCAGGAGGAGGGATACGCTGGAGTAGAGAAATGGAGCATTTGGGAGAGGATATAGGGCTGGTGGAGATTGCAAAGATAGGGTGGGCAAGACTATGGAAGGATAAATAGATGAAAATGAAGATTTTAGATTTAATGAGTTGTGGGAATTCAGAACTAATGTAGATCAGCGAGGACAGGAGTGATGAGCGAGTGGGACAGGATATAAGCAGCAACATTTTGGGCAGTTTATGGAGATTAGAGGATGGAAGGCGAGTAGACATTGGAGAAGTCAAGTCTGGAATTGACCAAGGCATGTGCAAGGGTTCCAGCAGCAGAAGGGTTGAGGTTTAGGGGGAGGTGGGCAATGTTATAGCGGTGGAAGTAAACAGTCTTCTGGAGAGAAAGGATGCAGGGTTTAAAGTGAGACAAGGAAAAGGTCAGAGACAGGCTTTTTGGTGGCCAAGATCTCACTATGTTTTGCTTCAGATTGCATGAAACCTCATTGTCCTGTTTGACCCAGGGTTCTGTTTCAAATCTCATAGCCTATTCATCACCAAAGCACTTTACTTCCACCTTCCCAACATCACCTGCCTCCACCCCTCCTTCACCGGTATTGCTGACAAAACCCTTAAACAAGCTTTTGTCACTTCTGGACTCAATTTCTCCAATGCCCTATTTGCTGGCCTTCTGACTTTCACCTTCACAAACTCCAACTTGTCCAAAACTCCACCACCCCATTAAGTTCCATCACCCAATTCTCGCTGACATACCCTGGCTCCCTGTCTCCCAGTACATTGAATTTAAAATCTTCATCTCATCTACAAATCCCTCCATAGCCTCATTCCCACCCTACTTCTGCAACGTTGCTTAGTGTTTTGTCACTTTCTGCACCCTCTGGCCCTTTGACTCTGTCCTTCTGTGCCTCCTCCTCCCTACACCACACTATCAGTAGTAGAGCCATCAACTGTCTCAGCTCTGCTCTCTGGAGCTTCATCCCTGAACCCATCCCTAAACCCTCCAGTCCTCTACTTCACCATTAAAAGTCTCCTGATAACCCACCTCATTATCCAAGCCTTTGATCACCTCTCTAACTCGCCACAAAGACTCAGGGCTCGAATTTCATCGGGCCATGGAGGCAGGAATGGAGGCGTGTGGGGTGTTAAAATTGCAGAATTGGGGGGCACGAACCCTTCCCGCCCCCCAACCCACCTCCATGTCCATTTCCCAGGAGGCGGGTACCCGACCTGTGCTGGGAGTCGCCTCCCCGAGGCGGGAAAGGGATTCATGCCAATTAACTGTCTGTTAACAGGTAGTTAACAGGCAGTTTTTGGCCTAATCCCTATTTTTAGCCCTGAAGTGTGGGCTGCCCGATGGCTCCAAACCACACCAAGTTAGCGAGGCAGACTGTCGGGCTGAAGGGCTTGGAGGGTTTGAGATGTCCGGTGTTCAGGTGAGAGATGGGTGCATGAGTGCAGGGGTAAGTGTGTTTGGTGTGTGTAAAGTGTTTAAATAAGTTTTACTTACCTTTACTTACTAATGCAGGCTTCCTTCCTTCAGGTCTCGGGAGTCCCTCATCTCACCAGCACAGAAAGCAGAATGGCCACGAGCTGTCAAAAGTTGCAGCATTCAGCTTTCTGTTCTGGAGAGATTTCTAACTGAGTCTGTGGAGAAGGACTCAAGTTAGAAGTCAGATTGTTAGTGTTTGACAGCTTCACAGAGCTGTCAAACGCTGATATTTCATCTGTCAAAAGCTCTTGACAGATGAAATGTCAATCCCTGATGTCACCTGTAACCGGGTGTCCCTTAATTGGCCTGCTGAGCATGCTGGGTGAGCTCAACAAGGTCAATCAAGCGAAAATCACGTGGGTTGGCCACAAATCAATGGAGGCGGGACTATAACTCAAAAAGTGGGAGTCCCGCCTCCATCACGTCCCCATTGACAAAATCCAGCCCTCAATGTCTGTTCCTCTCATCTTTTGTGAAACTTCTTTGGGTGTTGTTCTACATTAAAGCTGCAATATAAATGCAAGTTGTTGCTGGGTGTTTTTGTTGACAGACACCTAAGCCAAAAAAGGATGGATACTACTGATGTGATTAGACAGTCATTCACTTCATATTTTACCTCCAATTACCTCAGCATTATCTTCTTTTTATTTAAATAAAGTCAATGTAAGAAAAAAAATTATATTGACTGTGAAGGATTAAATAATAAAATTTAACATCTTCTATGGAGCACTACCCTTACACCGACATTAATCCACAGCACACAACGACCAGAAATAAAAGGAAACTAGTGTTAATAGCGCTAATGATGGTAAAGGAAAGCCACACATGTTTTTAATAAGCATGATTTATGTTTCTGTTATTTATCGAAATCTTGTACATAAATAACATTGCAGTGATATCACGGTGCATTTAAGTGACTGCCATAGAATAATAAGAAAAACATGTTTCCCTTCTTTAATCTGTAAACTGTTGATGACAGTAAAATGCAAATATCAACACAGATGAGAAAAATGTCATTACTGCATACACCCATTTGCCGTCTTGTGACATATGACATTTTACCATGAAAATATATATTTATCACATGTACAGTAAATGTTGTTCTGAAGCAATAACTGTAAGAATCCATGTACTTTAGACGGTACGTGTTTGTGTCAGAGTGAAATCTGCTGCCAATGTAAATGCCTTTGATGTACAGGAAAACGGTTTGTATGCATAACATTGCTCTGTAGTGTGACACATTATTGGGTTTCCCCAGCATTAATTTTGCCTAAGTATATTTTAACAGTTACCATTCTGAAGTTTATGGAGACAAATATCACAAGCAATGAATTTAAAATTCAGAACTTAGTACATTTATACACTTGTTAATTATAACACTGAGAAGACACATTTCAGTTAACAGGAATCATAAGTACTGCAAAATCACAGCTTACAATGAATTTTGCAACAGCTGTTAACAACTAAAATAATTTAAACCAATGGAGCACTTGCCTACACAGCTGTAATGAAGTAATGAAGGAAACCACTATTCCCCGAATCCCCACCAGTTTTCCGACTGATGCTGACGTTTGGTTTCATAGGCACTGCCATTCCTCTGATACTGAGGATTCTTTCCAACATGAGTTACTAGGCAGCAATTAGGAGGATGGAACTGTGCCTGACTTTCTCCCTCCTTATCCCAGGAGTGCTTAGGCAAAGTATAATGCTTCTCAAACACCCATGTACCACACTGGGTACTGAGCCTATCTAGTGAGCCATGGGGATACCTCAGAAATATCTCTAACTTTTCTGAGCCACTTCATGTTTCATCATCTATCTGAAATAGTACATGGGATATGTCTTAATATAGAATCATACAATGATACAGCATTGAAGGAGGCCATTCGACCCATCAGCTGGAATTTTACTGGCACTCAGAGGGCGGATTCGGAGATGGGTCTGCTGTCAAAATCACAAAGATTAACAACGGGGTGGTATCCTGCTGTAAACCCACCTCCTTGCCAGTTTCCCAAGTATCGGGTCTGTCATCCCTGAACAGACCCGACACCAAGCGGCGGGTCAGCCAATTTAGATAGTTAAAAGCTTCTTAAAAGGTAGTTAAGAACCATTTTCCCATGTTCTTACCATTTTACCAGGTTTTCAACGAGGTTCGCGGAGAGCGGGTATCACGTCAGGTAGGCATGTCGGGTTCTCAATGACTGGTTTGCTGTGAATAGGTGAAAGCTGCAAAATTGATATAAAATCTACCATTTCACAGCTGCTCACTTCCCAATCTTAGAAACTGGAGCATTAATGGTTTGGAACCCACTTTTGAGCTTTATGCGCTTTTGAAGTGTTTGCAGTAATCTTTGTATCCACTGTCACCTCCTTGGAACAACTGATCTTAACATTGACAGATTACTTATGTCATCTCAACCTCACCTGCCATCTATTCGATCAGCATCGGTGCCCTTGAAAAAATCTCACCTTGCTCCTCAGAATCCCAACATGATCAGCCCCAACACCAGCATCAAAGAGCACACCAGCAGCACCAACATCCACACTAACCTTCTCCACAATCAACTGAAGCTGCACTAGACCCAGGGCATCATCACCCGTGCACATTGCTGCCTAGGACGCCAGCAATGGCATCACCATGTCCAGGTTTGCTTCACTTAACACTGAACACCCTGGCTGACACATGATGCACCAGGTTGGCCCCACCCCACACCAGCACCATAAAGCATCTCTACAATGTCCAAACCATTCCTTTCACACTCATCACCAATGTGGGGTGGGGGGAATGTCATGTCTCACCATTCACTACAACTCACTAACCAACTTCCAAAGGTGCACACAAATCTCTCCAAGAATGGAAAGTGTGGAAAATAAAGATTTCAATGTTTGGCAACACATCAACAGAAACTTTACATGAACATTGGCGAGTGTGAGGGGTGGCTAGTGAGATGGGGATGTGATGATGTAGATAGAGAGAGAGGGATGGGTGGAGGTGCAAGGTAAGTTGCTGTGAGTAAGAATGTGCAGGAGTAGGGTAAGGAAGGCAGAGTAATGGGGTTGTGATGAGTGGCACAGCAGGATGAGGTTGGGTGTGGCTTTGCAGTAACATTTTGTGATCTACTGAGATCATTGAAAGGTTTGCGCCACTGCAGCCTGGTCCTCCTGATGACATCCCTGTTTGTGCCTCACTGTGTAATGTGCAACAAGGCTGCGTTGGTCTCCTGGGAAGATCTCTACAACCCATTGGAAGGGAAGTGAACCTGCGTGCTCTGAATCCCTGCATAAGCATATGGAGGGAGTCATGGGAGAGCCTGGGTGCAGCCGTGCACCTTTGTGCAGTGCTTGTCAGTGTTTGCAGCACCTCAATGCTATAGAACACTGACAGCACCACTGTCAAAATCAATTTGGACATGGCTCCTTTAAGGAAACTGGCTGATGATGCGTCATCAAATGACGTCATCAGACCCGCTTCCTTTAAACTGTCCGGAAACCTCGCAAGGAGGGCTTAACAAGCCCAATCAACGGAAAATTCTTCTCACAGAACGGGATGGAGAAGGGAGCGGGGTCGCCACCCGCCACCTGCCTCAGTCACACTGAGCCGGCTCTTTAGTAGAGCTAATCAATTTACCCCACTCCCCCTCTCTTTGCGCATAGCTCTGTAATTATTTTCCCTTCAAGTATTTATAGAATTCCCTTTTGAAAGTTACGATTGTTAAGTCTGTGTGTTCTAGTTGTAATTACTAACACAGACTACAAGGTTGGAGGTCAGGACTATACTAAATACAATATTACTACACAGTGCTTATATACCGGTGGTCACCACCGGTGTTACGTATACAGCAGCCAGAGAAAGTAGTACATCTCTTAAGGTGGAACAGGCTTAAGTTCTCTTAAGGTGGAACAGGTTACATACACCACAATCCTCCCTTTTTAGCTTAACAGTCATATCCCCATTTAACATAACATAATAACATATATAACTTCAGGTATAAACAGTTCAAAGGTTCAGTCTCTCAGGAGGCCTTCTGATTCGGTTTGGATAACGCATTTCAGTGGTCTCTGCTTCCTGTTGCTGAGGTGACTCCTCTAGTTGGTCTCCCATGCATTGGGTGTTATCATCATCAGGTACATTCCCTGCCGAGGTAGATGCTTCAGGTTCATTAACGTCTTCCACAGTTGTCTCTGTCGCAACCATGGGTTCGACCCTTGCTCTCGATTCTACCAGTTGATCCGCATGACGCCTTATCACATTGTTACCAATATCTACTGTGTACATCAGAGGTCCTTGTCTGGCCCGAATTGTTCCGGACTGCCATTTTTCATTTCCATAGCCCCTTGCCAACACTGGTTGTCCTACGTCGAAACTTCGAGTGGTCTTGTTATTAATATGCCGGAACTGTTTGTTTTCCACTTCCCTCCGCACATTTGGTTTTAACAAGTCCAACCTGGACCGCAACCTCCTGTTATAAAACATCATGGCAGGACTTTGGTTAGTCACTGCATGAGCGGCATTTCGATATGCCATTAGGAAATTGTCCACCTTGTGCTGTAGCGGAATCTGATCATCGTTCATGGCCTTTATTGCCTTTTTGAATGTTTGGACAAATCTCTCGGCCAACCCGTTTGTCGCCGGATGATATGGGGCAGAGGTATAATGTTTCACCCCATTCTTCTTTAAGAATTTTTGGAATTCTTCCGACACGAACTGTGGTCCGTTGTCCGAACAGATCTGTTCTGGCAATCTGTTCCTTGCGAATATTGTTCTTAACACCGCAATTGTCTTTTCTGAAGTAGTGGTATTCATCTTGATCACTTCTGGCCATTTGGAATGTGCGTCCACCGCAATTAGGAACATGGAGTCCATGAATGGACCAGCAAAGTCAATATGTACGCATTGCCATGGGGCTGAAGGCCATTCCCATGGGTGTAGTGGTGCGATCGAAGGTGCATTTTGCACTTTTTGGCACCCAGCGCAGCTTTTCGTCAACTCCTCTATCTGTTGGTCAATACCCGGCCACCATACATAAGCCCTAGCAAGACTTTTCATCTTAACTCCCCCCAGATGACCTTCATGCAGTTCTTTTAGAACTCTTTCCCTTAACTTGGGAGGAATAATCACTCTTGTCCCGTACATCAAAGTACCATGGCAGACGGACAGCTGGTCTCGCCTTGCCGAGAATGCCGGTAACAGAGGATCACCACGTGTTGGCCATCCTTTCACTGTCACCTCGTAGACTCTGGACAGTGTCGGGTCGTTCCTGGTTTCTCTTTCAATACTTGCATTGGTGACTGGTAAACACTCGATGATGGTCGAATGAAATAACTCAACAGGGTCAACTTTCGTCGTTTCTTCTTCTTCAGGTAGTGGCAGGTGCGACAGCCCATCAGCATTACCATGCTGCTTCGTACCTTTGAATTCTATTTGATATTGATGTGCCCCTAGGAAAAGGGACCATCTCTGGAGACGCTGTGCTGTCATCACTGAAACACCCTTCTTAGGGTTAAAAATGGATACCAACGGCTGATGGTCTGTCAGAAGTGTGAATTTTTGGCCCCGCAGGTAATGATTAAACTTCTTCACTCCCCATACAAGGCTGAGAGCCTCCCTATCGATCTGCGCATAGTTGCGCCCAGCGGAGGTCAATGATCTGGATGCAAACGCGACTGGCCTTTCCGTGCCATTTGGCAACTTGTGTGAGAGTACTGCCCCAATACCATATGGAGAAGCATCACAAGCCAACCGAATAGGCAGTGTCGGGTTGAAGTGAGCCAACACTTCCTCTGAGGTGATCAATTCTTTGCTTTTGCGAAATGCCTTCTTACAGTTTTCGCTCCATTCCCATGGTACCCCCTTCTGTAAAAGAGCGTTTAGCGGGTGCAGTACCGTGGATAGATTTGGTAGAAATTTATGGTAATAGTTAATCAATCCTAGAAACGACCTCAACTGAGAGACATTATCCGGAGCGGGAGCCTTTACAACTGCCTCTATCTTGTCAGGAGACTTATGAAGCCCCTCCCGGTCAATGACATGACCACAGTACGAGATCCGCTTCTGGAAGAACTCACATTTCTGCCGATTAACTCTAAGTCCATACTCTTTCAGTCTGTTGAGCACCAGTTCCAAGTTTGCGAAGTGTTCTTCATCACCATCACCTGTAATCAGAATATCGTCCAGGTAACATTGTGTGCCTGGAATTCCCTGTAATACCTGCTCCATGGCCCTCTGCCAAATTGCTGGAGCCGATGCCACTCCAAAAACCAGCCTATTGTACCGGTACAAACCTCGATGCGTGTTGATCGTGAGGTATTGGCGTGACTCTTCTTCAACCTCCATCTGCAAGTACGCCTGCGCCACGTCTATCTTGGTGAAGTGTTTCCCGCCAGACAACGAAGCAAAAATATCCTCAATCCGCGGAAGCGGATACTGCACCATGTGAAGCACCGGATTAACGGTGATTTTGAAATCTCCACAGATGCGAACCTTCCCTGGTTCTCCTGGCTTGTTGCTCGAAGGACGTTTCATAACGGGAACAATGGGCGTAGCCCACTCACTCCAATCTACCTTAGACAGTACACCTGTGCGTTCTAGCGCTTCCAGTTCCGCTTCTACAGTAGGTCGTATTGCATAGGGTACCGGTCTGGCTTTAAAAAATTTTGGGTGTGCATGTTCATCAATCTTGATGTTTGCCGTAATTCCTCTCAGTGTTCCCAGTCCCTGCTGGAACACCTCTTTAGCATCATCCAATATTTTGGACAATCGTTTAGGTTTGACATCTGTTTCCCCGGAATCTACCGTTAGTGCCTTCAAGGAGTGCCAGTCCATATTCATTTTCCTAATCCACTCCCGTCCCAGTAGTGGTGGACCTCCTTCAGGTAGCACATATAAGTCCATTACTTGGCTTTCTTCGCCCTTGTGGACCACTTTTACCTCTATCTTTCCGATGGGGTACACTCTTTGCCCCGTGTATGTTTTCAATATAATCTCCGTATCCCGTAGGGGAATATGTTGGAATAACCTTTTGTAATCTTTCTTATTCATGACCGTCAATGCCGATCCAGTGTCCAATTCCACCTTTACTTGGACTCCTGCTATCTGAAGGGTGACCCAAATTGTCTGGAGATCTGCATCCTTACCAACGTTGTGTACTCTTAAGCTACCCAGTTCATTACTGCTAGCTTCTGAATCTGACTTCTGTTCGGTCGAACTGTTCTTTGTCACCTTGTGTACCTTTATGTATTTTCCTTGCGGTGACTTTTTGTTGCTGGTCTTCTTTCCTGACCGGCATACTTTAGCTATGTGGCCAAGCCTGCCACACGTTCTGCATTCTTGGTTTTTAAACCAACACTGGTTCTGATCGTGCGTTGTCTTTCCACAACGATAACATTTTACAGTACTCAAACCCAATTTATTTGTACTGAGTTCCGGTGACCGTAGCTGCATTACTGCCGTGCCTCTCGCTGCGGCTTCGTGTGCTGCTGCCATAGTGACCGCTTTCTCAAGCGTCAGCTCATGCTCCTCGAGCAGTCGCTTTTGTGTATCTTCTTTTAATAAACCACACACAAATTTATCTCGTAGCGCCTCTGTCAGTCTCGTTCCAAACTGACAGTACTTTGCTAGCTTACGCAATTCCATTAAATATTCAGCATTGCTTTCATCCTTCAGCTGCCTTCTGCTGTAAAATTTAAATCGTTCCGCTAGCATCAGCGGCGTGGGGTTTAGATGATTTTTCAGGACAGTAACAATCTCCTCGAACGTCTTATCCGCCGGTTCATCTGGTGATAAAAGGTGTTTCAATTGCCTGTATGTCTTCGCACCCATTAAGTTTAATAATGTTAGTGCTTTCTCTTCATCTGGGATTTTATTTGCTTTACAATAATTTTGTATGCGTTCTACATACATGGCCCAATCTTCGATGTCGCTATCAAAGGTATTAATGTTCCCATGTTTAGGCATCGTTGCAATTTAATTTATTTTAATTTTTATCCAAGATGGCGGCTTCCCACTCTTGTCTTCGTCCTCCGCCTACAAAATGGCGGTTTTCCCGCACTTGGCGGTCTTCACCCGTCCCCCGACGCTGTCTCCACTTCACCGCGGCTCTCGCGCCTTCAGTTGCCTCAGACGCTGCGCCTTTTTAGCCCGAATGCGGCCCGGCCCTTATCACCAGCCGCGATCGATGTCCCCGCGCTGCACCTTTCGGCCCGAATGCGGCCCGGCCCTTATCTCCGGTCGTGATCGATCTCACCGCCCTTATTCCTCCGTCTTCCCTCCCCGTCTGTACAGCCAACGCGGCCGACTTTCTGGTCGCGTCGCTGCCCGGCTTACCCACCACTGAGGTAGAAAGAAGATAGTTGACAGCTGCTGATGGAGGCTTCGAGTTCAGGATGTCTTCTGCACTCTGGTTTCTCGATGTCTGCCGCGCGACGTGTCTTCCAGCAAGGTGATGAGGGTGGAAGCCTCTCTTCGACGTCCGTTCTGTGGACGAAGCCGCCGTGGATATAAACTGCCGCAGGGTAAGAATCGGACTCATCGCCACTGTTAAGTCTGTGTGTTCTAGTTGTAATTACTAACACAGACTACAAGATTAAAGTTCAACAGGTCTTTACTGGTTGGAGGTCAGGACTATACTAAATACAATATTACTACACAGTGCTTATATACCGGTGGTCACCACCGGTATTACGTATACAGCAGCCAGAGAAAGTAGTACATCTCTTAAGGTGGAACAGGCTTAAGTTCTCTTAAGGTGGAACAGGTTACATACACCACAACTATTGAATCTGCTTCCGCCACCCTTTCAGGCAGTGCATTCAGTATCACTAAAGCTCGCTGCATAAAGAAATGTTTCATCATGTCACCTCTGGTTATTTTGCCAATCAGCTTAAATCTGTGTCGTCTGGTTACCGACCCTTTTGCCACTGGAAGCAGTTTCTCCTTATTTACTCTATCAAAACTGTTCATGATTTTGAACACCTCTTTCAAATCTTCTCTTAACATTCTCTGCTCCAAGGAGAACAACCCTAGCTTATCCAGTCTTTCCACATAACTAAAGTCCCTTAGCACTGGTACCATTCTAGTAAATCTCTTCTGCACCCTCTCTAAGGAATGAGCAACCTTCCTGAAGTGTGGTGCCCAGAATTGAACTCAATACTCCAGCTGCGGCCTAACCAGTGTGTTACTAAAGTTAGCCCTCGAAAACAGGTGCAGAGATCGCGATGCGCTAACAACCCATGCTCATTTGCAGGACTGCAGGCAGCAAGCAAACTTTGTGCTGCCTGTTTATTAGCATGATTGCAGTGCTTAGCCCAGCGCTGAATGCGCTGCGGGGTGGCTGAACCCTCAGCAGAAGGCCCAAGTTTGTACAAGGCTAGCACCAATGAAAGCTAGCCTGCACTACTTAAAGGTAGTCAGCATCTCTGGTTTTATGAAAGGGAAATCATGTTTGACAAATTTGCTGGCGTTCTTTGAGGATGTAATGAGCAGGGTGGATAAAGGGGAACCAGTAGATGTCGTGTATTTGGATTTCCAGAAGGCATTCAATAAGGTGCCACATAAAAGGTTACTACACAAGATAAGAGCTCACGGTGTTGGGGGTAATATAGTAGCATGGATAGAAGATTGGCTAACTAACAGAAAACAGAGAGTCGGGATAAATGGGTCATTTTCAGGTTGGCAAACTGTAACTAGTGGGGTGCCGTAGGGATCAGTGCTGGGGCCTCAACTATTTACAATCTATATTAATGACTTGGATGAAGGGACTGAGTGTAATGTAGACAAATTTGCTGATGATACAAAGATAGGTGGGAAAGCAAATTGTATGGAGGACGCAAAGAATCTCCAAAGGGATATAGAAAGGCTAAGTGAGTGGGCAAAAAACTGGCAGATGGAGTTTAATGTGGGAAAATGAGAGGTTATCCACATTGGTAGGAAAAATAATAAAGCAAATTATTATTTAAATGGGGAGAGATTACAAATTGCTGAGGTACAGAGGGACCTGGGGGTCCTTGTACATGAATCACAAAAGGTTAGCATGTAGGTACAGCAAGCAATTAGGAAGGTAAATGGAGTTTTGGCCTTTATTGCAAAGGGAATGGAGTATAAAAGCAGGGAAGTCCTGTTACAACTGTACAGGGTGTTGGTGAGACAACACCTGGACTTAGGCAATCCCTCAGAACCGAGGATGACTTGTTTCCACACTAAAAATGAGTTCTCAGGTGACTGATGAGTCCAATGCGGGACATACAGTCTCTATTACAGGTGGGGCACTCGGTGTTTGAAGGGGTGGGTGGTTGGGGTGCTTGGGTTGACATGCGCTCCTTGCGCTGTTTGCGCTTGGCTTCCGCTTGCTCCCGGCGAAGAGATTCGAGGTGTTCGGCGCCTTCCCAGATACTTCTCCTCTACTTTGCGCGGTGTTGGGCCTGGGATTCCCAGGTGTCGGTGGGGATGCTGCACTTTTTCAAGGAGGTTTTGAGGGTGTCCTTGAAGTGTTTCCTCTGCACACCTGGGGCCCTCTTGCCGTGTCGGAGCTCCAAGTAGAGCGCTTGTTTGGGAGTCTTGAATCAGGCATGAGGGCGAAGTGGCCTGTCCATCAGAGAAGGAAGGAAGGAAGGAAGGATATACTTGCATTGGAGACAGTTCAGAGAAGGTTCACGAGGTTGATTCTAGAGATAAAGGGGTTATCTTATGAAGAAAAACATAGAAACATAGATATAGGAGCAGGAGTAGGCCATTCGGCCCATCGAGCCTGCTCCGCCATTCAATGAGATCATGGCTGAACATCCAAACTCAGTACCCTGTCCCTGCCTTCTCGTCATATCCCTTGATCCCTTTAGCCTTAAGAAATATATCTAACTCCTTCTTGAATATTTTTAATGAATTGGCCTCAACTGCCTTCTTTGGTAGAGAATTCCATAGGTTCACCACTCTCTGGGTGAAGAAATTCCTCCTCATCTCAGTCCTAAATGGCTTACCCCTTATCTTTAGACTGTGGCCCCTGGTTCTGGGCTCCCCAGCCATCAGGAACATCCTTCCTGCATCTAGTCTGTCTAGTCCTGTTAGAATTTTATACGTTTCAATGAGATCCCCTCTCATTCTTCTAAAGTCCAGCGAGTATAAGCCCAATCGACCCAATCTCTCCTTATACGTGATTCCTGCCATCCCAGGTATCAGTCTGGTGAATCTTCGCTGCACTCCCTCCATGGCAAGAACATCCTTCCTCAGATAAGGCGATCAAAACTGCACACAATACTCAAGGTGTGGTCTCACCAAGGCTCTGTACAACTGCAGCAAGACATCCTTGCTCCTGTACTTGAATCCTCTCACTATGAAGGCCAACATACCATTTGCCTTCTTAACCGCCTGTTGCACCTGCATGCTTACCTTCAGCGACTGGTGCACAAGGACACCCAGGTCTCGTTGCACTTCCCCTTCTCCCAATCTATTGCCGTTCAGATAATAATCTGCCTTCCTGTTTTTGCCACCGAAGCGGATAACCTTGTATTTATCCACATTGCCATGCATCTGCCCAATCACCCAACCTGTCCAAATCATACTGGAGTTTCTCGGCATCCTCCTCACAGCACACACACCCACCCAGCTTTGTGTCGTCTGCAAACTTGGAGATATTACATCTAGTTCCCTCATCTAGATCATTAATATATATTGTGAATAGCTGGGGTCCTAGCACCGATCACTGCGGTAACCCACTAGTCACTGCCTGCCACTCGGAAAAAGACCCGTTTATTCCAACTCTTTGCTTCCTGTCTGCCAACCAGTTCTCTATCCAAGTCAGTACCTCGCTCCCAATCCCATGTGCCTTAACTTTACATGCTAATCTGTTATGCGGGACCTTATCGAAAGCCTTCTGAAAGTCCAAATACACCACATCCACTGGTTCTCCCTTATCTATTCTACCAGTTACATCCTCAAAAAATTCCAGTAGATTAGTCAAGCACGATTTACCTTTTGTAAATCCATGATGACTTTGTCCGATCCTGTCACTGTTTTCCAAGTGCTCTTCTATTACATCTTTTATAATGGACTCTAGCATTTTCCCCACTACCGATGTCAGGCTTACCGGTCTATAATTCCCCGTTTTCTCTCTACCACCTTTTTTGAACAGTGGGGTAACATTAGCTATCCTCCAATCCATGCGAACTGTTCCAGAGTCTATAGAATTTTGGAAGATGGCCAGCAATGCATCTACTATTTCTAGGGGCACTTCCTTAAGTACCCTAGGATGCAAATTATCAGGCCCTGGGGATTTATCGGCCTTCAATCCCATCAATTTCCCTAACACCATTTCCCTACAAATATTGATTTCTTTCAGTTCCTCCCTGTCATCAGACCCTATTTTACCCGACATCTCTGGGAGGTTATTTGTGTCCTCCTTTGTGAAGCCAGAACCAAAGTATGTATTTAATTGGTCTGCCATTTCTTTGTTCCCCATTATAAATTCCCCTGATTCTGACTGCAAGGGAGCTACATTTGACTTCACCAATCTTTTTCTCTTCACATATCTATAAAAGCTTTTTCAGTCAGTTTTTATGTTCCCTGCAAGCTTACCCTCATACTCTATTTTCCCCCTCTTAATTAATCCCTTTGTCCTCCTTTGCTGACTCTCAAACTGCTCCCAATCATCAGGTTTAATGCTTTTTCTGGCCAATTTATATGTCCTCTCCTTGGATCTTATGCTATCCCTAATTTCCCTTGTTAGCCACGGTTGAGTCAACTTTTTTGTTTTATTTTTATGCCAAACAGGGATGAACAAATTCTGTGGTTCATCCATGCGATCTTTGAATGTTTGCCATTGCCTATCCACCATCAACCCTTTGAGTAACATTCCCCAATCAATTCTACCCAACTCACGCCTCATACCATCGTAGTTTCCTTTATTTAAATTCAGGACACTATTCTCTGAGTCAACTACTTCACTCTCCATCTTAATGAAGAATTCGATCATATTTATGATCGCTCCGCCACAAGGGGCTTCGCACAACAAGATTGCTAATTAATCCTTTCTCATTACATAATACCCAGTCTAAGATGGCCTGATCTCTAGTTGGTTCCTCAACATATTGGTCCAGGAAACCATCCTGTATACACTCCAGGTATTCCTCCTCCACAGTATTTTTACTAATTTGGTTGGCCCAATCTATATGTAGATTAAAGTCACCCATGATAACTGCTGTGCCCTTATTGCACGCATCTCTAATTTCCCATTTAATGCCATCCCCAATCTCCGAATTACTGTTTGGGGGTCTGTATACCACTCCTACTAACTATTTCTGCCCCTTGGTATTTCTCACTTCTACCCATACAGATTCCACATAATCAGAGCTAATATCCTCCCTTAAAATTGTGTTAATCCCCTCTTTAACCAGCAAAGTTACCCCACCTCCTTTTCATTTTTGCCTGTCTTTCCTGAATATTGAATACCCCTGTATGTTGAGTTCCCAGCCTTGGTCACCCTGGAGCCACGTTTCCATAATCCCAATCATATCATATCCGTTTACCTCTATTTGTGCAGCTAATTCATCCACCTTATTACGAATGCTCCTCGCATTCAGACACAAAGCCTTCAGGCTTGTTTTTTTAACACTCTTAGACCTTTTAGAATTATTATTTACTGTGGCCATGCTTGATTTACACCCTTGATTTCTCTGACTGCCACCTTTGCTTTTCTCCTTCCTGTCTTTTGCTTCTATCCTTGTTTCCCTTTCCTCTGTCTCCCTGCACAGGTTCCCAACCCCCTGCCATTTTAGTTTAAACCCTCCCCCAGAGCACTAGCAAACACACCCCGTAGGACATTGGTCCCGGTCCCACCCAGGTGCAAACCGTCCAGTTTGTACTGGTCTCAGCTCCCCCAGAACCGGTTCCAATGTCCCAGGAATTTGAATCCCTTCCCCTTGCACCATTCCTCTAGCCATGTATTCATCTGAAATATCCTTCTATTTCTACTCTGACTAGCACGTGGCACTGGTAGCAAACCTGAGATTACTACCTTTGAGGTCCTATTTTTTAATTTACCTCCTAACTCCCTATATTCAGCTTTTAGGACCTCATCCCATGTTTTACCTATATTGTTGGTACCTACATGCACCATGACAACTGGCTGTTCATCCTCCTCTTCCAAAATGCTCTGCAGCCGCTCTGAGACATCCTTGATCCTTGCACCAGGGAGGCAACATACCATCCTGGAGTCTTGTTGCAGCCGCAGAAACGCCTATCTATTCTCCTTACAATAGAATCCCCTATTACTATAGATCTACCCCTCTTTTTCCTCCTGTCCTGTGCAGCAGAACCACCCATGGTGCTAGGAAGTTGGCTGCTGCTGCCTTCCCCCGATAAGCCATCCTCCCCAACAATGTCCAAAGCGGTATATCTGTTTGAGAGGGGGTTGGCCACAGGAGACCCCTGCACTACCTGCCTGCACCTACTACTCTGCCTGGCGGTCACCCATTCCCTTCCTGCCTGTGCAGCCTTTACCGGCGGTGTGACCAACTCATTAATTGTGCTATCCACGACATCCTCAGCATCGCAAATGCTCCAGTATGTATCCATTCGCAGCTTCAGCGCTGCAATGCGGTCTGCCAGTAGCTGCAGCTGGATATACTTTCCACACACATGGTTGTCAGGGACACAGGAAGTGTCCCTGATTTCCCACATAGTGCAGGAGGAGCATACCACAGCGCCGAGCTGTACTGCCATGACTTACCCTTTAATTAATTGAAATTAAATTTAATCAAATCAATCCCACCAATTACACTATAATTAAATGAAATACTCAAGGGCCCTTGTTTACCAGCAGTCCCCGTTACACAACAGTGGCCTTAGAAAGTATAAACCACAAAATTTAAGTTTGGAAGAAAGCGAGAAAGAGAAATACTCACCAACCAATCACTTATCTGCTTTCTGGTGATGTCACACTTCGATTACTTTTTACTTCTCTCTCTCCTCTCAGTGAGTTCAGGCCCCTCTCTGACCGCGCTCTTTATTTACTGGCCTCTGCTCCAGTTCCCGGCTAGGTCCGCTCCTCCTCGGCTGCTCACAGTGAGCTCAGGCCCCTCTCCGACTGCGCTCTTTATTTACTGGCCTCTGCTCCTCGGCTGCTCACAGTGAGTTCAGGCCCCTCTCTGACCGCGCTCTTTATTTACTGGCCTCTGCTCCAGTTCCCAGCTAGGTCTGCTCCTCCTCGGCTGCTCACAGTGAGTTCAGGCCCCTCTCTGACCGCGCTCTTTATTTACTGACCTCTGCTCCGGTTCCCGGCTAGGTCTGCTCCTCCTCGGCTGCTCACAAGTGAGTTTCCAGGTTGACCAGTTTGGGCCTATACTCATTGGAGTTTAGAAGAATGAGAGGGGATCTTATTGAATCATATAAGCATCTGAAGGTGCTTGACAGGGTAGATGCAGAGAAGATGTTTCCCCTCATGGGGGAATCTAGGGGGCATAATTTCAGAATAAGGGGGCGCCCTTTTAAATCGGAAATGAGGAGGAATTTCTTCTCTCAGAGTGTCGCGAATCTTTGGAATTCTCTTCCCCAGAGAGCTGTGGAGGCTGGGTCATTGAATATATTTAAGGTGGAGATAGACAGATTTTTGAACGATAAGGGAGTCAAGGGTTATGGGGAGCGGGCAGGGAAGTGGAGTTGAGGCCAGGATCAGATCAGCCATGATCTTATTGAATGGCGGAGCAGGCTCGAGGGGAAAAATGACCTACTCCTGCTCCTACGTCTTATATTCTTATGTTCTTAAAGGGGAGGTGCATTCTGTCTGCAGATCATCATTAAAGTGACTGGAGAAGAGAGAGCGAAAAATCTATTCATGATGGCACAACAGGGGAGAAAGCGGCACCAAGGTTCTCCGATGCAGCACTGGAGGCTGTGGTGCAGGAGGTCAATTCGAGAAGAGAGGTCCTCTTTCCACAGGGGGCCAGAAGGACCTCCAGGCAACAGATAAAAGTTCACTGTTAGCTAATAGCCAATGTGGTGAATACCAGCAGTGTTGTGCCGAGGACCTGGACTCAGTGCAGGAAGAAGTTTAATGACCTCACGCGAGTGGTCAAGGTCAGTAAATTCATCTTAAAATGCTGTATCCCACCAACTGCACCACTAGCCTCACACACTGCTCAATGCACCACACCCCCATCACTCACCCATCAACAATCTCTATCTAACAGGACTCATAACTCACAACTCACATTCATAGCTTCACCTCACCCTCACACACTTACCACTGCTGCAAGACTAACACCTACATCTCACAGCTTGCATACACTGCCAGCACCAGCAGAACCTAACCGGCAGGGGACAGGCTCGCCTGCATGTCCTCAATCCCTTGGAGGAGATGGTGCTGGCTATTCTTCGGAGGGACATGACTGAGCCCGTGGCCAGCAGCGGGGCTGAAAGAATACAAGATGCCGGTATCCTCATACGTAATCCTCCTTCTCACATCCCACTTCACCCTCATCCCACAACCTCTTCTGATTTACAATCTGCACATGCTGTAAGCATGCAGCTCTTGATTGCCCCCCTCTTCCCCACACCTTGCCACAACTCTAACCATGCGCCTTTCTCATTTCAGATACCCAGGAAATTCAACATGCCCAGCCAGTGGTTGTACAAGAAGAGGGAGAGGAGAGTGTTGAAGAAGAAGCAACACCATCACTCGATCTGACACTCACAGCCACCAGCTCAGATACTGGCACTGCGCAGAGTTTAGACAATAGCACAGAGACGGGATTTGCACATGGTGAGTCACTGGGCTCGAGTGGGCTACATCCAGGGCAGGGGGAAAGGGTAGTTCAGGTACCAGCTCCATGGAAGGCGAGGTCGCACATGAATTCTGCTGTAGAGGACTCAGCTGAGGACTTCAATGGGGTGGCCTACAGAAGACCGCTGCTGGGTATGCACAACAAAATGCTTGGTGCATTGGCAGGCCTGCCAGAAAGTCTGAGTGCAATGTCAAGAAGCATGGAGGAGTCCGGCACCAACCTTGCACAGGGCTTGGAGACAATCCTTTCCAGCGTGGAAGGAGTGGGCAGATCCATTAGCGCACCTGTGGACCCAACCACAATGTCTCAGCTTCCATTGCAGCACAAGCAGAATCCACCCAACATCTGGGTGCTACAGTGGAAGCTCAGACTGAAGTCATGCAAGCTCAATTTGTTGCTACACAAACACAGACTGCTGCCATCATGGCTGGGTTTACCAGTGTGCAACGGGGCTGGCTGGGTGTCACAGCAGTCCAGCAATCTGTCCTCCAGCAGATTACTAGGATTGCTGAGGCGCCGCCCTGGGGGAGTAGTAGTGGCTCCGTGGAGCAAGAACCTGCTGTTCTCTCTCAGGATGACAGCATTCGTCCTCCCACCACTGCCACTCCACCAGTGCCCTTGCTGTTGCCTGCCAGCCAGCCAGCTCAGACTGCTGCCACCCATGCCGAGGTGGTGCAGGCCGCAGCCGAGCCATCTAGACCCAGAGCTGCTCAATGTCATCCTGTAAGGCCATCTGAAGTCTCCCCCACTGAAAGTCAGCAGCCTTCCACCAGCCATGCTGCAGGCATTGGGGTAGCACTTCATAGGAGCACTAGGACAGGCAAAGGCACACTGAAGACAGGCCCTAAGGGAATGCAAGGGTTATTAGTTGACTTTGTTAGGTTATATTGGATGGATTGATGGATAAAGTTGGATTCAGAATGTTTCTTTTGTGCTGGCTTTTATTTCAGCATAGTAGCCAAGAGGATGCTGCAATGGTCAGGAACAGAGGGACGGTAAGGTGTGGGACTGTTGTTGATTGGGGAATTGGGGTTGCATTCACTCATTGGATGAGTTGATCATGGACAGCCCGGACAGAAAACGGCTGTCTGTGTTGCCTCCTTCCTTCTGCTTCCTCCTCTTCTGCTTCCTCCTCCTGCTTTTCTGCCTCCTCTTCCTCCTCAGCTGGTCGCTGTATTCCTGGTGGCAAGGGCTGTGCCCTCATGATGGCAAGTTTGTGAAGCATGCAGCAGACCACGACGAATCTTGAGATGCGTTCTGGTGAGTACTGCAGGGCTCCTCCAGAGTGGTCCAGGCAGCGGAAGTGTTGTTTAAGGATGCCAATGGTCAGCCCTATCAGATTCTGTGTGGCTGCATAGCTCTCACTGTACACATGCCACCTACATGTGGTTGGGTTGCGAAGCAGAGTTATGAACCAGGTGGTCAATGGATAGCCAGCCTCTGGTTTGTCGTGGTTGCTCACAGACTGAGAGAGCAATGGACTGGCGCAGAATAAAAGCATCATGACTGCTGCCAGGATACCGGGCATTCACCATCATGGTTTGCTGAGCATGGTCACACACCAACTGCACATTCAGTGAGTGATAACCTTTGCGGCTGCAGTACATCTTAGCGTCTAGATACGGTGCCTGCAATGCCACGTGTGTGCAGTTGATGGCGTCCTGCACCATAAGGAAGTCCGCTATCCTGGCAGAGCCACGTTCACGCTCCGCCTGCTTCTCTCTGGTCAGAGAGAAGACAATAAAGTCCCCTCTCCTGGCATAGAGTGTCTGTCACCTCTCTTATGCAGCAGTGGATGGCGAACTGTGAGATGTTACAGATATCGCCTGCTCCAGCCTGGAAGGATCCTGATGCGAAGAAATTCAGTGCCACGGTCACCATCACAGCCACTGGCAGCACTGTCCTTACCTTGGTGAGAGGCTGCAGGTCTGGTCACAAGATATGGCAGAGTTCTGTGAGCATCCCCTTTGTAAAGCACAGGTGCCCCACACACTGCTCCTGGCTCAGTTTGAGGTAAGAGAATTGCTCTCGGAAGACCCGAGGTGGGTAAGTCCTCTGCTGAGAGCCCTTTTCCCCCTTCTCCTCCTTCCTCTGCAAGCAGCTTGTCCTCTTCTTCGCTGCCTCTGCTCCATGGATTTGGCCAGGACTTTCAAGGTGATTTTAGGTTTCATGCTAATTATTTTACTCAGGTTCAGCGTCACCAACCACTCCCATAAATTGACCTTGCATCCGCTGTGCAGTGAGGAAAGAGTTAAACTGACATCGCTGGCAGTTTCACTGAATAGTGTAAGGAAGACAGGAACTAACATGAAAGACCACATCCATAAAGATGCGGTCAAAGATAGCTAACCTTTGGAGAGATAGAAAACAATTAAATGGAGACAGGATGTCCAGCATTTCAACTGCCCGTAAGAACTTTATTACCTAGGTTACATTCCAAGGTATCTTTTAATTAGCATTCAGCAGTTTGAGTGATTGATTGAGGAGGCAGCTTATACATGTTTATATTAAGATTCGTAACCAATCCTTGAAGGTGCATGCAGGCCAAGATCCAATCAGGTGGCAGGAATGAATTTAACATGAGGTGGCCATGCTTATTGTAATGTATAAAAATGTAGGGGGAAAAATTCGGTATCGCCCCATTTGGGGCGTCATTATCGGCCGTGCGCAAAGTTTAGTGCCTGGCACTAATTATCGCCTCCGGCAGCAAACTTGGCTTTTATCGCCCCTGGAGGTGATTGGAGCGTTAAATCAGGCACTTCACACCTGTCTTAAGGCGCAAAGGCCGAGGGGCGAGGAGCTACCTCAGAGCGCTGGCGAAGCAAGGAAGGGCAAATCCAAATAAACCTGCAAAGTGCTGCTCAGTACTCAAAACTCCTTCACACAGCGTTGAATCTCTCCAGAAGTCTCTCTCTCTCTCTCTCAGAATGCATGGTGCAAAAATGTCACTGACAAAAAAAGGCAGGAAACAGTCACCTTTAGATAGCGCTCCCCTAGTCCCTTTCTGACAGCATAACGCTCCCCTCAACCTGTCGTTGCTAGCGGCAGGCGGTAAGGCAGGGGGCGCCACTCAATATCCGGTCCAGGGCACTAACGGGGCATTGCGCACTTGACTGACGTCACAATCTGCCGGCGCAGGAGATCGTGGCGGTAGTGTTTAGCGCCGCCACAAAATGTCTAGTTAATTTCACGAGCGGCACAAACATCGCTGCGCCCGGCCTCTAGTTGCTTTGCGCCCCACTTGGCACACTCTTAAGGCGCTAACGGGAGGCGCAACCAACTGAATTTTTCCCCCGGAGCGTTTTCTGTAACAATTTGGAAAGTTCTGGCTAAGACAGAGCAGACTGTTTCCCCACCAGTGCAATAAAGACAACTTGACTATCGATCTAAAACCTTGTGTTGCGTGTTGGTTTAAAATGCTCCACAACATGCTGTAATCTGGTGTGTGCCTTTATCAACTTAATATCAATGTAAATAATAGCAAATCCCAGCAATCAAAAAGTGCACCACTGTCCACCAGGTTGCTGGACTGTATCATATGCTGCCATTTGATTTTCCTATTCTTCAGTGGGTGGACTGAATATATGCTCCATCAGAGCAAAATTCGGGCAATAAACTAACAGACAATTAATTTAATTATAGAACAAATAAATCAACAGTGTTCAGTGCAAAACAGTATGTATTACAGTAATTACAAACTTTACTGTTCTCTTTGACAAATGGTGAAATAATAAAGATGCTCCTTCCTAAGCTTTCTCTCAACATACATTGAACTTTAAAAACAGATGTTCACTTCTTACACAGTGAACCACTGGCACAGAGTTAAGCCAGCTCAGTTGCTCTGCTGGCTATAGAGTGTGTGACTGTAGACTGACTGGGCTCAGGTAACTGCAGCTCAATCCTCAGTTGAAGGCTGCTAGCCATAGAGCTGCTAATCAAAACCACCACCCCAGTGATGTTTCGCTCAGTGTCAGATAACTTGAACCAACCTGTTTCAAGATCTGGTCTTGATGCTTTGAGTACACGTGATCACTGGCAATTAAAACTTTGCCCAACCAGCTGTTAAAGACACTATTTGACAGAAATGCACCAACGAGTCTGCATTCAACCGACATTAGCATATACAAAAACCAAGACCCAGATGGATGGTAATTAACCTTTGCCTGCTGGAACAAAATGTGTATTTCCCATACCTTGCAGATGCAGCCTCCAGAAACCAGAATTGGCCCTATGTGCACTTACTTGTAATGAGGAATCCAAATCAACAACTTAATACAGACAAAAATATCTTTTTGTCATTGTGACATTTAGAAAGTTAACAATCTCACTTAACAAATTCAATAGAGATAACCAATAAAACTCATTGTTCTCAGCATCAGTGATAGGAATGTTGAAAACTAAATGCCTGTTCACTGAGGAAGAGATATCTAGAAATGAGCAGATATTACCTCCATTGGCAAGCAACGTCATATGGAAAAATCCCTGAACAAATTGAGGTAAATTTGAAACTTGACCTTCATTTCTACTTTGGACATGAGGTAGAAAAAACAGATTCCTTGGTTTTGCTGCTCTAGCTTTTTCACAGCCTGCAGCTTGGCCCTGGCTTCCTAGCTAAGGGAGGAAATAAATACTGTAATCCTGGCTTTTATGTAGCTTATGATGTACAAGATACTACACATGAAATAGAAGTATTTATTTCATTCAGATTGCCTTGCTTAATTGTGCACAGCGAAAATGGGCCTGATTATGTTATTGTTAGATTGCGTCCAACACACTGTATTGGATTGATTTGTAGTATGGCATATAACCTGGTCTGTACTAAGTGATAACTTGCTTTTCCTGTGTCTCAATAAACTGATTCTGTTTGTACCCATCAGTGCCCAGCACTCAATCTAAACTTGGTAACAAATGAGGTTCAGGAGCTACCATGATCTGGAGATACAGTAGAAACCAAATTGAACCCTATAACACATATAAACTAGAGATGCTTGGGTATCAGCATGGACAACCTTTCTGAAGTTTTCTCAACACTAAAGACAGCATACCGCTACACGTTTCATTTATGTCTATATTTGTCTGCACTAATTCAGTTGCTGTTTATCTTTCAGATGGGGAGTTATCTATTCTGCAGGGGGCAGTGTCATCAGTAAAGAGTATAATGATACTTTTGATGACATCCACCAGATCACTTATGAAGACAAGTGACAGAATGGGGCCATGCATGTTTCCCTTAGGGACCCCTATCTAGAAATTTCAATAAGAAAATGAACATGCATTTGCCATAACTTCCTGTCTGCATACTCTGAGGAGTTCACATACTGTACTCAGTTCAGTAGTTCTCCAAATATGCTACAAGAGGCTTTCTTCTCAGTAAGGATACTGCACCCTATTTAAGCAGTTAGGAACAGCAGCAACCTTCCCTGCTGTATTGCTGAAAGTAGAAATGGAAGTCTGCTTCACTGACTAGAGTAAATCTGCTTTGCTGACAGAGGATGAGTAGGCCTGCTGTCAGTAACTTGAACCACAATGTGTAAATCACTCTTCATAAGAATCATAAATGAAAGCATGGCCTTTAGCTAACAAATGTTCATTCTCTGGTGTTATTTTTGAGGTAGATACAGCAAAGTAATGATTAAACTGAACCTTCTGGTGCTGAAAGCCTTTCTATGATCTCCTTAAAATCCAACAGATGCACTGCTTTGACTTGGAGTCAGCCATTCCCCTATAATTAAGTTCACAGCATGCAATAATTTATGCAACTTCAAAAGCATACACTAGATCCTCTCAATAAAACTGGCCTTTTGAATCAAATGAAAAGTGTGATAGCACAGTGCTTATTGTAGCAAGAGTATTATCAGTGGTCACTGCATTAGAAATGGAGCTGTAAATAATACCTGTTATATCAGTCGTTTGGGATGACAGCATTCTAGTGAAATGTAACTTTGTTGGTAAGGGCGCCAAAACTCATAGCCATGATTTCTCTTCCTATTACTGGATGGGTTTTGGCAATTGTCAGTCGGGCCAGAGGAAGTTTCAATAAATCACTCACTTCACAGGAGCCCACTTTCTAACAGCTGACTGCAGAGCCACATTAATGGCAGCCATGGAGAAAACAGTTAGGGATTAAGGAGAAAGAATGGAAAAGAGGGAAACAAAACAAAATATGGCTTCACCTGCGAGAGAATTCTCACATTCCTTGTGCCTCACCTTTCTAATGTAAATGCAGAACTACAAGCTAACTAATCCAGGGATTCTGTTATACTGTGTATAACAATCATTGCCTATACTATAACAGTGCCTCATTCAAACCAAGTACAATACTGTATCTGGACCTCAGTTTGGCTCCTGGCTAGTGGTAGTGCTTTACTGTCAGCAGTAATTTTGTATCTAACTGCTTTTAAAATAACCATTTCTGGCTCCATACAATTGAGCTGATCTTCAAATTCTGCCCGAAATGGCTGCAAATTCAGCGGGAGCGGCCACACCGCCCACCCGTTGGTGCCAGTGTGAGACCTGAGGTATTTTGGTCGTGTCTGCAGGGGCGGGGTGGGGGGGGGGGCAATCCTGGAGAGGACTTCGAATGAACCTGCAGCAGCCCAGAGCTTTTTGGGGGGCTGAGGAGGTACGGTCCTGCCACTCTTGGGTCCAACAAAACATTTGCTGGGCTGATTTTTGAGTGGCCACCTGTGGTCCCTTTAAAGACCACTGGTCACTCCACTTCGCATCTGGTAGAAATGTGTGGGTGTGTGTGGTGTATGCTTCGCCCAATTTGTTCCTGAAAATTGTAATCGGGGTCCTACAACTAGCATATTCTTTCATTCACTTTTCTTCTTAACCGTTCCTTCATTATTCTTCTTCCAAATCTCTCTCCTATATGTTCTATGTCTCTCCATATCTCCTTTGAGCTTACAATTTTTTACTGCTTTTCCTCTTCAATATATTTATTATTTGCCCCTCCTCCATATGCTCTAAAATTTCCCCACCTCACGAGTTTAAATTCTCCTCCACTGCATTATTTACTTTCTATGCAAGGACATTGGTACCAGTCAGTTTAAATGAAACCCATCCAATCTGTAATTCTTCTCCCTGCCACTGATCTGGTCCCAGCACCCTGAAAACTTCCTTACACGTCCTCTTTTTAGCTATGCTTTGACGTATTTAATCTGCTCCCTTCTAACTCATCAGGCATGCGGCAGCGGGAGTAATCTTGAATTCAGAACCTTCACTTTAACCTAAGACTTAACCCGTTTAACTTTCTCTGCAAGACCTCCATTCTGCTCTTTCCTATGTCATCATTTCTTATGTGAACCACAACTTCTGTCTGTTTTCCCTCTCCTTAAAGAGGTGTTCTATTCATTTCATTATGTCCCTTACCCTGGCAGCCAGGAGGCAAAATAGGATGGCCATTGTCCTAATTATGGAATCTCCCCCAACTACCACTCATGTCTTCTTATGGCTTTTGTCTCTCTCCTTCCCAACATAATCCCTTGCTTCATGATGCCATGGTATTGATTACCTTCCTCTATCCTTTTCTTCACCATTGCTGTCAAGAACTGCATAACTATTGAATAAGTGCAGACCTACACGATCTTCCTGGATAGGCTCCTCTTGTTTCCTTGCCCTCCACCTAACCTTACACAAAAATCACTCTCAGAAACCCTTAAGCCCCACTTATGCAGTGGAATATAGACAGCTGGTCATTGAGCACAGCATTCCTTTTCTCAAGCAACACAACATGAAGACACATAGGGGGCGATTTTCCAGCAGGAAACTCCCGAATGTCTGCCATAACTTCAGCAGTAGAGCCGCAGAAACCTGGGGAAAATGGCATAATCACCGTTTTTCCTTGATTCTTCTGCTGAAAGCAGGAGAACCCCCATGGAAATTCATCCTCAAAGTTTGTATGGCTTCTAGTTATTTTGCAAATCCACTCTAATCCCACATCTTGCATGTAGCAGACATCAACAGCCTTGATCTGGTCATTATCACATTGCTGTTGGTGGGACCTTGCTGTGCGCAAATTGGCTGCTGCATTTCCAACAATACAACAGTGACTACATTTCAAAAGTATTTAATTGGCTGTATAGTGCTTTGGGATGTCCTAAGGTTGTGAAAGGTGCCATATAAATGCAAGTTCTTTCTTACCTTCTTCTTTCTAGATCCCGATCACTTATTTCTATGCTCCTAACTTCTGTGCCACTCTAAACTTAATTAATTGGGGCTAATTAGCATTTAAATGCCTGGTTTTGCAAATTTAGTCTCAGCACCCAAGGATTGTTTAGGAACATAGGAATTGCTGGATGATCCTGATAGTCACATGATACAATGATAAGGGAGTTGTTGACTAATCATAGCAATCAATCTCTTAGGACAAACTCTCTCCCTTACCCTTTAAACAGAAACAGTCTGTCAGGCTTTCACTTAGTCAGCTTCTTACAGCCTCTTGCTAGTTCAAACAAGGCAAAATGATTCTGCCTGTATTGCACTAGAACATAAAGCAAAGCTCCAGGGTCTGACTTACAATCATCTGAGTTATAGAAGCACTGTAAAATTTACAGAGACAGTGGGAAATATCAGTTATTTTTCAGGTAGGAATAATCAGGTCTCCCAAGTACACAGTAATATGGTTGTGTTGAGGCAAGGAGAATTAAAATCGGCAGAAAAATTAAGGGGGAAAAATTGAGTCGCATCCCCTTTGGGGCGCTAACTTCGCCGGGTCGCTACTTTTAGCACCCTGAAAAAATTAGCGCCCCTGCAACCATAATTCATCTTGGGCGCTGCGAGGGAATACCACGGCGCTATGTGCCACAGTACTGCAGGCCTTCCTCCCCTTCTTAAAGGGGAGGGGCCTAGCGCAACGCAACCCGGGGCCCAGCTGGGCCACCAGGGATCGGAGAGCCGGCAAAAGAGCCCGGCACTCAAGAGAAGTGCCGGGCTCACGGAGCGCAGCCGGTACTCCATGGGAGGGCTGTTGAGGAGGCCGGGGATGGCAACGGGGGCAAATGCTGGCAGGCGGCCAGCAACAAAAATGGCAGCCCAGCACCTCGCCTTTAATTAGCGCTGCCCCGGCCGCAGGTAGTCCCCCCTGACCCCGTCGGACATAGCGTCAGCAGTAAGTCAGGAGGCGAGACCGAAGATCGAGGCCGGGGCGCGACCGGGGCGCTGCGCACGGCGATGACATCATCGCCAGCGGCACAGCGCCGCAGGGCACTAACGGTTACCACCGCCGCTAACGTCCCACTGAATTTTGCGGGAGGCGTTGGTGACACCACGCCCGGGCGCTAAGGTGCTAACGGGAGGCGCAAAGCAACTACATTTTTTCCCCTGAGTCTTCATTCAATTATCTTCTGCCAATTTTGATCTTTGTTGCTCTATAAATAAATAAAAGATTTCAAAAAACATCCCTAACATCTTACTGAAGGCGCATTTGATGACATTTGCATAACACATTCTATGACATTTGGTTAAATCAAGGTGGCCTTCGGATGAATCAAAATGGGACAAATGGTCTTCCTCATCCATAATTATCTTGTGATCAATATGTTTCTAAGCACATTATCAGGTTTCATTATATTCCCAAAGCTCTGCTGAATAGCTGTGAATTGATAACTACTTACAGTGATGGAAGGGTAGTTGTTCTTTGAAAGTGTTTATAATTCTCAGGTATTTTTAGAGTTTCAGTATGGCAGAAATTTTAAAAACTATTCTGTATAATTTACTGCTGCAATGAACTGCATCTCATCAGCATTCGAAATGGATTACAACATTTTTTCCCTAGTGCACAAAAGTTAAAATGGCTTTTTGAAGATTAGCCACAAATTCAATGTGCTCAGGGTGTATGCAATGTCACTCTGCACCAACCACACAATTAACTGAAAAATTCAAATTGGAGAATAGAAGGAAAATGCTGGAAAGATATAGCAGGATGATCAGCCTCTAAAACAGAAAGAAGAAGGTGTGATCTTTCATCAGTTGTGCACAATAGGCTAATGTTTCATTTGGGAATTTTACACCCAAAATATCAAACTATCTTTTGCTTTCAGATAGGAACATAGGAACAGGAGTAGACCACTCAGCCCCTCGAGCCTGTTCTGCCATTCAATGAGATCATGGCTGATCTGTATCCTAACTCCATCCACCCACCTTAGCTCCATTTATCTTAATACCCTTGGCTCATAAAAATCTATTGATCTCAGCTTTAAAATTATTAATTGAGCTACCATCTATTGATTTTTGTGGGAGAGAGTTCCACACTTATACCACCGTTGGGTAAAGAAGTGTTTCCTAATTTCTCTCCTGATTGGCCTGGCTCTGATTTTAAGGATTTGTCCCCTTGTCCTAGATTCCCCCAGCAGCAGAAAAAGTATCTCGCTATCTACCCTATCAATTCCTTTCAAAGTCCTAAAAGCCTCAATGAAATCACCCCTTAACTTTCGATATTCCAGGGAATACAAGCCTAGGTTATGTACTCTTGCCTCATAATTTAACCCTTGGAGCCCTGATAACATTCTGGTGAATCTGCGGTGAACTCCTTCCAAGGCCAATATGTACTTCCGACAGTACGGTACCCAGAACTGTACACAGTACACCAGATTAATATCCATGGGATTAAAGGGACAATGGCGGTGTGGATACAAAATTGGCTAAGGGACAGAAAGCAAAGAGCAGTGGTTAACGGTTGTTTTTCAGATTGGAGGGAAGTATACAGTGGTTTCGTATTGGGACCAATGTTCCCTTTTATTTTTTTATTGGGTGCGTAGCCCATGCAAAATACCACACATATGTGGTTTTTCCCATTTAAAAGCCGGTGAGCTGGCTGCATTTGAGCTCCAGAGCGCTGCACGGCCCCCACATGGCTGTGCAGTTTAAAGGTAGCATTGATTGGGACCACGTCTCTTTTTTTGATATATATCAATGACCTGGATTTGGGTATACAGGGAATAATTTCAAAGTTTCAGATGGCACGAAACTCAGAAATGTAGTAAACAATGAGGAGGATAGTAACAGACTTCAGGAGGGCATAGACAGACTGGGGAAATGGGCAGATGGAATTTAACACAGAGAAGTGTGAAGTGATACAGCTTTGGGAGGAAGAATGAGGAGAGGCAATATAAACTAAATAGTACAATTTTAAAGGGGATGCAGGAACAGAGAGACCAGGAGGTGTAAGTAAACAAATCTTTGAAGGTGGCAATACAAGTTGAAAAGGTTGTTAAAAAAGTACTGTATACGGGATCCTTGGCTTTATTAATAATCGCATAGCGTTGGATTTTGCGGGGGCTTAGCGGGCGCGATCGGTGGCGGGAAAGTGTTTTTTTTCCCAGCGGGTCGGGACCCCACTGTGAAACCGCTGCCACATGCCTTTCCCAAATGTTGGGTCTATCAGCACTGAGCAGACCCGACATGCAGCGGCGGGGGACCCAATTCAGGTCATCATGACCTTGTTCAGAAATTATTAAGAACACATTTGAGCTCACCTTTTGATTTTATGCGCTCACCCACAGGGTCCACATTGGTCAAGGATCACATCTGTTAAGCTGAGGTGGGAGTTCAGTGGCCATTGAATCAGCTGTTGAGTTGACAGCTTCAAATGTAAAGTAAAAGCTCCCACCTTACAGAGGTATCTTCCCTCAGCCACAAGCAATTCCTCACTGCATTTCCACAACAGATTCACCATGCTGCAAGTCTTTCCACAAGTCTCCATCCAGTCTGACCTCATTCCCTCTCTCACCATTGACAGATCGCTTCTGTCATCTCTACTTCACCTGCCATCTATACCATCAGCATGGGTGCCCTTTATACTCTCTCACCTTGGTCCTCAGAATCTGGCCACGATCAGCCCCAACACCAGCAGCACCAGGCACACCAGCAGCACCAACAACACCACCAACCTTCACCGTAATCAACTGATGCTGCACAGGACAAGGGCGTTAGCACCAGACCACATTGCTGCCTGGGAGGCCAGGGATGGCCTCAGCATGGCCAAATTTACATCACTTGACGCTATATACCCTGGCTGCCACATGATTCTCCAGGTTGGCACCACCCCACACCAACACCATAAAGCATCCCTACAATGCTCAAGCCATTCCTTTCACATTCATCACCATTGCGGGTGTACCATTATGTCTCACCATTCACTGCAACTCACTAATCACTTCCAAAGGTGCACACAAATCTGTCCAAGAATGCAAAGTGTTGGAAATAAAGGTTTCAATGTTTGACACCACATTAACAGAAACTTTACATGAACATTGCATAAAACATCCAAGTGCCTACCCTTGTGTGTTGTTCATTGGTATTCTTGCACTAGGTTGAGGGTGAGTGTGAGGGTTGGCTAGTGAGATGGGGAAGTGATAATATAGATAGAGAGGGATGGGTGGAGGTGCAAGGTAAGTTGGTGTGAGTAAGGATGTGCAGGAGTAAGGTTGGGAAGGCAGAATGATGTGGATGTGATGAGAAGCACAGCAGGGTGAGGTTGAGTGTGGCTTTGTACTAATGTTTCATGATCTACTGAGATCATTGAAACATTTGCAGAACTGCACCCGGGCCCTCCTGACCACATCCCTGCTTGTGCCCTTCTTCCAATGTGCAACCAGGCTGTGTTGATGTCCTGGGGAGGTCTCTTCCACCCATGGGAAGGGAAGAGGACCCCCCTGCGTGCTGTGACTCCCTCCATAAGCATATGGAGGGAGTCATGGGAGAGCCTGGGTGCAGCCCTGCACCTCTGTGCAGTGCTTGTCAGTGTTTGCAGCACCTCAATGCTGCAGAACACTGACAGCACAAATGTCAAAATAAAGTTGGCCATTATCCCTATAAGGAAACCAGCTGATGACGTGTCATCAAATGACATCACCAGACCCGCTTCCTCTAATTGGCCGAGAAATGTGCTGGGCAGGCTTAACAAGCCCAATCAAGGGAAATTCATTTCAGGGACCAGGATGGAGACAACAGTGGGATCAGGACCCGCCACCGACATCACCCGCCACGGACCCGCCGAGGTAAGCAAAATCGCAGCCAGAAAGTACAAAAGCAAGGAAGTTATGCTAAACCATTATAAAATTCTGGTTAGGCCTCGGCTGGAGTATTGGCGAGAATTTTAATTTGGAGGCAGGTAGGGAACGTGAGGGTTGGAAAACGGTCGCCCACAAGCCCTGCCAAATGTAACGGCAGGGCCTGATTAGCATTTCAAAGCTCTGTTTCCTGCCCACAGCCATCCTCATGGAGAAGCTGGCTGTCTGGCTGTCGAGCGGGTAGGCCTGCAGCACTAGGCCGCAGAGAGGAGGGAGGGACAGATCGGGTGGGGGTTGGCTGGGGGCCAGAGGAGAATCAGCACTGGAGGATCGGGGCCAGAGGAGGATCGGGGTGAATGGTGATCAGGAGTTGGGGGCCAGAGGAGGATCGAGGTGGGGTTGGTTGAGGGCTGGAGGTGGATCGGGGCCAGAGGGGGCAGGCTAGGAAGGCGATCGGAGGCTGGAGGGTGGAGGTTGGAACACCGGGAAGGTAATCGCCGGCCAGAGGGGGGAAGTCAGAAGGCCGGGAATGTGATCGGGGGTCAGAGCGGGGAGGATCCAAGACATGAGGGGGGAATCAGGGATCAGAGGCCTCGGGAGGGAGGTTAGAGGCCTCATGGAGGGAGATCGGGAGCCTCGGTGGCGGGTGGGGGGGGACAGGTCGGGGGGGAGATCGGAGATCTCATGCGGGAGAGGTCAGAGACCTCGGGGGGGTGGGGGAGGGAAGTCTGGTGGAAGATCGGAAGGGTCGAGGGTGTCCAATCGTGGGGGTTGGGTGAAGTAGTGACGCTGGGTCCAGCAGGTAAGTGGAAAGGCACTTACCTCTTGGATCCAGCAGTCCTCACCTCCCTTTAGCTGGCGGGTTGTCCGAGACCAGGGTAACCTGCCCGCCCACAGTTAAATTTGAAATGGTGGATCACCATGAGGCACGCTAGCCTCATTATAATTTTAAATGTGTGACCCGCCTCCTGGGAACCGGTTGGCTGCCCACCTCTGTCCCACCTTCATTAAAACCGGACATGGGCAGGTTGGAGGCGGAATGGAGTCGGGATTCGGGGTTTTAACTCCTTAACCTCCCACCCAACACCAGCCCACGCTTTTTTTGAGATTAAAATCCCCCCCCGCCGCCACTGTGTTCAATTCTGGGCACCACACTTTAGGAAGAATGTCAAGTCCTCAGAGAGGGTGCAAAAGAGATTTACTAGAATGGTACCAAGGCTGTGGGACTTCAGTTATGTGAACAGATTAGAGAAGCAAGGTTGTTCTCCTTAAAACACAGAAGGTTAAGAGGAGATCTGACAGAGGGGTTCAAAATCATGAACAGTTTTGATAGAGTAAATAATGTTTCCAGTGGCAGAAGGGTTGATAACCAGAGGACACAGATTTAAGCTGACTGGCAAAAGAACCAGAGCTGACATGAGGAAACATTTTTTTATGCAGTGAGTTGTTATGGTCTGGAATGCACTGCCTGGAAGAGTGGTGGAAGCAGATTCAATAACAACTTTCAAAAGGAAATTGATAAATACTTGAAGAGAATGAGGAACGAACATGGGAGGAAGACTAATTGGATAGCTCTACCAAAGAGCCGGCATCGGCACAATGGTCCAAATGGCCTTTTTCTGTGCCATATGATTCTATGTGGTATAACCAGGGCTTTGTATATTTGCAGCAAAACTTTCTCCCCTTTATATTCAAACCCTCTAGATATAAAGGCTAACATTCTGTTAGTGTAATGTATGTACCTTTAAGGGAGAGAACTACTTTTTACAGCTCCTGTATCCAGTAGTACCAGCAGTGACCACACCTGTATATGAACCCTGAGTAGTGATCTGTACAGTCAGTTGCAGTTTGAACCCTCATTCAGTAAACACCAGTTCCCTGCAGTCTGTTGTCTGATTATTGAAGGACACAACATTAAGATACACGGATATAACATTGGCGACGACACAGATTTGAACCTACCTGCAACTCTGCATCACCTCCCAGGGATTCGCTCCTGGAGAACAGTGGAAGGAGGTCGAGTCCAGAAGCATGGGCGTCGACCACGGGCAACCGCCCAGTCATCCAGCGGAGATTTGAGCATTGCAGGGGAGGCTGTCGAGAGTCAGGCTTGGCTTTCCAGTCACGGTGGTCCAGCGAAACGGGCTGGCAACAGGTACTGCGCAGACCCTTCCCGGACAGCGGTGGCTAGAGCCGACCGAGCGGCACAGAAAAAGGCCGAGCAGCGTCGACGGGGGAGAGAGAGAGAGGGCAGAGCGCACAGGGCGCAGCCGGTGTTCAGGACCGAGCGGCGTCAACGGGGAGAGAGATGAGAGAGAGCAGAGCGCAGCCGGTGTTCAAGGGCCGAGCAGCGTCAACGGGGGAGAGAGGTGCGCAGGAAAACGCGAGGCGCTGCCATTGCCACGAGGACCGCAGAGAGCGGCATTGGCAGCAGCGCAGGAGCAGCGCACGAAACCCACAGGGCGTCGCCATTTGCCACGAGGACCACCGAGAGCGGCGTTGGCAGCAGCGCGGGAGACGCCATTTTAAGCCGCAGTGGGGAAGAAAGGAAAGCGCGGGAGATGCCATTTTAAGCCGCAGCGGGGAAGAAAGGAACGCGCGGGAGACGCCATTTTAAGCCACAGCGGGGAAGAAAGGAAAGCGCGGGAGATGCCATTTTAAGTCAGTCTAACCACACCCAAAAATGCCGAAGAGTGGCAGCGTCACAGCGTTCGACAATGAAGTCGAAGATTGGACGACATATGTCGAACGCATAGAAGTATACTGCAAGGCGAATGAAGTGCCAGATGACAAGAAAGCGATGGTATTGTTGAATTCAATGGGTGCAAAAACATATGGCTTACTACAAAACCTAGTAACCCCAGAGAAGCCAGTAGAAAAGGATTTTGAAAACATAGTGTCAATCCTACAGGGCCACTTAAACCCCACACCGCTGCTGATAGCAGAAAGATTTAAGTTTCACAAAAGGAACCAGCATAAAGATGAAAGTAATGCTGAGTATTTAACGGAACTGCGCAAGCTATCGAAACACTGCCAGTTTGGAACGGGACTAGCAGATACTTTAAGGGACAAGTCTGTGTGTGGGCTTCAAAGTGAAGGAACCCAGAAACGGCTTCTATCAGAAAAGGATCTTACGCTGGACAAGGCTTTCAGCATTGCAGTATCACACGAAGCAGCAGCACGGGGTGCTGCAGAGATACAACGGAGACCGCAAGAATATGGCACAAATGAAATGTCATACGGAACAGTGAAGTGCTATCGCTGCGGCAGAACAACACACGACCATAATGATTGCTGGTTCAAGGACAAAGTGTGCAGACAGTGTGGAAAAGTAGGACACATAGCAAGAGTCTGCAGGTCGGGAAAGAAAACCAGCAGCAAGAAATCTCCACAGGAGAAGTACAAAAAGGTACATAAGGTGACGGAGAGTAGTTCAGACGAACAGAAGAGCAAGGAGCTGTGTTGTCTGAAACTACATAATGTGATCAAAACGGAGGATCACCAAACTATCTGGGTCACGCTCAAGATAGCAGGAGTCCAAGTGAAAATGGAATTGGACACAGGATTAGCCCTAACAGTCATAAACCGAAGGGACTACAAGCGGCTATTCTCACATATACCCTTGAGAGATACAAAGATTGTCTTGAAGACAGACACGGGGCAAAAAGTCTACCCCAAAGGAAAAATAAGGGTGAACGTTATATATAACGGCAAGGAAACACCAAAAATGGACCTATATGTATTGCCAGATGGAGGACCACCACTACTAGGATGTGAATGGATCCGGAAGATACAGCTAGATTGGCATTCCATACAAGCACTGACTGTAGATACCAAAAAGGATGACGACGTCACACCTGGATGACTGTCAAAAATGCTAACTGACGCACAAGAAGTGTTCCAGCAGGGACTCGGAACACCAAAAGGCATAACAGTGATGATCAAAATAGAGGAAAATGCAAGCCCAAAGTTTTTTAAGGCCAGACCGGTACCTTATGCGATCCGCCCAGCCGTCGAAGCAGAGCTGGAAGGTTTGGAACGTTCAGGAGTACTGTCCAAAATGGACTGGAGTGAGTGGGCTACACCCATCGTTCCTGTAATGAAGAGGTCGTTGAGTAATACGCCTGGGGAACCAAAGAAGGTTCGCATCTGTGGGGACTTTAAGGTGACAGTGAACCCAGTCCTTCACATAGAAACATAGAAATATAGAAGATAGGAGCAGGAGTAGGCCATTCGGCCCTTTGAGCCTGCTCCGCCATTCAATGTGATCATGGCTGATCATCCAAACTCAGTACCCTGTCCCTGCCTTTTCCCCATATCCCTTGATCCTTTCAGCCTCAAGAAACATATCCAACTCTTTCTTGAATATATTTAATGAACTGGCCTCCACCGCCCTCTGTGGCAGAGAATTCCACAGGTTCACCACTCTCTGGGTGAAGAAATTCCTCCTCATTTCAGTCCTAAATGGCTTACCCCTTATCCTTAGACTATGACCCCTGGTTCTGGACTCCCCGGCCATCAGAAACATCCTTCCTGCATCTAGTCTGTCCAGACATGACAGAATTTTATAGGTTTCAATGAGATCCCCTCTCAATCTTCGAAACTCCAGTGAGTATAAGCCCAATCGACACAATCTCTCCTCATACGTCATTCCTGCCATCCCAGGTATCAGCCTGGTGAATCTTCGCTGCACTCCCTCCATGGCAAGAATGTCCTTCCTCAGGTATGGTGACCAGAACTGCACACAATACTCAAGGTGCGGTCTCACCAAGGCCCTGTACAATATCCGCTTCCGCGGATTGAAGATATTTTCGCCTCGCTATCTGGAGGGAAACGCTTCACTAAGATTGATCTGGCCCAGGCGTACCTGCAAATGGAGGTAGAAGAAGCCTCGAAACAGTACCTCACGATCAACACTCATAAAGGTCTCCACCAATACAACCGGCTGGTGTTCGGGGTAGCATCAGCTCCGGCTATTTGGCAAAGGGCAATGGAACAAGTCCTGCAAGGGATTTCAGGGACCCAGTGTTATTTGGACGACATCCTGGTCACGGGCGAAAATGACAGTGATCACCTCGCCAACCTGGAGCAGGTGCTCACTAGATTGAAGGAATATGGGCTCTGAGCTAATTGCCACAAATGCAAGTTTTTCCAGAAGCAGATCTCGTATTGTGGCCACGTTATTGATAAAGAGGGGTTACATAAGTCCCCTGAAAAGATTGAGGCAGTAGTCAAGGCTCCAGCACCGGAAAATGTGTCACAACTGAGGTCGTTCCTCGGGCTGGTGAACTACTACCATAAGTTCTTGACGAATTTGTCTACCGTACTACACCCACTGAACACCCTACTGCAAACGGGGGTACCATGGAAGTGGAGTGATGAATGTAAACGAGCTTTCCAGAAGAGCAAAGCATTGATCACATCAAAAGAGGTGTTGGCTCATTTCAACCCAGCACTACCAATTCGGTTGGTGTGTGATGCATCACCCTATGGCATTGGAGCGGTGCTGTCGCACAAATTCCCGGACGGCTTGGAGAGGCCAGTAGCCTTTGCGTCTTGGTCACTAACCTCAGCCGAGCGTAACTACGCCCAGATTGACAGGGAGGCCCTCAGCCTAGTGTGCAGAGTGAAAAAGTTCAATCACTATCTTCACGGGCAGAAGTTCACCTTGCTGACTGACCACCAACCACTTGTCTCCATCTTTAATCCAAAGAAGGGCGTTCCGGTGATGACTGCGCAACGGCTACAAAGATGGTCCCTTTTTCTAGGGGCGCACCAATATGAAATCGAGTATAAGGGCACGAAACATCATGGAAACGCTGATGGGCTATCACGCCTGCCACTGCCTACTGCGGAGGAAGCACCAGCAGTGGATCCTGTCGAAATATTTCATTTGACTATAATTGAATGCTTGCCAGTAACTAACGCTGGTATAGAGAAGGAGACCCGAAATGACCCGACACTGTCTCGGGTATATGATTTGACGGTGAAGGGATGGCCAGCACATGGCGACTCACTGTTGCCAGCATTCTCATCCAGAAGAGAACAGCTATCAGTATGCCAGGGGACCTTGATGTGTGGATCCTGAGTGGTAATTCCACCCAAGTTAAGGGAGAGAGTGCTCAATGAGCTTCACGAAGGTCATCTGGGAGGGGTGAAAATTAAAAGCCTTGCTCGGGCTTATGTGTGGTGGCCGGGGATCGATCAGCAAATCGAGGACCTGACGAAGAGCTGCTCAGGATGCCAGAAGGTCCAAAATGCACCACCACATGCCCCTCTACACCCATGGGAATGGGCCTCATCTCCATGGCAACGGGTGCATATTGATTTTGCTGGTCCATTCATGGACTCAATGTTTTTAATAGCCGTGGATGCGCACTCGAAATGGCCTGAGGTGATCAAAATGTCCTCCACCACCACGGAGAAAACTATTGCAGTCCTACGGACCATTTTTGCCAGGAACGGCTTGCCAGAGCAGATTTGCTCTGATAACGGACCACAGTTTGTGTCCGAAGAGTTTTGAAGATTTATGAAAAGGAATGGGGTAAGGCATTACACATCCGCCCCGTATCATCCAGCCACAAATGGATTGGCTGAGAGGTTCGTACAAACCTTTAAAAAAGCAGTAAGGGCCATGTGCGATGACAACATTGCACTGCAGCATAAGGTGGACAATTTCCTGTTAGCCTACAGAAATGCGACACATGCAGTCACCAACCAGGCCCCGGCCATGATGTTCTTTAACCGAAGTTTGAGATCTCGTCTGGATTTGCTCAGACCAAATGTACGAAGAGCTGTTGAGAGTAAGCAATTCCAGCACATCAATGAGAAGCCGACAAGGAGCTTCAATGTAGGGCAACCAGTCTTGGCCCGCGACTACCGAACAGAGAAATGGCAACCAGGAACAATATGCACACGGCAGGGGCCACTAATGTACACAGTGGATGTTGGGGAGAACATTGTGAGACGCCATGCTGACCAGATCCTAGAGTCACAGGAATGAGTCAACCCCATGTCTCGGCCATACGTACCTGGTGAGGAACCCGACGTACAGGTCGCATTTCCTCAGAAACAATAGCATTGGAAGCTGATGAATCAACTGACGACAGGGTGTTAGAATCGCCTCCGCACCAAGAGCGAGACACTCGGGAAAGGCGTTATCCAGAAAGAATCAGGAAGCCTCCCCAAAGACTGAATTTATAAATAGACTATTTTCAGTTAATGTTGCATGTTAAAAGTGTTAATTGTAATTAGTTTGATATTTAATTGTTAAATGAGTGTTATGGTACTGTTAATCTAAAAGGGGAGGAATTGTAATGTATGTACCTTTAAGGGGGAGAACTACTTTTTACAGCTCCTATATCCTGTAGTACCGGCAGTGACCACACCTGTATATAAACCCTGAGTAGTGATCTGTACAGTCAGTTGCAGTTTGAACCCTCATTCAGTAAACACCTGTTGATCGTTCCCTGCAGTCTGTTGTCTGATTATTGAAGGACACAACATTAAGATACACGGATATAACAGTTAGCCTTTTTGATAATTTTTTATACCTGACTACTACATTTTAGTGTTCTGTGTACATAGCCCCCTAAATCTCTTTGGACCTCCTTTTTTGGTGTAAAATTGATGACACAATCGAATTTCTGGGCCCCCATATATTGACAAACTATGGCTAGTGTTGCATTCTGTAACATGTCCTGGATTAGGAATATCGGAACAAGACCAGACTATTTAACTCCTCGAGCCTATTCTGCCATTCAAGTAGATCACAGCTGATCTGTATCTTAACTCCATTTACCTGCCTTGGTTCCGTACCCCTTAATACCCTTGCCTAACAAAAATCTATCAACCTCAGTATTGAAATTTTCAACTGATCTAGCCTCATAAGTTTTTTGGGGGAGAGAGTTCCAGATTTCCATTACCATTTGTGTGAAGATGTGTTTCCTGACATCACCCCTGAACGGGCTAGCTCTAATTCTAAGGTTATGCCCCCTTGTTCTGGACTCCACCACCGAAGGAAATAGTTCCTTTCTACCAACCCGATCAAATCTGTTAATCATCTTAAACATCTCAATTAGATCATCTCTTAATCTTCTAAAAAGCATTTATTTGTAAAAACACAAAAGAGTAGATTTTCATCTTTAGCATTTGGGTGTCAAGCATCACCTGGGTGCAAATCAAAGAGGGAAGTCTGGCGGGGAGGATCACACACCCTCTTGGTTTTCCATCCATTAATTTAGATGGAAGAAAAATTGGGCAGGTTTCATTACAGGTGTGTGATCCGCCCCACCCAATTTTCCTCTCTGATCTGCATCCAAACAGAAGATGAAAATCTATCCCGAGGAGTTCATACTGTATGATCATTTCAAACATGATTTTTAGGATCAAACATATGATTTCTTGCCAAGTAATAATTTAAATGTCAGAAATGCAGTGATATTTTAACTCTCGACTGATAGGTAAATTAGTTTACTGCAGATGAAGTCCACAGTACGTCTGGATTGATGGTTGAAATGCATCAGTAGAACAACCAACCATTACTATTGACCCAAATGACACCGAAGCCTATATTTTCTAATCAGTGTTACTGTATCAATAGTGTTAACCCATTTCTTTTAAGCAGGTTACTGCTGCTGTTAAAATAACATCCATCGGAAAATCAAGGCTTTAGTCTATAAAAGCATAGTTTCCAAAACTAAAAAAAGTCTGAAACATTGGTCTTCCAGTCCTGTGTTTCAATGTCCCTTCTTCTATTTATATTTTGGTCTATGGTACTGCAGAATTGCTCCAAGAAGGATTTGAGGGAGGGGGGGCGGTGGTGGTGATTAGGGAGAGCATTCTGGGGAGGGCAGAGAGGCTATGCCACCTATGATAGAGTAGAGGAATGGGTTAATGCACAAGAGGCAATAATGGAAGCCTGGTAGAGTAAGGTGAGGCTGTGGTGGGAGAATTAAACAAGAAAAAGAGTTTTGAATTCAATGTATTGTGGAATGGGTCGCAAATTGAGGTTGGTGCGGCAAGGGTGATGGGCAGTGGACTTAATGCTGGATAGCATGCAGGCAGAGGAGATATGGTCAGGTTACAGGTTATGTGGAATGGGGCTTGGGATGCCAGTGAAGAAGGCATTGGAGAAGTTGAGTATGTAGTTAAGAAAAACATGGATAAGTGTGATGATGGGGGTGGGGTAATGGCAAAAGTATTAAATTACAAGACTGCAAATTCAGGGCCTTAACACACCCTTTTAAATTCCTCTGTGAACTCTTTTTATCACAGACATTAATCAAATTTAAGTAGCCAGGTTAGCATCGATAATAAAAAAGCACACAAGAGATTACATTTGTGCAGCAGCAGTACCAGTCAAAAACTATACCCTGTAAGACTCCTATCCTTTTAAAGTTAGGTTTAGGTGGATGTGAAAATTCATATGCAAGTTAGATATTTTATTTTCTAATTACACACATTTGAGATTCTAAACCATGCATGAAATAAACAGAATATTGATATTCTCCTCAACATACCACTTCACTCCATGACAGTCACAATTATTCAGAAGTTGTCATGTTACAAACAACAAATTGTTCCAGTATAAAAAATGCAACCCATTTCCTACAAAACTTGTGCTTGACTCCTGATCTAGGAGACTTAAATGTTCAAACCCTAGTCTTCACTGTGTTTCACAATTACAGCACATGCATATTACAGAACTGCCAAGGGGCAGTTTCTACAGCAGCTGGTTTCATGTACAGTTGTTTTAAAGCTATTGATCACCATTATGTAGCTACTGGCAGTGTCCTCCCCATTGGCTAGAGAACTCTGTACAGAACAGCGATCACATAACTGATTCACTGTACAAAGTGGCAAAGATCATCATCCGTTATGCCTTCAATATCATGCTGTTTTGGATTTATGTTGCTGTTGGAGGCAGAGCTTTCACATATGTTCCAGCCAAAACTATCTCTTTCAGTGATGCACATTGCTTTGGTAGCACAAACACTACCTTGTTTATGTGGCTGGGTTGCCATAAGTAGCAAACTGGCAATGCCAATACAGCATTAGGCTTCCTGCAGCGGGTAGCCTTCTGCAGCATCTGCCACAACATCTACACGAAGGGAGGCGTAATTGTCCAGGACAATTTTTCACAAACCACTTGAGACATACCATTCGTACATCAGCATGGCTCAGTTGGTAGCACTTTCAGCTCTGGGTAAGAACATTGTAAGTTTGAATTCCATAATCAGGGCCTAAGCTTGTCATTTAACCTGACATTTTAGTGTGGTATTGAGGGGGTCCTGTATTGTTTGAATAGGCGTGCTTTAGCTGAGATCTTAAACTAAGGCCCAGGTAGGCTTAATTTGGTGCTTTATGTGCTTGTTAAGGATCCCATGGCATTATTTGAAGAAGAGCTTGGAGCTCTCCTGGTGTTCTGACAACATTCCTCCCTCAACCAATACCACCAAAAAACTGTTTACATGGTCATTCATCTCCATAGCGCTCTTTGTGGGATGTTGCTTGAGCAGAATGGCTGCCATTTTTGTCTATGTAATAGAAGTTACCGCATTTCAAAGTATCTGAAGTCCTTTGAAAGATTTCAACAAGATGAAGAAGCTATATAAGTGCATGTATTAATTAATTTAAAAAGAGGAATTTTTAGTAGCATAATTATGGACCACATCCCACAATTACAAACAAGATAGCATGGGTAAGATGATGAAGCAGAAGATAAAGAAAGAGGAAAATATTGAGAAAATAGTAGATGATGTTTCAGGCACTAAACCTGGGGAAATTGGTTTTCATAAGCTCTTGTTACTGACAATTTGTTCGCTCAATTCATCAAAGTTATATGTATGTTCAAAAGCATCCTGCACAACAAGCTCAATCTCAGATCAAATTGTGTGATTGTTAAGTTAGTAATATCAAGCAAGTTTATTCCAGTGTGCAATTCAATTTAATTTATTCAATTCAATCAAAACTTTGCAGCAATTTTGCTGAATGAAACCCATTTAAGGAGAATTGCATTCTGGCATAATGTAGAAACGACTAAAACATTATAGATAGAGGAGCTAAATGTAATGTTTCTGAGGAGGAGGGCTTATTTTTATTCAGATCTCCCTATGGCATTGCTTGAGGCCAAAAATATTAAATCAAAGTATAGTCTGCCTGTTTCAGTGGTTCAAATGTACATTAAAGTACCACGTGACAAAGAGCAGAAATTGTTCCCAATATCATAGCCAACATAACCCCTCAGCCAACACCACTAAAAAGATAACTAATTAGTCATCTCACTGCTATTTGTGGAATGTTGCTGATGCAGAATGGTTACCACTTTTGCCTATATAACAGTTACTGGACTTAAAAAATAATTATTGTGCAAGTCTTTCTTTCTGTAACTACTTTTCTGTTTCATATCTTAATTTGTCTTTTTTCTGTGTCTCTTCCACTGTTTTTCTGTTCCTTGCTCTCTTTCTCTTGCAATCTTGCTATGTAGGGACAAGGCTGAGGGGTAGTTACATGAAAATATTTAACATAACTTCAGAAGGAGCAGATCCTGCCTTACAAATCTCCTTGATATTTTGGAGCAAGTAACACCGCCAGTGGACACGAGAAATCCATCTGATACAGTATTCCAAGACATCCAGAAAACCTTCAATAAAGTTTCACATGAAAAGTTGTTAAACAAAATTAAGGCAGTGACTATTTCAGCTAGTGCTTGGAGGTGAATATGGAAGTACTTGAAAGAGAGGAAGTGGGAATGCTAGTTGGGCTGGGAGAGTTACTGAATGGAGTGGCCCAGAGATTGATGCTGGAATCACTGCTGATTTTGATCTATACAAGTGATTTGGTTTCAGGAATGAAAGTAAATTGGTCAAATTTGCAGATGACACTAAGTTGGGGAGGGGTCAGTGGAGTTTGATTAAGTTATTAGGGACTAGCTGGAGTGCCCGGCGGTGCCGAGGCTTTTTCGAGGGCATGTTGTTGTTGGAAGAGAGAGAGCGACTGGGGGGGAAGAGAGAGAGCGACTGGGGGAGAAGAGAGAGAGCGACTGGGGGGGAAGAGAGAGAGCGACTGGGGGGGAAGAGAGAGAGCGACTGGGGGGGAAGAGAGAGAGCGACTGGGGGGGAAGAGAGAGAGCGACTGGGGGGGAAGAGAGAGAGCGACTGGGGGGGAAGAGAGAGAGCGACTGGGGGGAAGAGAGAGAGCGACTGGGGGGGAAGAGAGAGAGAGAGCAACTGGGGGGGAAGAGAGAGAGCGACTGGGGGGAAGAGAGAGAGTGACTGGGGGGAAGAGAGAGAGCAACTGGGGGGGAAGAGAGAGAGCGACTGGGGGGAAGAGAGAGAGCGACTGGGGGGGAAGAGAGATAGAGACTGGGGGGAAGAGAGAGAGCAACTGGGGGAAGAGAGAGAGCGACTGGGGGGAAGAGAGAGAGCGACTGGGGGGAAGAGAGAGAGCGACTGGGGGAAGAGAGAGAGCGACCGGGGGGAAGAGAGAGAGAGAGCGACTGGGGGGGAATAGAGAGAGAGAGCGACTGGGGGGAAGAGAGAGAGAGAGCGACTGGGGGGAAGAGAGAGAGAGCGACTGGGGGGAAGAGAGAGAGAGAGCGACTGGGGGGGAAGAGAGAGAGAAAGCGACTGGGGGGGAAAGAGAGAGAGAGTGTGACTGGGGGGAAGAGAGAGAGCAACTGGGGGGAAGAGAGAGAGCGACTGGGGGGGAAGAGAGAGCGACTGGGGGGGAAGAGAGAGAGCGACGGGGGGAGGAAGAGAGAGAGCGACGGGGGGAAGAGAGAGAGCGATGGGGGGAAGAGAGAGAGCGACGGGGGGGAAGAGAGAGAGCGACGGGGGGGGAAGAGATAGAGAGAGAGGGAAGGAGAGAGGGGTGGAAAGAGAGAGGGAAGGAGAGCGAGAGGGAAGGAGAGAGAGAGAGGGAAGGAGAGAGAGAGGGAAGAAGAGAAAGAGAGGGAAGGAGAGAGAGAGAGGGAAGGAGAGAGAGAGAGGGAAGGAGAGAGAGAGAGGGAAGGAGAGGGAGAGAGGGAAGGAGAGAGAGAGAGAGTGAAGGAGAGAGAGAGGGAAGGAGAGAGAGAGGGAAGAAGAGAGTGAGGGAAGGAGAGAGAGATGGAAAGCAAAGGAGGGAGAGAGGGAAAGAGAGAGAGAGAGGGAGACAGAGGGAGGGAGAGAGAGACAGAGAGGGAAGGAGAGAAAGGGGAAAGGGGTTGGGGAGCAAGGGGTGGGGGAGCAAGGGGTGGGGGAGCAAGGGGTGGGGGAGCAAGGGGTGGGGGAGAAACGGGTGGGTGGGGGAGAAGGGTGGGGTGGGTGGGGGGTGAGAAGGGTGGGGTGGGTGGGGGAGAAAGGGGTGGGTGGGGTGGGATGGGAGGGGTGGGTGGGTGGGGTGGGAGAAAGGGGTGGGTGGGGGGGTGGGGGAGAAAGGGGTGGGGGGGAGGGGTGGGTGGGTGGGAAGGGGAGGTTGGGGGGAAAGGGGTGGGTGGGGGGAGGGAAGGGGGAGGTGGTGGGGGTGGGGGGGAAGGGGGTGTGGGGGTTGTGGGGGGGGAGGGGGTGTGGGGGGGGAAGAGGGTTGGGGGAAGGTGGGTGTGGGGGGGGAAGGGGGTGGGGGGGTGGGTGGGAAGGGGAGTGGGGGGGTGGGGGGGAAGGGTGGAAAGGGAGTGGGGGAGAGGGAGGGGAGGGGGAGAGAGAGGGAGGGAAGGGGTGTGGGGGAAGGAGGGGGGAAAGGGAAGGGGGGGAAGGGAGGGGGGGAGCCAGCAGACCCTCTCCCAGTGTTGGTCCCTGTCTGGGCTGGAAGCCTGGAGCTGGAGTTGCGCTGCTGGCCGTTGGAGAAGCCTAGGCCTCGGGCCCCTGCACTGACATGGCAAGGGGTGGGGGAGCAAGGGGTGGGGGTGCAAGGGGTGGGGGAGCAAGGGGTGGGGAAACATGAAACTTAAAGTACTTATAAAACATTTTTGGTAAATCTTTCTATAACATACACTTCACAACCTCACCAATCTTTTTATTAAAAAAGAGGTCCTCACCTGTCAGTGGGTTGTATCACAAACAATGGCCACCGCTTGCTTTTCAGTTGGAAAGATTAGGCCCCGCCCACACAGTCGATTGTCTGTCTCGGTCACCAGGACCCGATTGGGAGCACAGAAACCCCACCCACTCTATGTTCCTGTACTAAGATGGCCGCGCATGCACTCTGTTACACACTGAATCAAAATGGCGTCGCACTGAAACTTTTTGCCCTCCTTGACAAAGATGGCTGCCGTTAACCTGGGGCTGTCAGCAGAAGAAATTTCCTCAGCTGCAAACACAGGATCTTCAGATTATTATTCGGGGCTTGCGACCTACCCCAGTTGCTTATGAAGCCTCCCCACCTACTGACCCCGGGAATGGAGCTGAGGCAGCACACCCTCTCCCCTCTGCCAGTGTTTGTCTCTGTCTAGGCCGGGAGCCTGGGACTAGAGTTGCGCTGCTGGCAGTTGGAGAAGCCTAGGCCCCGGGCCTGGAAAAACGGTGAAAGGTAGGAAAATTATAGAAGTTAGAGAAAAGATTTACAAATTAATTAACTTTTTTTTAAAACAATTTGGCCTAGAAATTCAGTTGGCGCCGCGCCAGGGCTTTAGCGCCGGAAAGTTAGCGCCGGCGCTAAGTCCCCCTGCACGCGCCAAAAATTCAGTAGCGCCGCGCCCAAACGGCTGCCGGCGCTACTGAAGGGTGTTTGCGCCTGAAAATGGGCGCTACCTGCCGCATTGCGGCGCTATTCCGGCGCTGCGGCGCCCGATGCGGTGCGGCAGGCTCGGGAAGTGCAGGCCTCCTCCTTCAGTTAAGGAGGAGCTGCCTGCACCCGCCCGCTGGCCGGTAAAATCTTCACAAAAATGAGCCCGGCACCTCGGGGAAGTGCCGGGCTCGCAGCCCAGAAGCATCTGTTCCGCGGGGGGTGGTGGAGGAGTCCGGGGAGGGAGGTGCGGGCAGGCGGCAGGCGGGAAAGCGGCCGGCCGCCGCGCGACCTTAATGCGCCGGCGCAAACTCCTGTAAGACTCGGTTGCCAGAGTCTTAGTTGCGGCTGCCACGGGCGAGGCGGCCGCAACTCAATTTCGGCGCTGGGGCCCGTCACCACGGCAACCGGGACGCTGCGCACACCGATGACGTCATCGGTGCCGGCGCAGCGCAACCGGTCTACTGCCGATGGTAGGGCCCCAGGGAATTTCTGAACCGGCTGTAAGTCCAGCGCAATGACCTCTAGCGCCGCAAAATGGGCGCAAAGCCCACTCAATTTCTAGGCCTTTGTGTTTTAAAAGCAACTTTTTTTTGCTGGAAATGTAGATTTGAAAAGAAACACGCAGAAAGTGGGGAAAAAGAAATGAACAGTTTGGAATCAAGATGGCGGCCACTCACCTCGGTTCAGAACGATAAGGCCCACCCACACATGCACCGATTGGTCAACCGTCATGTCACCGCAGCGTAGGATTGGTCAATCGTCCTGTCACTCGACTCTAGGTGGGCCCGCACGCACGCGCGATGAACCTGCCCCCGCGACGCAGCGATTGGTCGACCGTCGGGTCGCTCGACCGTACGATTGGTCGACCTCGACATCACTCGATGCTAATGAGCGGAATTTTGAACATTTTTTGGATACCGCGGGCGCAATTTTTGTCTGGCCGAAACGTAAATACGCTTATGACCGTTCTGGAATCGTAAGCTTTCTTTTGATGTAACGCACGTGTAGGTACACTCTATAACTTTAGAGTGTATAGCCGGACAGACACACTGAAGGACAGACAGACAGACAGACAGACAGACAGACAGACAGACAGACAGACAGATGTATCCTTTTTTTATATATATAGATGTACAGGAGGACAAAGACAATATTTGCAAGTAGACTGATGTAATTCAATATAGGTAAGTGCAAGGTTTTACACATTGGAAGAAATAATGGAGGACATATTTACTTAATGAATGGTGCTGAACTAAATAGGGAGATGCTGAAATAAATCAGGGAGTGATAGTAAACTCAACACTGACCATGTCCAGTCATAGAGTAGCAGCAATTAACAAGTCTAAGGCCGTCGTGTTGTGCTCCAGTCAGGCCGCTGGTCAGGTATCAGAGGCAGAGGACTGAACTATGAGGAAAGTTTAGAAAAACAGGAGGTGCATGAGAGGGGCTCTTACTGAAGTATTACATAGGATTACATAGGATATATGGCACAGACATAGGCTATTCAGCCCAACCAGTCCATGCCGGTGTTTATGCTCCACACGAGCCTCCTCCAGTCTTTCCTCATCGAACTCTATCAGCATAACCCTCTAGTCCCTTCTCCCTCATATGCTTATCTAGTCCCCCCTTAAATCCATCTATACTATTTATTTCAACCACTCCCTGTGGTAGCAAATTCCACATTCTCACCACTCTCTGGGTAAAGACGTTTCTTCTGAATTCCCTATTTAATTTCTTGGTGACTATCTTATATTGATGGCCTCTAGTTTTGGTCTTCACCACAAGTGGAAACACTCTCCCTGGCCGCGATTTTGCCGGTGCTCTGAATTCAGTTTCGGAGGCAGGTCCACTGTCAAATTGAAATGATTGACAGCGGGTTGGGAACCCACTCCAAATCCGCCTCCATGTAAGTTTCCAAAGTGTTGGATGTGTGATTTCAGAACACCAAGCGGCACGGGAGGCATTTAAGCTAGTTAAATGCTTGTTAAACACTTGTTAACTACTATTTTGCCAGCCTATTTCTATTTTACCACTTTTTTAACAGGCTACACGTCGTTCGGAGATCACGTCAGGTAAGTAGGTTGGGTTCTCTGTCTCCTCATTGCTGTGTATAGGAGACAGCTGCAAAAGTGGTATGAAAGCTACTATTTTACAGCTGGTCACTTTCTAATGTCAGAAGCTTGAGCCTTCAGGACTTGGAAGACACTTTTGAGCTGTATGCAGTTTGGATGTGTTTGGAGTAAATTCTCTATCCACTGTCACCTCCTTGGAGCAAGCTCTCTCACCATTGATAGATCGCTTCTGTCATCTCAACTTCAGCTGCCATCTATTCCAGCAACATCAGTGCCCTTGAAAAAAGTCTCACCTTGGTCCTCAGAATCCCTCCACGATCAGCCCCAACACCAAAATCACCAGGCACGCCAACATCACCAACAACAACACCAACAACAACACCAACCTTCTCCACAATCAACTGACACAGGGCACAAGGCAACAGTACCTGACAACATTGCTGCCCGGGAGGCCATCGATGGCATCACCATGGCCAGATTTACTTCACTTGATGCTGTACACCCTGGCTGCCACATGATGCACCAGGTTGACACCACCCCACACCAGCACCATAAAGCATCCCTACAATGTCCAAGCCATTCCTTTCACACTCATCACAATTGGGGGTGGGGGGGTGAAGTTATGTCTCAACATTCACTGGAACGCACAAAGACACTTCCAAAGGTGAGCACAGATCAGTCCAATAAGGTAAAGTGTTGAAAATATAGACCTCAATGTTTGACAACACATTAGCAGAAACTTCACATGAGCATTGGCTAAACCATCCAGGTACCTACTCTTGCGTGTTGTTAGTTTGTATGCTTGCAGTAGGTTGAGGGTGAGTGTGAGGGGTGGCTAGTGAGATGGGGAAGTGAAAATGTAGATAGAGAGGGATGGGTGGAGGTGCAAGGTAAGTTGGTGTGAGTAAAGATGTGCAGGAGTAGGGTAGGGAAGGCAAAGTGATGGGGGTGTGAAGAGCGGCACAGCAGGATGAGGTTGAGTGTGGCTTGGCAGTAACATTTCGTGATCTACTGAGATCATTGAAAGGTTTGTGCCACTGCAACCCTTGCAGCCTGACGACATCCCTGCTTGTGCCCCCCCTATGCAATGTGCAACCAGGCTGCGTTGATCTCCTGGGGGGTCTCTTCCGTCCATGGGAAGGGAAGAGGATCTCCCTGCATGCTGTGACTCCCTCAATAAGCACATGGAGGGAGTAATGGGTGCAGCCCTGCACCTTTGTGCAGTGCTTGTCGGTGTTTGCAGCACCTCAATGCTGTAGAACACCGACAGCAGAACTGTCAAAATCAATTTGGACATGGCCCGTTTAAGGAAACCAGCTGATGACGTGTCATCAAATGATGTAATCAGACCCGCTTCCTATTAATTGGCCAGGAACCTTGTCGGGCGGGATTAACAAGCCCAATCAATGGTAAATTGCTTGGAGAGTGCGGGCTGCAGTAGGCAGCGGGCTGGGACCGCGACACCAACCCCGGCCGCCCCAGACCTGCCTCGGTCGGCAGAATTGCAGCCTCTGTGTCTACTCTATCAAAACATTTCATTATTTTAAAGACCTCCATTAGGTCACCCCTGAACCTTCTCTTTTCAAGAGAAAAGAGGCCCAGTCTGTTCATCCTTTCTTAATAGGTATACCCTCGCATTTTATGTATCATCATTGTAAATCTTATTTGCACACTCTCCAGTGCCTCTATAACCTTTTTATAATATGGCGACCAGAATTGTACACAGTACTGCAAGGTTCGATACAAGTTTAGCATTTCTTTGCAATTTTACTTTTCAATTTAATCCCTCCAGGAATAAACACTAGTGCTTGGTTTGCTTTTTTATGGCCTTATTAACATGCGTTGCTACTTTTAGTGAATTATGTATTAGTATTCCGAGATCCCTTTGTTCTTCTACCCCACTTAGATTCTTATTTTCATAAGTAATATGTGACCTCCTTATTTTTCTTACCAGAATGTAATACTATAGTAATCTGGGATGTAATGTTTAAGTTATCCACCAGATGGAGCAAATATTAAGGGTTCGCATTCACCAGTATTTAAGGTAATGGGTCATGTATTCAATGTCCTGGTACACCAGTTAATACGGTAATGTGGCATTGCATTATGGGTATAACTCAGAGGTTGATCCTCCATCTTGTGCTCGTGCAATAAGAATTGTGCCTGGCCTCCAGCTTGTAAGAGATATGTTCCTCTGCTACACCGTGTAAATAAACAGTTGGGTTTGTTCCTAATATCTCGTTTCTCTCAGTTTCGGACCTTACCACTCGGATATCACATATTGGCGACGAGGATAAACAGATCACATCTTGAAGAAGTAAAAAGAAAAGGAACACTGAATAACGGATCATGGCTGCTATGGTAGGAAAGATCTCTGCTTTTGATGTTCAGACGCAGACCTGGGATGAATACTGCGAGGTGTTGATGCATTTCTTTGAAGCAAATGATATAAATGATGTCGGAAAAAGGAGAGCTATTTTGCTCACTTCCATGGGAAGTCAGACGTATAGTTTAATGAGAAACTTATGCAGTCCTGCAAAGCCTGGAAACAGATAATTTGCTGACTTAGTGGCCTTGCTAAAGGAGCATTTCAATCCCAGACCGAGTGAGATTGTTCAGCGTTTCAAATTTAATTCACAGAACAGAAAACTGGGTGAGACTGTATTGGATTATGTAGCGGTGTTGCGAAAATTGGCACACGATTGCAGTTACGGCAACAACCTGAAAGGCATGCTGAGAGATAGGCTAGTTTGCGGGATAATGGATGATCGAATGCAGCGGAGATTATTGTCCGAGACTGGGCTTACGTATGAAAAAGCGTTGGAACTTGCTCAAGCCATAGAGACAGCGAACCGAGATGTAAAAGAAATACAAGGTTCAGACTAGGCTACTACAAAGCAAGTTGCAGGTCAGGTCATTGTGCACAAGTTAAACATGCATCAGAAACCACAACGTGAGCATGTAAAGGCATGTTATAGATGCAATGGTGATCACCTGGCGAGGGAATGCAGGTTTCTGGAGGAAAAGGGCCACAAGTGTGGGAAAAAAGGGCACATAAAACGTGCATGCAGGGCAAAAGCAATCATGGAGGAATACAAACCAAAAGGGGGAGGAAAGCAAAACCTAGGAAGAGAAGTGAAAAAACAGGGAGCATATCACATCAGCGGAGAAGCTGAGAAAGAAGACGACATGTTCATAATGCATAGTATGGTAGAGAACATTCCAAAAGTGGATCCTATCACTTTGCAACTGACAGTAAATGACTCTAAGGTCAATTTTGAAGTGGATACAGGATGCGGGATAACCATAATGAACAGGGAGTACTCAAAGTTGTGGAACCGTGCAAAAGTTCCAGAGTTAAAGTCTTGCTCTATGCAGCTTAAAACATATACCGGTGAACGAGTGGCGACATTGGGTACAGCTACTGTAACTGTGCAACACAGGGACACAGTGGAACAGCTACCTGTCGTTGAAGTATCGGGTTCTGGACCAAACCTGTTAGGTCGGGGCTGGATACAAGAACTTAAATTAGATTGGGGAGCAATAAATCAAATAGAGGGAGGCAAACAGTTGTCTTTGCAAGAAGTGTTGATTGAACATGAGAACGTGTTCAAGGAAGAACTTGGCACATTTAATGGCCCCCCAGCTAAGATTTATGTTTACAAGGCAGGCAAGTACCATGGGAACGCAGATGCCTTGAGCCATCTTCCACTGCCAGGTAAACCTATCCGTGCAGCTCCAGAGGGCAGAGTTTTGATGTTGGAGGACACGGGCACGGCAATTGTGACCGTGGAACAAGTAAGGACATGGACTGGTAAAGTTCCAGTACTGTCTAGAGTCCGAGAATATGTGATGAGGGGTTGGCCACAGCATCCGGAAAGGGCTGATTTCATACCTTACAGTGTCAGGAAGACAGAGCTGGGTGTGCAGGATGGTTGTGTGTTGTGGGGAGCACGAGTGATTATTCCACAGCCAGCACGACAGTCTATCCTAGGGCAACTACATCAGTGTCATCCTGGAGTTTCGCGTATGAAAGCCTTGGCAAGGAGTTACTTGTGGTGGCCAAAGCTAGATGAGGAGATAGAAAATCTAGTCAAGACATGCAGCACTTGTCAAGTACACAGGAAGGCACCAGCAGCGGCTCCTCTCCACCCCTGGGAGTGGCCGGATAAACCATGGAGAAGATTACATGTAGATTATGCGGGTCCATTCATGGGAAAGATGTTCCTCATAATCATTGATGCCCATTCCAAATGGATGGATGTTTATCCTGTAAATTCTGCTTCATCTACTGTTACTATAGACTGCCTGCATAGGAGTTTTAGTAATCAAGGGCTACCGGAGATCGTAGTAAGTGACAATGCCACGTGTATTGTGAGTACCAAAACAAAAGAGTTCAAGAGAAACAATGGCAGAGTGCACGTGACCTCAGCTCCATATCATCCGTCTTCAAATGGACTTGCGGAGAGAGCCATACAAACATTTAAGGAGATGATGAAAAAAAGTGCGGAAGGGAGTTTGGCAGCCAAGGTGTCACGAATTCTGTTCAGCTACAGAATAACACCTCAATCTACCACAGGACTCTCTCCTGCTGAGCTGTTGTTAGGACATCGACTACGCTCCACTCTTGACCTGTTTCACCCAGATCAAAAAAGGAAGGTGGAAAACTGACAAATCAAACAAAAGGAGAACCATGACAGAAGGACAGAGAGCCACAGTTTTGGAGAAGGAGATGTGGTCCTTACCAGGAATTTCAGTTTTGGTCCAAAATGGATTCCTAGCATCATAGGCTCAATGACCGGTCCAGTATCACATACGGTCATGGTGGGAACTGGTCAGGTAGTACGCAGACATGTAGATCAGATACTGACCAGACAAGGGGAAATTGAAATGGAGGTTCCAGAGGAGATGTCGGAGGACAAGTTGGCCCCCAGTTATCCAAATGCATCGGTGGTACCACCACCACGAACAGAGCCAGTTCCATCTGGACCCCTTCGTCAAGAGGAAACCATCGTAGCAGAGTCAGATACTCTGAGTACTGCTCAGGAGCAGCAGGTGGCTCTACCACAACCAAGCAGGGACTTGACTGTAAGACGTTCACCAAGGCCTCACAAGCTGCCAGAGAGATTGATAACGACCTGCTAGATTAGTTCAGTATGGACTATCGTTAAAGGAGTTTCCTTATGGGACTTTTTAAGAATGTTGTTAAGAATTAATGTTCAACTTAAGAGGGGAGTGAGATAGTAATCTGGGATGTAATGTTTAAGTTATCCACCAGATGGAGCCAAAAATTAAGGGTTCACATTCACCAGTATTTAAGGTAATGGGTCATGTATTCAATGTCCTGGTACACCAGTTAATACGGTAATGTGGCATTGCATTATGGGTATGACTCAGAGGTTGATCCTCCATCTTGTGCTCATGAAATAAGAATTGTGCCTGGTCTCCAGCTTGTAAGAGATATGTTCCTCTGCTACACCGTGTAAATAAACAGTTGGGTTTCTTCCTAATATCTCGCTTCTCTCAGTTTCGGACCACTCGGATATCACAAATACCCTACATTTATCTGTGTTGAAATTCATTTGCTAATTATATGCTCATTCTGCAAGTTTATTAACGTCTTCTTGTAATTTGTTACAGCCCTCCTCAGTATTGTCTATCGCCTCCAATTTGGTATCATCCACAAATTTCGAAATTATGACTGGAATTTTCTCCAGGTAGGTGGGTTGGGGGCGGGGAGCCTCTGAGGTGCACAGGAAACCCAGGAGGCCAGGTTTCCCACAGGCCCTGCTGACTTTAACGGCAGGGCCTGATTTGCATGTGAGGCCTCGGATTCCCGCCTGCAGCCAGCCAGATTGAGTGGGTGGCTGGCTGCAGGCAAGTAGGCCTACAGATGCAGAGGAGGAGTTGGTCCGGGGAAGGGATCGCAGGGGGCTCAGTCTGGGATCGTGAAGAGGTTGTGGATTGTGGGGTGGGGGAGGTCGGGGATCGCGGGGGTGAGGAGTTTGGGGAGTGGCATGGGAGGATCGTGGATCGGAGGGAGGTCGCGGATCGGCGTGGGCGTGGTCGGGGATCGGGGAGGGGGGGAGATCGGGAATCGGGAGGATGCCGGAGGCTGGGGGTCAATGACCGTGGGTGGGGGGGGAATGGACGGAGCATCAGCTGGAGGCGGTGGGTGGGGGGGAAGAGGATCGGGGCCGGCCACCGGAGGATTGTGGCAGGCCTCAGCATCATCGGTGGGGTGGGGTGGGGGAGGCCTCATAGTGGGAATCAGATGCATCGTGGTGGGGTCTCGGATCGCGGGCAGAAGGTTAGGTAGGGACCCTGGATCCAGGAGGTAGATTTAAAGTCACTTACCTCCCAGATCCAGCAGTCTGCACCTCGGTTTAAATGCCAGGTTTCACGAATTGTGTGAAACCTGTCCACATGCAGTTAAATTCAAAATGGAGGGGACAATGAGGCTCCCAATCTCATTATAATATTTAAATAATAAATTGACGCACCGTCCCCTGGGATCAGGTTAGTCGACCTCCCCCCGTTCCACCGTCGTTAAAACAGGAAGTGGGCGGGTTGGAGGCGGGTCATGTCGGTGATCCCATTTTTAACAATTTAGCTGCCCCCATGCTCCAAACTCCCCTTTCTTTAGGGGAAAATTCCGGTCTATGTTTTTGATTCCAATGTCTAAATTGTTAATATAAATTGTGAACAACTGTGGTCCCAGCGCTGATCTTTGTGGGGTCCCATTTTCCACCTTCTTCCACTCTGAATAGTTGTCCTTTACTCCTACTCTCTGCTTTCTGTCTTGAAGCCAGCTAGCTATTCATTCTGCTACTTGTCCCCTGACTCAACATTCTCTGATCTTATTCATTAGTCTATTATGGGGTACCTTATCTTTTTAAAGTCACTTTTGTAAATCTAGATAAATTACATCTACTGCATTACCATTGTCTACTCTCTCTGTTACCTCTTCAAAAAATTCAATGAGTTTGGTCAATCAAGGCTTTCCATTTTGAAATCCATGCTGACTATTCATTATTGTATTTTTGGTTTCTAGATGTTTTATATTTATTCCTTTAGTAGGAATTTCATTATTTTACCTATCACCGATGGTAAGCTGACTGGTCTATAGTCCTCTGGACATGTTCTCCCTTCTTAAATATACGTATTACTTTAGCTAATCCCCTGGCACTATACCTTTTTCTAATGAATTATTAAATATGTGTAATAGTGCCTCTGATATCTCTTCCCTAGATTTAAAAAAAATGCGCAGATGTAATCCATTTCAGGGGTGTTATCCTCTTTGAGTTTGATCAGTTTATTTAATATTTCTCCTACTTTTATTTTAATGTGGTTATATCATTTATAATCTCACCATTCAATGTCATATCTACCTGATCTGTCTCCCTGGTAAATACTGAAGCAAAGTAAATATGTAATATTTCTGCAATTTCCCTATCGCTGCCTGTGATTTTATCCTGACCATTCCTTAATGGCCCAATTCCATCCCAACTTTCCTTTTATTATTTATGTGCCTGTTGAATGATTTTACTATTTAGTTTTATGTTCCTTGATAATTTAATTTCATACTTCCTCTTTGACTTCCTAATTGTCTTTCCTAATTTCTTCATATTCTCCCTTGTCATGCTCTCCACTGCTATCCATGTACTTAGTGTATGCCTCTTTCCTTACCCTCAACTTTTTACTTATGTCTATATTATTCCATGGTGTCTCACTAGTGTTCAACTTGTTATTGTTTTTCAACAGAATATATTTTTCCTGGAGTCTGTTGAATACCATTTTAAATGTTTCCCATTGCTGTTCTACATCATTGTTTGCCAATATTGTTGTCCATTTATTTTCACAAGTTCTATTCTCAGCCCCTCAAAGTCGGCTTTTCTCCAATCAATTACCATGCTCTTTGTCTATTACCATGGTCTTTGGTCTATTACCCTGGTCTTCGTCTAATACCCTGGTCTTTGTTCTATTACCCTGGTCTTTGTTCTATTACCCTGGTCTTTGCTCTATTACCCTGGTCTTCGTCTATTACCCTGGAATTTGTCTATTACACTGGTCTTTGTTCTATTACCCTGGTCTTTGTTCTATAACCCTGGACTTTGTTCTATTACCCTGGTCTTCATCTATTACCTTGGTCTTCATCTATTACCCTGGTCTTTGTTCTATTACCCTGGTCTTTGTTCTATCACCCTGGTCTTTGTTCTATTACCCTGGTCTTCGTCTATTACCCTGGACTTTGTCGATTACCCTGGTCTTTGTTCTATTACCCTGGTCTTTGTTCTATTACCCTGGACTTCATCTATTACCCTGGTCGTTGTTCTATTACCCTGGTCTTCGTCTATTACCCTGGACTTTGTCTATTACCCTGGTCTTTGTTCTATTACCCTGGACTTCATCTATTACCCTGGTCTTTGTTCTATTACCCTGGTCATTGTTCTATTACCCTGGACTTCGTCTATTACCCTGGGCTTCGTCTATTACCCTGGTATTTGTTCTATTACCCTGGTTTTGTACTATTACCCTGGTCTTCATCTATTACCCTGGTCTTCATTTATTACCCTGGACTTTGTTCTATCACCCTGGTCTTTGTTCTATTACCCTGGTCTTCGTCTATTACCCTGGACTTTGTCAATTACCCTGGTCTTTGTTCTATTACCCTGGTCTTTGTTCTATTACCCTGGACATCATCTATTACCCTGGTCTTTGTTCTATTACCCTGGACTTCGTCTATTACCCTGGGCTTTGTCTATTACCCTGGTCTTTGTTCTATTACCCTGGACTTCATCTATTACCCTGGTCTTTGTTCTATTACCCTGGTCATTGTTCTATTACCCTGGTCTTCGTCTATTACCCTGGGCTTCATCTATTACCCTGGTCTTTGTTCTATTACCCTGGTCTTTGTACTATTACCCTGGTCTTCATCTATTACCGTGGTCTTCATTTATTACCCTGGACTTTGTTCTATTACCCTGGTCTTTGTTCTATTATGCTGGTCTTCGTCTATTACCCTGGACTTCGTCTATTACCCTGGTCTTTGTTCTATTACATTGGTCTTTGTTCTATTACCCTGGTCTTTGTTCTATTACTCTGGTATTTGTTCTATTACATTGGTCTTTGTTCTATTACCCTGGTTTCATCTATTACCCTGGACTTCGTCTATTACCCTGGTCTTTGTTCTATTACATTGGTCTTTGTTCTATTACCCTGGTCTTTGTTCTATTACCCTGGTCTTTGTTCTATTACCCTGGTCTTTGTTCTATTATATTGGTCTTTGTTCTATTACTGTGGTCTTTGTGCTATTACCCTGGTCTTTTTTCTATTACCTGGTCTTCATCTATTGCCCTGGTGTTTGTTCTATTACCCTGGTCTTTGATCTATTACCCTGGTGTTTGTTCAATTACCCTGGTCTTTGTTCTATTACATTGGTCTTTGTTCTATTACACTGGTCTTCATCTATTACCCTGATCTTTGTTCTATTACATTGGTCTTTGTTCTATTACCCTAGACTTTGTTCTATTACCCTGATCTTTGTTCTATTACCCTGGTCTTTGTTCTATTACCCTAGTCTTTGTTCTATTACCCTGGTATTTGTTCTATTAACCTAGACTTTGTTCTATCACCCTGATCTTTGTTCTATTACCCTGGTCTTTGTTCTATTACCCTAGTCTTTGTTCTATTACCCTGGTCTTTCTTCTATTACCCTGGTCTTTGTTCAATTACCCTGGTCTTTGTTCTATTACCCTGGCCTTTGTTCTATTACCCTGATCTTTGTTCTATTACGCTGGTCTCTGTTCTATTACCCTGGTCTTTGTTCTATTAACCTGATCTTTGTTCTATTACGCTGGTCTTTGTCTACTAACCTGGTCTTTGTTCAATTAACCTGGTCTTTGTTCTATTACCCTGGTATTTGTTCTGTTGCCCTAGTCTTTGTTCTATTACCCTGGTCTTTGTTCTATTACCCTGGTCTTTGTTCAATTACCCTGGTCTTTGTCTGTTACCGTGGTCTTTGTTCTATTACCCTGGTCTTTGTGCTATTACCCTGGTCTTTGTTCAATTTCCCTGGTCTTTGTCTATTACGGTGGTCTTTGTTCTATTCAACTGGTCTTTGTTCTATTACCCTGGTATTCGTCTATTACCCTTAACTTCATCTATTACCCTGGTCTTTGTTCTATTACCCTGGTCTTTTTTCTTTAACCCTGGTCTTTGTTCTATTAACCTGGTCTTCATCTATTACCCTGGTCTTCGCCTATTACCCTGGTCTTTGTTCTATTAACCTATTCTTTGTTCTATTACCCTGGTCTTTGTTCAATTACCCTGGCCTTTGTTATATCACCCTAGTCTTTGTACTATTACCCTGGTCTTTCTTCTATTACCCTGGTATTTGTTCAATTACCCTTGTCCTTGTTCTATTACCCTGGTCTTTGTTCAATTAACCTAGTCTTTGTTCTATTACCCTGTTCTTTGTTCTATTACCCTTGTCTTTGTTCAATTAGCCTGGTCTTTGTCTATTACCGTGGTCTTTGTTCTATTACTCTGGTCTTTGTGCTATTACCCTGGTCTTTGTTCAATTACCCTGGTCTTTGTCTATTACCGTGGTCTTTGTTCTATTACCCTGGTCTTTTTTCTATTAACCTGGTCTTTGTTCTATTACCCTGGTCTTCGTCTATTACCCTGGATTTCATCTATTACCCTGGTCTTTGCTCTATTACCCTGGTCTTTGTTCTTTAACCCTGGTCTTTGTTCTATTAACCGGGTCTTCATCTATTACCCTGGTCTTCTTCTATTACCCTGGTCTTTGTTCTATTACCCTGGTCTTTGTTCTATTACCCTGGACTTCGTCTATTAACCTGGACTTTGTCTATCACCCTGGTCTTTGTTCTATTACCCTGGCCATTGTTCTATTTCCCTGGTCTTTGTTCTATTACCCTGGACTTCATCTATTACCCTGGTCTTTGCTCTCTTACACTGGTCTTTGTTCTATTACTCTGGTCTTTGTTCTATTACCATGGTCTTCATCTATTAACCAGGTCTTCCTCTACTACCCTGGACTTTATCTATTACCCTATTCTTTGTTCAATTACCCTGGTCTTTGTTCTATTACCCCAGTCTTCAACTATTACCCTGGTCTTCATCTATTACCCTGGTTTCTGTTCTATTACCCTGATCTTTGTTCTATCACCCTGGTCTTTGTTCTATTACCCTGGTCTTCGTCTATTACCCTGGACTTTGTCTTTTACCCTGGTCTTTGTTCTATTACCCTGCTCTTTGTTCTATTACCCTGGACTTCATCTATTACACTGGTCTTTGTTCTATTACCCTGGTCTTCGTCTATTACCCTGGACTTTGTCTATTACCCTGGTCTTTGTTCGATTACCCTGGATTCATCTATTACCCTGGTATTTGTTCTATTACCCTGGTCATTGTTCTATTACCCTGGTCTTCATCTATTACCCTGGGCTTCGTCTATTACCCTGGTATTTGTTCTATTACCCTGGTCTTTGTACTATTACCCTGGACTTTGTTCTATTACCCTGGTCTTTGTTCTATTACCCTGGTCTTCGTCTATTACCCTGGACTTCATCTATTACCCTGGTCTTTGTTCTATTACATTGGTCTTTGTTCTATTACCCTGGTCTTTGTTCTATTTCCATGGTCTTTGTTCTATTACATTGGTCTTTGTTCTATTACCCTGGTTTTTGTGCTATTACCCTGGTCTTTGTTCTTTTACTCTGGTGTTTGTTCAATTACCCTGGTCTTTGTTCTATTACATTGGTCTTTCTTCTATTACACTGGTCTTCATCTATTACCCTGTTCTTTGTTCTATTACATTGGTCTTTGTTCTATTACCCTAGTCTTTGTTCTATTACCCTGATCTTTGTTCTATTACCCTGATCTTTGTTCTATTACCCTAGTCTTTGCTCTACTACCCTGGTCTTTGTTCCATTACCCTTGTCTTTGTTCTATTACCCTGATCTTTGTTCTATTACCCTGGTCTTTGTTCTATTAACCTAGTCTTTGTTCTAATAGCCTGGTCTTTGTTCTATTACCCTGGTCTTTGTTCAATTACCCTGGTCTTTGTTCCATTACCCTGGTCTTTGTTCAATTACCCTGGTCTTTGTTCTATTAACATGGCCTTTGTTCTATTACCCTGATCTTTGTTCTATTACCCTGGTCTTTGTTCTATTACCCTAGCCTTTCTTTTATTACCCTGATCTTTGTTCTATTACCCTGGTCTTTGTCTATTACCCTGGTCTTTGTTCAATGACACTGGTCTTTGTTCTATTACCCTGGTATTTGTTCTGTTACCCTAGTCTTTGTTCTATTACCCTGTTCTTTGTTCTATTACCCTTGTTTTTGTTCAATTACCCTGGTCTTTGTCTATTACCGTGGTCTTTGTTCTATTACTCTGGTCTTTGTGCTATTACCCTGGTCTTTATTCAAACTACCCTGGTCTTTATCTATTACCGTGGTCTTTGTTCTATTACCCTGGTCTTTTTTCTATTAACCTGGTCTTTGTTCTATTACCCTGGTCTTCGTCTATTACCCTGGATTTCATCTATTACCCTGGTCTTTGCTCTATTACCCTGGTCTTTGTTCTTTAACCCTGGTCTTTGTTCTATTAACCTGGTCTTCATCTATTAACCTGGACGTTGTCTATTACCCTGGTCTTTGTTCTATTACCCTGGCCTTTGTTCTATTTCCCTGGTCTTTGTTCTATTACCCTGGTCTTTGTTCTATTACCCTGGTCTTCATCTATTACCCTGGTCTTCATCTATTACCCTGGACTTTGTCTATTACCCTATTCTTTGTTCTATTACCCTGGTCTTTATGCTATTACCCCGGTCTTCAACTATTACGCTAGTCTTTGTTCTATAACCCTGGTCTTTGTTCTAATACCCTGGTCTTCGTCTATTACCCTGGTCTTCATCTATTACCCTGGTCTTTGTTCTATTACCCTGGTCTTTGTTCTATCACCCTGGTCTTTGTTCTATTACCCTGGTCTTCATCTATTACCCTGGACTTTGTCTATTACCCTGGTCTTTGTTCTATTACCCTGGTATTTGTTCTATTACCCTGGCCTTCGTCTATTACCCTGGACTTCATCTATTACCCTGGTCTTTGCTCTATTACCCTGGTCTTTGATCTATTACCCTGGTCTTTGTTCAATTCCCCTTGTCTTTGTTCTATTACCCTGGTCTTTGTTCAATTACCCTAGTCTTTGTTCTATTACCCTCTTCTTTGTTCTATTACCCTTGTCTTTGTTCAATTAGCCTGGTCTTTGTCTATCACCGTGGTCTTTGTTCTATTACTCTGGTCTTTGTGCTATTACCCTGTTCTTTGTTCAATTACCCTGGTCTTTGTCTATTACCGTGGTCTTTGTTCTATTACCCTGGTCTTTTTTCTATTAACCTGGTCTTTGTTCTATTACCCTGGACTTCGTCTATTACCCTGGACTTCATCTATTACCCTGGTCTTTGCTCTATTACCCTGGTCTTTGTTCTTTAACCCTGGTCTTTGTTCTATTAACCGGGTCTTCATCTGTTACCCTGGTCTTCGTCTATTACCCTGGTCTTTGTTCTATTACCCTGGTCTTTGTTCTGTTAACCTGGACTTCGTCTATTAACCTGGACTTTGTCTATTACCCTGGTCTTTGTTCTATTACCCTGGCCATTGTTCTATTTCCCTGGTCCTTGTTCTATTACCCTGGACTTCATCTATTACCCTGGTCTTTGCTCTATTACACTGGTCTTTGTTCTATTACTCTGGTCTTTGTTCTATTACCCTGGTCTTCATCTATTAACCTGGTCTTCCTCTATTACCCTGGACTTTGTCTATTACCCTATTTTTTGTTCTATTACCCTGGTCTTTGTTCTATTACCCCAGTCTTGAACTATTACCCTGGTCTTCATCTATTACCCTGGTCTTTGTTCTATTACCCTGGTCTTCGTCTATTACCCTGGACTTTGTCTTTTACCCTGGTCTTTGTTCTATTACCCTGCTCTTTGTTCTATTACCCTGGACTTCATCTATTATACTGGTCTTTGTTCTATTACCCTGGTCTTCGTCTATTACCCTGGTCTTTGTTCTATTACCCTGGATTCATCTATTACCCTGGTCTTTGTTCTATTACCCTGGTCGTTTTTCTATTACCCTGGTCTTCGTCTATTACCCTGGGCTTCGTCTATTACCCTGGTCTTTGTTCTATTACCTTGGTCTTTGTACTATGACCCTGGTCTTCGTCTATTACCCTGGTCTTCGTCTATTACCCTGGTCTTTGTTCTATTACCCTGGTCTTTGTTCTATTACCCTGGATTTCGTCTATTAACCTGGACTTTGTCTATCACCCTGGTCTTTGTTCTATTACCCTGGCCATTGTTCTATTTCCCTGGTCTTTGTTCTATTAACCTGGTCTTCATCTATTAACCTGGACGTTGTCTATTACCCTGGTCTTTGTTCTATTACCCTGGCCTTTGTTCTATTTCCCTGGTCTTTGTTCTATTACCCTGGTCTTTGTTCTATTACCCTGGTCTTCATCTATTACCCTGGTCTTCATCTATTACCCTGGACTTTGTCTATTACCCTATTCTTTGTTCTATTACCCTGGTCTTTATGCTATTACCCCGGTCTTCAACTATTACGCTAGTCTTTGTTCTATAACCCTGGTCTTTGTTCTAATACCCTGGTCTTCGTCTATTACCCTGGTCTTCATCTATTACCCTGGTCTTTGTTCTATTACCCTGGTCTTTGTTCTATCACCCTGGTCTTTGTTCTATTACCCTGGTCTTCATCTATTACCCTGGACTTTGTCTATTACCCTGGTCTTTGTTCTATTACCCTGGTATTTGTTCTATTACCCTGGCCTTCGTCTATTACCCTGGACTTCATCTATTACCCTGGTCTTTGCTCTATTACCCTGGTCTTTGATCTATTACCCTGGTCTTTGTTCAATTCCCCTTGTCTTTGTTCTATTACCCTGGTCTTTGTTCAATTACCCTAGTCTTTGTTCTATTACCCTCTTCTTTGTTCTATTACCCTTGTCTTTGTTCAATTAGCCTGGTCTTTGTCTATCACCGTGGTCTTTGTTCTATTACTCTGGTCTTTGTGCTATTACCCTGTTCTTTGTTCAATTACCCTGGTCTTTGTCTATTACCGTGGTCTTTGTTCTATTACCCTGGTCTTTTTTCTATTAACCTGGTCTTTGTTCTATTACCCTGGACTTCGTCTATTACCCTGGACTTCATCTATTACCCTGGTCTTTGCTCTATTACCCTGGTCTTTGTTCTTTAACCCTGGTCTTTGTTCTATTAACCGGGTCTTCATCTGTTACCCTGGTCTTCGTCTATTACCCTGGTCTTTGTTCTATTACCCTGGTCTTTGTTCTGTTAACCTGGACTTCGTCTATTAACCTGGACTTTGTCTATTACCCTGGTCTTTGTTCTATTACCCTGGCCATTGTTCTATTTCCCTGGTCCTTGTTCTATTACCCTGGACTTCATCTATTACCCTGGTCTTTGCTCTATTACACTGGTCTTTGTTCTATTACTCTGGCCTTTGTTCTATTACCCTGGTCTTCATCTATTAACCTGGTCTTCCTCTATTACCCTGGACTTTGTCTATTACCCTATTTTTTGTTCTATTACCCTGGTCTTTGTTCTATTACCCCAGTCTTGAACTATTACCCTGGTCTTCATCTATTACCCTGGTCTTTGTTCTATTACCCTGGTCTTCGTCTATTACCCTGGACTTTGTCTTTTACCCTGGTCTTTGTTCTATTACCCTGCTCTTTGTTCTATTACCCTGGACTTCATCTATTATACTGGTCTTTGTTCTATTACCCTGGTCTTCGTCTATTACCCTGGTCTTTGTTCTATTACCCTGGATTCATCTATTACCCTGGTCTTTGTTCTATTACCCTGGTCGTTTTTCTATTACCCTGGTCTTCGTCTATTACCCTGGGCTTCGTCTATTACCCTGGTCTTTGTTCTATTACCTTGGTCTTTGTACTATGACCCTGGTCTTCGTCTATTACCCTGGTCTTCGTCTATTACCCTGGTCTTTGTTCTATTACCCTGGTCTTTGTTCTATTACCCTGGATTTCGTCTATTAACCTGGACTTTGTCTATCACCCTGGTCTTTGTTCTATTACCCTGGCCATTGTTCTATTTCCCTGGTCTTTGTTCTATTACCCTGGACTTCATCTATTACCCTGGTCTTTGCTCTCTTACACTGGTCTTTGTTCTATTACTCTGGTCTTTGTTCTATTACCCTGGTCTTCATCTATTAACCAGGTCTTCCTCTATTACCCTGGACTTTGTCTATTACCCTATTCTTTGTTCTATTACCCTGGTCTTTGTTCTATTACCCCAGTCTTCAACTATTACCCTGGTCTTCATCTATTACCCTGGTTTTTGTTCTATTACCCTGATCTTTGTTCTATCACCCTGGTCTTTGTTCTATTACCCTGGTCTTCGTCTATTACCCTGGACTTTGTCTTTTACCCTGGTCTTTGTTCTATTACCCTGCTCTTTGTTCTATTACCCTGGACTTCATCTATTACACTGGTCTTTGTTCTATTACCCTGGTCTTCGTCTATTACCCTGGACTTTGTCTATTACCCTGGTCTTTGTTCTATTACCCTGGATTCATCTATTACCCTGGTATTTGTTCTATTACCCTGGTCGTTGTTCTATTACCCTGGTCTTCATCTATTACCCTGGGCTTCGTCTATTACCCTGGTCTTTGTTCTATTACCCTGGTCTTTGTACTATTACCCTGGTCTTCGTCTATTACCCTGGTCTTCATTTATTACCCTGGACTTTGTTCTATTACCCTGGTCTTTGTTCTATTACCCTGGTCTTCGTCTATTACCCTGGACTTCATCTATTACCCTGGTCTTTGTTCTATTACATTGGTCTTTGTTCTATTACCCTGGTCTTTGTTCTATTTCCATGGTCTTTGTTCTATTACATTGGTCTTTGTTCTATTACCCTGGTTTTTGTGCTATTACCCTGGTCTTTGTTCTATTACTCTGGTGTTTGTTCAATTACCCTGGTCTTTGTTCTATTACATTGGTCTTTCTTCTATTACACTGGTCTTCATCTATTACCCTGTTCTTTGTTCTATTACATTGGTCTTTGTTCTATTACCCTAGTCTTTGTTCTATTATCCTGATCTTTGTTCTATTACCCTGGTCTTTGTTCTATTAAATCACACAACACCAGGTTATAGTCCAACAGCTTTATTTGAAATCACAAGCTTTCGGAGCGCTGCTCCTTCTTCAGGTGAAGTGGAGAAATGCATTTCTCCACTTCACCTGAAGAAGGAGCAGCGCTCCGAAAGCTTGTGATTTCAAAAAAAGCTGTTGGGCTATAACCTGGTGTTGTGTGATTTCTTACATTTGTCCACCCCAGTCCAACTCCGGCATCTCCACACCTTTGTTCTATTACCCTAGTCTTTGCTCTACTACCCTGGTCTTTGTTCCATTACCCTGGTCTTTGTTCTATTACCCTGATCTTTGTTCTATTACCCTGGTCTTTGTTCTATTAACCTAGTCTTTGTTCTAATAGCCTGGTCTTTGTTCTATTACCCTGGTCTTTGTTCAATTACCCTGGTCTTTGTTCCATTACCCTGGTCTTTGTTCAATTAACCTGGTCTTTGTTCTATTAACATGGCCTTTGTTCTATTACCCTGATCTTTGTTCTATTACCCTGGTCTTTGTTCTATTACCCTAGCCTTTGTTTTATTACCCTGATCTTTGTTCTATTACCCTGGTCTTTGTCTATTACCCTGGTCTTTGTTCAATGACACTGGTCTTTGTTCTATTACCCTGGTATTTGTTCTGTTACCCTAGTCTTTGTTCTATTACCCTGTTCTTTGTTCTATTACCCTTGTCTTTGTTCAATTACCCTGGTCTTTGTCTATTACCGTGGTCTTTGTTCTATTACTCTGGTCTTTGTGCTATTACCCTGGTCTTTATTCAAACTACCCTGGTCTTTATCTATTACCGTGGTCTTTGTTCTATTACCCTGGTCTTTTTTCTATTAACCTGGTCTTTGTTCTATTACCCTGGTCTTCGTCTATTACCCTGGATTTAATCTATTACCCTGGTCTTTGCTCTATTACCCTGGTCTTTGTTCTTTAACCCTGGTCTTTGTTCTATTAACCTGGTCTTCATCTATTAACCTGGACGTTGTCTATTACCCTGGTCTTTGTTCTATTACCCTGGCCTTTGTTCTATTTCCCTGGTCTTTGTTCTATTACCCTGGTCTTTGTTCTATTACCCTGGTCTTTGTCTATTACCCTGGGCTTCGTCTATTACCCTGGTCTTTGTTCTATTACCCTGGTCTTTGTACTATGACCCTGGTCTTCGTCTATTACCCTGGTCTTCATTTATTACCATGGACTTTGTTCTATTAACCTGGTCATTGTTCTATTACCCTGGTCTTCGTCTATTACCCTGGACTTCATCTATTACCCTGGTCTTTGTTCTATTACATTGGTCTTTGTTCTATTACCCTGGTCCTTGTTCTATTTCCCTGGTCTTTGTTCTATTACAGTGGTCTTTGTTCTATTACCCTGGTTTTTGTGCTATTACCCTGGTCTTTGTTCTATTACCCTGGTGTTTGTTCAATTACCCTGGTCATTGTTCTATTGCATTGGTCTTTCTTCTATTACACTGGTCTTCATCTATTACCCTAGTCTTTGTTCTATTACCCTGATCTTTGTTCTATTACCCTGGTCTTTGTTCTATTACCCTAGTCTTTGCTCTATTACCCTGGTCTTTGTTCCATTACCCTGGTCTTTGTTCAATTACCCTGGTCTTTGTTCTATTACCCTGGTCTTTGTCTATTACCCTGTTCTTTGTTCAATGACACTGGTCTTTGTTCTATTACCCTGGTATTTGTTCTGTTACCCTAGTCTTTGTTCTATTACCCTGTTCTTTGTTCTATTACCCTTGTCTTTGTTCAATTACCCTGGTCTTTGTCTATTACCGTGGTCTTTGTTCTATTACTCTGGTCTTTGTGCGATTACCCTGGTCTTTATTCAAACTACCCTGGTCTTTATCTATTACCGTGGTCTTTGTTCTATTACCCTGGTCTTTTTTCTATTAACCTGGTCTTTGTTCTATTATCCTGGTCTTCGTCTATTACCCTGGACTTCATCTATTACCCTGGTCTTTGCTCTATTACCCTGGTCTTTGTTCTTTAACCCTGGTCTTTGTTCTATTACCCTGGCCTTTGTTCTATTTCCCTGGTCTTTATTCTATTACCCTGGTCTTCGTCTATTACCCTGGACTTCATCTATTACCCTGGTCTTTGTTCTATTACATTGGTCTTTGTTCTATTACCCTGGTCCTTGTTCTATTTCCCTGGTCTTTGTTCTATTACAGTGGTCTTTGTTCTATTACCCTGGTTTTTGTGCTATTACCCTGGTCTTTGTTCTATTACCCTGGTGTTTGTTCAATTACCCTGGTCATTGTTCTATTGCATTGGTCTTTCTTCTATTACACTGGTCTTCATCTATTACCCTAGTCTTTGTTCTATTACCCTGATCTTTGTTCTATTACCCTGGTCTTTGTTCTATTACCCTAGTCTTTGCTCTATTACCCTGGTCTTTGTTCCATTACCCTGGTCTTTGTTCAATTACCCTGGTCTTTGTTCTATTACCCTGGTCTTTGTCTATTACCCTGTTCTTTGTTCAATGACACTGGTCTTTGTTCTATTACCCTGGTATTTGTTCTGTTACCCTAGTCTTTGTTCTATTACCCTGTTCTTTGTTCTATTACCCTTGTCTTTGTTCAATTACCCTGGTCTTTGTCTATTACCGTGGTCTTTGTTCTATTACTCTGGTCTTTGTGCGATTACCCTGGTCTTTATTCAAACTACCCTGGTCTTTATCTATTACCGTGGTCTTTGTTCTATTACCCTGGTCTTTTTTCTATTAACCTGGTCTTTGTTCTATTATCCTGGTCTTCGTCTATTACCCTGGACTTCATCTATTACCCTGGTCTTTGCTCTATTACCCTGGTCTTTGTTCTTTAACCCTGGTCTTTGTTCTATTACCCTGGCCTTTGTTCTATTTCCCTGGTCTTTATTCTATTACCCTGGTCTTTGTTCTATTACCCTGGTCTTCATCTATTACCCTGCTCTTCATCTTTTACCCTGGACTTTGTCTATTACCCTATTCTTTGTTCTATTACCCTGGTTTTTATTCTATTACCCCGGTCTTCAACTATTACCCTGGTCTTTGTTCTATAACCCTGGTCTTTGTTCTAATACCCTGGTCTTCGTCTGTTACCCTGGTCTTCATCTATTACCCTGGTCTTTGTTCTATTACCCTTGTCGTTGTTCTATTACCCTGGTCTTCGTCTATTACCCTGGGCTTCGTCTATTACCCTGGTCTTTGTTCTATTACCCTGGTCTTTGTACTATTACCCTGGTCTTCGTCTATTACCCTGGTCTTCATTTATTACCCTGGACTTTGTTCTATTACCCTGGTCTTTGTTCTATTACCCTGGTCTTCGTCTATTACCCTGGACTTCATCTATTACCCTGGTCTTTGTTCTATTACATTGGTCTTTGTTCTATTACCCTGGTCTTTGTTCTATTTCCCTGGTCTTTGTTCTATTACATTGGTCTTTGTTCTATTACCCTGGTTTTTGTGCTATTACCCTGGTCTTTGTTCTATTACCCTGGTGTTTGTTCAATTACCCTGGTCTTTGTTCTATTACATTGGTCTTTCTTCTATTACACTGGTCTTCATCTATTACCCTGTTCTTTGTTCTATTACATTGGTCTTTGTTCTATTACCTTAGTCTTTGTTCTATTACCCTGATCTTTGTTCTATTACCCTCGTCTTTGTTCTATTACCCTAGTCTTTGCTCTATTATCCTGGTCTTTGTTCCATTACCCTGGTCTTTGTTCTATTACCCTGATCTTTGTTCTATTACCCTGGTCTTTGTTCTATTACATTGGTCTTTCTTCTATTACACTGGTCTTCATCTATTACCCTGTTCTTTGTTCTATTACATTGGTCTTTGTTCTATTACCCTAGTCTTTGTTCTATTACCCTGATCTTTGTTCTATTACCCTGATCTTTGTTCTATTACCCTAGTCTTTGCTCTACTACCCTGGTCTTTGTTCCATTACCCTTGTCTTTGTTCTATTACCCTGATCTTTGTTCTATTACCCTGGTCTTTGTTATATTAACCTAATCTTTGTTCTAATAGCCTGGTCTTTGTTCTATTACCCTGGTGTTTGTTCAATTACCCTGGTCTTTGTTCCATTACCCTGGTCTTTGTTCAATTACCCTGGTCTTTGTTCTATTAACATGGCCTTTGTTCTATTACCCTGATCTTTGTTCTATTACCCTTGTCCTTGTTCTATTACCCTGGTCTTTGTTCAATTAACCTAGTCTTTGTTCTATTACCCTGTTCTTTGTTCTATTACCCTTGTCTTTGTTCAATTAGCCTGGTCTTTGTCTATTACCGTGGTCTTTGTTCTATTACTCTGGTCTTTGTGCTATTACCCTGGTCTTTGTTCAATTACCCTGGTCTTTGTCTATTACCGTGGTCTTTGTTCTATTACCCTGGTCTTTTTTCTATTAACCTGGTCTTTGTTCTATTACCCTGGTCTTCGTCTATTACCCTGGATTTCATCTATTACCCTGATCTTTGCTCTATTACCCTGGTCTTTGTTCTTTAACCCTGGTCTTTGTTCTATTAACCGGGTCTTCATCTATTACCCTGGTCTTCTTCTATTACCCTGGTCTTTGTTCTATTACCCTGGTCTTTGTTCTATTACCCTGGACTTCGTCTATTAACCTGGACTTTGTCTATCACCCTGGTCTTTGTTCTATTACCCTGGCCATTGTTCTATTTCCCTGGTCTTTGTTCTATTACCCTGGACTTCATCTATTACCCTGGTCTTTGCTCTCTTACACTGGTCTTTGTTCTATTACTCTGGTCTTTGTTCTATTACCATGGTCTTCATCTATTAACCAGGTCTTCCTCTACTACCCTGGACTTTATCTATTACCCTATTCTTTGTTCGATTACCCTGGTCTTTGTTCTATTACCCCAGTCTTCAACTATTACCCTGGTCTTCATCTATTACCCTGGTTTCTGTTCTATTACCCTGATCTTTGTTCTATCACCCTGGTCTTTGTTCTATTACCCTGGTCTTCGTCTATTACCCTGGACTTTGTCTTTTACCCTGGTCTTTGTTCTATTACCCTGCTCTTTGTTCTATTACCCTGGACTTCATCTATTACACTGGTCTTTGTTCTATTACCCTGGTCTTCGTCTATTACCCTGGACTTTGTCTATTACCCTGGTCTTTGTTCGATTACCCTGGATTCATCTATTACCCTGGTATTTGTTCTATTACCCTGGTCATTGTTCTATTACCCTGGTCTTCATCTATTACCCTGGGCTTCGTCTATTACCCTGGTATTTGTTCTATTACCCTGGTCTTTGTACTATTACCCTGGACTTTGTTCTATTACCCTGGTCTTTGTTCTATTACCCTGGTCTTCGTCTATTACCCTGGACTTCATCTATTACCCTGGTCTTTGTTCTATTACATTGGTCTTTGTTCTATTACCCTGGTCTTTGTTCTATTTCCATGGTCTTTGTTCTATTACATTGGTCTTTGTTCTATTACCCTGGTTTTTGTGCTATTACCCTGGTCTTTGTTCTTTTACTCTGGTGTTTGTTCAATTACCCTGGTCTTTGTTCTATTACATTGGTCTTTCTTCTATTACACTGGTCTTCATCTATTACCCTGTTCTTTGTTCTATTACATTGGTCTTTGTTCTATTACCCTAGTCTTTGTTCTATTACCCTGATCTTTGTTCTATTACCCTGATCTTTGTTCTATTACCCTAGTCTTTGCTCTACTACCCTGGTCTTTGTTCCATTACCCTTGTCTTTGTTCTATTACCCTGATCTTTGTTCTATTACCCTGGTCTTTGTTCTATTAACCTAGTCTTTGTTCTAATAGCCTGGTCTTTGTTCTATTACCCTGGTCTTTGTTCTATTACCCTGGTCTTCATCTATTACCCTGGGCTTCGTCTATTACCCTGGTATTTGTTCTATTACCCTGATCTTTGTTCTATTACCCTCGTCTTTGTTCTATTACCCTAGTCTTTGCTCTATTATCCTGGTCTTTGTTCCATTACCCTGGTCTTTGTTCTATTACCCTGATCTTTGTTCTATTACCCTGGTCTTTGTTCTATTACATTGGTCTTTCTTCTATTACACTGGTCTTCATCTATTACCCTGTTCTTTGTTCTATTACATTGGTCTTTGTTCTATTACCCTAGTCTTTGTTCTATTACCCTGATCTTTGTTCTATTACCCTGATCTTTGTTCTATTACCCTAGTCTTTGCTCTACTACCCTGGTCTTTGTTCCATTACCCTTGTCTTTGTTCTATTACCCTGATCTTTGTTCTATTACCCTGGTCTTTGTTCTATTAACCTAGTCTTTGTTCTAATAGCCTGGTCTTTGTTCTATTACCCTGGTGTTTGTTCAATTACCCTGGTCTTTGTTCCATTACCCTGGTCTTTGTTCAATTACCCTGGTCTTTGTTCTATTAACATGGCCTTTGTTCTATTACCCTGATCTTTGTTCTATTACCCTTGTCCTTGTTCTATTACCCTGGTCTTTGTTCAATTAACCTAGTCTTTGTTCTATTACCCTGTTCTTTGTTCTATTACCCTTGTCTTTGTTCAATTAGCCTGGTCTTTGTCTATTACCGTGGTCTTTGTTCTATTACTCTGGTCTTTGTGCTATTACCCTGGTCTTTGTTCAATTACCCTGGTCTTTGTCTATTACCGTGGTCTTTGTTCTATTACCCTGGTCTTTTTTCTATTAACCTGGTCTTTGTTCTATTACCCTGGTCTTCGTCTATTACCCTGGATTTCATCTATTACCCTGATCTTTGCTCTATTACCCTGGTCTTTGTTCTTTAACCCTGGTCTTTGTTCTATTAACCGGGTCTTCATCTATTACCCTGGTCTTCTTCTATTACCCTGGTCTTTGTTCTATTACCCTGGTCTTTGTTCTATTACCCTGGACTTCGTCTATTAACCTGGACTTTGTCTATCACCCTGGTCTTTGTTCTATTACCCTGGCCATTGTTCTATTTCCCTGGTCTTTGTTCTATTACCCTGGACTTCATCTATTACCCTGGTCTTTGCTCTCTTACACTGGTCTTTGTTCTATTACTCTGGTCTTTGTTCTATTACCATGGTCTTCATCTATTAACCAGGTCTTCCTCTAGTACCCTGGACTTTATCTATTACCCTATTCTTTGTTCGATTACCCTGGTCTTTGTTCTATTACCCCAGTCTTCAACTATTACCCTGGTCTTCATCTATTACCCTGGTTTCTGTTCTATTACCCTGATCTTTGTTCTATCACCCTGGTCTTTGTTCTATTACCCTGGTCTTCGTCTATTACCCTGGACTTTGTCTTTTACCCTGGTCTTTGTTCTATTACCCTGCTCTTTGTTCTATTACCCTGGACTTCATCTATTACACTGGTCTTTGTTCTATTACCCTGGTCTTCGTCTATTACCCTGGACTTTGTCTATTACCCTGGTCTTTGTTCGATTACCCTGGATTCATCTATTACCCTGGTATTTGTTCTATTACCCTGGTCATTGTTCTATTACCCTGGTCTTCATCTATTACCCTGGGCTTCGTCTATTACCCTGGTATTTGTTCTATTACCCTGGTCTTTGTACTATTACCCTGGACTTTGTTCTATTACCCTGGTCTTTGTTCTATTACCCTGGTCTTCGTCTATTACCCTGGACTTCATCTATTACCCTGGTCTTTGTTCTATTACATTGGTCTTTGTTCTATTACCCTGGTCTTTGTTCTATTTCCATGGTCTTTGTTCTATTACATTGGTCTTTGTTCTATTACCCTGGTTTTTGTGCTATTACCCTGGTCTTTGTTCTTTTACTCTGGTGTTTGTTCAATTACCCTGGTCTTTGTTCTATTACATTGGTCTTTCTTCTATTACACTGGTCTTCATCTATTACCCTGTTCTTTGTTCTATTACATTGGTCTTTGTTCTATTACCCTAGTCTTTGTTCTATTACCCTGATCTTTGTTCTATTACCCTGATCTTTGTTCTATTACCCTAGTCTTTGCTCTACTACCCTGGTCTTTGTTCCATTACCCTTGTCTTTGTTCTATTACCCTGATCTTTGTTCTATTACCCTGGTCTTTGTTCTATTAACCTAGTCTTTGTTCTAATAGCCTGGTCTTTGTTCTATTACCCTGGTCTTTGTTCAATTACCCTGGTCTTTGTTCCATTACCCTGGTCTTTGTTCAATTACCCTGGTCTTTGTTCTATTAACATGGCCTTTGTTCTATTACCCTGATCTTTGTTCTATTACCCTGGTCTTTGTTCTATTACCCTAGCCTTTCTTTTATTACCCTGATCTTTGTTCTATTACCCTGGTCTTTGTCTATTACCCTGGTCTTTGTTCAATGACACTGGCCTTTGTTCTATTACCCTGGTATTTGTTCTGTTACCCTAGTCTTTGTTCTATTACCCTGTTCTTTGTTCTATTACCCTTGTTTTTGTTCAATTACCCTGGTCTTTGTCTATTACCGTGGTCTTTGTTCTATTACTCTGGTCTTTGTGCTATTACCCTGGTCTTTATTCAAACTACCCTGGTCTTTATCTATTACCGTGGTCTTTGTTCTATTACCCTGGTCTTTTTTCTATTAACCTGGTCTTTGTTCTATTACCCTGGTCTTCGTCTATTACCCTGGATTTCATCTATTACCCTGGTCTTTGCTCTATTACCCTGGTCTTTGTTCTTTAACCCTGGTCTTTGTTCTATTAACCTGGTCTTCATCTATTAACCTGGACGTTGTCTATTACCCTGGTCTTTGTTCTATTACCCTGGCCTTTGTTCTATTTCCCTGGTCTTTGTTCTATTACCCTGGTCTTTGTTCTATTACCCTGGTCTTCATCTATTACCCTGGTCTTCATCTATTACCCTGGACTTTGTCTATTACCCTATTCTTTGTTCTATTACCCTGGTCTTTATGCTATTACCCCGGTCTTCAACTATTACGCTAGTCTTTGTTCTATAACCCTGGTCTTTGTTCTAATACCCTGGTCTTCGTCTATTACCCTGGTCTTCATCTATTACCCTGGTCTTTGTTCTATTACCCTGGTCTTTGTTCTATCACCCTGGTCTTTGTTCTATTACCCTGGTCTTCATCTATTACCCTGGACTTTGTCTATTACCCTGGTCTTTGTTCTATTACCCTGGTATTTGTTCTATTACCCTGGCCTTCGTCTATTACCCTGGACTTCATCTATTACCCTGGTCTTTGCTCTATTACCCTGGTCTTTGATCTATTACCCTGGTCTTTGTTCAATTCCCCTTGTCTTTGTTCTATTACCCTGGTCTTTGTTCAATTACCCTAGTCTTTGTTCTATTACCCTCTTCTTTGTTCTATTACCCTTGTCTTTGTTCAATTAGCCTGGTCTTTGTCTATCACCGTGGTCTTTGTTCTATTACTCTGGTCTTTGTGCTATTACCCTGTTCTTTGTTCAATTACCCTGGTCTTTGTCTATTACCGTGGTCTTTGTTCTATTACCCTGGTCTTTTTTCTATTAACCTGGTCTTTGTTCTATTACCCTGGACTTCGTCTATTACCCTGGACTTCATCTATTACCCTGGTCTTTGCTCTATTACCCTGGTCTTTGTTCTTTAACCCTGGTCTTTGTTCTATTAACCGGGTCTTCATCTGTTACCCTGGTCTTCGTCTATTACCCTGGTCTTTGTTCTATTACCCTGGTCTTTGTTCTGTTAACCTGGACTTCGTCTATTAACCTGGACTTTGTCTATTACCCTGGTCTTTGTTCTATTACCCTGGCCATTGTTCTATTTCCCTGGTCCTTGTTCTATTACCCTGGACTTCATCTATTACCCTGGTCTTTGCTCTATTACACTGGTCTTTGTTCTATTACTCTGGTCTTTGTTCTATTACCCTGGTCTTCATCTATTAACCTGGTCTTCCTCTATTACCCTGGACTTTGTCTATTACCCTATTTTTTGTTCTATTACCCTGGTCTTTGTTCTATTACCCCAGTCTTGAACTATTACCCTGGTCTTCATCTATTACCCTGGTCTTTGTTCTATTACCCTGGTCTTCGTCTATTACCCTGGACTTTGTCTTTTACCCTGGTCTTTGTTCTATTACCCTGCTCTTTGTTCTATTACCTTGGACTTCATCTATTATACTGGTCTTTGTTCTATTACCCTGGTCTTCGTCTATTACCCTGGTCTTTGTTCTATTACCCTGGATTCATCTATTACCCTGGTCTTTGTTCTATTACCCTGGTCGTTTTTCTATTACCCTGGTCTTCGTCTATTACCCTGGGCTTCGTCTATTACCCTGGTCTTTGTTCTATTACCTTGGTCTTTGTACTATGACCCTGGTCTTCGTCTATTACCCTGGTCTTCGTCTATTACCCTGGTCTTTGTTCTATTACCCTGGTCTTTGTTCTATTACCCTGGATTTCGTCTATTAACCTGGACTTTGTCTATCACCCTGGTCTTTGTTCTATTACCCTGGCCATTGTTCTATTTCCCTGGTCTTTGTTCTATTACCCTGGACTTCATCTATTACCCTGGTCTTTGCTCTCTTACACTGGTCTTTGTTCTATTACTCTGGTCTTTGTTCTATTACCCTGGTCTTCATCTATTAACCAGGTCTTCCTCTATTACCCTGGACTTTGTCTATTACCCTATTCTTTGTTCTATTACCCTGGTCTTTGTTCTATTACCCCAGTCTTCAACTATTACCCTGGTCTTCATCTATTACCCTGGTTTTTGTTCTATTACCCTGATCTTTGTTCTATCACCCTGGTCTTTGTTCTATTACCCTGGTCTTCGTCTATTACCCTGGACTTTGTCTTTTACCCTGGTCTTTGTTCTATTACCCTGCTCTTTGTTCTATTACCCTGGACTTCATCTATTACACTGGTCTTTGTTCTATTACCCTGGTCTTCGTCTATTACCCTGGACTTTGTCTATTACCCTGGTCTTTGTTCTATTACCCTGGATTCATCTATTACCCTGGTATTTGTTCTATTACCCTGGTCGTTGTTCTATTACCCTGGTCTTCATCTATTACCCTGGGCTTCGTCTATTACCCTGGTCTTTGTTCTATTACCCTGGTCTTTGTACTATTACCCTGGTCTTCGTCTATTACCCTGGTCTTCATTTATTACCCTGGACTTTGTTCTATTACCCTGGTCTTTGTTCTATTACCCTGGTCTTCGTCTATTACCCTGGACTTCCATCTATTACCCTGGTCTTTGTTCTATTACATTGGTCTTTGTTCTATTACCCTGGTCTTTGTTCTATTTCCATGGTCTTTGTTCTATTACATTGGTCTTTGTTCTATTACCCTGGTTTTTGTGCTATTACCCTGGTCTTTGTTCTATTACTCTGGTGTTTGTTCAATTACCCTGGTCTTTGTTCTATTACATTGGTCTTTCTTCTATTACACTGGTCTTCATCTATTACCCTGTTCTTTGTTCTATTACATTGGTCTTTGTTCTATTACCCTAGTCTTTGTTCTATTATCCTGATCTTTGTTCTATTACCCTGGTCTTTGTTCTATTAAATCACACAACACCAGGTTATAGTCCAACAGCTTTATTTGAAATCACAAGCTTTCGGAGCGCTGCTCCTTCTTCAGGTGAAGTGGAGAAATGCATTTCTCCACTTCACCTGAAGAAGGAGCAGCGCTCCGAAAGCTTGTGATTTCAAAAAAAGCTGTTGGGCTATAACCTGGTGTTGTGTGATTTCTTACATTTGTCCACCCCAGTCCAACTCCGGCATCTCCACACCTTTGTTCTATTACCCTAGTCTTTGCTCTACTACCCTGGTCTTTGTTCCATTACCCTGGTCTTTGTTCTATTACCCTGATCTTTGTTCTATTACCCTGGTCTTTGTTCTATTAACCTAGTCTTTGTTCTAATAGCCTGGTCTTTGTTCTATTACCCTGGTCTTTGTTCAATTACCCTGGTCTTTGTTCCATTACCCTGGTCTTTGTTCAATTAACCTGGTCTTTGTTCTATTAACATGGCCTTTGTTCTATTACCCTGATCTTTGTTCTATTACCCTGGTCTTTGTTCTATTACCCTAGCCTTTGTTTTATTACCCTGATCTTTGTTCTATTACCCTCGTCTTTGTCTATTACCCTGGTCTTTGTTCAATGACACTGGTCTTTGTTCTATTACCCTGGTATTTGTTCTGTTACCCTAGTCTTTGTTCTATTACCCTGTTCTTTGTTCTATTACCCTTGTCTTTGTTCAATTACCCTGGTCTTTGTCTATTACCGTGGTCTTTGTTCTATTACTCTGGTCTTTGTGCTATTACCCTGGTCTTTATTCAAACTACCCTGGTCTTTATCTATTACCGTGGTCTTTGTTCTATTACCCTGGTCTTTTTTCTATTAACCTGGTCTTTGTTCTATTACCCTGGTCTTCGTCTATTACCCTGGATTTCATCTATTACCCTGGTCTTTGCTCTATTACCCTGGTCTTTGTTCTTTAACCCTGGTCTTTGTTCTATTAACCTGGTCTTCATCTATTAACCTGGACGTTGTCTATTACCCTGGTCTTTGTTCTATTACCCTGGCCTTTGTTCTATTTCCCTGGTCTTTGTTCTATTACCCTGGTCTTTGTTCTATTACCCTGGTCTTTGTCTATTACCCTGGGCTTCGTCTATTACCCTGGTCTTTGTTCTATTACCCTGGTCTTTGTACTATGACCCTGGTCTTCGTCTATTACCCTGGTCTTCATTTATTACCCTGGACTTTGTTCTATTAACCTGGTCATTGTTCTATTACCCTGGTCTTCGTCTATTACCCTGGACTTCATCTATTACCCTGGTCTTTGTTCTATTACATTGGTCTTTGTTCTATTACCCTGGTCCTTGTTCTATTTCCCTGGTCTTTGTTCTATTACAGTGGTCTTTGTTCTATTACCCTGGTTTTTGTGCTATTACCCTGGTCTTTGTTCTATTACCCTGGTGTTTGTTCAATTACCCTGGTCATTGTTCTATTGCATTGGTCTTTCTTCTATTACACTGGTCTTCATCTATTACCCTAGTCTTTGTTCTATTACCCTGATCTTTGTTCTATTACCCTGGTCTTTGTTCTATTACCCTAGTCTTTGCTCTATTACCCTGGTCTTTGTTCCATTACCCTGGTCTTTGTTCAATTACCCTGGTCTTTGTTCTATTACCCTGGTCTTTGTCTATTACCCTGTTCTTTGTTCAATGACACTGGTCTTTGTTCTATTACCCTGGTATTTGTTCTGTTACCCTAGTCTTTGTTCTATTACCCTGTTCTTTGTTCTATTACCCTTGTCTTTGTTCAATTACCCTGGTCTTTGTCTATTACCGTGGTCTTTGTTCTATTACTCTGGTCTTTGTGCGATTACCCTGGTCTTTATTCAAACTACCCTGGTCTTTATCTATTACCGTGGTCTTTGTTCTATTACCCTGGTCTTTTTTCTATTAACCTGGTCTTTGTTCTATTATCCTGGTCTTCGTCTATTACCCTGGACGTCATCTATTACCCTGGTCTTTGCTCTATTACCCTGGTCTTTGTTCTTTAACCCTGGTCTTTGTTCTATTACCCTGGCCTTTGTTCTATTTCCCTGGTCTTTATTCTATTACCCTGGTCTTCGTCTATTACCCTGGACTTCATCTATTACCCTGGTCTTTGTTCTATTACATTGGTCTTTGTTCTATTACCCTGGTCCTTGTTCTATTTCCCTGGTCTTTGTTCTATTACAGTGGTCTTTGTTCTATTACCCTGGTTTTTGTGCTATTACCCTGGTCTTTGTTCTATTACCCTGGTGTTTGTTCAATTACCCTGGTCATTGTTCTATTGCATTGGTCTTTCTTCTATTACACTGGTCTTCATCTATTACCCTAGTCTTTGTTCTATTACCCTGATCTTTGTTCTATTACCCTGGTCTTTGTTCTATTACCCTAGTCTTTGCTCTATTACCCTGGTCTTTGTTCCATTACCCTGGTCTTTGTTCAATTACCCTGGTCTTTGTTCTATTACCCTGGTCTTTGTCTATTACCCTGTTCTTTGTTCAATGACACTGGTCTTTGTTCTATTACCCTGGTATTTGTTCTGTTACCCTAGTCTTTGTTCTATTACCCTGTTCTTTGTTCTATTACCCTTGTCTTTGTTCAATTACCCTGGTCTTTGTCTATTACCGTGGTCTTTGTTCTATTACTCTGGTCTTTGTGCGATTACCCTGGTCTTTATTCAAACTACCCTGGTCTTTATCTATTACCGTGGTCTTTGTTCTATTACCCTGGTCTTTTTTCTATTAACCTGGTCTTTGTTCTATTATCCTGGTCTTCGTCTATTACCCTGGACTTCATCTATTACCCTGGTCTTTGCTCTATTACCCTGGTCTTTGTTCTTTAACCCTGGTCTTTGTTCTATTACCCTGGCCTTTGTTCTATTTCCCTGGTCTTTATTCTATTACCCTGGTCTTTGTTCTATTACCCTGGTCTTCATCTATTACCCTGCTCTTCATCTTTTACCCTGGACTTTGTCTATTACCCTATTCTTTGTTCTATTACCCTGGTTTTTATTCTATTACCCCGGTCTTCAACTATTACCCTGGTCTTTGTTCTATAACCCTGGTCTTTGTTCTAATACCCTGGTCTTCGTCTATTACCCTGGTCTTCATCTATTACCCTGGTCTTTGTTCTATTACCCTTGTCGTTGTTCTATTACCCTGGTCTTCGTCTATTACCCTGGGCTTCGTCTATTACCCTGGTCTTTGTTCTATTACCCTGGTCTTTGTACTATTACCCTGGTCTTCGTCTATTACCCTGGTCTTCATTTATTACCCTGGACTTTGTTCTATTACCCTGGTCTTTGTTCTATTACCCTGGTCTTCGTCTATTACCCTGGACTTCATCTATTACCCTGGTCTTTGTTCTATTACATTGGTCTTTGTTCTATTACCCTGGTCTTTGTTCTATTTCCCTGGTCTTTGTTCTATTACATTGGTCTTTGTTCTATTACCCTGGTTTTTGTGCTATTACCCTGGTCTTTGTTCTATTACCCTGGTGTTTGTTCAATTACCCTGGTCTTTGTTCTATTACATTGGTCTTTCTTCTATTACACTGGTCTTCATCTATTACCCTGTTCTTTGTTCTATTACATTGGTCTTTGTTCTATTACCTTAGTCTTTGTTCTATTACCCTGATCTTTGTTCTATTACCCTCGTCTTTGTTCTATTACCCTAGTCTTTGCTCTATTATCCTGGTCTTTGTTCCATTACCCTGGTCTTTGTTCTATTACCCTGATCTTTGTTCTATTACCCTGGTCTTTGTTCTATTAACCTAGTATTTGTTCTATTACCCTGGTCTTTGTTCTATTACCCTGGTCTTTGTTCAATTACCCTGGTCTTTGTTCCATTACCCTGGTCTTTGTTCAATTACCCTGGTCTTTGTTCTATTAACATGGCCTTTGTTCTATTACCCTGATCTTTGTTCTATTACCCTGGTCTTTGTTCTATTACCCTAGCCTTTGTTTTATTACCCTGATCTTTGTTCTATTACCCTGGTCTTTGTCTATTACCCTGGTCTTTGTTCAATGACACTGGTCTTTGTTCTATTACCCTGGTATTTGTTCTGTTACCCTAGTCTTTGTTCTAATACCCTGTTCTTTGTTCTATTACCCTTGTCTTTGTTCAATTACCCTGGTCTTTGTCTATTACCGTGGTCTTTGTTCTATTACTCTGGTCTTTGTGCTATTACCCTGGTCTTTATTCAAACTACCCTGGTCTTTATCTATTACCGTGGTCTTTGTTCTATTACCCTGGTCTTTTTTCTATTAACCTGGTCTTTGTTCTATTACCCTGGTCTTCGTCTATTACCCTGGATTTCATCTATTACCCTGGTCTTTGCTCTATTACCCTGGTCTTTGTTCTTTAACCCTGGTCTTTGTTCTATTAACCTGGTCTTCATCTATTAACCTGGGCGTTGTCTATTACCCTGGTCTTTGTTCTATTACCCTGGCCTTTGTTCTATTTCCCTGGTCTTTGTTCTATTACCCTGGTCTTTGTTCTATTACCCTGGTCTTCGTCTATTACCCTGGGCTTCGTCTGTTACCCTGGTCTTTGTTCTATTACCCTGGTCTTTGTACTATGACCCTGGTCTTCGTCTATTACCCTGGTCTTCATTTATTACCCTGGACTTTGTTCTATTAACCTGGTCATTGTTCTATTACCCTGGTCTTCGTCTATTACCCTGGACTTCATCTATTACCCTGGTCTTTGTTCTATTACATTGGTCTTTGTTCTATTACCCTGGTCTTTGTTCTATTTCCCTGGTCTTTGTTCTATTACATTGGTCTTTGTTCTATTACCCTGGTTTTTGTGCTATTACCCTGGTCTTTGTTCTATTACCCTGGTGTTTGTTCAATTACCCTGGTCTTTGTTCTATTACATTGGTCTTTCTTCTATTACACTGGTCTTCATCTATTACCCCAGTCTTTGTTCTATTACCCTGATCTTTGTTCTATTACCCTGGTCTTTGTTCCATTACCCTGGTCTTTGTTCTATTACCCTGATCTTTGTTCTATTACCCTGGTCTTTGTTCTATTAACCTAGTCTTTGTTCTATTACCCTGGTCTTTGTTCTATTACCCTGGTCTTTGTTCAATTACCCTGGTCTTTGTTCCATTACCCTGGTCTTTGTTCAATTACCCTGGTCTTTGTTCTATTAACATGGCCTTTGTTCTATTACCCTGATCTTTGTTCTATTACCCTGGTCTTTGTTCTATTACCCTAGCCTTTGCTTTATTACCCTGATCTTTGTTCTATGACCCTGGTCTTTGTCTATTACCCTGTTCTTTGTTCAATGGCACTGGTCTTTGTTCTATTACCCTGGTATTTGTTCTGTTACCCTAGTCTTTGTTCTATTACCCTGTTCTTTGTTCTATTACCCTTGTCTTTGTTCAATTACCCTGGTCTTTGTCTATTACCGTGGTCTCTGTTCTATTACTCTGGTCTTTGTGCTATTACCCTGGTCTTTATTCAAAGTACCCTGGTCTTTATCTATTACCGTGGTCTTTGTTCTATTACCCTGGTCTTTTTTCTATTAACCTGGTCTTTGTTCTATTACCCTGGTCTTCGTCTATTACCCTGGACTTCATCTATTACCCTGGTCTTTGCTCTATTACCCTGGTCTTTGTTCTTTAACCCTGGTCTTTGTTCTATTAACCTGGTCTTCATCTATTAACCTGGACGTTGTCTATAACCCTGGTCTTTGTTCTATTACCCTGGCCTTTGCTCTATTTCCCTGGTCTTTGTTCTATTACCCTGGTCTTTGTTCTATTACCCTGGTCTTCATCTATTACCCTGGTCTTCATCTATTACCCTGGACTTTGTCTATTACCCTATTCTTTGTTCTATTACCCTGGTTTTTATTCTATTACCCCGGTCTTCAACTATTACCCTGGTCTTTGTTCTATAACCCTGGTCTTTGTTCTAATACCCTGGTCTTCGTCTATTACCCTGGTCTTTATCTATTACCCTGGTCTTTGTTCTATTACCCTGGTCGTTGTTCTATTACCCTGGTCTTCGTCTATTACCCTGGGCTTCGTCTATTACCCTGGTCTTTGTTCTATTACCCTGGTCTTTGTACTATTACCCTGGTCTTTGTCTATTACCCTGCTCTTCATTTATTACCCTGGACTTTGTTCTATTACCCTGGTCTTTGTTCTATTACCCTGGTCTTCGTCTATTACCCTGGACTTCATCTATTACCCTGGTCTTTGTTCTATTACCCTGGTCTTTGTTCTATTTCCCTGGTCTTTGTTCTATTACATTGGTCTTTGTTCTATTACCCTGGTTTTTGTGCTATTACCCTGGTCTTTGTTCTATTACCCTAGTGTTTGTTCAATTACCCTGGTCTTTGTTCTATTACATTGGTCTTTCTTCTATTACACTGGTCTTCATCTATTACCCTGTTCTTTGTTCTATTACATTGGTCTTTGTTCTATTACCTTAGTCTTTGTTCTATTACCCTGATCTTTGTTCTATTACCCTCGTCTTTGTTCTATTACCCTAGTCTTTGCTCTATTACCCTGGTCTTTGTTCCATTACCCTGGTCTTTGTTCTATTACCCTGATCTTTGTTCTATTACCCTGGTCTTTGTTCTATTAACCTAGTTTTGTTCTATTACCCTGGTCTTTGTTCTATTACCCTGGTCTTTGTTCAATTACCCTGGTCTTTGTTCCATTACCCTGGTCTTTGTTCAATTACCCTGGTCTTTGTTCTATTAACATGGCCTTTGTTCTATTACCCTGATCTTTGTTCTATTACCCTGGTCTTTGTTCTATTACCCTAGCCTTTGTTTTATTACCCTGATCTTTGTTCTATTACCCTGGTCTTTGTCTATTACCCTGTTCTTTGTTCAATGACACTGGTCTTTGTTCTATTACCCTGGTATTTGTTCTGTTACCCTAGTCTTTGTTCAATTACCCTGGTCTTTGTCTATTACCATGGTCTTTGTTCTATTACTCTGGTCTTTGTGCTATTACCCTGGTCTTTATTCAAACTACCCTGGTCTTTATCTATTACCGTGGTCTTTGTTCTATTACCCTGGTCTTTTTTCTATTAACCTGCTCTTTGTTCTATTACCCTGGTCTTCGTCTATTACCCTGGACTTCATCTATTACCCTGGTCTTTGCTCTATTACCCTGGTCTTTGTTCTTTAACCCTGGTCTTTGTTCTATTAACCTGGTCTTCATCTATTAACCTGGACGTTGTCTATAACCCTGGTGTTTGTTCTATTACCCTGGCCTTTGTTCTATTTCCCTGGTCTTTGTTCTATTACCCTGGTCTTTGTTCTATTACCCTGGTCTTCATCTATTACCCTGGTCTTCATCTATTACCATGGACTTTGTCTATTACCCTATTCTTTGTTCTATTACCCTGGTCTTTATTCTATTACCCCGGTCTTCAACTATTACCCTGGTCTTTGTTCTATAACCCTGGTCTTTGTTCTAATACCCTGGTCTTCGTCCATTACCCTGGTCTTCATCTATTACCCTGGTCTTCGTCCATTACCCTGGTCTTCATCTATTACCCTGGACTTTGTCTATTACCCTGGTCTTTGTTCTATTACCCTGGTCTTTCTTCTATTACCCTGGACTTCATCTATTACCCTGGTCTTTGTTCTATTACCTCGGTCTTCGTCTATTACCCTGGACTTTGTCTATTACCCTGGTCTTTGTTCTATTACCCTGGACTTCATCTATTACACTGGCCTTTGTTCTATTACCCTGATCATTGTTCTTATTCCCTGGTCTTCGTCTATTATCCTGGGCTTCGTCTATTACCCTGGTCTTTGTTCTATTACCCTGGTCTTTGTACTATTACCCTGGTCTTCGTCTATTACCCTTGTCTTCATTTATTACCCTGGACTTTGTTCTATTACCCTGGTCTTTGTTCTATTACCCTGGTCTTCGTCTATTGCCCTGGACTTCGTCTATTACCCTGGTCTTTGTTATATTACATTGGTCTTTGTTCTATTACCCTGGTCTTTGTTCTATTACCCTGGTCTTTGTTCTATTACATTGGTCATTGTTCTATTACCCTGGTCTTCGTCTATTACCCTGGACTTTATCTTTTACCCTGGTCTTTGTTCTATTACATTGGTCTTTGTTCTATTACCCTGATCCTTGTGCTATTACCCTGGTCTTTGTTCTATTACATTGGTCTTTGTTCTATTACCCTGGTCTTTGTGCTATTACCCTGGTCTTTGTTCTATTACCCTGGTCTTCATCTATTACACTGGTCTTTGTGCTATTACCCTAGTCTTTGTTCTATTACCCTGGTCTTTGTTCTATTACCCTGGTCTTTGTTCAATTACCCTGGCCTTTGTTCCATTACACTGGTCTTTGTTCAATTACCCTGGTCTTTGTTCTATTAACATGGCCTTTGTTCTATTACCCTGATCTTTGTTCTATTACCCTGGTCTTTGTTCTATTACCCTAGTCTTTGCTCTATTACCCTGGTCTTTGTTCTATTACCCTGGTCTTTGTTCTATTACCCTGGTCTTTGTTCTATTACTCTGGTCTTTGTTCTATTACTCTGGTCTTTGTTCTATTACCCTGGTCTTTGTTCAATTACCCTGGTCTTTGTTCTATTACTCTGGTCTTTCTTCTATTACTCTGGTCTTTGTTGTATTACCCTGGTCTTTGTTCTATTACCCTGGTCTTTGTTCTATTACCCTGGTTTTCATCTATTACCCTGGTCTATGTTCTATTACCCTAGTCTTTGTTCTATTACCCTGGTCTTTGTTCTATTATCCTGGTCTTTGTTCTATTACACTGATCTTTGTTCTATTACTCTGGTTTTTTTCTATTGGCCTGGTCTTTGTTCTATTATCCTGGTCTTTGTTCTATTACCCTGGTCTTTGTTCTATTACCCTGGTCCTTGTTCTATTACTCTGGTCTTTTTTCTATTACTCTGGTCTTTGTTTTATTACTCTGGTCTTTGTTCTATTACTCTGGTCTTTGTTCTATTACTCTGGTCTTTTTTCTATAACCCTGGTCTTTGTTCTATTACCCTGGTCCTTGTTCTATTACTCTGGTCTTTTTTCTATTACTCTGGTCTTTGTTTTATTACTCTGGTCTTTGTTCTATTACTCTGGTCTTTGTTCTATTACCCTGGTCTTTGTTCTATTACTCTGGTCTTTGTTCTATAACCCTGGTCTTTTTTCTATTGCCCTGGTCTTCGTCTATTACCCTGGACTTCATCTATTACCCTGGTCTTTGTTCTATTAGCCTGGTCTTTGTTCTATTACCGTGGACTTCATCTATTACCCTGGTCTTCGTCTATTACTCTGGTCTTTGTTCTATTACCCTGGTCTTTGTTCTATTACCCTGGTCTTTGTTCTATTACCCTGGTCTTTGTTCTATTACTCTGGTCTTTGTTCTATTACTCTGGTCTTTGTTCTATTACCCTGGTCTTTGTTCAATTACCCTGGTCTTTGTTCTATTACTCTGGTCTTTGTTCTATAACCCTGGTCTTTTTTCTATTGCCCTGGTCTTCGTCTATTACCCTGGACTTCATCTATTACCCTGGTCTTTGTTCTATTAGCCTGGTCTTTGTTCTATTACCGTGGACTTCGTCTATTACCCTGGTCTTTGTTCTATTACCCTGGTCATTGTTCTATTACCCTGGTCTTCGTCTATTACCCTGGTCTTCGTCTATTACCCTGGTCTTTGTTCTATTACCCTGGTCATTGTTCTATTACCCTGGTCTTCGTCTATTACCCTGGTCTTCGTATATTACCCTGGTCTTTGTTCTATTACCCTAGTCTTTGTTCTATTACCCTGGTCTTTGTGTATTACCCTGGTCTTCATTTATTACCCTGGTCTTCGTCTATTACCCTGGTCTTTGTTCTATTACCCTGGTCTTTGTTCTATTACCCTGGTCTTTGTTCTATTACCCTGGTCTTTGTTCTATTACCCTGGTCTTCGTCTATTACCCTGGTCTTTGTTCTATTACCCTGGTCATTGTTCTATTACCCTGGTCATTGTTCTATTACTCTGGTCTTCGTCTTTTACCCTGGTCTTCATCTGTTATCCTTGTAATATATGTGGGTAGAACAATGAATAACAGAGACTGGATGAGTTGCTAGTCCAGGAGCTAGTTTACTAGGCCAGAGTGATTTGAGCATTCTCATACTAAACCATGTGAAAAATCAGGTGATAATACATTACACTGCTTTCCCCTTAAAAGAATGCACATACTTCCCTCTCAAATGCAATAAAACTATGGTTCCACCATTCCCAGCATTACATGTACCACATAACAAAAACACCTGGCTTTATTTCTTTTATATCAACTACAAATGCTACAAATGAACTACAAATCCAGTTTAATAACAGGTTTGCTGAGCCTTCCTGATTTCCTTACAAAAGGTTTTGGTGTTGAACCAATTTTCAGACTGTTTTGTTCTTGTTTCAAACTCAAAGACAGTCCTGTTTCCATCTCAGACTTGTTTGAACCTGGTACTTCAGTTTCTGAAGTCTGAACGGAGTCAAACTCGTGTATGTGTTCATGATCAAGTGGTTCAAGATCACATCTTGATTCATCTCTAGCAGAAATCATTTGATCTACTTGAACGCTTCGGATGTTGTCACCAATCTCAACCAAATATCTCTTGGCTCCACCAAGGTCTACTACAGTTCCTACATCCCACTTGTGTGAATTCGACTTTCGGGGGGTCTGAGAATATGAACACACTCGTCGGGCTGGATTTTCATTGAGGAGGCGTGTAGGAGGCAGGACAACAACTTTCGGGGTTGTAGTCCCGCCTCCATCGAGTTGTGGCCAACCCATGCTAATTTTCATTTGATTGCCCTTGTTGAGCCCGCTGGCCGGGCTCAGCAGGCCAATTAAGGGCCACCCAGCAACAGGTGACGTCACAGACAGACATTTCTTTTGACAGATGAAATATCAGCGTTTCACAGCTGTTTGAAGCTGTCAAACACTGACAATCTGTACTCTAAGTTAATTCCTTCGTCTCAGGATGATTTGGAGATCTCTCCAGAAGAGAAAGCTGAATGCTGCAGATTTTGACAGATCGCGGCCATTCTGCTTTCTGTGCTGGTGAGATGGGGGACTCCCGAGACCTGAAGGACGGAAGGCTGTAAAGGTAAGTACATGTAAGTAAAACTTCTATAAACACTTTACACACACCAAACACACTTACCTCTGCACTCATGCACCCATCACTCACCTGAACATCGGACATCTCGACCCCTCCAAGCCCTTCACCCCGACGGCCCGCCTCGCTAACTTGACGTGGTTTGGAGCCGTCGGGAATCACACACTTCACCAATAAAAATAGGGATTAGGCTAAAAACTGCCTGTTAACTACCTGTTAACAGGCAGTTTAATTGGCGCTAATCCCCTTCCCGCCTCGGGGAGGCGGGTCCCAGCACAGGTCGGGTACCTGCCTCCTTTGAAACTGGCATGGAGGCGGGTTGGGGGCAGGATGGGTTCGTGACCCCCGATTTCAAGATTTTAACCCCCCACACGCCTCCAATCCCGCCTCCACGGCCCAATGAAAATCCGGTCCGTTTTGTCTGAAACTGCGTTCTTTCCGATTGCTGTCATAATAACGTTTCTGACTCAACTGTTTCTGTTCAACTCTTGAGGCCAAATTTGTTTGAACAAGACTCAATCATGTTCTCAATCTCCTCTTCATCCAAGAGTTCTGCTGGGGTATATCCAGTTGTAGTGTGCTGAGTAGTTCTATACTTCAGTAAGAAATTTGCCAAATGTTGCTTCATGCTGAGTCCTGAACAACCTGCAAAACTTGCTTTTTGAGAGCTTCTTTTACTATTCTGACTGACCTTTTGACTGCTCCGTTTGAAGCTGGATGATATGGTGGAATGAGAGTGTGTCTGATACCATTCCATTTCATGAACTCTTGGAATAGAGCAGAACGAAACTGAGGGCCATTGTCAGAAACAAGCTCTTCAGGTAAGCTGTGACATGTGAAGATAGGCATCAACTTATCTATGGTATGTTCAGTTGTAGTATTTGAATCCATGTGTTTCACTTGAATCCACTTTGAGTGACTATCTACAAGTACCAGGAAATAATCATTTGCTTTCTCACAAGAGTCTACATGTACTCTCTGAAAAATCTACTTGGCCAGGAGCAGGGTTGTAGTGGAGCTTTGGGTGGTTTGTTTCTGCAATTTTGGCAAATGCTGCATTTGCTAACAAGTGATTCAAGATCATGGTCCAATCCAAGACAGTAAACAAAACTTCTTGCAATTGATTTCATACTGACGATCCCTGAATGTTCAGTATGAAGTTTGGCCAGAATTCTATCTCTCAAAGAAGTAGGTACCACCGTTCTGTTTCCCTACTTGATACAACCTTGCTCACAAGACAATTCAATATGACGGTTATGGAATGGTTTCAACTCTGTGTCCTTCCCTGATTCCTAAAAATGGCTTTGGGATCCCATTTTCATCGCCAAAATGTAATATATGTGGGTAGAACAAATGAAGGACAGAGACACGATGGGCTCAATTTTAACTCAGCCGTCAGGCAGGCTTTGAGGCCCGTGGGGGATTAAAATCGCAAAACCTGGGGGTCGGGACACCCCGCCTGGTTCCCGACACCTAGCCATTTTAACCCAGGTGTGTCTGATGGTCCCGAATCAGTCCCACCTGCAACAGGCGGGACTTGTCTTGAGGGCCCTTAAACAGCACTCATTGGCCTTTATAATCCCATTTTAACAGGCCCTTGCCTGTTTAACCCTTTTCCCACGTAAAACACGCCTGGTGGGGATCACGCCTGTGAAACCTGGCGTGAGCACCATTGGCTTGCTGACTATCAGCTGCAGGTCCAACATTAAAGAGGATATTTGATCAGTCATCATTTGCAGGTGGCAGGACTTTGTTGCCTCAGGCCTGGGGCAACTTTTACCAGGCTTAACCACACCTGTGGAAGGTTGGGGCCTCACACACTTCTCCAGTGTGACCTCCTGCAAAACCCCTCTCACCACCCTTACTCAGCGCTTCCTCAACTGAGGCATCTACCAGAAGCATGGGAGGCCTTTTTTTCCTTCCCTTCTTGGCACTAGAGGACCTCCAGCCCCATTCGCAAAATGACACGCGCCACAACTGCAGAAGTTGCCATCAGAGTTTTTATGCAAAACAAACAACTGATGGCATTTTTACAAAATACACATTTCACCCAAGTGACTACCCTTGTGACTATTTGTGCTTTATTTTCCTCTTACGCATGCTCCTACGTAGTGGTTCCCCTGTGGCTTCAGCAGATGTGGAGGCCTCTTGCTCACTTTCCTGCTGCTCCTGTCTCAACACCTTTAGCAGGCGTCCTCTGGGGTGGCGAGCCTGTGAGGGCTCGTCAGCAGTCTGCTGCTTCTGCGGCTGTGCAGGAGTTGAGATGTCTATCTCAGTTGGGTGTGGACTCCGGCGGGGCTCTGACCGAGGGCTCTGCAGTGGCATGGAAGTGTGAGCGCTTGGAGAGGAGCTCCCACTTCCTTGAGGTCTGCCACCAACATTCCTCTCATGGGTCAGGTCCCCCTCAGTGCCTGCAAGTGGCTTGAGAGCATTACATCTAGTTCCCTTGTCTAGATCATTAATATATATTGTGAATAGCTGGGGTCCAAGGACCGATTCCTGCGGTACCCCACTAGTCACTGCCTGCCACTCAGAAAAGGACCCGTTTATTCCAACTCTTTGCTTTCTGTCTGCCAGCCAGTTCTCTATCCAAGTGAATACCTTGCCCCCAATCCCATGTGCCTTAACTTTACATGCTAATCTCTTATGTGGGACCTTATCGAAGGCCTTCTGAAAGTCCAAATATACCACATCCACTGGTTCTCCCTTATCTATTTTACCAGTTACATCCTCAAAAAATTCCAGTAGATTAGTCAAGCACGATTTACCTTTTGTGAATCCATGTTGACTTTGTCCAATCCTGTCACTGTTTTTCAAGTGCTCTGCTATTAATCTTTTATAATGGACTCTAGCATTTTCCCCACTACCGAAGTCAGGCTTACTGGTCTGTAATTCCCCGTTTTCTCTCTACCACCTTTTTTGAATAGTGGGGTAACATTAGCTACCCTCCAATCCATGGGTACTGTTCCAGATTCCATCGAATGTTGGAAGATGATCAGCAATGCATCTACTATTTCTAGGGCCACTTCCTTAAGTACCCTAGGATGTAGATTATCAGGCCCTAGCGATTTATCGGCCTTCAAACCCATCAATTTCCCTAATACCATTTCCCTACAAATACTGATTTCTTTCAGTTCCTCCCTTTCATCAGACCCTATGTTCCCCGACATCTCTGGGAGGTTATTTGTGTCCTCCTTTGTGAAGACAGAACCAAAATATGTATTTATTTGGTCTGCCATTTCTTTGTTCCCCATTATAAATTCCCCTGATTCTGACTGCAAGGGACCTATGCTTGACTTCACCAATCTTTTTCTCTTCACATATCTATAAAAGCTTTTACAGTCAGTTTTTATGTTCCCTGAAAGCTTACTCTCATATTCTATTTTCCCTTTCTTTATTAATCCCTTTGTCCTCCTTTGTTGAATCCTAAATTGCTCCCAATCCTCAGGATTATTGCTTTTTCTGGCCAATTTATATGTCCTTAATGGTGAAGTTTAGAAGCCTGCAGAAGAAGCAAGGCTTGCTGTGGACCTTAAAAGCAGCAGCAATGATGACATCATATTCTGCGACATTCTGACTGGAAATACTCAATTGCCAAGGCTTCCCACACGTTGGAAATCAATTGGCCAATTGAGTTAAAATTGCATCAATCTCACAGACCCATTTAGATTCGTGTGGGAAACACTAAATTCGCAGAACCCGCCAATTCTCCACACCTGAGTTAAAATCGACCCCGATGAGTTGCTAGTCCAGGAGCTAGTTTACTCGGCCAGAGCGAACTGAGCATGCTCATACTAAACCATGTGACAAACCATGTGATAATACATTGCAACCCTCATCTTTGTTCTATTACCTTGGTCTTTGTTCTATTAGCCTGGTCTTCGTGTGTGAGTATTTTGAGATATTGAAGCATGTGAGATATTAAGACAAAAGTTAATGTTGAGCATTATTTTAAGTTAAACCACAACTGCAGATTAAGGAGACATAGATACAAAATGGTGAAAGGCAAGTTCAGGACTGGTATCAGGAAGCACTTTGTCACACAGAAATTCATTAATACCTGCATTGCTGATGGAGAGCAAAACTCTGGAGTCATTCAAGAAGCAGATATAGGTAGACCGTGGCCCAGAAATTGGATAAGGCCCTTTCAAAGTGGTGCATGCAGCTTGCAAAATTCGTGTGTCTGCTTATTATAATGATTGCGGTGCAGATCTCAAGCGCTAAACACACTGCTGATTAGCTTAGGATTAAGCAGGGGGGGCCAATATCGAGTGCAGTCTACTGGCCAATAACATTTTGCCGAGGCTTTCTGCATTACTTAAAGCGGAGGTGCTTTGTTGCAGAAGCACCTCATTGTCATTGTAAACAGAGCCATGGCCCAACAGCCAAGGGAAAGGGCAGGGAGATTTTTGGATACAACACTGGAGGCCTTGGTCCTGGGAGTACAAAGACGCCATCTGGTCCTCTACCCACAGGGAGGCAGGAGGCCTTCAAGGCAGAACACCAGAAGGCTGTGGGAGGACATCGCTGAAGCCATCACTGCGATGAGTGTTGTCCCAGGACCTGGATCCAATGCCACAAAAAGTCTAATGACCTCACACAAGTGGTCAAGGTGAGTGAATGCATCATCAAATGTCATATCCCACCATCTGCACCTCAAGCCTCACACACTGCTCAATGCACCACACTCCCATCACTCACCTATAACAATCTCTAGCAATCACCACTGATACCTCACAAACAGAGCTTCACTTCACCCTCACACTGCTGCAAGACTCACATCCACACCTCACACCTTGCACACACTGCCAGCTATTCAACCATGGTAGGCACATTGCACCACACTCACTGATACACTTTCCTTTCTCTTGCAGGCAAAGGTGGCACACAACCACCAGGAGCACGAGCACAATGGTGGAGGGGAAGCCAGACTTTACAACCTGCTGGAACTGTAGGAAGCAGTTCTCGACATATTTGGTGGGGCAGTCATGGAGTCCATGGAGAGCAGGGAAATTGAAAGCATTGCTGATGATGACAGGATGTTCATACCTAATCCTTCTTCTCACATCCCACTTTCCCCTCATCCCACAATGTCTTCTTACTTTCAAGCTGCTGATGGTGTATGCAAGGTTATCTGGATTCCCCCCCTCCCCTCACCACAACCAGACCCTTGTGCCTTTCTCCTTTCAGATACCCAAGAACTTCAACCTGGCTAGACAGTCCCTGAAGTGATGGAGGAGGACAGTGATAGAGGAGAAGACACACTGGCTAGGTATTCTGCGGTGAGTGTCTCACCTCCTGACTCCCCAAAGCCTTTCCACCATTTACAAGACACAAGTAAGGAGTGTGATGGAATAGAAACATAGAAACATAGAAGATAGGAGCAGGAGTAGGCCATTCGGCCCTTCGAGCCTGCTCTGCCATTCAACGAGATCATGGCTGATCATCCAAATTCAGTACCCTGCCCCTGCCTTCTCCCCATATCCCTTGATCCCTTTAGCCTTAAGAAGTATATCCAACTCTTTCTTGAATATATTTAATGAACTGGCCTCCACCGCCCTCTGTGGCAGAGAATTCCACAGGTTCACCATTCTCTAGGTGAAGAAATTCCTCCTCATTTCAGTCCTAAATGGCTTACCCCTTATCCTTAGACTATGACCCCTGGTTCTGGACTCCCCGGCCATCAGAAACATCCTTCCTGCATCTAGTCTGTCCAGGCCTGACAGAATTTTATAAGTTTCGATAAGATCCCCTCTCAATCTTCTAAACTCCAGTGAGTATAAGCCCAATCGACACAATCTCTCCTCGTACATCATTCCTGCCATCCCAGGTATCAGCCTGGTGAATCTTCGCTGCACTCCTTCCATGGCAAGAACGTCCTTCCTCAGGTAAGGCGACCAAAACTGCACACAGTACTCAAGGTGCAGTCTCACCAAGGCCCTGTACAATTGTAGCAAAACATCCTTGTTCCTGTACTCGAAACCTCTTGCTACGAAGGCCAACATACCATTTGCCTTCTTAACCGCCTGCTGCACCTGCATGCTTACCTTCAGCGACTGGTGTACAAGAACACCCAGGTCTCTTTGCACTTCCCCTTCTCCCAATCTATTGCCATTCAAATAATAATCTGCCTTCCTGTTTTTGCCACCAAAGTGGATAATCTCACATTTATCCACATTATAGTGCATTTGCCATTTTTCTGCCCAATCACCCAACCTGTCCAAATCGTATTGGCGTTTCACGACATCCTCCTCACAGCTTACCCTCCCACCCAGCTTTGTGTCTTCTGCAAATTTGGAGATATTACATCCAATTCCCTCATCCAGATCATTAATATATATTGTGAACAGCTGGGGTCCGAGGACCGATCCTTGCGGTACCCCACTAGCCACTGCCTGCCACTCGGAAAACGACCCGTTTATTCCAACTCTTTGCTTTCTGTCCGCCAACCAGTTCTCTATCCAAGTCAATACCTTGCCCCCAATCCCATGTGCCTTAATTTTGCACACTAATCTCTTATGTGGGACCTTATCGAAAGCCTTCTGAAAGTCCAAATACACCACATCCTCCCTTATCTATTTTACCAGTTACATCCTCAAAAAATTCCAGTAGATTAGTCAAGCATGATTTACCTTTTGTAAATCCATGTTGACTTTGTCCGATCCTGTCACTGCTTTCGAAGTGCTCTGCTATTACATCTTTTATAATGGACTCTAGCATTTTCCCCACTACCGATGTCAGGCTTACCGTTCTATAATTCCCCGCTTTTTCTCTACCACCTTTTTTGAATAGTGGGGTAACATTAGCTACCCTCCAATCCATGGGTACTGTTCCAGAGTCTATCGAGTTCTGGAAGATGACCAGCAATGCATCTACTATTTCTAGGGCCACTTCCTTAAGTACCCTGGGATGTAGATTATCAGGCCCTGGGGATTTATCGGCATTCAGTCCCATCAATTTTCCTAACACCATTTCCCTACAAATACTGATTTCTTTCAGTTCCACCCTTTCATCAGACCCTATGTTCCCCGGCATCTCTGAGAGTTTATTTGTGTCCTCCTTTGTGAAGACAGATTCAAAGTATGAATTTAGTTGGTCTGCCATTTCTTTGTTTCCCATTATAAATTCCCCTGATTCTGACTGCAAGGGACCTACACTTGACTTCACCAATCTTTTTCTCTTCACATATCTATAAAAGCTTTTATAGTCAGTTTTTATGTTTCCTGCTAGCTTACTCTCATATTCTATTTCCCTTTCTTAATTAATCCCTTTGTCCTCCTTTGTTGAATCCTAAACTGCTCCCAATCCTCAGGATTATTGCTTTTTCTGGCCAATTTATATGTCCTCTCCTTAGATCTTATGCTATCCCTAATTTCCCTTGTTAGCCACGGTTGAGTCACCTTTTCTGTTTTATTTTTATGCCAAACTGGGATGAACAAATTCTGTAGTTCATCCATTCGGTCTTTGAATGTTTGCCATTGCCTATCCACCGTCAACCCTTTGAGTGCCATTCCCCAATCAATCCTACCCAACTCGCTCCTCAGACCACCGTAGTTTCCTTTATTTAAATTGAGGACCCTAGTCTCTGAGTCAACTACTTCATTCTCCATCTTAATGAAGAATTCGATCATATTATGATCGCTCCGACCCAAGGGGCCTCGTACAACAAGATTGCTAATTAATCCTTTCTCGTTACATAATACCCAGTCTAAGATGGCCTGATCTCTGGTTGGTTCCTCGACATATTGGTCCAGGAAACCATCCCGTAAACACTCCAGGAAACCCTCCTTCACAGTATTGTTACTAATTTGTTTGGCCCAATCTATATGTAGATTAAAGTCACCCATGATGACTTCAGTGCCCTTATTGCACGCTTCTTTAATTTCCCTTTTAATGCCATCCCCAACCTCCGCCTTACTGTTTGGAGGTCTATATACCACTCCCACTAATGTTTTTTTCCCCTTAGTATTTCTCAATTCTACCCATACAGATTTCACATCATCAGTGCTAATATCCTTCATTACAATTGTATTAATCCCTTCTTTAACCAGTAATGCTACCCCACCTCCCTTTCCTTTTTGCCTATCTTTCCTGAATATCGAATACCCCTGGATGTTGAGTTCCTAGTCTTGTCCATCCTTGAGCCACGTTTCCGTAATCCCAACCAAATCATATTTGTTTACCTCTATTTGCGCAGCCAATTTATCCACCTTATTACAAATGCTCCTCGCATTAAGACACAAAGCCTTCAGGCTTGTTTTTTTAACGCTCTTAGACCTATTAGAATTATTATTTACTGTGGCCACGTTTGATTTAAACCGTTGATTTCTCTGACTGCCACTTTTGTTTTTCTCCTTCCTACCTTTTGCTTTTATCCCTGTTTCCCTTTCCTCTGTCTCCCTGCTGAGGTTCCCTACCCCCTGCCATTTTAGTTTAAACCCCCCCGAACAGTGCTAGCAAACCTCCCCGCAAGGATATTTGTCCCGTTCTGGTTCAGGTGCAACCCGTCCTACTTGTCCCCAGAAGCAGGCCCAGTGATCCAGGAAACTAAAGCCCTCCCTCCAGCACCAACTCTTTAGCCACGCATTCATCTGCTCTATCCTCCTATTCCTATACTCACTAGCACGTGGCACCAGGAGTAATCCAGAGATTACAACCTTTAAGGTCCTGCTCTTTAATCTGCTACCTAGCTCCCTAAATTCTTGCTGCAGGGCCTCATCCCTCTTCCTACCCATGTCATTGGTCCCAATGTGAACCACGACCTCTGACTGTTCACCCTCCCCCTTCAGAATGCCCTGCAGCCATTCAGTGACATCCTTGACCCTGGCACCAGGGAGGCAACAAACCATCCTGGAGTCATGTCTATGGCCACAGAAACGCCTATCTGTTCCCCTTACGATGGAATCCCCTACCACTATTGCTCACCCACTCTTTTTCCTCCCTTCCTGAGCAGCAGAAGCACCCCTGGTGCCAGGAAGTTGGCTGCTGCTGCCTTCCTCTGGTAAGTCATCCCCCTCAACAGTATCCAAATCGGTATACCTGTTTCAGAGGGGGATGGCCACAGGGGTCCCCTGCACTACCTGCCTGCCTCTACTGCTCTGCCTGATGGTCACCCATTTCCCTTCTGCCTGTGCAGCCTTTACCTGCGGTGTGACCAACTCACTAAACGTGTTATCCACGACCCTCTCAGCATCGTGAATGTTCGAAAGCCCATCCATCCGCAGCTCCAGCGCCGCAATGCGGTCTGCTAGTAGCTGCAGCTGGATGCATTTCTGGCACACATGGTCGTCAGGGACACCGGCAGTGTCCCTGAATTCCCACATAGAGCAAGAGGAGCATAACATGGGGCTGGGCTGTCCTGACATGACTTACCCTTTAATTAATTTAAATTAAATCAATACCACCAATTTAATGATATACTCAAAGGCGCTTGCCTGCCAGCAGTCCCCGCTACACCACAGAGACCCTAGAAACTATAAAACACAGAATTTAAGTTTTGTAAAGAAGGAGAAAGAGTAAATACTTACCAACCAATCACTTACCCGCTTTCTGGTGATGTCACACTTGGAATACTCTCCACTTGCCTGGATGAGTGCAGCTCGAACAACACTCAAGAAGCTCGACACCTTCCACAACAAAGCAGCCCGCTTGATTGGCACCCCATCCACCACTTTAAACATTCACTCCCTCCACCACCGGCGTACCGCGGCTGCAGTGTGTACCACCTACAAGATGCACTGCAGCAACTCGCCAAGGCTTCTTCGGCAGCACCTCCCAAACCTGCAAACTCTCCCATCTAGAAGGACAAGGGCAGCAGGCACATGGGAACACCATCACCTCCAAGTTCCTCTCCAAGTCACACACCATCCTGACTTAGAAGTATATCGCCAATCCTTCATCGTCGCTGGGCCAAAATCCTGGAACTTCCTCCCTAACAGCACTGTGGGAGTACCTTCAGCACACGAACTGCAGCGGTTCAAGAAGGCAGCTCACCACCAACTTCTATGAGGCAATTAGGGATGGGCAATAAATGCTGGCCTTGCCAGCGACCCCCACATCCCATAAAACGAATTTTAAAAAACTGGCACTGCATCTGACACTCGCAGACACCAGCTCAAAAAATGACAATGCACATACTTTAGAGGGTAGTATAGAGGCGGGATCTGCACGTGGTGAGTGGGCTGCAGCCAGGCCAGGGCGATAGGGTAGCTCAGGTGTCAGCTCCCCAGAAGATGAGTTTGCGCACGAGTTCTGCTGCACAGGACTCAGATGATGACCTTGATGGGGCGGCCTTCAGAAGAAGGGTGATGGGAATGCACACATAAATGCTAGGTGCAATGGCAGGCCTGACAGGGAGCTTCTTGTCAGTGTCAAGGAGCATGGAGGAGTCGGCTCCAACATTGGACAGGGCTTTGCGCAGAGCTTGGAACCCGTGATTTCCAGGATGGAAATGATGGGCAACTCCATGAGAGACCTTGTGGACCCAGCCATGATGCTGCGTGTGATGGGCGATGTTGTAACTTCCATTGCAGCAAAGACAGAAGTGACCCAACGTCTCAGTGCTGTAGTAGAAGCTCAGAATGCTGCCAGTGTGGCTGGGCTTACAAATGTGGAAAGGGGCTTGCAGGGTCTCACAGCACTCCAGTAATCTGTTCCCCAATAGATGGCTAGGAATGCTGAAGCGCCGCCCCAGGGGAGTGGCAGTGGCTCTGTGTAGCAAGAACCTACTGTCCTCTCTCAGGATGACAGCATTCTTGCACCCACCACTGCCACTCCACCAGTGCCCTTGCTGCTGCTTGTCAGCCAACCAGTCCAGACTGCTGCTGCCCATGCCGAGATGGCACAGTCTACAGCTGGGTCTTCTAGGCCCAGAGCTGCTCGAGGTCAACCTGCAAGGCCATCTGCAGTCTTCCCCACTGAAAGTCAGCAGCCTTCCACCAGCCATGCTGCAGCCACTGGGGAAACACTTTGTAGGAGCACAAGAGTAGGAAAAGGTACACGAAAGATACACACTAAGGGAATGCACAAGAGTTGACATTGTTCTTTTAATTTGCATTTGATAAATTTATAAATTATGTTTGGAATGTTTGCGGCTGGAAGATTGCTGGCAAATTGGATTGGCGCAGGATGAAGGCATCATGACTGCTGCCAGGAGACCGGGCATTCACCATCATGATGCGCTGGGCGTGGTCGCACAATAACTGCACATTAAGTGAGTGGTAGCCTTTGTGGTTATGGAATATCTCAGGATTGGTATGCAGCACCCGCAAAGCCACATGTATGCAGTCGAAGGTGCCCTGCACCGGGGGAAGCTCAATATCCTGGCAAAGCCATATACGCGCTCCTCCTGCTTCTCTCTATTCAGAGAGAAAACAGTGAAGTCCCTTCTCCTGGAGTATAGAGCCTCTGTGACCTCCCGGATGTAGCAATGGATGGCAAACTGTGAGATGTTAGCTATGTCGCCTGCTCCAGACTGGAAGGATCCGGTGGCGAAAAAATTGAGGGCTACTGGGAGAGCCGTTGTCGCCCTGCTCTCAGGCTGCAGGTCTGGTTTCAGGAGGTGGCAGAGTTCTGTGACCACCCCTTTGATGAAATGGAGCCTCCTAATATACTGCTCCTGGCTTAGGTGCAGGCAGGAAAAGTGCCCCTTGAAGACCCTAGGTGGGCAAGGCCTCCTGCTGAGAGCCCTTCTACCCCTCCTCCTCCTCCCTCTGCAAGCAGCTTGTCCTCTTCTTCGCTACCTTCACTCCATCTCCCTGTCATACTCGAGCACGAGGGGCACTACAAGTAGAGCCCCCATGACTGGGAGCAGGTGGTGTGAGCAGAACCTTTTAAATGAGAAGTGAGGCATTCTCCACTTGCAGCAACACTTCCTGTCACCTCAGCAACTTTAAACAACTCTAGAAAGCTCCAAACAATTGCACAAACTTACAGAGAGCCAATAGTAATGAAAAAGCAAGTCAGCTGCAAGTTGTTGATGATCCCTCTACATAGCGCTGGTGGGTGGGGGGTCCTTCCTGCTGCTGAATGCATGGCCAGCTGTTCATGATTAGGAGAGGGCTTTAAATGGATCGGCGCCGTTGAAAATGGCAGATTTTAAAAAATATTTGTTTATGCGATGTGGCCAGCATTTATTGCCCATCCCTTATAGCCCTTGAGAAGGTGGTGGTGAGTCAACTTCTTGAACCGCTGCAGTCCTTGTGGTGAAGGTACTCCCACAGTGCTGTTAGGGAGGGAGTTCCAGGATTTTGACCCAGCGATGATGAAGGTTCGGCAATATATTTCCAAGTCAGGATGGTATGTGACTTGGAGGGGAACTTGGAGGTGGTGGTGTTCCCATGTGCCTGTTGCATCAAATCAGCGCTGCACACTCATTGAAGCACAACCTGCCTCATCTAAATATCTACAGTGCACGCAGGCAATGGCAGCATTGCTGACCTGCCCAAAATGGCAGCTGCCGCGGGCCCCGCTGGAAGTGGGCAGAAGCGAGGCGGCCGCCAGTTTTTCTTCCAAACCAGCCTTAATGGCCTGCACTAAAGGCTCCAATTTTGCAGCCATTTTGTTGGGAATATAGTTTTCTATGGAAGGATGAGCCAGATGGACCAAATAGTCTCTCTCATCTGTACTTATCTTCGTGATGACTGTGATAGTTTTTATTCTATCTCTCTGCTTGTGTCCGACTCTTTTTCTCACTTGCTCTAGAACCTTTTTTGCAAGTCACTCCTTCCCTCTGTCTGTACTCTCTTCTATATGTTTCACAATATCTCTGCTTGGCATCAGACATGTTTGTTCAATGATATACTCAATTTCTATGTTTGTTAAAGCCCAGAGTACAGGAAGATGCCAACCAATGTGTGGTGGGTCCCAGGTGCGTGGGGATCAGGCTGAATGGCAGCAAGTGCAACACATGCAGCTGAGAGAGAAACTAGAGTTTTGGTGTTGGAGGCTAAGGCTGGAAGGCAATGGGGGGACTTTGACTTGAGGTTTGTACATAAGATGGAGTGGCGTAAGCAGTGAAGGGTTAAAGGGGAGTGGACTGTCTGGGATATTATTTCTGAGTGATTTAATTGGTTGTTTTTATGGTGGTTGCCAGTAACCTTCCTACCTGGCTATTGAATGGAATATTTTTTTCATTTCAATCAACTGTTCGTGGTTATTGCAGCCAACTATCATTTTTTGCCCTATAGACAGTTTTGAATTACAATGGTTTGAGGTCTGATGGCTTTTGAAGTGTGAAACCCTACATATGATTCTATGATAAAAACAGAAAATGCTGGAAATACTCAGCAGGTCAGGCAGCATCTGTAGAGAGAGAAACAGAGTTAACATTCCAGGTTGATGATCCTTCGTCAGAACTGGAAAAAGTTGGAGATGTAGCAGGATTTTAAGCAAGTGTAGGGGCAGGGAGAGGAGGAAATCTCCGACACCTCCTCCTAACTCCCCCCGGACCATGACCTCACTACCGAACATCAAGCCACCGTTTCCAAGACTGTCGCTGACCTCATCTCCTCTGGAGATCTACCCTCCACAGCCGCCAACTTCATAGTTCCCCAAGCCCGCGCAGCCCGCTTCTACCTCCTTCCCAAGATCCACAAACAGGACTGCCCTGGTAGATCCATTGTTTCAGCCTGTTTTTGGCCCATGGAACTTATCTCTTCCTATCTCAACTCTATTTTTTCTCCCCTTGTCCAGTCTCTTCCCACCTACATCCACGACTCTTCCAATGCCCTCCACTAATTTAACAGTTTCCAGTTTCCTGGTCCCAACCGTCTCCTTTTCACTATGGACGTCCAATCTCTCTACACCTCCATTCCCCACCAGGATGGCTGGAGGGCACTCTGCTTCTTCCTTGAACAGAGACCCAACCAGTCCCCTTCCACCACCACCCTCCTTCGCTTGGCTAAACTTGTTCTCACATTGAACAACTTCTCCTTTGACTCCACTCACTTCCTCCAAACTAAAGGTGTTGCTATGGGAACCCACATGGGTCCTAGCTATGCCTGCCTTTTCGTGGAATATGTGGAACATTCTTTGTTCCAGTCCTACTCAGGTCCCCTCCCTCTTTTTCCGGTACATTGATGACTATATCGGTGCCGTTTCCTGCTCTCGCCCTGAATTAGAAAATTTCATTCATATTGCTTCCAATTTCCACCCTTCCCTCACCTTCACATGGTCCATCTCCGACTCTTCCTTTCCTTTCCTCAACTTCTCTGTCTCCATCTCTGGGGATAGGCTATTGACAAACATTAACTATAAGCCCATTGACTCCCACAGCTACCTGGACTACACTTCCTGCCACCCCGCTTCCTGTAAGGACTCTATTCCATTCTCCCAGTTTCTCCATTTCTGCGCATCTGCTCTGACGATGCCACCTTCCATACTAGTGCTTCCAACATGTCTTCCTTTTTCCTCAACCGAGGATTCCCTCTACCATGGTTGACACAACCCTTGACTGTGTCCATTCTATTTCCTGCAATTCTGCTCTCACCCCTTCCCCTCCCTCCTGGAACCATGATAGGGTTCCCCTTGTCCTCACCTTTCACCCCACCAGCCTCCACATTCAACGGATCATGCTCCGCAATTTCCATCACCTCCAGCATGATCCCACCACCAAACACATCTTCCCCTCACCTCCCCTTTCAGCATTCCAAAGTGACTGCTCCCTCAGCGACACCCTGGTCCACTCCTCTATCAGCCCCAACACCCCTTCCCTTTTGCCCGGCACCTTCTCGTGCAAGCGCAGGAGATGCAACACCTGCCCTTTTACCCCCTCCCTTCCCACTGTCCAGGGCCCCAAACACTCCTTCCAGGTGAAATAGCAATTTACTTGTACTTCTTGCAATTTAGAATACTGTATTCGCTGCTCATGATGCGGTCTCCTCTACATTGCGGAGACAAAACGCAGATTGGGTGACTGCTTTGCGGAACACCTCCGTTCAGTCGATAAGCATGACTCCGAGCTTCCGGTCGTCTGTCACTTTAATTCTCCGCTCCACTCCCACTCTGACTTCTCCATCCTCGGCCTCTTACACTGTTCCAATGAAGCTCAACATAAGCTCGAGGAACAGCATCTCATCTTTCGATTAGGCATTTTACAGCCTTCTGGACTCAACATCGAATTCAACAACTTCAGCTCATAACCTCAGCCCCTATCATTTTTTTTCTCTCTCTCACATGGCAGCTGTCGATCATTCTGCCAGTGCCATTTACACTTCATCTAGAGTCATCTTTTATTTCTTAACTTGTCCCATTACCATCTCCTTTTGCCTTGCACCATCATCCCTTTTGTCTCTTAATCTCTCCTGCCTTCCATCCTATCACAGACCTTCCCTTTTGTTCTTTCCTCCCCTCCCCACTCTCCCTGCCCCTACACTTGCTTAAAAACCTGTTGCATCTCCAACTTTTTCCAGTTCTGGCGAAGGGTCATCGACCTGAAACGTTAACTCTGTTTCTCTCTTTACAGATGCTGCCTGACTTGCTGAGTATTTCCAGCATTTTCTGTTTTTATTTCAGATTTCCAGCATCCGCAGTATTTTGCTTTTGTATATGATTCTGTGATGTGGGTTGGCGAGGACTTTGCATTCAGCAGCACTAATCTTTGAGTCTGAAATAATGATACATTGGGATGCATCTACTCTGAACTGTTGGGGACTGAATACAGTTTGAAATAGTGATTTATTTGGATTAGCAACTCATCATTCAGAATTTAATACATTGTATACTAAAGAAAACAGGAATAACATGACCAGCCATTTAAGTTGGGAAGGAAAACTGCCTTTTAAAAACAGTATCAGAGCTCCAAATCGGCAGCAGGAGCTGGGAATTAAGTCAGGACGGAGTGCGGCAGGGTAACAGATGATAGAAGAGTACTTTGTTACTCCAGCAGTATATGTTATTTAAATGGCAACTCTTCCTCCCAACCCCAAACTTCAAAACCAGCTCCCTCTGCTATTCTAAGCATGATTTTTAAACAGAGAGATGTCTTACTGTTCCATCAGTTAGATCAGTCACACCCCCATAGCTAAATGTACAGGTTTTGGTTCGTGAATGAGTGTTAGGATCTAAATACTAATGGCATTTTATTGCTAAAAGTTAACATTCAAAGCGGATATACCTGTTCCATAATCTAGAAAATAAAATACTCAAGCTGGCCAAAGACTTTGCCTGTATCCTGTGCCAATAGGAAATCCTTTCATCAGCAAAAGGGAGAGTCCTCTTTTCAAAGCTATCATCGCCCCCCCCAGTCAATTTACTGATCCATGCAGATTTGCGACGTTCAGATTAGCTGTATCTGGCTATATTTCAATCAACAAACAAAACGGGAGACATCTATTCAATGAGTTATGAAAAAGCTGTTTCTGGCCCTCTGCAGTGATACAGGAGATGCCCTTCACTGTCTTTCCCTGGAAAATCAATTTTTCTTCCGTACAATTGTGGATCACCTCAGAGGGCAACCAGCTTCAATCGAAAATAAGTAGTTACTTGAAAGTCCCAATTTCATTCTAAAGTGTGACCTCTGTGAACATTTACTGAGTCGTCAGTGTGAAAAGGGTTATATTTTATGTTGATTCTGTTTTCAGTTAAAACAAATTGTACTACTGAATGCAGCAGAAGTCAACTTGAAGTCAGCTGCCAAATCCACTGAATACATCAGGAAAATAGGTCCTGACAGCAGCAGTCAGCTATACAGAACAAACTTACCAGCTCATTCAGCACCTTGCTACAAGTGACACATTTATATTTAAGCTTTACAAAAACATGGATGATACAATGTCACCTAAGTCAACAATCTTTACATGTCAGTTTTCATAGCCATTTGAATAATCTTAAATTAGCATTGATAATGTTACATACTGAGCTTTGAATTTCAATTCCATTCTCCTACAAGCACATGGTGAGATTCATTAATTCACATCATTAGGTAACAGCTTACAGTGGAGTCTTCTTATAAGGGGTGATTTTCTAATGCTTCAGATGAGCAGCCTCACCCATAAGGAGCCCGTATCAGAAATAGTCTAAAAATCAAGGTACGTAGGCAAGGCTTTCCACTGAAAGAGCAAAATCAAAAAATTACCCCTATAATGTTTGCAACATTTAAAGGCACATATATAAAGTATGCAGTGGCCCAACAGCATGAACAGAATGTGTTACTGGATTAAGGTGCTTGTGTGGAAGTGCAGTTAGAGACAGACAAGCGGTTCACTCTCTGTCAACTGCACTATATAAATGTGCCTAAGCTTTGGGAAGCTGATGACATTGTAACTGAACAAAAATATGGATCTACAAATGTGCCATTTGGTTAAAAGCAGCAGTTCCAGTGACGTGACATAGGGAGTCAGTCCCATGTGTTCGTACTTTGAGGGCCTATTTTCCTTTCCACTTCTTGTGCATGTTTTCCATGCATAGGCAGCCTAACCAAATGAGAGGAAAGGACTTAAGTTGGAAAATTGGGCCAGGATAATCTGCACGCTACTGGTGAGGGCATGCATCCTTTATCTCAATCCATATGAATTTTGTTTCTATATTAATGTTAGTTATGTCCCTTTTTTTGTCAATTTTTTTGTCTTAAAATACTCCTGTGCAACGCCTTGGGACGTTTTACTAAGTTAAAGGTGCTATATAAATACAAGTTGTTGTTAGCAAAATACTGCAGATGCTGGAAATCCGAAATAACAACAGAAAATGCTGTTAAAACTCAGCAGGCCAGGCAACATCCGTGGAGAGAAAATAGAGTCAACGTTTCAGGTGAATCCTTTGTCAAGACTAAAGAAGCACAGGAAATGAAATAGATTAAGAGGCCAGGCTGGGAGAGAACAAAAGAGAAGAGACATTAAGAGGTATTCAAAACGAGACGAGATGGTGATAGGACTAGTGGAGACAAAAGATGGCTCTAGATTAGGTGTGAAATGCGCTGGCAGAATGGGAGACAGCTGCCATGTGGAAGAGAGAAAAAAAGGAAAGGGGGGAAGGCCAAAACAAAGGTGTGGATAAAAAATATAAGTAAAAATGTAATAGGGGCCGAGGTTATGACCTGAAATTGTTGAACTTGATATTGAGGCTGCTCACGATGTGGTCTCCTCTACATTGGGGAGACCAAACGCAGATTGGGTGACCGCTTTGCGGAACACCTCCGTTCAGTCCGTAAGGGTGACCCCGAGCTTCCGGTTGCCTGTCATTTTAATTCACCGCCCCAATCCCACTCGGACCTCACCGTCCTCGGCCTCTTGCATTGTTCCATGGAAGCTTACCGTAAACTCAAGGAACAGCACCTCATCTTCCGATTAGGCACTTTACAGCCTTCTGGACTCAATATCGAGTTCAACAATTTCAGATCATAACCTCGGCCCCTATTACATTTTTACTGATATTTTTTATCCACACCTTTGTTTTGGCCTTTCCCCCCTTTCCTGTTTTTTTTCTCTCTCCCACATGGCAGTTGTCTCCCATTCTGTCAGTGCATTTCACACCTAATCTAGAGCCATCTTTTGTCTCCACTAGTCCTATCACCATCTCGTCTTGTTTTGAATACCTCTTAATGTCTCTTCTCTTTTGTTCTCTCCCAGCCTGGGTTCTTAATCTATTTCATTTCCTGTGCTTCTTTAGTCTTGACAAAGGGTTCACCTGAAACATTGACTCTAATTTCTCTCCACGGATGTTGCCTGGCCTGCTGAGTTTTTCCAGCATTTTCTGTTGTTATTACAAATTGTTGTTGTTGTTTCTACTTCTATTATGTTATCTCTAATTAGTACAACTACCCCACCCCCTTATTTCTTTCCTATCTTTTCTAAATATGTTATATCCTGCAATATTTAACTGCCAGTCCTGTTCTTTATGTAGCCATGTTTTTGTTATCCCTACTACACTTGGCTCCTCACTACAAATGATTGCCTCCAGCTCCCCCATTTTGTTTTGGATGTTGTGCACATTGCTGTACAGGCAATTTAATTTGTTTTTATTAATCGTTCCATTCACTTTATTTTATACTTATGTTTTATGATTGCATCTGTTCCCTGACCGTTTATGTTACCCTTATTCCTTACCTTGGTCTGACCTATATGCTCATCTTCTATTTGTTTTATTATCAGCCTTATGTCATATGAGGGTTGTCATTAATGGTAGTGGCTCTGTGTGGAGACTGGTTACCAATGGAGTCCTGCAGGAATCATTATTAGGACCATTACTCTTCACAATCTATATCAATGGTCTGGATGAAAGTGTTGGGGGTACTGCATGTAATTTTGTGGATGATCTGTGCAGGTGCCAGAGCCCTTAAGAAGAAGAAAAGATTACAATCTGATCCAAATGTGGTGGGGGAATGGGCCCACATCTGGCAGATAACATTTAATGTCAATAAATGTGATGTTATGTATGTTGATAGCGCTAATGCAAAGCATATGTATACCATGCTGTGTTCCAAATTAAAGTCTGTTGAGAGGGAAAGATGCCTAGGTGTTATAATGCATGAGCCTTTGAAGGTCCATGACTAGTGCTAAGAGGCTATAGCAAAAGAAAATAGAGTATTTGGATGTATAGCTAGGATGATCCAATGTAAAATAAAGAGCATCATAGTGTCATTGTATAAGACCGTGATTCCATCTAGAATCCAATTCTGGTCCCCTCAGATTGTGGAAGATATAGAGGTCCTGGAAAATGTTCAGAGAAGGGCCGCCAGATTAATACTTAGTTTTAAAAACTTTAGTTATCAGGGTAGGCTCAGAAATCTGGGTGTTTATAATCCAGGAAAGTGTAAACTTTGGGAAAACTTGATTGAAGTCTTTAAAATGATGAAGGGACGAGACTGCATGTGGACAGACTATTTGAATGAGATAATTAGGGAGAATGAGGGGACATGCCTATCAGTTATGAAAGCTTAGGACTTGGTTAGATATCAGGAGGTTTTGCTATTCACAAAAGGTCACTGACCTTTGGAATAAGTTGTCTGCTCAGGCAGTGGATGTAGATTTACTGCAAATTTTCAAAAGAGAACTGGACAAAGTCCTGGAGGAGGCTGATATCACTGTGTCCAAAAGATAGGTGGGATGGTGGGTGACATACCTCGTGGACACTGTTATCTCCTGGAACTCATTATTGATTGCCTTCAGGAGTCAGAGAGGAAGGCCTCGATTTTAACTCAGCTGCGGGCTATTGGCGTCTTTCCCGAATTTTGTGCTTCCCACACGAATCTAAAAGCATATGGGAGATTGATGCAATTTTAACTCAATTGGCCAATTGATTTCCAACGTGTGGGAAGCCTTTGCAAATGGGTTTCTCATGACTGAAAGTCCCCTCCGATGACGTCATCATTGCTGCTGCATTCAAGGTCCACAGCAAGCCTTGCTTCTTCTGCAGACTGCCAAGCTTTCTCCATTTGATGGCACAGGAACCTGCAGGAGCAATGGCCAGCGGGAGGCTAAGAGCAGCTCCTAAGTTTGACGAGGCAGCACTACAGGCATTTGTGGATGGGGCTAGGGCCCACAGGGAGGTCCTGTTCCCTTCATCAGGGAGGAAGAGGCCTCCCAGTCAGACCAAGGCTGTGTGGATACAGGTGGCTGGGGAGGTCAACTCCTTGGGGGTCACACGGCGCACCTGGATGCAGTGCAGGAAAAGATTCCTTGACCTTCAATGCACTGGAAAAGGAAGTATGAAGTTCCCATCAACCTCAATCTGATCCCCATTGCCTTTCCTCACCAGCACTCAGCTTTAGCAATCTCTTCCTCCACATCCCACTTGACACTCACATCCATGCACCCTTACCCATTCCCGCTCTCTCTATGCTCACATTCACATAACTATTCCACCATGCAGCCCTCACACTCCCTATCACTCTGATGCTTTGAACACAACTGACAACACACACAGAGGGCCCTTGGTCTTGCAACCTCACTCCATCTTTGTCTCCTGCTAAGTATCTAAGCTATGCAATCTCTACACTCACTCCTTCATTCTCACTCAACCTCCACTTGTCTCCCACATTGCAGGAAAAGAGAGCTCACAATAAAAGGGAAAGAGCCAGGACAGGAGGAGGCCCACCATCATTAGCCCAGCTCACCCCCTGGGAGGAAGCTGTCCTGGAAATTGTCGGGGTTGAAAAAGATGCGCACGTTGGGGACAGACAGATGGGTGCATCACAGCAAGCTGGTGACAGAATAGTTTTCCATCTCTCTCATTGACATTGCAAGAGCCGCTGATAATGATTCTGAAGCTATAACAGATGGACTTATGATCATCTGCAATATGCAATGTGCATGTAACCTTGACCTCACATCTCTAACTCTTTCCTTTACACCCCCACAGGACCATCGAGAGCCCCCATCCCCACTGTCCAGGAGGGAGAGCCTGAGCTTCCAGACTCCTCAGAGGAATCTGCAACCTCTGAGGGCGCAGCGTCAGCAGAAATAAGCGCACCCAGCACCAGCGCAGACACTCACACCTCAGTGGGACCTTCGGGACATAGAGTAGTGATGTCACCTGGTGTATCACAGCTCACAAGTGAGCATCAGCAGATTGTGGAGACGCAGACAGCAGTGGAGAGTCCTCGTCGGAGGGCGCAGGACTCTGCCAGCTCAGCTCAGCTGCATGTCGACCCTCTGCCTCTGGGTCCATCCATAAGATCAGAGGTGATGGAACTCCATGCACAGATGCAGGAATCTCTGGCAGGTTTTGTCTCTAGGGTCGCTGCGGGTGTGGAGCGAATGGAGGAGTCCATAGCGAACATCAGCAGAGCCTTTGTGGATTCATTGGCGCATGAACGCATCAACATGGAAAGGATGGCTACCTACGTGGAAATGATTGCTGCCTCCGTGGTAAGGCTGGCTATGATAGAGGAGAGGAGGGCTACGGCCATGGAGGAGGTTAGTCGCCAGGGTATGGAAAACATGGTGAGTGTTCAGAATAGAATGACATCTCTTGAGGAGCGATGGGCATCTATTGAACATAGAAACCAGACCTTCATGGAAGTCCTTCTGAGTAGGACTGCCATTGCAGATACGGGTCCCCATGGCCCCCCTGATGTGCAGCAAAGTGCTCTCCAGCCACTTGCAGGTGCGGAGGGGGAGCTGACCCATGAGAGGGAGGTTGGTGGCAGACCTCAAGGAAGTGGGGGTTCCTCTCCAGGCGCTCACGCTTCCATGCCACTGCAGAGCCCTCGGTCAGAGCCCCACCAGAGTTCACACCCAAGTGAGATAGACGTCTCAACCCTTGCACAGCCGCAGGAGCAGCAGGCTGTTGACGAGCCCTCACAGGCTTGCCACCCCAGAGGACGCCCGCCAAAGGTTTCGAGACAGGAGCAGCAGGAAAGTGAGCAAAGGGCCTCCACATCTGCTGAAGCCACAGGGGAACCATAGGAGCACGCATAAGAGGAAAATAAAGCACAAGTAGTCACAAGGGTAGTCAGTTGGGTGAAATTTTATGTATTGTTAAAAAAAGCCATCAGATGAATTCTGACAATAAAAAGTCTGATGGCTACTGATATATTTGTGGTATGCATCATTTCGTGAATGGGTCTTTCAAATTGAGGGCTTAGGATTACTTGCAATTGTTAGTATGCTGGACAAATAGCTAGGAATCCGCAGTGTGTTGGCCATTGTCGATGTTCAGGTAAGAAGCTGCGAGGCAAAAGTGCTTTATTGGCAAGGCTAAGCAAATCTGGCCAGGATGAGTGCGTTCCTTGCATCCCGGGCAGCAATGTTCTGGCGTAATGCTGCCACTGGTTGTTGGTCCTCTGCAGGATGGTCGTTTTCGCCCTCCTCCTCCTCCTCCTCCTCATCATCATCATCTGAGGAGGGTATGTGAGGAGCCACTTGGTCCTCAGGAATCTGCAAGCCATGACGCTGTGCCATGTTGTGAAGTGCACAGCAAACCACGATGATTCTGGAGACCCTGGTTGCTGAGTACTGTTGGGCTCCACCTGATCTATCCAGGCATCTGAAGCGCATCTTCAGCAACCCGATGGTTTGCTCGATAATGGACCTGGTGGAAATGTGGCTGGAGTTGTAGTGCTCTTCAGCTTTTTGACTGGCCTCCTCAACGGCGTCATTAGCCAAGTCCTCAGGGGATAGCCCTTGTCTCCAAGTCGCCATCCGTGAAGTTTGTCTGGCAGCCTGAATAGCGGAGGCACACTAGGCTGGCGCAGTATGAAGGAGTCATGGCAACTGTCAGGGTACATGGCACAAACATGCAAAATCTCCTTCTTGTAGTCACATACCAGCTGAACGTTAAGGGAGTGGAAGCCTTTGCGGTTGACAAAAATACCTGGATTGCGATGGGGTGCCCTAAGGGCCACATGTGTGCAGTCAACGACGCCCTGCACCCTTGGAAAGTCTGCCAGATGAGCTAATCCAACCGCTCGCGCCGTTACACTTGCTCGATCCTTGGTGAAATGGATGTGATTGTGCGCGAGGGCAAAGAGGGCATCGGTTACCTGCATGATGCAAGTGTGTGCGGCCGCCTGGGAAATGCCGCTGATGTCTGCTGATGATCCCTGGAATAAGCCTGAGGCAAAAAAGTTGAGTGTGGTGGTGACTTTGATGGCCACTGGTAAAGAGTGTCCACCTGGTCCTCTGGGCAGCAGGTCTTGCTGTATCATTGCGCAGATGTCAGTCACTACCTCTCACGAAAGTCGGAGCCGCCTTTGGCACTGCTGCTCAGTCATGTTGAGGTAGCTGACCCTGTGTCTGTAGACCCAGTTTGGGGGGTATCTCCTGCGCCAACGGGCTTCCAGGCGCTGGCCCCTTCTGGCCTGTGCTGCCTCAGGTGGGTGAGCAGCAGCCTGTCACTCCTGCTGCTGCTGCTGTTGTTGGTGCTGCTGTTGTTCCTGGTTCTGCTGCTGCCGCTGTTGTTCCTGGTTCTGCTGCTGCCACGCCTGGTGCTCGAGCTCCTCTAATGCCCAGAAGGGAAGGAAAAAAATGGCTCGCAAGCTTCTGGCATATGCCTCCGTTGAGGAAGCGCTGAGTGAAGGTGGCGAGAGGGGTTTCCCAGGAGTTTACACTGGAGATGTGTGTGAGGCTCCAACCTTCCACAGGTGTGGTTAAGCCTGGTAAAAGTTGCCCCAGGCCTGAGACAAAAAATCCTGCCACCTGCAAATGATGGCTGATCAAATCTCCTCTTTAATGGTTGACCTGCAGCTGATAGTCAGCAAGCCAATAGTGCTCCCGTCAGGTTTCACAGTCGTGATTCCCACCAGGTGTGTTTTACGTGGGAAAAGGGTTAAAAGTGCAAGGGACTGTTAAAATGGCATTATAGAGGCCATTTAGTGGTGATTAAGGGCCTTAAAGATCAGTCATACCTGTTGGATGTGGGACAGATTCGGGACCATCAGACACGTCTGAGTAAAAATGGTTCGGAGACGGAAACCAGGCGGGGGGGTCCCGACCGCCAGTTTTTGCGATTTTAACCCCCCGCACGCCTCCAAGCCCGCCTCCACGGCTCAATTAAAATCGAGGCTGAAGTCTCCAGAATTCTTTTTTTCCCTAAATTGGTCTAGGTTTTTGTCTCTCATTGGAGACCACATGGCTGCTAGTAGGTGGGGAGGATTGGGGGTCGTGTTATGTTGTCCAATGCGGCTAAATGGGAGAGACTCAATGGACCAGTTGGTCTTTTTCTGTACATCCTTTCCATATGTTTCGTTTTCTGTAGATTGGCCTGCAGCAGGTGACATATTTCAATCATTATCTTGCTAATGATGCAGAGATGTCAAGAATAGGTATCCTCCAACATCTCCAGGTAGGAGTGTTGTAATCTGTAAATCCAGGTCTTTGGGTAATGAAGGATGCAAGTAAGCCCCCTGAGATACCCGAGTACCTGAAAATGATGTGCCTTTGTGAATTGGTCCTCCTTATCAAATTCACACAAAACTGTGGAAATACTCAAAGGGATTCCTGTCATCCCGACTTGGTTAATGGTAACAGCAATTGCCAAAACTCCAAGAAAGACTGTCTTACCAAAATGAAGGTTCAAACAAAAGGCCAACAATACAAGTTGCTTACTGCACGAGTAGAGAAATGTTAAGTGCAAAAAGAATCTTCAATATTCAATTAAACAACAGCAGCAAACTAGCTTTAAAAAAGACTCCAAAGCAAGCCAGGCCTGTTTTCTTGTCATGTGCCCATTTAATATGGGTAAACAATACGCTGGGGGTAGATTCTTGTCCAAACTCATGAAATTCCGCCTGGGGCATGATTTACATTATTTACAACGGAGGATGTGCTCGCAGCAATGTCTTTTGTAATATTAAATTCCCCTGTCAGAAAATCAGACACTCTATGAATCAAGTGCAAAGGTCGGAGGCCTGATTTTCAAACTGCCCACAGCCAGTAAGACCCCATATCATTGGCAGAGCCTTTGAAAATCAACGCTAATGTCCTGTTGAGGTACAAAATTGTTTGATGAAAACAGAAAGGAGAGTAAGATTTCTGGTAGGGAATAAATGCTGCCACCATTTTGATCAGAAAGGTATGATACGTTGTTGCACAGAGAGCTTGTTCAATATGTCTATTATTTTGTCATGTAATCAACCTTCTCTCACTGCTTTGTGATGTGGAAATCATAATGACATCTTTTGGCAACAACTGTCATCCCTGTAACCTACAGACAATGCACAGGGGCCTGTGAAGGGCGCTGAAAGCACCAAGGACAAGCGTATTAACACACCACAAGCAGCATGTATTCCTAATGGCACTCAATTACTATGCAAATACCCCATAATTACACTCATCAAAAGTGAAGCATAGAACCAGTTAGTGGAACAGCTTCCTTGAATTGAAGAAATGGCTGCAGCTCTCAACTGTATTACAAGAAGAAAACAGTCCTACCTCTGCCAAGAGCTCAGACTGCCCACAATAGAGTCAAATGTACAAGTGTCCAAAAACAAATGCTTTTGAATAATGTAACAGGAGCTGCTCTAGTGATCAATTCAAAGATCTTAGAAAGATTTATTTCTCTTGCTGCCAATTATAAGATCATGCTTCTCCATCAAAGACTAATCAAGCAAGTTAATGATGCAAAAAATTACATTTATAATCCAGGTTTAATACAGCTGTACTGCAAACTAGTTATAAGTGCTATTGCGCTAAATGATATTAATGGCCTGTCCTTGACAATCCTCGCCTCTATCATTTAACATTGAGTTGCATGGTTTTCCAGATTTCAGTTCCACGATAAGAAAATGGAGTGAACACTAAGAATGATGTGTCTTTTGAGTCACTTTTGAATTTGCTACCACAATTAGACAATAATGAATTTGAATGTGTGTGAACATCAGAGGTTTCACCACATCCCTGACAATTCTGGCACGAGACAAGGCAAATTCTCAGTCACTAATGTGGTAAGCATTTCAAATCCTTTCTTACCACTGCATCATCTTTTTCTTTTTCAAATGATATTTGGCAGATAATGAAAGAAATACATTAAAACATAAATTAAGAATCACAGGGTTTCAAACTAGAGTGACTGTCAGGCACAGCAACAGAATATAATCTTAGAAAGAACAGCTGATAAGTTTTTAAAAGATTTCAAGGAGATTCTGCATGGTTAGTAACCCACCCCTTTTACATTGTGTTTGGGCAATCACAGCTGTAGCTGTGCTTATCCTGTGCATCTATCCAGTGTTTACAAAATGATTAAGCTGCTTCACAATTACTTATAGATAGATTTTATTCTCTTTTCATGTCGTAAGTTTAATTTTATTGCTTCCTTTTTTTAATTTTCAGGGTTGGTGCAAAATATTTCTGGAACCTTTATGGTTTGCAGATTAAAGAGTGGTATTTGGTGACTTCAGGCAATGAAACCCTTCTGTAGTAATTCAATGTCAGCTCAATCGAGCATGAACTATCATCTTATATTTTCATTTCTGGGAGCTCTGAAGGATGTCGAAAGGAATTATCTGATGGGAGGGATGGTCTGCAAAGAAGGTGCTACTGAGAAAGAATGAGACTGCAGGCGGAGGTGGCTGCTGAGAGATGTAATTGAGAGATGTTGTGTATGTAATATGTGTGCTACTTTGAACCTATGGACAGGACTGCACTACTTGTAGGGCGTAGTGATACGCAGTACCACTCCTGGCCATAGGGGTATAAATAGTACTGTGGGTACTGATCTCCCCTCAGTTCCCGCCTGTGGGCATGAAGTAAAGACCTATGTATAGTCCCTACCTCCAACCAGTAAAGACCTGTTTGAGTTATACGTTTAAGTCTTTGTGTTAATTGTTCAATACAATACACATACTTAACACTGGCGACGAGTCAGGTTCTTACCCTGCGGCAGTTGAAGAGAGGTTTCAAACATCACCACCCCACTAGAAGCGACAGGCTTTAGGACTCTGAAGCCTCCATCAGCGACTGAGCACTGGAGTGCAGCAGCCATCCTGACAGCTTCCAGCGACTGACAGAAGTCTTTCTGCAGTTTCCTTGTTCAACCTAGGTGGTGGGGTAAGCCGTGCAGCGTGGGCTGCAAAGACAGGGCTGGGGAAGTTGGAGAAGATAAGGGCGATCGCAATCCCTGATAAGAGCCGCGGTGAAACGCGCGAGCGGGTAAGCCAGAGCCCGGGAGGGAGCGAGCAAGAGCCGCTTCGGTCGGGAGCCACTTCGCGATCCAGCGATCGCATCCGCTGATAAGGGCCGCACTCGGGCGATCACGGCGAAGATAAGGGCCGCACTCGGGGGCTGAAGGGAGACGGCGTTGGGGGACGGGTGAAGACCGCCAAGCGCGGGAAAACCGCCATTTTGTGGGCGGAGGACGACGGCAAGAGCGGGAAGCCGCCATCTTTGATAACAAGTAAAGAAAATAAAATCTGAGAAATTGCAAATCTACAATGCCTAAACACGGGAATATTAGCACCTTTGATAGTGACCTCGAAGATTGGGCCATATATGTTGAAAGAGTAAAAAATTATTGTAAGGCCAATAAAATTCGTGACCAAGATAAAGCTCTAACATTATTAAATTTAATGGGTGCGAAGACATACGGGCAATTGAAACACCTGTTATCACCAGATGAACCGGCGGATAAGACGTTCGATGAGATTGTTACTGTCCTGAAAGATCATCTAAACCCCACGCCGCTGATGCTAGCGGAACGATTTAAATTTTACGACAGAAGGCAGCTACAGCATGAAAGCAATGCTGAATATTTGCTGGAATTGCGTAAATTAGCGAAATATTGCCAGTTTGGAACGGGACTGACAGATGCACTACGAGACAAATTTGTGTGTGGTTTATTTAAACAGGATACACAAAAGCGACTGCTCGAGGAGAATGAGCTGACGCTTGAGAAGGCGGTCACTATGGCAGCAGCACACGAAGCCACAGCGAGAGGCACGGCAGTAATGCAGCTACGGTCACCGGAGCTCAGTGCACACAAATTGGGTGTGAGTTCTGGCAAATGTTATCGTTGTGGAAAGACAACGCATGATCAGAACCAGTGTTGGTTTAAAAACCAAGAATGTAGAACTTGTGGTAGGCTTGGACATATAGCTAGAGTATGCAGGTCAGGGAAGAAGACCAGCAACAAGAAGTCACCGCAAGGAAAATACGCAAAGGTACACAAGGTGACCGAACAGGAGTCCGATTCAGACGCTAGCAGTAATGAACTGGCTAGCTTAAGCTGTAATGAACTGGCTAGCTTAAGAGTACTCAACGCTGGTAAGGGTGCAGACCTCCAGACAATTTGGGTCACTCTTCAGATAGAAGGAGTCCAAGTAAAACTGGAATTGGACACTGGATCGGCATTGACGGTCATAAATAAGAAAGATTACGGAAAGTTATTCCAACATATTCCCCTACAGGATACGGGGATTATATTGAAAACATACACGGGGCAAAGAGTGTACCCCATCGGGAAAATAGAGGTTGCAGTGGTCCACAAGGGCGAAGACAGTCAAATAATGGACTTATATGTGATATCTGAAGGAGGTTCTCCACTACTAGGACGGGAGTGGATTAGGAAAATGAATATGGACTGGCATTTCCTACAAACAATAACGAGTGAGAACTCGGTGAAGATAGTCAGCCCAGACTCTGGAACGGATGATGGTAAGCCCAACTCAGGTGCAAAAGACAAAGTTTCAGCACAGAATTCCACTGAGCAACAACAACATAGTTTAACTGTGGATTCTGAGTCTGGCAAGTCTACTGATGTGCCCATTTCTGAGGGACACCGGGCTCGAACTCAACTCCATTTCAAACTACAACAGCAATTAGAACAAATGCTTCGCCGTTTTGAGCAAGAGTTGAATGCAATGAAAGAGTTCTTTGATATAGAGTTGGAGAATCTGGAAAGACAACAGAAGCAGCTGATGGAGAAAATGGAGCAGGAGCACACAAAACGTCTGATGTCAGAGGAGTTAACGGTCAGCCAACTCCTGCATATGCTGAAGGACAGGACTCTGAAATGGGAAAAACTTGAACACGAACTTCAATATTCAAACGAAAGGGGTTCGGAGCTCTCAAAGGTTATTGGAAGAGCTGAGGTGGCAACACAGACTGAGATGACTGCAACAGAGCAGCCCTTGGATGCCAAAAGTACGCTGACTCACGTCAACGTAGAACAACAGACCGCTGAAACAACTGCTCCGGTAGAGGGATTGAATAGTCTGATCAATCAATCTCCAAAAGAAGTTGAAGTAGTAAAATCTCAAATGAGGTCATTAGTAAACGACTTGCTGAAAGCCCAGAAAAAGCTGGATGAAGAGGTACGCATGAAGAAGTCTCTTCAGGAAAGATGTCTGGACTTGGAACAAAAGCTGGCTAACGCCCAGCTGGGTATGGAGGAAATAGAAGACCCTCTCGCTGGCCTAGATCAGGACGACACCGAATATTACTATGTCCTGTCCTGCCCAACTTGTAACTTCGACTCCCACCATACAGAAATCATGGAGGAGCACCGAAAGTCTACGGAACATCGGGAGAAGGTGGCTCTACTACGGAAAAAGGAGGAAGAGAAGGAGGAACTGCGCATGCAGCTGGCAGCTGACAGTGGAGCCCAGAGAGTCTCCAAGAAGCAAAAAAGGAAAAGTCGAAACAGAAGATGACCCATCTGAACCATTATTACCTCTACCAGATCACACACGTGGTCCCTCCGAACGGAGCCAATTCAGTTCGGAAGTTCAAACTGTTAAATCCATGGAAGGATTATTGAATGAGTCACTCCAGCAACGTGAACCGACTACACCACAGAGATTGAATCTGTGAACTGTTTTCCGCAGAGACTGAATCTGTGATCTGTTTTGACATGAAGTTATCTATGTATCTATGTTATTCTGTTATGTAAACCTGAAGTTATATATGTATATATGTTATTACGTTATGTTAAATGGGGAGATGACTGTAAAGCTAGGAAGGGAGGAATGTTGTGTATGTAATATGTGTGCTACTTTGAACCTATGGACAGGACTGCACTACTTGTAGGGCGTAGTGATACGCAGTACCACTCCTGGCCATAGGGGTATAAATAGTACTGTGGGTACTGATCTCCCCTCAGTTCCCGCCTGTGGGCATGAAGTAAAGACCTATGTATAGTCCCTACCTCCAACCAGTAAAGACCTGTTTGAGTTATACGTTTAAGTCTTTGTGTTAATTGTTCAATACAATACACATACTTAACAAGAGACAGGAGGTTGAATGTCATGTGCATGGATAGGTGTGTATATATGTATGTGTATATAATATATATATATATATGCACACACACATGGACAAATATTAAATACTTTGCTGTTAACAGTGTGTAGCTGGTGAACTGAGTGTCTTCAGACAGACTATGGCTGTGTAGTGGTGGGTGAATTTCTCATTTCCAGATCATTGAGAAATAGCCCTGTTTCCACTGATGAGAATCGGGTGGTTTCTATAACAGCCGGCTGATCCACAACGCCAGTTTAATGTCCAGCTGGAAAGTTGAAAATCTACCCCATGTTATACTTACTGTAGAAAAACAGTTTTATTGACTAGTGCTACTAAAGACAATCAGGGACATTTTTGAGCAATAGCAATGATCTGATATAATAAAAGTATTTTTATGTCAATGTTGTATCTGGACCCTACTGAGTACCTGTACAAAGGCATAGACATTTACAGGAAAACTGCTTTAATTTCTCAAAAGTGAATAAATAATGAATGTAAGAAACATTATTAAATAGGACTCTGTAAATTGACACGCAAAATCCATTTTCTATATTTAAACTGGGTTGTCTGTCCCCATCATACTGCAAAATGATTCAGTTCTGATGCCAGTAGCTCAATATGTTCATGGCATTCTGCACCCAAAAAATAAATTGAATAGGTGACCATCAGGGCTCACGTTCCTATATGTTGACAACTCATCAAACTACCGTAGACTTAATTTTGCCAGATAATAGCCAGACTGCAGTGAAAGCATTCTCCACATCGGTGATATGTTTCATTAGAGGAACGGGGAGGAGCGAAATAGACAGTACCAGTATAATCCCACAGAAATGCACTTCTTGTTGGCCAATCACAAAACAACACAGGCTCTATTTTTATAAAAAATCAACACCGGCTAACTTGTCATTTAAAATTGTTTTTGTCAGTTCATTTTAATTTTACACAAAATTATTCTCTTTAAAAGTGTCTTCTAATTGGTCAACTAATCTCATGTTGCCTAATTTTTTAATTCCAAACTGCGTAAAGATCTCATTCTGAAACAACACAGTACCCAGCATATCTATGAGGCCAAAATCCCAGGTCCCAGTTCAGCCTCAAATCAGATAACAATCATAAAATCATCTTCAGAGACCACAAAGGTCATTGCAAAATGATTCACACAGCCACGTAAATGTCTTCTTGTTTCTTGTGAAAATCTGTAACACCTGTCAGAACAGCTTGAGAATTATTGGCCATGGTGTACAAGAGTGTGAAGCTGTAATTTTAAGTCAACCAAAATTAAATACAGAATTACAGAATGTATTACTTATTGCTACACAGTGTTGACTACTGTTACTCAAATTTAGGAGACTATCAGATAATCACACCTCCAACTCACAATGTTATAATTTTTACAATAAGCTGTGAAATTTAGATGACATATAAATCATTAGCAGACCAGTCACACTCATACTTTCAATTAACAAGGGGCTATTGATGGCAACCAATTAGGAGCCCGTTGCCCAGAGAAACCCAGCCTTTTAGATAAGGAATAAATATAGTGGTACAGGATGCTATGAGGAACTTAAAACAATGACAATGGTGTTTCAGTAAAAATATTTATAAAAGATTTTTTAAAGCATTGTTTATTCATATAATACTGTGAATGAAGAAATATGGATTCCATTTGTACATGTGAACCCTACATATTCAGAAGTGGAGATATACCACTCCTTAATGCTTTGTGGAGTAGAAGAGTTGCATGTATCTAGAAAGCCACCATATTAAATTCCCAAAAGTTTGACATAATGATTTGTTGAAGCTTGTAACCGTGCTTTACCTCGTTTTTGTTGTGATTGATATTCATTAGATACTGCTGGGGATAGGGAAGGGAGAGGGGGAATATCTTCTGGGGTTAGCAGCAGGTTAAGGTTGAATGGTGGAGATGTGGGGATGGTTAAAGATTCTGCAATTATGTTTGAGTTCCTTTCAGGATCAAAGACTGGTTATGCAGAATTTTTTCTCAGGAGATTAAAAGAGTAAGGTAGAGTCCACAATACGATAGATTGGCTGTGAAAGGAACTGGCTTGGTGGTCCTCTGATTGTGCACTTTCTTACATTCTTAAATTTACTTCAAAGTGGGCCTTGGTGGGCTTGCCAGCTGTTGTCCATCTGCTTTTGCCTGCTCTCACAGCCACAAAACAAAAATTATAATGTGCAATTATCTATCTGGCAGAAACATTTGTTGGTTGTTATTTAGGAATTCCAGCTCAGTGGGTGAATATTCAATTAAACATATATTTGCTCCATTTTTCAGATATGGTTAAATGATTACATGCATTTCAATAAACATTACTATAGATTAGGAACCAAATTACTCAAATTTCTATATATAGGAACATAGGAACACAGGAACAGGAGTAGGCCATTCAGCCCCTTGAGCCTGTTCCGCCATTCGATGAGATCATGGCTGATCTGCGATCTAACTCCACGCCCTTGGCCCATATCCCTTAATACCTTTGGTTAACAAAAAGCTATCAATATCTGATTTAAAATGAACAACTGATCTAGCACCAATTGCTGTTTGCAGAAGAGAGTTCCAAACTTCTACCACCCTTTGTGTGTAGAAGTGTTTCCTAATTTCACTCCTGAAAAATCTGGCTCTAATTTTTAGACTATGCTCCCTAGTCCTGGAATCCCAAACCAGCGGAAATAGTTTCTCTCTATCTAACCTATCTGTTCCCCTTAATATCCTGAAAACTTTGATCAGATCGCCCCTTAACCTTCTAAATTCTAGGGAATACAACCCTAATTTGTGTAATCGCTCCTCGTAACTTAACCCTTGAAGTCTGGGTATCATTCTGGTAAACCTACGCTGCACTCCCTCCAAGGCCAATACATCCTTCCTAAGGTGTGGTGCCCAGAACTGCTCACAGTACTCCAGGTGTGGTCTAACCAGGGTTTTGTATAGTTGCAGCATAACTTCTCCCCCCTTGTATTCTAGTCCTCTAGATATAAAGGCCAGCATTCCATTAGCCTTTTTGATTATTTTCTGTATCTGTTCATAACATTTTAATGATTTATGTACCTGAACCCCCAAGTCTCTTTAGACATCCACTGTTTTTAGCTTTTTACCATTTAGAAAGTACCCTGCTCTATCCTTTTTAGGTCCAAAGTGGATGACCTCACATTTGCTTACATTGAAATCCATTTGCCACAGTTTTGTCCATTCACTTAATCTATCAATACTCCTTTGTAATTTAATGCGTTCATCTACACTGCCTACAATGCCACCTATCTTTGTGTCATCGGCAAATTTGGATATATCTTTCTATGCCATCATCTAAGTCGTTAATAAATATTATGAATAGTTGAGGCCCCAACCCAGATCCCTGCGGGACACTACTAGTCACATCCTGCCAATTTGAGTACCTACCCATTATCCCTACTCTCTGTCTCCTGCCGCTCAGCCAATTTCCTAACCAGAAGCAAGCATATTTCTTATCACTATGACAAATCTCAATCAAATAAAATTAAATATAAATAAGAGCTTAACAAACCACATCAATGGGCTTGAACACCAAGTTTGGAAATACCTTGAAACAATACTTTTGCGAAATAGCTTGATATTAAGAATGGGGATGAAGATAATTTATCAAATTATAAAGCAGACAAAAATAAATCTTTAATCATGATATGACAACTTTTTGAGGTACATGACATTTATGGAGACATTTAACAATACTATGTGTAATGTATTATCTCATGGTTTGGTATGAGCATGCTCAGTTCGCACTGGCCTAATAAAGCAAGCACATGGACCAGCAACTCAACGTGTCTTTTTTTAAATTTGTTCATGGGATGTGGGCATTGCTAGCAAGGCCACATATATTACATTTTGGCGATGAGGATGGGATCCCAAAGCCATTTTTATGGATCATGGAAGGACACAGTGTTCAACCTTCGAGTGGACAAGTTTAAGGTGAATTTGTGACTCCTAAACTGAATTTTTGCGATGTTTTACCATTAATGCTCATGCAGAATCATCTGTGCTTCACCTTCGCGTGTATGTATACACAGCAACAGTGGCGTTGATTCTCACAGGTACACAGGTAGTGTGCTGAGTCACTGTTCAACGAGATCAGGACAATCATGACCACACCTACAGGATTCATCGGAAGCCTCGGCATGTATGACTGAGCTCGTGAACCATTCAGTTCTTACATTGAGTGGATGGAGATTTTTTAGGGCCAATAACATTATTGAGACCGAAGGTGCAGATGAGAATGTTCAAGCTCAAAATAAAGCAATTTTTTTTAACAGAGATTGGGCCAGATGTCTATGGAACGTTGACAAACCTATTCATGCCAGGGGAAGCGAAGGATGTGTCGTTTGAAGACATTGTCGAGAAACTCGAGGACCATTTTGACCCAAAGCCATTAGAAATAGCAGAGAGCTATAAGTTTGGTACCAGAAACCAAAAACAAAGTGAAACCATCAGTACCACCAGTACATTGTAGCTCTTAAGAACCTGTCTTTGCATTGTAACTTCGGCACATTTTTGGATTGTGCGTTTGTGTGTGGAATGATGGATGAGCGCACACAGTCCAAGTTATTGAACACTCCGAACCTAACGTTTGCATAGCATGCAAAATTGCCCTATCATTGGAAATGGCATGTAAGAATGCTAGGGAGCTCCGTTCAACTCAAGTGACTAGTGCAGCTGAGGTCTACAGTCACAAAGCCACTGCCAAACTTAAAGCTGTGAGACCAAGTCAAAAGCATGTCGGTGAGAGTAGTTCAGTGAACTGTTACCGCTGCAATGGAAATCACTCACCACAGTCCTGCCAATGCAGAAATGCTAAGTGTTTTAACTGCCAGAAGCAAGGCCATATTTCAACAGCTTGCAGAGCTAGATCGAAAGCAGGAAGTAAGAACCATTCTAGTGGCAATGTAATGCAACAACAACAAAAGGGAGGAGTTCACAATATTGAAGAGAACACACCTGATGTTGAAGAACTACAGTATCTATGCCACTAGCGGCAAAGCTAGCAGTTGTGAAAAAGACTTCCTACAAAACTTTTGATCAACGAGCAATATATTGATATGTGTATCGACACAGCAGCAGACTGATCTATCATGAGTAAGGACATAAAAAAGAGAAGTTTAATCAAGTACCACTTATAAAGAGTGCCGTAGAGTTAAAAACCTACTCTGGAGAAATCCTAGAGACATGTGGACAAATGAAAATGTACAGTTCAACACAATGGCCAGTCAGTAAAGCTGCCTATTATTGTAGCGAGCTACAACAACAGGCCAACCCTCATGGGCAAAGACTGAAAAAATATCTTCAGTGTAGATGCTTCGAAGAAGCGACTTGACACAATGCTGAACAAGTACGAAAGCATGTTCAGAGACAGTTATGAGGGCATCACTGGGTATGACGCGCGTGTCCGCATCAAGACCAATGCAAGGCCTGTCTATTGTGAGGCAAGGCCGGTCCCCTATGTGTTGAAAAGTCAGGTGGAGGAAGAGCTAGCGAAGCTCAGAATGAACAGAGTGTTAGTAAGAACTGATAAAAGTGAATGGGCTACCCCAATTGTGGTAGTGCCCAAAGCAGAGAAAACTGTACGCTTGTGCGGTAACTACAAAGTTACTATCAACCAAGCAGCTGATGATGAGCAGTATCCGTTACCTACATCGCAAGATTTGTATGCAGCACTCTCTGGGTCAAAGGTTTCTTCAAACTTCACCTGTTGCACACTTATGTTTAGCTGAATGTTGACAGAGAGTCAACAGTATCTCACCATCAACACACACAAGGGACTGTACTCCTATACCAAGCTGCCGTATGGTGTAAAATCCTCCCCCAAAATCTTCCAGGCTACGATGGATAAGATATTGCAAGATGTTCCAAATCGCTTATGCAATCAAGTCGATGTGCTGATTGCAACAAGCAACGAGGAAGAAAATCTAGAAGTGTTAGATATAGTGCTTCAAAGGTTGAATGCCCACAACGTCAAATTGAAAAGGAGCAAATGTGCTTTTGTGCAGCCCGAGGTTGTGTAGCTTGGTCTGAAAGTTGATGCAAATGGCTTGCAACCAGTTAAGGAAAAGTTTGATGCTGTCATCAATGCTCCAAAGCAACAGAATGTGTGTGAGTTAAGATCTTTCCTTGGAATGGTCCAGTACTACGCATGTTTCATACCTGAGTTAGCGACCAGGTTAGCTCCATTGCACGAGCTCCTCAAGAAGGATCTCCAGTGAAAGTGGACGAAAGCACAACAGGAAGCTTACGACGCTTGTAAGAGAAGTCTCTCTAACGATGCTCTACTTGTGCACTACGACACAGAGTGAGCTTAAGTTAGCGTGTGATGCTTCCTGCTATGGTGTGGGAACTGTCATAAGCCACATAATGGATGACGGCCAAGAGAAACTTATCACGTTTGCATCGCGAACCCTCACAAAGAGCGAAAGAAACTACGCGCTGATTGAAAAGGATTCACTGGCCATAGTGTTTGGAATCCAGAAATTCCAACAGTTCCTGGTCGGCAGAGAGTTTACCCTGATAACCGATCACAAACTGCTCCTAGCAATATTGGGGCCCAAATCTGCCATCCCTGTAATGGCCGCATCAAGAATGCAACATTGGGCAGTGTCGTTGTCACAATATGACTACACGATTGAATATCGCACTTCAAAGCAAAACGCAATCATAGATGCCTTATCCAGGTTGCCACATGAAGACTCGTGTATTGGGAGTGAAGCTACTATTTTCACGCTAGGTGCAGTTGACAAAGACTTTCCTGTGAATGCAACTGAGATTGCAGATGAGATTTAAAAGAACTCAGTACTGAAAAGAGTGTATGAAAACACCTTGAATGGATGGACTGATCAGTGTGTGGACACAGAATTGAAACCATTCCATAACCGTCATACTGAATTGTCTTGTGAGCAAGGTTGTATCAAGTGGGGAAACAGAGTGGTGGTACCTATTTCTTTGAGAGATAGAATTCTGGCCAAACTTCATACTGAACATTCAGGGATCGTCAGTATGAAATCAATTGCAAGAAGCTTTGTTTACTGGCCTGGGTTAGACAGTAACCTTGAATCACTTGTCAGCAAATGCAGCGTTTGCCAAAATTGCAGAACAAATCCCCCAAAACTCCACAATAACCTTGGTCATGGCCAAGTAGATTTTTTCAGAGAGTACATGTAGACTTCTGTGAGAAAGCAAGTGATTATTTCCTGGTACTTGTAGATAGTCACTCAAAGTGCATTGAAGTGAAACATATAGGTTCTAACAAGTCTGAGAAAGAAATAGGATCATCTTTGAGTTCGGAACCAAATCAAAACAGCCCAAAAATTGGTTCAACATCAAACCCTTCAATAAGGAGATCAGGAAGGCTCCGCAAACCTGTTATTAAACTGGATTTGTAGTTCATTTAAAAGAAAAAAAGCCAGGAGTTTTTGTAATGTGGTACATGTAATGCTGGGAAAGGTGGGACCGTAGTTTTGATGTATTTGAGAGGGGAATACATACATTTTTTTTAGGTAGAAATCAGGGTAATGTAGTATTATCACATGCTTTGGTATGAGCATGCTCAGTTCGCTCTGGCCTAGTAAAGCAAGCACATGGACCAGCAACTCAACGGGCTGGATTTTCATTGAGGAGGGGGATAGGAGGCGGGACTACAACTTTCGGGGTTGTAGTCCCGCCTCCATTGAGTTGTAGCCAACCCACGCGAATTTGACTTGATTGACCTTGTTGAGCCCGCCCAGCGGGCTCAGCAGGCCAATTAAGGGCCACCCGGCAACAGGTGACATCACAGATTGATATTTCATCTGTCAAGACCTTTTGACAGATGAAATATCAGCGTTCGACAGCTGTTTGAAGCTGTCCAACACTGACAATCTGTACTCCAAGTTAATTCCTTCCTCTCAGGATGATTTAGAGATCTCTCCGGAACAGAAAGCTGATTGCTGCAATTTTTGACAGCTCGTGGCCATTCTGCTTTCTGTGCCGGCGAGATGAGGGACTCCCGAGACCTGAAGGAAGGAAGGTTGTAAAGGTAAGTCAAACTTCTTTAAACACTTTAAACACACAAAACACACTTACCTCTGCACTCATGCACCCATCACTCACCTGAACACCGGACATCTCGACCCCTCCAAGCCCTTCATCCCGATGGCCCGCCTCGCTAACTTGCCGTGGTTTGGAGCCATCGGGAATCTCACACTTCAAGAATGAAAATAGGGATTAGGCTAAAAACTGCCTGTTAACAGGCAGTTAATTGGCACTAATCCCCTTCCCGCCTCGGGGAGGCGGGTCCCAGTGCGGGTCGGGTACCCACCTCCTTTGAAATTGGCATGGAGGCGGGTTGGGGGCAGGATGGCTTCGTGCCCCCTGATTTCAGGATTTTAACTCCCCACACGCCTCCCATCCCGCCTCCACGGCCCAATGAATATTCTGCCCATCGTGTCTCTGTCCTTCATTTGTTCTACCCACATATATTACACTATGTGAATAGTTTAATGGAGTGCGAACTGGAACATATATTAACAGGATAAAACCTATAGGAAATCCAGTGAGATAAACAATTGTTTAATATTATATTTATTTTATAACATTAGTTTTAAGTGGAGTCTGTCCAGTCTGCGAACCCTAATTATTGAGCTTTTTAAAAAAATGCATGAAGTTTCCATTAATGGCTTAGTGAGTTTATCCAGTGAGGACCTGAAGCATACAGACCAGACAGGTCAAACTCCTATCACTTGCGTGTGCAAAATTAGCTCATCTCAATCAAGGCTGCACTGGAAACGTTACAATTAGCCTCAGAACCCCTGTTTTAAGGAAGGCTCCTGCTCCTGAACTAAACTGCAATCCCTGCGTGTGTGTGTAGATAGGACTGCTGTAATGCCTCCACTGGTCAACTAGTCAACTAACATTGATCATCAATGCTCACACATAATGGCCATTTGGGCACTTGGCATGTGCTCAATGCCCCTGGAACTGAAATCCAGCAAGGAGTCAATGCCTTCAGGAGAGGTGGGTAAAGGAGAAAGCTGATGAGAGAAAAATGGCATTAATTCTCTTTTTATAAAAAGCAGAATTAATATATTTATTAATTATCACTTTCTAGACATTTCAAATTTTTTAATAATATTCATTTAGATCTTCAATATATTTAAGGCATAAATTCTATGTATTACCTTTCAAATCCATAATATCTTTCAGATAAAACAATATGTTATTGCAAGAGATTTCTTACAGACTCTGATGTATTGTAAAAGATTTCTGACATAAATAATTCATGTTACTAGCAGAGCTTGTGGATTGCTCAATGTTACAGTGAAAGACAGTTTTGTTCAGTTTTGTTATTCAATGGTCTTTCATTTGTAGTTGCGGGGCACAGGACTAGCTCCCTATATCAATCAGTTTCCAGAACTACCTAAATTTGTTTTCAAAAACTGCCTAGTTTTACGATCTGTCATAGTCTATCACTAAAATTTACGTATAGATGCATTTTACAGGAAACTTTGTGCTATCCAGCACCCATGGGACCGAGCTACTGCCGTTTTTTTAAAAGCTCCGGATAGACCAGCGTCAATGTTATCAGATAGGAGCTTTTCATCGCAGTATCTGACCACAAACACTGTTGCTCAGCAACAGCTTGTAAACACTCGGCCGTGGCTTGGAAGCGTCTCTGAAGCTGTTGCTAAGATACAGAGACGCTTTCTAGAGCCTGCCGTGTCTGACCACAAACACTGTTGCTCAGCAGCAGCTTGTAAACACTCGGCCCAGTAGCTTGGAAGCGTCTCTGAAGCTGTTGCTAAGCGACAAAGACGCTTTCCAGAGCCTGCCTGTGAAAAGAATGCTAGGAGAAAAAAAAACCTAACCAAAACGGCTGCTGATTTCTGCCGTTAGATCAAGGTTGCCGGACATTCAACTTCCGGATAGCTCAAAGTTTCCTGTAATATCAACAATCCAGGAAGAAACTGAAGTGACTCTCTCTCACCCTGGCCATTCCCCCTGGTACGGCCCTCATCTTCGCTCCCTTAGGTCCAAGGCACGCAGACTTGAACGGATATGGCGGACAACTGGTTTAGCCATTCACCGCCAAATCTGGCTGAACCACATAAAGCATTATTGGGTCCTGCTCTCGTCTGCTGAAATTGCTCACTATTCCAGAATCATTCTGGAATGCAAAGATAAACCCCGGTTACTATTCTCTACTGCTAATTGTCTTCTTAAACCCCTCTCCCCTGTCTCCTCCACACTCATCTCCAATAACAAGTGTGAGGAGCTCATGGACTTCTTTGTCTCTAAAATAGGGACCATCCGTTCAGCTATCTCTGCCACTTCCCTTCCTTCCCCTAGCCCACTGGGCCAAACTTCCTCTAAGGTTCCCCCCTGCCCTAGCCCTGAACTTACATCTTTCTCCAGTTTCTCTCCGATCTCCCCTCATAATCTCTCTGTGCTCATCTTGTCTATGAGAGCCACCTCCTGCTCTCTTGAACCTATTCCCACCAAACTGCTGACCACCCAACTTCCTTTTCTGGCTCCCATGTTAGCTGATAATGTTAACGGTTCTCTCTCCTCAGGTACTGTCACCCTCTCCCTCAAATCTGTCGTCATCACCTCTCTCCTCAAAAAAACTAACCTTGATCCCTCCATCCTTGCAAACTACTGCCCCATCTCTAACCTCCCTTTCCTCTCCAAAGTCTTTGAACATGTTGACGCCTCCCAAATCCGTGCACATCTTTCCTGCAATTCCATGTTTGAATGTCTCCGAACAGGTTTCCACCCTTGCCACAGTACCAAAACGGCTCTCATCAAAGTCACAAATGACATCTTTTGTGACTGTAACAAAGGTAAACTATTCCTCCTCGTCCTTCTTGACTTGTCTGCAGCCTTTGACACAGTTGACCACGCCATCCTTCTCCAACGCCTCTCCACCGTCATCCAGCTGGGTGGGACCACAATTGCCTGGTTCCATTCTTATCTATCTAATCGTAACCAGAGAATCACCTGCAATGGCTTCTTTTCCCGCTCCCGCATCATTACCTCTGGTGTCCCTCAAAGATCTATTCTTGGCCCCCTCCTATTTCTCATCTACATGTTGCCCCTTGGTGACATCATCCGAAAACACAGCGTCAGTTTCCATATGTACGCTTACAACACCCAGCTGTACCTCACTACCTCTTCTCTTGACTCCTCCACGGTGACTAAATTGTCAGACTGCTTGTCCGACATACAGTTCTGGATGAGCAAAAACATTTTCTAATTAAATATTGGGAAGACCGAAGCCATTGTTTTCAGGCCCCACCACAAACTCCATTCCCTAGCCATTGACTCCATCCCTCTCCCTAACTTCTGTCTGAGGCTGAGCCACACTGTTCGCAACCTTGGTGTCATACTTGACCCTGAAATGAGCTTTTGACCACATATCCACAGCATAACAACGACCGCCTACTTCCACCTCCATAACATCGCCCTTCTCCGCCCTTGCCTCAGCTCATCCGCTGCTGAAACCCTCATCAATGCTTTTGTTACCTCTAGACTTGACTATTCCAATGCACTCCTGGCTGGCCTCCCACATTCCACCCTACGTAAACTTGAGGTCATCCAAAACTCGGCTACCCGTGCCCTAACTCGCATCAAATCCCATTCACCCATCACACCTGTGCTCGCTGACCTACATTGGCTCCTGGTAAAGCAGCGTCTTGATTTGAAAATTCTCATCCTTGTTTTCAAATCCCTCCATGGCCTCGCCGCTTCCTATCTCTGTAATCTCCTTCAGCCCCACAACCCCCCAGGATATCTACACTCCTCTAATTCTGCCCTCTTGAGCATCCCTGATTATAATCGCTCAACCTTTGGTGGTCGTGCCTTCTGTTGCCTAGGCCATAAACTCTGGAATTCCCTGCCTTAACCTCTCCACCTTTTTACCTCTCTTTCCTCCTTTAAGATGCTCCTTAAAACCTACCTCTTTGACCAAGCGTTTGGTCACCTGCCCTAATTTATCCTTATGTGGATCGGTGTCAAATTATTTGTCGTAAAATACTCCTGTGCAGCGCCTTGGGACGTTTTACTACATTAAAGACGCTATATAAATACAAGTTGTTGTTATTGTGATGAGCTTATCACTGTTACTGATAATTAGTGATAAGACCAGGTCTATGCCGATAAAAGTATTCATTAATATTAAGAATATAAAAATATCTGCATTTTGTTACTAGCTGATGAAAATTTAAACCATCTATTAGGCAAGTTATCTATTTTTTTATCTATAGATATAAACGGATACTTCTGTCTATCTGTCTGTCTGTCCTTCTGTCTGTCCTCGGGTGTGTGTCTGTCCGGCTATGCGCTCGAAAGTTACAGAGCGTACCTACGCGTGCGTTACGTCGAAAGAAAGCTTACCTTTCCAAAACGGTCTTAAGCGTGTTTACGTTTCGGCCGGGCTAAAATCGCGCCCGCGGTATCCAAAAAACCTTCAACATTCCGCTCATTAGCATCTCATTATCCGCTCATTAGCGACAGAGTGACCTCGAGGTCGACCAATCGTACGCCGGGTTGCTGGCGCGTGCGGCCGGGCCCTCCTACGGTCGAGTGACGGGACGATTGACCAATCTTACGCTTTGGTGACCTGACGGTCGACCAATCGGTGCGTGTGTGGGCGGGCCTTATCGTTCTGAACCGAGGTGAGTAGCCGCCATCTTGCTTCCATTCTTTTTCCTGTTTTCTGCATCTTTCTTTTCAAATATACATTTCCAGCAAAATAAAATTGCTTTTATTAAATTGTTTTAAAAAAAACTTCATTCATTTGTAAATATTTTCTCTAACCTGAAGATTCTTTTTCCTACCTTTCCCCGTTTTTGTTAGGCCTCAAAACCTGGGTCTTTCTTGCCCAGCCAGGCCCGAGCTAGGTAATTGTCCCACGGCTTCTGCTAAGCTCCTCACCGCGGCCCCCCCCCCCGGTGTCACGTTACCCGGGGCAACGGCGTCAGCCACGAGGGTCAGGGTGCGCGCGCAGCAGGAGCAGCTGAGACGCAGCGTCTCTCTCTGTTCCCCGCTCGGCTCGGGCAGGGGGGGTGCGGGGCTCTCGGGAGTGCGGATCTCGGCCGGGGCTTGGTGAGCGGGAAGGGTTACCCCGGCAACCGGGCCCGCCGGCCGGGGCAACGGCGTCAGCCACGAGGGTCAGGGTGCACGCGCAACAGGAGCAGCTGAGACGCGGCGTCTCTCTCTGTTCCCCGCTCGGCTCGGGCGGGGGGGCGGGGCTCTCGGGAGTGCGGATCTCGGCCGGGGCTTGGTGAGCGGGAAGGGTTACCCCGGCAACCGGGCCCGCCGGCCGTCTCACAGCCGCAATCGGCGGTCTTGAAGCCAGCTCGGGAGGGCGGGGCTCCGGAGGGCGGGGGGCCGGTGCTCGGAAGTTCGGGCCTCCGGAGTTCGGTGCTTGGTGGGGGGTGGGGGGGGTTTGGGTTGGGGTGGGGGGGGTGGGGGTTGGTGGGGTGGGGGGGGGTTTGGGGGGGTGGGTGGGGGGGTGGTGGGGGGGGGGGATGGGTTGGGGTGTTGGGGTTGGGGGGGCCAACCTCGGGAGTTCGGGGGGGCGGGGATCAGGGGGCTCGGGAGTTCAGGGTGGGTGGGGGGGGCGAGCCTCAGGGATCAGGGGGCTCGGGGACTCGGCCCCTCTCCCCCTTCCCCTCCCTCCCCCCTCCCTCTCTCCCTCCCCCTCCCTCCCCTCGCCCTTCCCCTCCCCTCCCCCTCCCCTCCCCCCTTCCCCCCCCTCCCCCCTCCCCTCCTCCCCCCTCCCCCTCCCCTTCCCCTCCCTCCCCTTCCCCCCTCCTCCCCTCCCCTTCCCCCCCTCCCCCTCCCCTTCCCCCCCTCCCCTCCACTCCCCCCTCCCCTTCCCCCTCCCCCTCCCTTACCCCCTCCCCCCCTCCGCCCCCCCTCCCCCTCCCCCTCCCTCTCCCCCTTCCCCCCTCCCCTTCCCCCTCTCTTTTCCCCCCTTCCCCCAGTCGCTCTCTCTCTTCCCCCCAGTCGCTCTCTCTCTTCCCCCCAGTCGCTCTCTCTCTTCTCCCCAGTCGCTCTCTCTCTTCTCCCCAGTCGCTCTCTCTCTTCTCCCCAGTCGCTCTCTCTCTTTCCCCCAGTCGCTCTCTCTCTCTCTTCCAACAACAACATGCACTCGAAAAAGCCTCGGCACCGCCGGGCACTCCAGCTAGTTTATATATAAAACGGTACGTTGCATTTTTGTCTGTCCGGCTATACAATCAAAAGTTATACAGCGTACCTACACGTATGTTATATCAAAAGAAAGCTTATCATTAGGGGACTCTCGTAGGCATATTTACTTTTTTGTCAGACAAAATTTGTTTGGACATTACAAAAAACGTTCAAAAATACTCAAAAATCCACTCATTAGCGGTTGACCAATCATATATCTCATTAGCGTTGACTGACGTGCTGCTTCACCAATCCTACAGTTCACTCCTCATCATTGACCAATCGGTGCGTCATGGGCAGGACCTAATTCTCCACTCTCCCTAAACATCGCCGCCATTTTTTTCATCCCCACAGGGACACCACCAGCCAAACAGACCCCCACATTGCCACTCCGGGAGCTGCAGGTGAGTTTCCACACAATGGCCGGGTCATCAGCAGCGGCCGACCGTCAACCGCGCCACCCGCAGGCCCACTCCTACAGCCCAGCCGGGCCTCAAGCGCTAGGCCCCAGACACTCAACCGGTGCGCCAACTGCAGCTGCTGGCCATCAACCGCGCCACCCATGGGGGAGCTCAGCTCGGCTCCATCTCGCCCCTACAGCCCGGCCGGGCCTCAAGCGCTAGGCCCCAGGCACTCAACCGCCGCGCCAACTGCAGCTGCCGGCCGTCAACCGCGCGATCCCCTACAGAGCTCAACGACAGGGGACAGACACCGGCATGGACACCGCACCGCCCAAAATTGCCCTGGCAACGCCGGGCACCCCCTGCTAGTTTTAATATATAGCAGTCAAGCATGTGCTGTATTTTTATGTTTAACATTTCAAGTGAATAGGTTCCAGGTACTGGTGGAGCAGAATTCTACACTTTCAAATGTCAAGAAAACTGCCTTTTAAAACTAGTTTTTAACCAATATAAATCTTTTAAAAATATTTGCTTCCACCTTCAAAATAGAAATAAGAGAGTCAGAAGGAAGTAGAAAACAGGTAAGCAAGAAGTTACAATTTTTAGAGCAAAACAGTTCTAGAAAAGGTGGGGTAAATTAGCTGAAGTAGAAAATAGAGAATAGGAAAGAAGAGAAAATGGGTAAAAAAAAACAACAGGCCTGTAGAATTAATATGATTTTTGGTCAAAATTTATTTTAAGTGTTTTTATGGTTAACATTGTATTTTGCGTAGCTTTGTTAGTATAATATTGGCCCGGATTTTGCTGTAGAAATAACAGTGAGGCTATTAGCACTGTAGAAATAAGGGTGAGGTGATCTCACATGCACAGTTAAACGCGGAAATCAGGAAGTTGCTCTGTTCCTCCACAAGCTTTGGGTAACAGTATCTCGCTGAGAGACTCCACATTGAAACACATGGAATGGTGTGAGGCTGCGGTACTTAAGTGATAGATACACACTAAACTCGCCAGAAAAAGTTAGGGCTTGTCCTTTCCAGTGTAAGTAAATTTTAACGGTGTGAAAAGTCTTACTTACTGTCCAACAACCTCTCTGTCACTAAAAATTAACTTTTACAAGTGTGGAGTCTCATTCCTGCAGATTTTAATTATTATTCGAGATTTAAAAAAAATTTCAAAATGTAATTTTTTTTTACTTTGTCTTTCTTTCTCTTTTACCTCTCTCTCTCGTTATCCTATCTTTCTTTCCTTCTCTTTATTTCACTTTCTGTACCTGATTTGACACTGAATTAAATATTCTAACTTATACTTCCTGGTTCAGGCTGCGCTGCTCATTAACGAATCTTCAATCTGGTTGGTTAAGGAGACACACAGTTACTTACCCTGTTCGCACAGGCCTCAGATCCCCTGTAGAGGACGCCATGCCAAAATGGCTTTCTAATCACAGCAAGTTCCAGTGCAAAACCACATAGAAAGTCTGTGGGCAAGTACAAGTGCAATGAACATTCGCCGCTGACTGCAAAATCCCGGCCATTATTTTCAGTGTCTCATAACGTGAACTGAACATTTACAAAACCGGTTAGCCCAAGGAGACAGGATTTTCCATGGACCTGCTGGCAGTGTAAGGGAATATTCACACTGCAGCTACCATCTCAGCCCAGTAACAATAGATCAGGTTCCAGCAAGCAAAACATGTTTAAATTTCTCATTTCCTGCCTGGCTGGAACTCTAACCATGTTTCTGAGCAGAGAGTTCAGCACATGCCCTGATGTATGCTTGCACAGAGCTCTTTCCCAGCTGTTAGAAATCTAAATGTTTAGTTTATGGGGATGGAAGACTCCCTGCTCTCTAACATTTAAATTGAGGTTGTGTAGGTTTAAAAAGTGGCAAAGAGGTCCAACCTCCTGAGCACTTTGTAAACCAGATGGTGTCAAATCACAGCAACGTGAGGCTGCCCCTTCCAGGGTGTAGTGTCCGAGGATCAATAATACTCAGACTGCAGGTGAACAATAAAACAGGTATTTACTGAACAGGGAGTAATTCAAGGCTGAAATACAGAAGCCTGCTATGGCTTTATATACAGGGGTGGTCACTGCCAGTACTGCAGTATAGAATCAGTTCTTCTCTTAAAGGCACATACACAACAATTCCTCCCCTTTTAGATAAACAGTACATAACATTCATTTAACAACTAAATAATAACTAATTACAATTACAATTTTCTCTGTACTATATACATCAACTGAAATAATCATTTATAAGTTCAGTCTTTGAGGAGGCTTCCTGATCCTGACTGGATAGCGCCTTTCTCGAGTATCCTGTTCTTGTGGCAGAGTTGATTCTGGCTCATTGTCATTGGTTGGTTCGTCAGCTTCCAATACCACTGCTTCTGAGGTAGACGCAATCTGTACTTCGGGTTGATTACCAGGTGCACCTGCTTGTGGTATGGGTTTGGTTTGTTCCTGTGACTCTAGAATCTGGTCAGCATGGCATCTCACGATGCTCTCTACAACGTCCACTGTGTACATTAGTGGTCCCTGCTGTGTGCATATCGTTCCTGGCTGCCATTTTTCTGTTCGGTAGTCGCGGGCCAAGACTCGTTGCCCTATCTTGAAGCTCCTGGTTGGCTTCTCATTTATGTGCTGGAATTGCTTATCCTCAACATCTCGTCTTATGTTTGGTTTGAGCAAATCCAGGCGACATCTTAGCCTTCGGTTGAAGAACATTATGGCTGGAGCTTGGTTGGTGACTGCATGTGTCGCATTCCGGTAAGCAAACAAGAAATTATCCACCTTGTGTTGTAGTGGTATGTCATCATTATGCATTGCCTTTATTGCCTTTTTAAAGGTCTGAACAAACCTCTCAGCCAATCCATTTGTGGCTGGATGATATGGGGCAGATGTGTAATGCTTCACCCCATTATTCCTCAGAAACCTCCGGAAATCCTCTGACACAAACTGTGGGCCATTGTCGGAGCAAATCTGTTCTGGCAAGCCATTCCTGGTGAAGATGGTCCGTAGGACTGCAATAGTTTTCTCCGTGGTGGTGGAGGACATTTTGATGACCTCTGGCCATTTCGAATGGGCGTCCACAGCGATTAGGAACATTGAGTCCATAAATGGGCCAGCAAAATCAATGTGTACCCGTTGCCATGGAGATGAGGGCCACTCCCATGGATGTAGCGGGGCCTATGGTGGAGCGTTTTGGACCTTCTGGCATCCTGTGCATCTCTTGTTCATATCCTCGATTTCTTTATCGATTCCCGGCCACCACACAAACGCCCTGGCTAGGCTCTTCATTTTTACCCCTCCCAGATGACCCTCATGAAGCTCATTGAGCACTCTATCTCTCAACTTGGGTAGAATTACCACTCGGGATCCAGACATCAAGATGCCCCGGCGCACTGGCAGCTGTTCTCTCCTTGGCGAGAATGCTGGCAACAGTGAATCGCCATGTGCTGGCCATCCCTTCAACGTCAAATCATAGGCCCGAGAGAGTGTCGGGTCATTTCGGGTTTCCTTCTCTATACTTGAGTTTGTAACAGGTAGACATTCGACTATGGTCGCATGGAATATCTCAACAGGGTCCACTGCAGGTGCTTCCTCTACCGCAGGCAACGGTAGGCGCGACAGCCCATCATCGTTTCCATGCTGTTTCGTACCCTTGTACTCTATGTCGTACTGATGTGCCCCTAGAAAAAGTGACCATCTTTGCAGCCGTTACGCCGTCATCACCGGAACGCCCTTCTTTGGGTTAAAAATGGAGACCAGGGGCTGATGAACAGTCAGTAGGGTGATTTTCTGCCCGTGCAGATAGTGATTGAAGTTCTTCACCCCCCACACCAGGCTGCGGGCCTCCCTGTCAATCTGGGCATAGTTACGCTCGGCTGAGGTTAACGAGCGCGACGCAAAGGCTATTGGCCTCTCTGAACCATCAGGGAATTTGTGTGACAGCACCGCTCCGATGCCGTAGGGAGACGCATCACATGCTAACCGAATCGGTAGTGTTGGATTGTAGTGGGCCAATACTTCTTTTGAAGTGATTAGGCATTTATATTTCTGAAAGGCACGCTTACACTCATCACTCCATTTCCATGTCACTCCAGTTTGCAGCAGGGCATTCAGTGGGTGCAGAATTGTAGACAAATTCGGCAAGAACTTATGGTAGTAGTTCACCAACCCGAGGAACGACCTCAGTTGCGACACATTTTCCGGTGCTGGAGCCTTGACTACAGCCTCAATCTTGTCCGGCGACTTATGCAACCCTTCCTCATCAATCATGTGGCCATAATACGAGATTTGTCTCCTGAAGAACTCGCATTTGGGGCGGTTGGCTCGTAGCCCATATTCCTGTAATCTCATGAGCACCTGCTCCAGGTTGGCAAGGTGTTCACTGTCATTTTCGCCCGTAACCAGGATGTCGTCCAAATAACACTGGGTCCCCGGGATCCCTTGCAGGACTTGTTCCATCGCCCTCTGCCAAATAGCCGGGGCTGATGCTACCCAGAATACCAGTCGATTGCACTGGTAAAGGCCTTTGTGAGTGTTTATAGTGAGGTATTTCCTAGACGCTTCTTCCACCTCCATTTGTAGATACACTTGGGCCAGATCAATCTTTGTAAAGCATTTCCCCCCAGATAGTGAGGCGAAAATATCTTCTATCCGTGGAAGTGGATATTGTACTGTGTGCAGGACTGGGTTCACAGTTACCTTGAAGTTCCCACAGATGCGAACCTTCTTCGATTCCCCAGGCGTGCTGCTCAATGATTTCTTCATTACAGGAACGATGGGTGTGGCCCACTCACTCCAGTCCACCTTGGACAGCACACACGAACGCTCCAGACTCTCTAGCTCTTCTTCAGTGGCTGGGTGGATCGTGTAAGTTACCGGTCTGGCCTTAAAAAATGTTGGGTTTGCGTTATCTTCGATTTTTATCGTTGCCGTTACTCCTTTTAGAGTCCCAAGTCCTTGTTGGAACACCTCTTTCGCGTCAGTTAGAATTTTTGACAGTTGTCCAGGTGTGACGTCATCATCCTTTTTATCAGTCACAGTTAGCGCCTGAATGGAATGCCAATCCAATTGTATTTTTCGGATCCATTCACATCCCAATAATGGTGGTCCTCCATCTGGTAGTATATATAGATACAGTTTCTGTGTTTCCTTGCCGTTGTATTCAACTGGCACCCTTATTTTTCCTCTGGGGTAGACTTTTTGCCCCGTGTATGTCTTCAATACAATTGACGTGTCCTTCAAGGGTATGTGTGAGAATAGCCGCTCATAGTCTCATCGATTCATGACAGTTAGGGCTGATCCTGTGTCCAATTCCATCTTTACTGGGGACCCTGCTATCATGAGGGTGACCCAAATTGTTCGGTGATCCTCCTTTGCGATCACGTTGTGTAACTTTAGACAACTTAGTCTCCTGCTCTCGGAGTCCTTATCACTCTCCTGATCTTCCAAACTACTGTCTGTCAATTTCTTTACTTTCCTGTACTTTTCCTTAGTAGTTCTTGTAGTGTTGGTTTTCTTTCCCGACCTGCAGACTCTTGCTATGTGTCCCATTTTCCCACATTGCCTGCATACTTTGTCCTTAACCCAGCAGTCCTTCTGATCATGGGTTGTTCTGCCGCAGCGATAGCACTTTTCTGCTCCATACGCCATTTCGTTAGCGCTGTATTCCTGTGGTTTCTGTTGTATTTCCGCAGCTCCCCGTGCTGCTGCTTCGTAGGATACTGCCACGCTGAAAGCCTGTTCTAGCATCAGGTCCTTTTCCGAAAGTAGTCGTTTCTGGGTTCCTTCACTCTGGAGCCCGCAGACAAACTTATCCCGCAAGGTGTCTGTCAGTCCTGCTCCGAACTGGCAGTGCTTCGATAACTTGCGTAGTTCCGTAAGATAGTCAGCATTGCTCTCATCTTTGTGCTGGTTTCTTTTATGGAACTTGAATCTTTCTGCTATCAGCAGCGGTGTAGGGTTTAGGTGTTCCTGTAAAATATTAACAATCTCCTCAAAACTTTTCTCCATTGGTTTAGCTGGGGTAATTAAATTCCGCAATAGGCCGTACGTTCTCGCGCCCATCAAATTTAATAATACCGACGCCTTCTTTCCATCGGCCACCTCATTTGCCTCGCAGTACACTTCAATTCTTTCCACATACGTGGTCCAGTCTTCTACCTCGTTGTCGAAAGCAGTGATACTGCCACTTTTTGGCATCTTGGGTGATTTAAAATGGTGCCTCCCGCGCTTTTTCTTCTTCACCAATGAATTAAAATGGCGCCTCCCGCGCTTTTCCTTCTTCCCCAATGGAATAAAATGGCGCCTCCCGCGCTTTTCCTTCTTCCCCTTGCTGCCACGCTGCTCCTAGTGCTCTACAGGGTAATGGCGGTGACCCGTGGCTTCGGCGCGTCTCACTTTTCCTTCTCCGCGTTCTATCCTCTCCACGCTGCCCTGTTCTTGAGCACCGGCCGCGCCCTGTGCGCTCCACCCTCTCTCTCGCTCTCTTCCTCCCGACAACGCTGCACGGCCCCTTTGCAGAGCCGCTCGATCGAGCCCGAGCCCGCCGCAGTCCGGAAGGGTCAGCGCACTACCTGCTACCAGCACGACTTGCTGGAACACCTTGACTGGGGAGCCAGGCCCAGCTCTCCACAGCCTCCCCTGCAACTCTCCAATGGATCCCTGGGCGGTTGCCCGCGGTCGACGCCCGCCGTTCTGACTTCGACCTCCAAGAAGCTTCTCTTCAGGGAAAAGATCCTCGTGAGGTGATGCAGTACTGCAGCTGAGTTCAAACCTGCCCATCGCCAGTGTAGTGTCCGAGGAGCAATAATATTCAGACTGCAGGAGAACAATAAAACAGGTATTTACCGAACAGGGAGTAATTCAAGACTGAAATACAGAAGCTGCTGTGGCTTTATATACAGGGGTGGTCACTGCCGGTACTGCAGTATACATAGATACATAGATACATAGAAGATAGGAGCAGGAGTAGGCCATTCGGCCCTTCGTGCCTGCTCCGCCATTCGATGAGATCATGGCTGATCCTTTAATTCAGTATCCCGTCCCCGCCTTCTCTCCGTAACCCTTAACCCCTTTTGCCCGTAGAAATATATCTAATTCCCTCTTAAATATATTTAATGAGCTGGCGTACACTGCCCTCTGTGGCAATGAGTTCCACAGGTTCACCACTCTCTGAGTGAAGAAATTCCCCCTCATCTCTGTCCTAAATGGTTTAGCCCTTATCCTTAAATTATGTCCTCTAGTTCTGTTCTCACCCGCCAAGGGAAACATTCCTTCTGCATCCAGTCTGTCTAGACCTGTCAGAATTTTATACACTTCTATGAGGTCCCCTCTCAATCTTCTAAACTCCAGTGTGTACATCCCTAAACTACATAGTCTCTCCTCATAGGTCATTCCCGCCATTCCTGGTATCAGCCTGAATCAGTTCTTCTCTTAAAGGCACATACACAACACAGGGAGCCTAAATCTATTTCGCTCTGGAGTCTGTTCATGCGTTGACTCTAGATCTACATTGCCAGTTTAGCATTGGTGTGGAGTGGAAATTGTTTTGCATTGCTGCTAATCTTACAGTATTAACCCACCCCAAAGGTTAATTCCTAAAAATGAAGCTTTCAAAAAGGTGGGCAAAATGTGGAAAGAAGGGAAAGGTGCTGTACCTATAAACATCAGTTGGTTATAATTGCCTCGATTAAAATAAAAAGTATTTGGTTATATGAAGTCAAATGGTGACTGAATTTGTATTCCATTTCCTTGTTTGCTATTTTAATGATGGCATTAACCCATCAGCTAATGCCTTTGTTGCTAATATTGCACAGCATGAATACCTGATAATATTGAGAAGGCTGGCCCTCTCATGAGTTGTAAATGCACGGTGGATTATCTCTCTCAATTCTGAGATAAATTCCAGAATAGACAGTTTGACATCGTAGACGGGAAAGAATAGAAAGAATAAATATGTGCATCTTAGGATCATTAAATTTTTAATGCATGAAACAGGAGTAAATGAAAGGCTATAGCAATATGCACTGAATGAACAGAAGTATCTTTACTAGTCCAGGCTGCAGCCTCAACCCAATTTTAATGCTGGCCAATTTGATTGTCCAAAATTTCTAACATTAAAAACATGTGGCCTGCTAATTTTGTTGGTCCTTTGTTGATTTTGATTATGAGATTATGCCAATTGGTTTCTGTTACTTTCTTCTTTGAGTGGCATCCTCTTGCTCATCATCATTCAAGCGCTGTTGCTACTGCCAATCTGATTGCCATTCTCGCCCAATTGCATACATCGTCCAGTCACATTTTCCTTGGCTTCCCTTTTGGTCCTTGTTCCTTCATCTTGTGGCTCTGAGCATGTTAGGCATCTATTTATTACTTTGACATGGAATTTTAAGAATCTTTCTGTATCCCCACTTTCTCAAAGGCTTTCTGTGTCTCTCATTTTCAACATCCATACAGAGCTATTGATCATATCTTAGTTTCCAGCAGTCTCTTTGTTCTGCAAGATATGCTTCTATCCTTCAAAATCTCGTTCAGCCTTTCAGTTGCTATTCTCACTGGGGTAAGTTATCAACATTTTCTATTTGGGATCCTGTGTCATAGAGCACAACAAGTATTTAGAAGTGATAAGCGCTCATCTGACCCTAGTGAGAAAGCTGGTCGAAAGACTGAACAAGACTTTTTTTATTAATCTATAAAACAGATGCAATGTGTGGTTGAATTTTTATGCTTTTTCTAAGATCAATCTCGGGTTGAAAACATGGCCATGATTTTCATCTCCTGTTGTGAAGCTGACTTGTTCACTAGAAATATCTTGAATACAATTTTCTTTCTGCTAACTTCTTGCTGACATGTGAGGTAAATGCTTTGTTTCTGTAATTCATGTATGCTACCCTAGTGCCCTTCTTGAGTATTGGTACAAATTTGGGGATAATTTTTACCAAACCTGACTTCAAAAGAAAGTAAAATTGGGCAGGTTATAAGAGGTGGCTGATCTGATCATGTCAGTTTCCCACCGGGCAGGTTAGGATAAAATTACCCCTGCTAACTTTCCCCATTTCTCTATCAACTCTGACCATTTAGTTCTTTCCTCTTTCATCAGCTCACCTCGGATATCGCTGATATCTGAAGCTTTTGTGCTATCAGCCTCTTGATCACAGCTTCAACTTCTGCATCAGTGGGTATATGTTTCATTCGTAATTTGTTAATGCCTTCACGTTCCATCAAGATAGAGAATAAACTTCACTTTGTCTTTAGCCAGCTAGGTCCTACTCTGGAATTCCCTCACCAGATCCTTCTACCACCCTCTCTTCCTTTAAGACCCTACTTCTGACCAAGTTTTTGGTCACCCCTCATAATCTTTCCTTCTTTTTGCCTCCATGAACTTCCTTGGGATTTTTCTTACATAATCTTACATATGTTTTCTTACATATACAAAGGTGCTATATAAATGCATGGCATTGTAAGATTGTACCCAGTTCAGCCTTTATCATAGGATTACATAGGATATATGGCACAGAAACAGGCCATTCAGCCCAACCACTCCATACCGGCGTTTATGCTCCACTCAACAACATATATATAGCACCTTTAATGTAGTAAAACATCCCAAGGCGCTGCACAGGAGTATTTTAAGACAAAAAATTTGACACCGATCCACATAAGGATAAATTAGGGCAGATGACCAAAAGCTTGGTCAAAGAGGTAGGTTTTAAGGAGCGTCTTAAAAGAGGAAAGACAGGTAGAGAGGCAGACAGGTTTAGGCAGGGAATTCCAGAGCTTAGGGCCGAGGCAACAGAAGGCACGGACACCAAAGGTTGAGCGATTATAATCAGGGATGCTCAAGAGGGCAGAATTAGAGAAGCGCAGATATCTCGGGGGGTTGTGGGGCTGAAGGAGATTACAGAGATAGGAAGGGGTGAGGCCATGGAGGGATTTGAAAACAAGGTTGAAAATTTGGAAATCGAGGCGCTGCTTAACCAGGAGCCAATGTAGGTCAGCGAGCACAGGGGTGAAGGGCGAACGGGACTTGGTGTGAGTTAGGACACGAGCAGCCGAGTTTTGGATGACCTGAAGTTTACGTAGGGTGGAATGTGGGAGGCCAGCCAAGAATGCGTTGGAATAGTCAAGTCTAGATGTAACAAAGGCATGGATGAAGGTTTCAGCAGCGGATGAGCTGAGGCAAGGGCGGAGACGGGTGATGTTACGGAGGTGGAAGTAGGCGGTCTTAGTTATGTTCCGGATATGTGGTCGGAAGCTTATTTCAGGGTCAAATATGACACCAAGTTTGCGAACAGTGTGGTTCAGCCACAAACAGATGTTGGAGAGAGGGATGGAGTCAGTGGCTAGGGAACGGAGTTTGTGGCAGGGACCAAAAACAATGGCTTCGGTCTTCCCAATATTTAATTAGAGAAAATTTTTGCTCATCCAGAACTGTATGGCGGGCAAGCAGTCTGACAATTTAGGGAACGTGGAGGGTTTGAGAGAAGAGGTAGTGAGGTAGAGCTGGGTGTCATCAGCGTACATGTGGAAACTGATGCTGTGTTTTCAGATGATGTCGCCAAGGTGCAACATGTAGGTGAGAAATAGGAGGGGGCCAAGGATAGGTAGATAAGAATGGAACCAGGCAAATGCAGTCCCACTCAGCTGGACGACAGTGGAGAGGCGTTGGAGAAGGATGGTGTGGTCAACCGTGTCAAAGGCTGCAGACAAGTCAAGAAGGACGAGGAGGGGTAGTTTACCTTTGTCACAATCACAAAGATGTGATTTGTGAGGATGTCACTCAAGCCTCCTTCCGTCATTCCTCATCTAAATCTATCAATGTAACCCTCCATTCCCTTCTCCCTCATATGCTTGCATTTCTGGTATTATCCTTGTAAATCTTCTCTGCACCTTCTCCAGTGCCTCTATATCCTTTTTATAATATGGCAACCAGAACTGCACGCAGTACTCTAAGTGTGGTCGAACCAAGGTTCGATACAGGTTTAGTATAACTTCCCTACTTTTCAATTCTATCCCTCTAGAAATAAACCATAGTGCTTGGTTTGCTTTTCTTATGACCTTGCTAACCTGTGTCGCAACTTTTAGTGATTTGTGTATTTGTACTCAGAGATCCCTTTGTTCCTCTACCCCACCTAGACTCGTACCCTCCAAGTGACCTCTCTATTCTTCCTACCAAAATGTAATGCCTCACATTTATCTGTGTTGAACTTCATTTGCCAATTATTTGCCCATTCTGCAAGTTTATTAATGTCCTTCTCTAACTTGTTGCAGTCCTCCTCAACATTGACTACCCCACCGATTTGGTATCATATGCAAATTTAGAAATTGTGTTTTTGATTCCAAAGTCGAAATCGTTAATGTAAATTGTGAACAGCAGTGGTCCCAGCACTGATCCTTGTGGAACACCACTACCCACCTTCTGCCACTGTGAATAGCTACCCTTTACTCCCACTTTCTGCTTTCTGTCTTAAAGCCAACTAGCAATCTGTTGTGTATGTACCTTTAAGAGAATAACTGGTCTCAGACTGCAGTACCGGCAGTGACCACCCCTGTATAAAAGGCGCTAGAGAGCCTCTGTTGTTTAGTTTCGTTTATGCCTTTCACCAGTAAAGATCTGTTTGTTTTCTCTCCTGCTAGTCCGTGTCTCAATCATTCACGGACTTAACACTGGTGACGAGTTAGAAACGAACTTACCTGCAACTCAGCAGCAGCTCCGACGACGATGTTGAAGGTCGGAGCCAGAAGAAAGAAGAAAAAAAAAATAGGCCATTGAAACTCGAGAAACGGGCGTCGACCGTCAATCATCGATTTCAAAACTTGCAGGAGAGACTGTCCAGAGCCAGGCTGGGTTCCTCGGTCCGTGGTTTCCCAGCTAATCGTGCTGGTGGCAGGTAGTGCTCTGATCCTTCCTGGGCTGCGGCGGGCTGAAGCTCGATCGGGTGGCTTTTCAACGGGGCCGGGCAGCGAGACGGGAAGCAAAGAGAGAGAGAGAGGGTGGAGCATACAGGGCGTGGCCGGTGTTTCGAAGCCAGGCAGCGTTCGGACCTCAGAAGAGGGAGGGAAGTGTCCCAGAGGGTCCGCTCCACGATGGGAAAATAATAAAAGAAAAAGAATACGCGCAAGAAACCGTGGAAAGCAGCGCTAACAACAGCGTGGAAGAAGGAAAAGCGCGGGAGGCGCCATTTTGTTAAATCGGAGAAGAAGGCAAAGTGCGGGAGGCGCCATTTTAGATTTGCAAGATGCCAAAGACTGGCTGTATCACTGCTTTTGATAATACATTAGAGGACTGGACCACGTATGTGGAAAGAGTCGAGGTATATTTTGAGGCAAACGAAATAGCGGAGGGGAAAAAGGCATCAATATTGTTAAACTTAATGGGCGCTAGAACGTACGGCCTATTGCGGGACCTGATTACTCCAGCCAAACCGAAGGCGAAGAGTTTTAATGAAATTGTTGCTGTTCTACAGGAGCACTTAAACCCTGCACCACTGTTGATAGCACAAAGATTTAAATTCCACAGGAGAACTCAGCACAAAGATGAGAGCAATGCTGAGTATCTTACAGAACTACACAAGCTATCAAAGCACTGCCAGTTCGGAGCAGGACTGGCAGATACCCTACGGGACAAATTTGTCTGTGGACTCCTGAGTGAAGGAACACAGAAGAAGTTACTCACAGAAAAAGAGCTGACGCTAGATAAGGCTTTCAGCGTGGCAGTATCGTATGAAGCAGCAGCCAGGGGAGCTGCAGAAATTCAACAAAAACCACAGGAATATGGCACCCATGAAATGACACGGGGATTTGCAAAATGTTATCGCTGCGGCAGAACTAACCATGACCAGAAGGACTGCTGGTCCAAAGACAAAATATGCAGACAATGCGGGAAGATTGGACACATTGCATGAGTTTGTAGGTCTGGGAAGAAGACCAGCGACAACAAAAAGGCTACTAAGGAACCGTACAAGAAAGTACAAATGATGACGGACAGTAGTTCCGAAGACCAGATGAGCGATAGTGAATCCGGAAACAGAAGACTAAGCTGTCTCAAACTTCACAATGTAATCGCAAAAGAGGATCACAGAACCAGTAATATTGGAAGCAGATGAACCAAACAATGACATTGATTCCGACTCAACATTGCCAGAAGAACCTGATACCCCAAAGAGGGGTTATCCAGACAGAATCAGGAAGCCTCCTCAAAGACTGAACTTACAATTGCTTAAACTTAACCAATGTATCTAGCAACAGTAATTGTGATTGTAATTCGTTATCATTAGTTGTTAAATGAATGTTATGTACTGTTTATCTAAAAGGGGAGGAATTGTTGTGTATGTACCTTTAAGAGAATAACTGGTCTCAGACTGCAGTACCGGCAGTGACCACCCCTGTATAAAAGGCACTAGAGAGCCTCTGTTGTTTAGTTTTGTTTATGCCTTTCACCAGTAAAGATCTGTTTGTTTTCTCTCCTGCTAGTCCGTGTCTCAATCATTCACGGACTTAACACAATCCATTCTGCTACTTGTCCCCTTACTCTGCATTCTCTGACCTTGTTCATCAGTCTATTATGGGGTACCTTATCGAATGACTTTTGAAAATCTAGATGAATTACATCTACTGCATTACCATTGTCTACTCTCTCTGTTACCTATTCAAAAAATTCAATGAGGTTGGTCAAGCAAGACTTTCCCTTTTGAAATCCATGCTGACTAGTCATTATTATATTTTTTGTTTCTCGATGTTCTTCTATTCTCTCCTTTAGTAGGGATTCCATTATTGTTCCTACCACCGATGTTAAGCTGACTGGTTTATAATTCCCTGGACATGTTACATCCCCCTTCTTAAAAATAGGTAAATGTTGTATTTGTCTCTAAATTCTCCTGTGAATTTTTAAATATTCTCTGCTTTCATTCTGGCTTTCATTGTTTCTTCAGTTTTTCTTTGCCTTTCTTATGAAATTCTGAACTAAACTATTAATTCTTTGTATTTATCTCTAGCTAGGTTTCTTCACGTTGCTCTTTTCTCATGTTCAAGTTCAATGTAGATTGGCAGGTTCCCTATGATCCAATCTGTCTTTTTCATTTTTCTTTGCTTGTTTCCTTAGTGGCCCTGCTCCATAATTCATTTGGTTCCCACACTATTAAGATTCTAAAATGAGTATAAAATCTGTTGCCTATTGTGATCTCATTGTCTTCATAAATCTTAACCACATTTGTATTTTCAGAATAGATTTTCTACGCTTTTGTTTAATTTCAGATGGAACTTTGAATCTTTGCATTGACATTTCCTATGATAATTAGTATGTCTTACTTTGGTGTAGCCTTGAATGTCTGATAGTTCAGCATAAAACTTTTCAAACTTCCGACCTTTTATAGTTAATGTTCGTGCATAGAATTATATGATGGTTGCATTTATAGATCCTGCTTGTAGTCCCACTGTGAGGAAACTCTCACAATAACCTACCACAGATTTTGCTGTCTGTTTGCTCTTAATGACCACTATTTTCTGTAGTGCAGTATCAGGTTAGCATTTTTGGATGAAAACAGTCCACATGCTGCTCCCTCTAGTTCTCTCAGTTTGAATGGTGATACCCTTGAATGCTTTCATTTGCTCTGTCCATAGTGCACCCTGAGCAGAATCCCAATCACTTGTTTGCCCAAAGTCTGAGATGATTTGCGACACCACATTAATACATGTATTCACTTGCACAGCAGAAAAGCACTTATAGATTCACTATCACTATGGTAAAGCATTACAGTATAAAGAATAATTTCAACGGGAAAAAATTACTTGCAAGAAAAGATGAATTTTGCAAGGCTCCACTCCAATGCTGGAGTACGATTCCAATGTTGGAGTACGATTCCAATGTTGGAGTACGATTACAATGTTGGAGTATGATTCCAATGCTGGAGTACGATTCCAATGCTGGAGTACGATTCCAATGTTGGAGTACGATTCCAATGTTGGAGTACGATACCAATGTTGGAGTATGATTCCAATGCTGGAGTACGATTCCAATGTTGGAGTACGATTCCAATGTTGGAGTACGATTCCAATGTTGGAGTATGATTCCAATGCTGGAGTATGATTCCAATGCTGGAGTATGATTCCAATGTTGGAGTATGATTCCAATGCTGGAGTATGATTCCAATGTTGGAGTATGATTCCAATGTTGGAGTATGATTCCAATGCTGGAGTATGATTCCAATGTTGGAGTATGATTCCAATGTTGGAGTATGATTCCAATGTTGGAGTATGATTCCAATACTGGAGTATGATTCCAATGTTGGAGTATGATTCCAATGTTGGAGTATGATTCCAATGTTGGATTATGATTCCAATACTGGAGTACGATTCCAATACTGGAGTATGATTCCAATACTGGAGTATGATTCCAATGTTGGAGTACGATTCCAATGTTGGAGTTTGAGTCCAATGTTGGAGTATGATTCCAAGACTGGAGTACGATTCCAATGTTGGAGTATGATTCCAATGTTGGAGTATGATTCCAATGTTGGAGTATGATTCCAATGTTGGAGTATGATTCCAATGTTGGAGAATGATTCCAATGTTGGAGAATGATTCTAATGTTGGAGAATGATTCCAATGTTGGAGAATGATTCCAATACTGGAGAATGATTCCAATGTTGGAGTATGATTCCAATGCTGGAGTATGATTCCAATGCTGGAGTATGATTCCAATGTTGGAGTATGATTCCAATGTTGGAGTATGATTCCAATGTTGGAGTATGATTCCAATGTTGGAGTATGATTCCAATGTTGGAGTATGATTCCAATGTTGGAGAATTATTCCAATACTGGAGTATGATTCCAATGTTGGAGTATGATTCCAATGTTGGAGTATGATTCCAATGTTGGAGTACGATTCCAATGCTGGAGTATGATTCCAATGTTGGAGTATGATTCCAATGTTGGAGTATGATTCCAATGCTGGAGTATGATTCCAATGTTGGAGTATGATTCCAATGTTGGAGTATGATTCCAATGTTGGAGAATGATTCCAATGCTGGAGTACGATTCCAATGCTGGAGTATGATTCCAATGTTGGAGTATGATTCCAATACTGGAGTATGATTCCAATGTTGGAGTATGATTCCAATGTTGGAGTATGATTCCAATGTTGGAGAATGATTCCAATGCTGGAGTATGATTCCAATGTTGGAGAATGATTCCAATGTTGGAGAATGATTCCAATGTTGGAGTATGATTCCAATGTTGGAGAATGATTCCAATGTTGGAGAATGATTCCAATGTTGGAGAATGATTCCAATGTTGGAGTATGATTCCAATACTGGAGAATGATTCCAATGTTGGAGTACGATTCCAATGTTGGAGTATGATTCCAATGTTGGAGTATGATTCCAATACTGGAGTATGATTCCAATGTTGGAGTATGATTCCAATGTTGGAGTATGATTCCAATGTTGGAGTATGATTCCAATGTTGGAGTATGATTCCAATACTGGAGTATGATTCCAATGTTGGAGTATGATTCCAATGTTGGAGTATGATTCCAATGCTGGAGTATGATTCCAATGCTGGAGTATGATTCCAATGTTGGAGTATGATTCCAATGTTGGAGAATGATTCCAATGTTGGAGAATGATTCCAATGTTGGAGTATGATTCCAATACTGGAGAATGATTCCAATGTTGGAGTACGATTCCAATGTTGGAGTATGATTCCAATGTTGGAGTATAATTCCAATACTGGAGTATGATTCCAATGTTGGAGTATGATTCCAATGTTGGAGTATGATTCCAATGTTGGAGTATGATTCCAATGTTGGAGTATGATTCCAATACTGGAGTATGATTCTAATGTTGGAGTATGATTCCAATGTTGGAGTACGAATCCAATGTTGGAGTATGATTCCAATACTGGAGTATGATTCCAATGTTGGAGAATGATTCCAATGTTGGAGCATGATTCCAATGTTGGAGTATGATTCCAATGTTGGAGAATGATTCCAAAGCTGGAGTATGATTCCAATGTTGGAGTATGATTCCAATACTGGAGTATGATTCCAATGTTGGAGAATGATTCCAATGTTGGAGCATGATTCCAATACTGGAGTATGATTCCAATGTTGGAGAATGATTCCAATACTGGAGTATGATTCCAATGTTGGAGTATGATACCAATGTTGGAGTATGATTCCAATGTTGGAGTATGATCCCAATGTTGGAGTATGATTCCAAGACTGGAGTATGATTCCAATACTGCGGCATGATTCCAATGCTGGAGTATGATTCCAATGCTGGAGTATGATTCCAATACTGGAGTATGATTCCAATGTTGGATTATGATTCCAATGTTGGAGTATGATTACAATGTTGCAGTATGATTCCAATACTGGAGTATGATTCCAATGCTGGAGTATGATTCCAATGTTGGAGAATGATTCCAATGTTGGAGTATGATTCCAATACTGGAGTATGATTCCAATGTTGGAGTATGATTCCAATGTTGGAGTATGATTCCAATGTTGGATTATGATTCCAATGTTGGAGTATGATTCCAATGTTGGAGTATGATTCCAATGTTGGAGTATGATTCCAATGCTGGAGTATGATTCCAATGCTGGAGGATGATTCCAATACTGGAGTATGATTCCAATGTTGGAGTATGATTCCAATGCTGGAGTATGATTCCAATGTTGGAGTATGATTCCAATGTTGGAGAATGATTCCAATGTTGAAGAATGATTCCAATACTGGAGTATGATTCCAATGTTGGAGTATGATTCCAATGTTGGAGTATGATTCCAATATTGGAGTATGATTCCAATGTTGGAGTATGATTCGAATACTGGAGTATGATTCCAATGTTGGAGTATGATTCCAATTTTGGAGTATGATTCCAATGTTGGAGTATGAGTCCAATGTTGGAGAATGATTCCAATACTGGAGTATGATTCCAATGTTGGAGAATGATTCCAATGCTGGAGTATGACTCCAATGTTGGAGTATGAGTCCAATGTTGGAGAATGATTCCAATACTGGAGTATGATTCCAATACTGGAGTATGATTCCAATGTTGGAGTATGATTCCAATGTTGGAGTATGATTCCAATGTTGGAGTATGATTCCAATTTTGGAGTACGATTCCAATGCTGGAGTATGACTCCAATGTTGGAGTATGAGTCCAATGTTGGAGAATGATTCCAATACTGGAGTATGATTCCAATACTGGAGTATGATTCCAATGTTGGAGTATGATTCCAATGTTGGAGTATGATACCAATGTTGGAGTATGATTCCAATACTGGAGTATGATTCCAATGTTGGAGTATGATTCCAATGTTGGAGTATGATTCCAATGTTGGAGTAGGATTCCAATGTTGGAGTACGATTCCAATGTTGGAGTACGATTCCAATGTTGGAGTACGATTCCAATGTTGGAGTACGATTCCAATGTTGGAGTACGATTCCAATGTTGGAGTACGATTCCAATGTTGGAGTACGATTCCAATGTTGGAGAATGATTCCAATACAGGAGTATGATTCCAATACTGGAGTATGATTCCAATGTTGGAGTATGATTCCAATGTTGGAGTATGATTCCAATACTGGAGTATGATTCCAATGTTGGAGTATGATTCCAATGTTGGAGTATGATTCCAATACTGGAGCATGATTCCAATGTTGGAGTATGATTCCAATGTTGGAGTATGATTCCAATGTTGGAGTATGACTCCAATGTTGGAGTATGATTCCTAATTTGGAGTATGATTCCAATGTTGGAACATGATTCCAATACTGGAGTATGATTCTAATACTGGAGTATGATTCCAATGCTGGAGAATGATTCCAATGTTGGAGTATGATTCCAATGTTGGAGTATGATTCCAATACTGGAGTATGATTCCAATGTTGGAGTATGATTGCAATACTGGAGTATGATTCCAATGCTGGAGTAAGATTCCAATGTTGGAGTATGATTCCAATACTGGAGTATGATTCCAATGTTGGAGTATGATTCCAATGCTGGAGTATGATTCCAATGCTGGAGTATGATTCCAATGTTGGAGTATGATTCCAATGTTGGAGAATGATTCCAATGTTGGAGAATGATTCCAATGTTGGAGTATGATTCCAATACTGGAGAATGATTCCAATGTTGGAGTATGATTCCAATGTTGGAGTATGATTCCAATGTTGGAGTATGATTCCAATACTGGAGTATGATTCCAATGTTGGAGTATGATTCCAATGTTGGAGTACGAATCCAATGTTGGAGTATGATTCCAATACTGGAGTATGATTCCAATGTTGGAGAATGATTCCAATGTTGGAGCATGATTCCAATGCTGGAGTATGATTCCAATGTTGGAGAATGATTCCAAAGCTGGAGTATGATTCCAATGTTGGAGTATGATACCAATGTTGGAGTATGATTCCAATGTTGGAGTATGATCCCAATGTTGGAGTATGATTCCAAGATTGGAGTATGATTCCAATACTGCGGCATGATTCCAATGCTGGAGTATGATTCCAATACTGGAGTACGTTTCCAATGTTGGAGTATGATTCCAATGCTGGAGTATGATTCCAATACTGGAGTATGATTCCAATGTTGGATTATGATTCCAATGTTCGAGGATGATTACAATGTTGGAGTATGATTCCAATGTTGGAGTATGATTCCAATACTGGAGTATGATTCCAATGCTGGAGTATGATTCCAATGTTGGAGAATGATTCCAATGTTGGAGAATGATTCCAATACTGGAGTATGATTCCAATGTTGGAGTATGATTCCAATGTTGGAGTATGATTCCAATGTTGGATTATAATTCCAATGTTGGAGTATGATTCCAATGTTGGAGTATGATTCCAATGCTGGAGTATGATTCCAATGCTGGAGTATGATTCCAATACTGGAGTATGATTCCAATGTTGGAGTATGATTCCAATGTTGGAGTATGATTCCAATGTTGGAGAATGATTCCAATGTTGAAGAATGATTCCAATACTGGAGTATGATTCCAATGTTGGAGTATGATTCCAATGTTGAAGAATGATTCCAATACTGGAGTATGATTCCAATGTTGGAGTATGATTCCAATGTTGGAGAATGATTCCAATGTTGAAGAATGATTCCAATACTGGAGTATGATTCCAATGTTGGAGTATGATTCCAATGTTGGAGTATGATTCCAATGTTGGAGTATGATTCCAATGTTGGAGTATGATTCCAATATTGGAGTATGATTCCAATGCTGGAGTATGATTCGAATACTGGAGTATGATTCCAATGTTGGAGTATGATTCCAATGTTGGAGTATGACTCCAATGTTGGAGTATGAGTCCAATGTTGGAGAATGATTCCAATACTGGAGTATGATTCCAATACTGGAGTATGATTCCAATGTTGGAGTATGGTTCCAATGTTGGAGTATGATTCCAATGTTGGAGTATGATTCCAATACTGGAGTATGATTCCAATGTTGGAGTATGATTCCAATGTTGGAGTATGATTCCAAAGTTGGAGCAGGATTCCAATGTTGGAGCACGATTCCAATGTTGGAGCACGATTCCAATGTTGGAGCACGATTCCAATGTTGGAGTACGATTCCAAAGTTGGAGTACGATTCCAATGTTGGAGTACGATTCCAATGTTGGAGTACGATTCCAATGTTGGAGTACGATTCCAATGTTGGAGAATGATTCCAATACTGGAGTATGATTCCAATACTGGAGTATGATTCCAATGTTGGAGTATGATTCCAATGTTGGAGTATGATTCCAATACTGGAGTATGATTCCAATGTTGGAGTATGATTCCAATGTTGGAGTATGATTCCAATACTGGAGTATGATTCCAATGTTGGAGTATGATTCCAATGCTGGAGTATGATTCCAATGTTGGAGTATGATTCCAATGTTGGTGTATGATTCCAATACTGGAGTATCATACCAATGTTGGAGTATGATTCCAATGTTGGAGTTTGGTCCCAATGCTGAAGTATGATTCCAATACTGGAGTATGATTCCAATGTTGGAGTACGATTCCAATGTTGGAGTACGATTCCAATGTTGGAGTATGATTCCAAAGTTGGAGTATGATTCCAATGTTCGAGTATGATTCCAATACTGGAGTATGATTCAAATGTTGGAGTATGATTCCAATGTTGGAGTATGATTCCAATTTTGGAGTATGATTCCAATACTGGAGCATGATTCCAATGTTCGAGTATGATTCCAATGCTGGAGTATGATTCCAATACTGGAGTATGATTCCAATGTTGGAGTATGATTCCAATTTTGGAGTATGATTCCAATACTGGAGCATGATTCCAATGTTCGAGTACGATTCCAATGCTAGAGTAAGATTCCAATGTTGGAGTATGATTCCAATGCTGGAGTATGATTCCAGTACTGGAGTATGATTCCAATGTTGGAGAATGATTCCAATGTTGGAGTGTGATTCCAATGTTGGAGTACGATTCCAATGTTGGAGTATGATTCCAACACTGGAGTACGATTCCAATGTTGGAGTATGATTCCAATACTGGAGTATGATTCCAATGTTGGAGTATGTTTCCAATGTTGGAGTATGATTCCAATGTTGGAGTATGATTCCAATGTTGGAGTATGATTCCAATGCTGGAGTATGATTCCAATGTTGGAGTATGATTCCAAAGTTGGAGTATGATTCCAATGCTGGAGTACGATTCCAATGCTGGAGTACGATTCCAATACTGGAGTACGATTCCAATACTGGAGTACGATTCCAATGTTGGAGTATGATTCCAATGTTGGAGTATGATTCCAACACTGGAGTATGATTCCAATGTTGGAGTATGATTCCAATGCTGGAGTATGATTCCAATGTTGGAGTATGATTCCAATGTTGGAGTATGATTACAATGCTGGAGAATGATTCCAATGCTGGAGTACGATTCCAATACTGGAGTACGATTCCAATACTGGAGTACAATTCCAATGTTGGAGTACGATTCCAATGCTGCAGTACGATTCCAATGCTGGAGTACGATTCCAATGTTGGAGAATGAATCCAATGTTGGAGTATGATTCCAATACTGGATTATGATTCTAATACTGGAGTATGATGTAAATGTTGGAGTATGATTCCAATGCTGGAGTATGATTCCCATACTTGAGCATGATTCCAATGTTGGAGTATGATTCCAATGCTGGAGAGTGATTCCAACACTGGAGTATGATTCCAATGTTGGAGAATGATTCCAATGTTGGAGTACGATTCCATACTGGAGTATGATTCCAATGTTGGAGAATGATTCCAATACTGGAGTATGATTCCAATGTTGGAGAATGATTCCAATGTTGGAGTATGATTCCAATGCTGGAGTATGATTCCAATACTGGAGTATGATTCCAATGTTGGAGTACGATTCCAATGCTAGAGTATGATTCCAATACTGGAGAATGATTCCAATGTTGGAGTATGATTCCAATGTTGGAGTATGATTCCAATGTTGGAGTATGATTCCAATGTTGGAGTACGATTCCAATGTTGGAGTATGATTCCATTGCTGGAGTATGATTCCAATACTGGAGTATGATTCCAATGTTGGAGTATGATTCCAATACTGGAGTATGAGTCCAATGTTGGAGTATGATTCCAAAGTTGGAGTACGATTCCATTGCTGGAGTATGATTCCAATACTGGAGTATGATTCCAATGTTGGAGTATGATTCCAATACTGGAGTATGAGTCCAATGCTGGAGTATGATTCCAATGTTGGAGTGCAATTCCAATGCTGGAGTACGATTCCAATGCTGGAGTACGATTCCAATACTGGAGTACGATTCCAATGCTGGAGTACGATTCCAATGCTGGAGTACGATTCCAATGCTGGAGTACGATTCCAATGTTGGAGTATGATTCCAATGCTGGAGTACAATTCCAAAACCGAAGTACGATTCCAATGTTGGAGTACAATTCCAATGCTGCAGTACGATTCCAATGCTGGAGTATGATTCCAATACTGGAGTATGATACAATGTTGGAGTATGATTCCAATGTTGGAGTATGATTCCAACACTGGAGTATGATTCCAATACTGGAGTATGATTCCAATGTTGGAGTATGATTCCAATGTTGGAGTACGATTCCAATGCTGGAGAATGATTCCAATGCTGGAGTATGATTGCAATGTTGGAGAATGATTGCAATGCTGGAGTATGATTCCAATACTGGAGTATGATTCCAATGTTGGAGTATGATTCCAATGTTGGAGTATGATTCCAATGTTGGAGTACGATTCCAATGTTGGAGTATGATTCCAATGCTGGAGTATGATTCCAATACTGGAGTATGACTTCCAATGTTGGAGTATGATTCCAATGTTGGAGTATGATTCCAATAATGGAGTATGATTCCAATGTTGGAGTATGATTCCAATGTTGGAGTATGATTCCAATGCTGGAGTATGATTCCAATGCTGGAGTATGATTCCAATACTGGAGTATGACTCCAATACTGGAGTATGATTCAAATGTTGGAGCATGATTCCAATGTTGGAGTATGATTCCAATGTTGGAGTATGATTCCAATGTTGCAGTATGATTCCAATGTTGGAGTATGATTCCAATACTGGAGTATGATTCCAATGTTGGAGCATGTTTCCAATGTTGGAGTATGATTCCAATGTTGGAGTACGATTCCAATGTTGGAGTACGATTCCAATGCTGGAGTACGATTCCAATGCTGGAGTACGATTCCAATGCTGGAGTACGATTCCAATGCAGGAGTACGATTCCAATACTGGAGTACGATTCCAGTGCTGGAGTATGATTCCAATGCAGGAGTACGATTCCAATGTTGGAGTATGATTCCAATGCTGGAGTACGATTCCAATACTGGAGTACGATTCCAATACTGGAGTACGATTCCAATGTTGGAGTACGATTCCAATGCTGGAGTACGATTCCAATGCTGGAGTACGATTCCTATGTTGGAGTACGATTCCAATGTTGGAGAATGATTCCAATACTGGAGTATGATTCCAATACTGGAGTATGATTCCAATGTTGGAGTATGATTCCAATGTTGGAGTATGCTTCCAATACTGGAGTATGATTCCAATACTGGAGTATGATTCCAATGTTGGAGTATGATTCCAATGTTGGAGTACGATTCCAATGCTGGAGTATGATTCCAATGCTGGAGTATGATTCCAATGTTGGAGAATGATTCCAATGCTGGAGTATGATTCCAATACTGGAGTATGATTCCAATGTTGGAGTATGATTCCAATGTTGGAGTACGATTCCAATGTTGGAGTATGATTCCAATGTTGGAGTATGATTCCAATGCTGGAGTATGATTCCAATACTGGAGTATGACTCCAAAGTTGGAGTATGATTCCAGTGTTGGAGTATGATTCCAATACTGGAGTATGATTCCAATGTTGGAGTATGATTCCAATGTTGGAGTATGATTCCAATGCTGGAGTATGATTTCAATACTGGAGTATGACTCCAATGTTGGAGTATGATTCCAATGTCAGAGTATTATTCCAATACTGGAGTATGATTCCAATGTTGGAGTATGATTCCAATCCTGGAGTATGATTCCAATGTTGGAGTATGATTCCAATGTTGGAGTAAGATTCCAACGTTGGAGTACGATTCCAATGTTGGAGTATGATTCCAATGTTGGAGTACGATTCCAATGTTGGAGTAGGATTCCATTGCTGGAGTATGATTCCAATACTGGAGTATGATTCCAATGTTGGAGTATGATTCCAATGTCGGAGTATGATTCCAATACTGGAGTATGATTCCAATGTTGGAGTACGATTCCAATGCTGGAGTATGATTCCAATACTGGAGAATGATTCCAATGTTGGAGTATGATTCCAATGTTGGAGTATGATTCCAATGTTGGAGTATGATTCCAATGTTGGAGTACGATTCCAATGTTGGAGTACGATTCCATTGCTGGAGTATGATTCCAATGCTGGAGTACGATTCCAATACTGGAGTACGATTCCAATGCTGGAGTACGATTCCAATGCTGGAGTACGATTCCAATACTGGAGTACAATTCCAATGTTGGAGTATGGTTCCAATGCTGGAGCACGATTCCAATGTTGGAGTATGATTCCAATGCTGGAGTACGATTCCAATGCTGGAGTATGATTCCAATACTGGAGTATGACTCCAAAGTTGGAGTATGATTCCAGTGTTGGAGTATGATTCCAATACTGGAGTATGATTCCAATGTTGGAGTATGATTCCAATGTTGGAGTATGATTCCAATGCTGAAGTATGATTCCAATACTGGAGTATGACTCCAATGTTGGAGTATGATTCCAATGTCAGAGTATTATTCCAATACTGGAGTATGATTCCAATGTTGGTGTATGATTCCAATGTTGGAGTATGATTCCAATGCTGAAGTATGATTCCAATACTGGAGTATGACTCCAATGTTGGAGTATGATTCCAATGTCAGAGTATTATTCCAATACTGGAGTATGATTCCAATGTTGGAGTATGATTCCAATCCTGGAGTATGATTCCAATGTTGGAGTATGATTCCAATGCTGGAGTAAGATTCCAACGTTGGAGTACGATTCCAATGTTGGAGTAGGATTCCAATGTTGGAGTACGATTCCAATGTTGGAGTAGGATTCCATTGCTGGAGTATGATTCCAATACTGGAGTATTATTCCAATGTTGGAGTATGATTCCAATGTCGGAGTATGATTCCAATACTGGAGTATGATTCCAATGTTGGAGTACGATTCCAATGCTGGAGTATGATTCCAATACTGGAGAATGATTCCAATGTTGGAGTATGATTCCAATGTTGGTGTATGATTCCAATGTTGGAGTACGATTCCAATGTTGGAGTATGATTCCATTGCTGGAGTATGATTCCAATACTGGAGTATGATTCCAATGCTGGAGTACAATTCCAATGCTGGAGTACGATTCCAATGCTGGAGTACGATTCCAATACTGGAGTACGATTCCAATGCTGGAGTACGATTCCAATGCTGGAGTACGATTCCAATACTGGAGTACAATTCCAATGTTGGAGTATGGTTCCAATGCTGGAGCACGATTCCAATGTTGGAGTATGATTCCAATGCTGGAGTACGATTCCAATACTGGAGTACGATTCCAATCTTGGAGTACAATTCCAATGCTGGAGTACGATACCAATGCTGGAGTATGATTCCAATACTGGAGTATGATTCCAATGTTGGAGTATGATTCCAATGTTGGAGTCTGGTTCCAATGCTGGAGTATGATTCCAATGTTGGAGAATGATTGCAATGCTGGAGTATGATTCCAATACTGGAGTATGATTCCAATGTTCGAGTATGATTCCAATGTTGGAGTACGATTCCAATGTTGGAGTATGATTCCAATGTTGGAGTATGATTCCAAAGTTGGAGTATGATTCCAATGCTGGAGTATGATTCCAATACTGGAGTATGACTTCCAATGTTGGAGTATGATTCCAATGCTGGAGTACGATTCCAATGCTGGAGTACGATTCCAATACTGGAGTACGATTCCAATGTTGGAGTATGATTCCAATGCAGGAGTACGATTCCAATGTTGGAGTATGATTCCAATGCTGGAGTACGATTCCAATACTGGAGTACGATTCCAATACTGGAGTACGATTCCAATGCTGGAGTACGATTCCAATGCTGGAGTACGATTCCAATGCTGGAGTACGATTCCAATGCTGGAGTACGATTCCAATGTTGGAGTATGCTTCCAATACTGGAGTATGATTCCAATACTGGAGTATGATTCCAATGTTGGAGTATGATTCCAATGTTGGAGCACGATTCCAATGCTGGAGTATGATTCCAATGCTGGAGTATGATTCCAATGTTGGAGAATGATTCCAATGCTGGAGTATGCTTCCAATACTGGAGTATGATTCCAATGTTGGAGTATGATTCCAATGTTGGAGAATGATTCCAATGCTGGAGTATGATTCCAATACTGGAGTATGATTCCAATGTTGGAGTATGATTCCAATGTTGGAGAATGATTCCAATGCTGGAGTATGATTCCAATACTGGAGTATGATTCCAATGTTGGAGTATGATTCCAATGTTGGAGTACGATTCCAATGTTGGAGTATGATTCCAATGTTGGAGTATGATTCCAATGTTGGAGTTTGATTCCAATGCTGGAGTATGATTCCAATACCGGAGTATGACTCCAATGTTGGAGTATGATTCCAGTGTTGGAGTATGATTCCAATACTGGAGTATGATTCCAATGTTGGAGTATGATTCCAATGTTGGAGTATGATTCCAATGTTGGAGTAGGATTCCATTGCTGGAGTATGATTCCAATGTTGGAGTATGATTCCAATACTGGAGTACGATTCCAATGTTGGAGTATGATTCCAATGTTGGAGTACGATTCCAATGTTGGAGTAGGATTCCATTGCTGGAGTATGATTCGAATACTGGAGTATGATTCCAATGTTGGAGTATGATTCCAATGTCGGAGTATGATTCCAATACTGGAGTATGATTCCAATACTGAAGAATGATTCCAATGTTGGAGTATGATTCCAATGTTGGAGTATGATTCCAATGTTGGAGTATAATTCCAATGTTGGAGTACGATTCCAATGTTGGAGTACGATTCCATTGCTGGAGTATGATTCCAATACTGGAGTATGATTCCAATGTTGGAGTATGATTCCAATGTTGGAGTATGATTCCAATGCTGGAGTATGAGTCCAATGTTGGAGTATGATTCCAATGTTGGAGTACGATTCCAATGCTGGAGTACGATTCCAATACTGGAGTACGATTCCAATGCTGGAGTACGATTCCAATACTGGAGTACAATTCCAATGTTGGAGTATGGTTCCAATGCTGGAGCACGATTCCAATGTTGGAGTATGATTCCAATGCTGGAGTACGATTCCAATACTGGAGTACGATTCCAATGTTGGAGTACAATTCCAATGCTGGAGTACGATTCCAATGCTGGAGTATGATTCCAATACTGGAGTATGATTCCAATGTTGGAGTATGATTCCAATGTTGGAGTCTGGTTCCAATACTGGAGTATGATTCCAATACTGGAGTATGATTCCAATGTTGGAGTATGATTCCAATGTTGGAGTACGGTTGCAATGCTGGAGGATGATTCCAATGCTGGAGTATGATTCCAATGTTCGAGTATGATTCCAATGTTGGAGTACAATTCCAATGTTGGAGTATGATTCCAATGTTGGAGTATGATTCCAAAGTTGGAGTATGATTCCAATGCTGGAGTATGATTCCAATGCTGGAGTATGACTTCCAATGTTGGAGTATGATTCCAATGATGGAGTATGATTCCAATACTGGAGTATGATTCCAATGTTGGAGTATGATTCCAATGTTGGAGTATGATTCCAATGCTGGAGTATGATTCCAATACTGGAGTATGACTCCAATGTTGGAGTGTGATTCCAATGTTGGAGTATGATTCCAATACTGGAGTATGATTCCAATGTTGGAGTATGATTCCAATACTGGAGTATGATTCCAATGTTGGAGTATGATTCCAATGTTGGAGTACGATTCCATTGATGGAGTACGATTCCAATGTTGGAGTATGATTCCAATGCTGGAGAATGATTCCAATACTGGAGTATGATTCCAATGTTGGAGAATGATTCCAATGTTGGAGTACGATTCCAATACTGGAGTATGATTCCAATGTTGGAGTATGATTCCAATACTGGAGTATGATTCCAATGTTGGAGAATGATTCCAATGTTGGAGTACGATTCCAATGTTGGAGTATGATTCCATTGCTGGAGTATGATTCCAATACTGGAGTATGATTCCAATGTTGGAGTATGATTCCAATACTGGAGTATGAGTCCAATGTTGGAGTATGATTCCAAAGTTGGAGTACGATTCCATTGCTGGAGTATGATTCCAATACTGGAGTATGATTCCAATGTTGGAGTATGATTCCAATACTGGAGTATGAGTCCAATGTTGGAGTATGATTCCAATGTTGGAGTGCAATTCCAATGCTGGAGTACGATTCCAATGCTGGAGTACGATTCCAATACTGGAGTACGATTCCAATGCTGGAGTACGATTCCAATGCTGGAGTACGATTCCAATGCTGGAGTACGATTCCAATACTGGAGTACGATTCCAATGTTGGAGTACGATTCCAATGCTGGAGTACGATTCCAATGTTGGAGTATGATTCCAATGCTGGAGTACAATTCCAAAACCGAAGTACGATTCCAATGTTGGAGTACAATTCCAATGCTGCAGTACGATTCCAATGCTGGAGTATGATTCCAATACTGGAGTATGATACAATGTTGGAGTATGATTCCAATGTTGGAGTATGATTCCAACACTGGAGTATGATTCCAATACTGGAGTATGATTCCAATGTTGGAGTATGATTCCAATGTTGGAGTACGATTCCAATGCTGGAGAATGATTCCAATGCTGGAGTATGATTGCAATGTTGGAGAATGATTGCAATGCTGGAGTATGATTCCAATACTGGAGTATGATTCCAATGTTGGAGTATGATTCCAATGTTGGAGTATGATTCCAATGTTGGAGTACGATTCCAATGTTGGAGTATGATTCCAATGCTGGAGTATGATTCCAATACTGGAGTATGACTTCCAATGTTGGAGTATGATTCCAATGTTGGAGTATGATTCCAATAATGGAGTATGATTCCAATAATGGAGTATGATTCCAATGTTGGAGTATGATTCCAATGTTGGAGTATGATTCCAATGCTGGAGTATGATTCCAATACTGGAGTATGACTCCAATACTGGAGTATGATTCAAATGTTGGAGCATGATTCCAATGTTGGAGTATGATTCCAATGTTGGAGTATGATTCCAATGTTGCAGTATGATTCCAATGTTGGAGTATGATTCCAATACTGGAGTATGATTCCAATGTTGGAGCATGATTCCAATGTTGGAGTATGATTCCAATGTTGGAGTATGATTCCAATGTTGGAGTACGATTCCAATGCTGGAGTACGATTCCAATGCTGGAGTACGATTCCAATGCTGGAGTACGATTCCAATGCAGGAGTACGATTCCAATACTGGAGTACGATTCCAGTGCTGGAGTATGATTCCAATGCAGGAGTACGATTCCAATGTTGGAGTATGATTCCAATGCTGGAGTACGATTCCAATACTGGAGTACGATTCCAATACTGGAGTACGATTCCAATGTTGGAGTACGATTCCAATGTTGGAGTACGATTCCAATGCTGGAGTACGATTCCAATGCTGGAGTACGATTCCTATGTTGGAGTACGATTCCAATGTTGGAGAATGATTCCAATACTGGAGTATGATTCCAATACTGGAGTATGATTCCAATGTTGGAGTATGATTCCAATGTTGGAGTATGCTTCCAATACTGGAGTATGATTCCAATACTGGAGTATGATTCCAATGTTGGAGTATGATTCCAATGTTGGAGTACGATTCCAATGCTGGAGTATGATTCCAATGCTGGAGTATGATTCCAATGTTGGAGAATGATTCCAATGCTGGAGTATGATTCCAATACTGGAGTATGATTCCAATGTTGGAGTATGATTCCAATGTTGGAGTACGATTCCAATGTTGGAGTATGATTCCAATGTTGGAGTATGATTCCAATGCTGGAGTATGATTCCAATACTGGAGTATGACTCCAAAGTTGGAGTATGATTCCAGTGTTGGAGTATGATTCCAATACTGGAGTATGATTCCAATGTTGGAGTATGATTCCAATGTTGGAGTATGATTCCAATGCTGGAGTATGATTTCAATACTGGAGTATGACTCCAATGTTGGAGTATGATTCCAATGTCAGAGTATTATTCCAATACTGGAGTATGATTCCAATGTTGGAGTATGATTCCAATCCTGGAGTATGATTCCAATGTTGGAGTATGATTCCAATGTTGGAGTAAGATTCCAACGTTGGAGTACGATTCCAATGTTGGAGTATGATTCCAATGTTGGAGTACGATTCCAATGTTGGAGTAGGATTCCATTGCTGGAGTATGATTCCAATACTGGAGTATGATTCCAATGTTGGAGTATGATTCCAATGTCGGAGTATAATTCCAATACTGGAGTATGATTCCAATGTTGGAGTACGATTCCAATGCTGGAGTATGATTCCAATACTGGAGAATGATTCCAATGTTGGAGTATGATTCCAATGTTGGAGTATGATTCCAATGTTGGAGTATGATTCCAATGTTGGAGTACGATTCCAATGTTGGAGTACGATTCCATTGCTGGAGTATGATTCCAATACTGGAGTATGATTCCAATGTTGGAGTACAATTCCAATGCTGGAGTACGATTCCAATGCTGGAGTACGATTCCAATACTGGAGTACGATTCCAATGCTGGAGTACGATTCCAATGCTGGAGTACGATTCCAATACTGGAGTACAATTCCAATGTTGGAGTATGGTTCCAATGCTGGAGCACGATTCCAATGTTGGAGTATGATTCCAATGCTGGAGTACGATTCCAATGCTGGAGTATGATTCCAATACTGGAGTATGACTCCAAAGTTGGAGTATGATTCCAGTGTTGGAGTATGATTCCAATACTGGAGTATGATTCCAATGTTGGAGTATGATTCCAATGTTGGAGTATGATTCCAATGCTGAAGTATGATTCCAATACTGGAGTATGACTCCAATGTTGGAGTATGATTCCAATGTCAGAGTATTATTCCAATACTGGAGTATGATTCCAATGTTGGTGTATGATTCCAATGTTGGAGTATGATTCCAATGCTGAAGTATGATTCCAATACTGGAGTATGACTCCAATGTTGGAGTATGATTCCAATGTCAGAGTATTATTCCAATACTGGAGTATGATTCCAATGTTGGAGTATGATTCCAATCCTGGAGTATGATTCCAATGTTGGAGTATGATTCCAATGTTGGAGTAAGATTCCAACGTTGGAGTACGATTCCAATGTTGGAGTATGATTCCAATGTTGGAGTATGATTCCAATGTCAGAGTATTATTCCAATACTGGAGTATGATTCCAATGTTGGTGTATGATTCCAATGTTGGAGTATGATTCCAATGCTGAAGTATGATTCCAATACTGGAGTATGACTCCAATGTTGGAGTATGATTCCAATGTCAGAGTATTATTCCAATACTGGAGTATGATTCCAATGTTGGAGTATGATTCCAATCCTGGAGTATGATTCCAATGTTGGAGTATGATTCCAATGTTGGAGTAAGATTCCAACGTTGGAGTACGATTCCAATGTTGGAGTAGGATTCCAATGTTGGAGTACGATTCCAATGTTGGAGTAGGATTCCATTGCTGGAGTATGATTCCAATACTGGAGTATGATTCCAATGTTGGAGTATGATTCCAATGTCGGAGTATGATTCCAATACTGGAGTATGATTCCAATGTTGGAGTACGATTCCAATGCTGGAGTATGATTCCAATACTGGAGAATGATTCCAATGTTGGAGTATGATTCCAATGTTGGAGTATGATTCCAATGTTGGAGTATGATTCCAATGTTGGAGTACGATTCCAATGTTGGAGTATGATTCCATTGCTGGAGTATGATTCCAATACTGGAGTATGATTCCAATGCTGGAGTACAATTCCAATGCTGGAGTACGATTCCAATGCTGGAGTACGATTCCAATACTGGAGTACGATTCCAATGCTGGAGTACGATTCCAATGCTGGAGTACGATTCCAATACTGGAGTACAATTCCAATGTTGGAGTATGGTTCCAATGCTGGAGCACGATTCCAATGTTGGAGTATGATTCCAATGCTGGAGTACGATTCCAATACTGGAGTACGATTCCAATCTTGGAGTACAATTCCAATGCTGGAGTACGATTCCAATGCTGGAGTATGATTCCAATACTGGAGTATGATTCCAATGTTGGAGTATGATTCCAATGTTGGAGTCTGGTTCCAATGCTGGAGTATGATTCCAATGTTGGAGAATGATTGCAATGCTGGAGTATGATTCCAATACTGGAGTATGATTCCAATGTTCGAGTATGATTCCAATGTTGGAGTATGATTCCAAAGTTGGAGTATGATTCCAATGCTGGAGTATGATTCCAATACTGGAGTATGACTTCCAATGTTGGAGTATGATTCCAAAGTTGGAGTATGATTCCAATGCTGGAGTATGATTCCAATACTGGAGTATGACTTCCAATGTTGGAGTATGATTCCAATGCTGGAGTACGATTCCAATGCTGGAGTACGATTCCAATACTGGAGTACGATTCCAATGTTGGAGTACGATTCCAATGCAGGAGTACGATTCCAATGTTGGAGTATGATTCCAATGCTGGAGTACGATTCCAATACTGGAGTACGATTCCAATACTGGAGTACGATTCCAATGCTGGAGTACGATTCCAATGCTGGAGTACGATTCCAATGCTGGAGTACGATTCCAATGTTGGAGTATGCTTCCAATACTGGAGTATGATTCCAATACTGGAGTATGATTCCAATGTTGGAGTATGATTCCAATGTTGGAGTACGATTCCAATACTGGAGTATGATTCCAATACTGGAGTATGATTCCAATGCTGGAGTATGATTCCAATGTTGGAGGATGATTCCAATGCTGGAGTATGATTCCAATACTGGAGTATGATTCCAATGTTGGAGTATGATTCCAATGTTGGAGAATGATTCCAATGCTGGAGTATGATTCCAATACTGGAGTATGATTCCAATGTTGGAGTATGATTCCAATGTTGGAGAATGATTCCAATGCTGGAGTATGATTCCAATACTGGAGTATGATTCCAATGTTGGAGTATGATTCCAATGTTGGAGTACGATTCCAATGTTGGAGTATGATTCCAATGTTGGAGTATGATTCCAATGTTGGAGTTTGATTCCAATGCTGGAGTATGATTCCAATACCGGAGTATGACTCCAATGTTGGAGTATGATTCCAGTGTTGGAGTATGATTCCAATACTGGAGTATGATTCCAATGTTGGAGTATGATTCCAATGTTGGAGTATGATTCCAATGTTGGAGTAGGATTCCATTGCTGGAGTATGATTCCAATGTTGGAGTATGATTCCAATACTGGAGTACGATTCCAATGTTGGAGTATGATTCCAATGTTGGAGTACGATTCCAATGTTGGAGTAGGATTCCATTGCTGGAGTATGATTCCAATACTGGAGTATGATTCCAATGTTGGAGTATGATTCCAATGTCGGAGTATGATTCCAATACTGGAGTATGATTCCAATGTTGGAGTACGATTCCAATGCTGGAGTATGATTCCAATACTGAAGAATGATTCCAATGTTGGAGTATGATTCCAATGTTGGAGTATGATTCCAATGTTGGAGTATAATTCCAATGTTGGAGTACGATTCCAATGTTGGAGTACGATTCCATTGCTGGAGTATGATTCCAATACTGGAGTATGATTCCAATGTTGGAGTATGATTCCAATGCTGGAGTATGAGTCCAATGTTGGAGTATGATTCCAATGTTGGAGTACGATTCCAATGCTGGAGTACGATTCCAATACTGGAGTACGATTCCAATGCTGGAGTACGATTCCAATGCTGGAGTACGATTCCAATACTGGAGTACAATTCCAATGTTGGAGTATGGTTCCAATGCTGGAGCACGATTCCAATGTTGGAGTATGATTCCAATGCTGGAGTACGATTCCAATACTGGAGTACGATTCCAATGTTGGAGTACAATTCCAATGCTGGAGTACGATTCCAATGCTGGAGTATGATTCCAATACTGGAGTATGATTCCAATGTTGGAGTATGATTCCAATGTTGGAGTCTGGTTCCAATACTGGAGTATGATTCCAATACTGGAGTATGATTCCAATGTTGGAGTATGATTCCAATGTTGGAGTACGGTTGCAATGCTGGAGGATGATTCCAATGCTGGAGTATGATTCCAATGTTCGAGTATGATTCCAATGTTGGAGTACAATTCCAATGTTGGAGTATGATTCCAATGTTGGAGTATGATTCCAAAGTTGGAGTATGATTCCAATGCTGGAGTATGATTCCAATGCTGGAGTATGACTTCCAATGTTGGAGTATGATTCCAATGATGGAGTATGATTCCAATACTGGAGTATGATTCCAATGTTGGAGTATGATTCCAATGTTGGAGTATGATTCCAATGCTGGAGTATGATTCCAATACTGGAGTATGACTCCAATGTTGGAGTGTGATTCCAATGTTGGAGTATGATTCCAATACTGGAGTATGATTCCAATGTTGGAGTATGATTCCAATACTGGAGTATGATTCCAATGTTGGAGTATGATTCCAATGTTGGAGTACGATTCCATTGATGGAGTACGATTCCAATGTTGGAGTATGATTCCAATGCTGGAGAATGATTCCAATACTGGAGTATGATTCCAATGTTGGAGAATGATTCCAATGTTGGAGTACGATTCCAATACTGGAGTATGATTCCAATGTTGGAGTATGATTCCAATACTGGAGTATGATTCCAATGTTGGAGAATGATTCCAATGTTGGAGTACGATTCCAATGCTGGAGTATGATTCCAATACTGGAGTATGATTCCAATGTTGGAGTACGATTCCAATGCTGGAGTAAGATTCCAATACTGGAGTATGATTCCAATGTTGGAGTATGATTCCAATGTTGGAGTATGATTCCAATGTTGGAGTACGATTCCAATGTTGGAGTACGATTCCATTGCTGGAGTATGATTCCAATACTGGAGTATGATTCCAATGTTGGAGTATGATTCCAATACTGGAGTATGATTCCAATACTGGAGTACGATTCCAATGCTGGAGTACGATTCCAATGCTGGAGTACGATTCCAATACTGGAGTACGATTTCAATGTTGGAGTATGATTCCAATGCTGGAGTACGTTTCCAATGTTGGAGTATGATTCCAATGCTGGAGTACGATTCCAATACTGGAGTACGATTCCAATACTGGAGTACGATTCCAATGTTGGAGTACGATTCCAATGCTGGAGTACGATTCCAATGCTGGAGTACGATTCCAATGTTGGAGTACGATTCCAATGTTGGAGAATGATTCCAATACTGGAGTATGATTGCAATACTGGAGTATGATTCCAATGTTGGAGTATGATTCCAATGTTGGAGTATGCTTCCAATACTGGAGTATGATTCCAATGTTGGAGTATGATTCCAATGCTGGAGTATGATTCCAATGTTAGAGTATGATTCCAATACTGGAGTATGATTCCAATGTTGGAGAATGATTCTAATGTTGGAGTATGATTCCAATGTTAGAGTACGATTCCAATACTGGAGTACGATTCCAATACTGGAGTACGATTCCAATGTTGGAGTACGATTCCAATGCTGGAGTACGATTCCAATGCTGGAGTACGATTCCAATGTTGGAGAATGATTCCAATACTGGAGTATGATTGCAATACTGGAGTATGATTCCAATGTTGGAGTATGATTCCAATGTTAGAGTACGATTCCAATACTGGAGTACGATTCCAATGTTGGAGTACGATTCCAATGCTGGAGTACGATTCCAATGCTGGAGTACGATTCCAATGTTGGAGTACGATTCCAATGTTGGAGAATGATTCCAATACTGGAGTATGATTGCAATACTGGAGTATGATTCCAATGTTGGAGTATGATTCCAATGTTGGAGTATGCTTCCAATACTGGAGTATGATTCCAATGTTGGAGTATGATTCCAATGCTGGAGTATGATTCCAATGCTGGAGTATGATTCCAATGCTGGAGTATGATTCCAATACTGGAGTATGATTCCAATGTTGGAGAATGATTCCAATGTTGGAGTACGATTCCAATGCTGGAGTATGATTCCAATACTGGAGAATGATTCCAACGTTGGAGTACGATTCCAATGCTGGAGTATGATTCCAATACTGGAGTATGATTCCAATGTTGGAGTATGATTCCAATGTTGGAGTGCGATTCCAATGCTGGAGTATGATTCCAATGTTGGAGAATGATTCCAATGCTGGAGTATGATTCCAATACTGGAGTACGACTTCCAATGTTGGAGTATGATTCCAATGTTGGAGTATGATTCCAATACTGGAGTATGATACCAATGTTGGAGTATGATTCCAATGCTGGAGTATGATTCCAATGCTGGAGTATGATTCCAATACTGGAGTATGATTCCAATGTTGGAGTATGATTCCAATGTTGGAGTACGGTTCCAATGTTGGATTATGATTCCAATGTTGGAGTATGATTCCAATGTTGGAGTATGATTCCAATGCTGGAGTATGATTCCAATACTGGAGTATGACTTCCAATGTTGGAGTATGATTCCAATGTTGGAGTATGATTCCAATACTGGAGTATGATACCAATGTTGGAGTATGATTCCAATGTTAGAGTATGATTCCAATGCTGGAGTATGATTCCAATACTGGAGTATGACTCCAATGTTGGAGTATGATTCCAATGTTGGAGTATGATTCCAATACTGGAGTATGATTCCAATGTTGGAGTATGATTCCAATACTGGAGTATGATACCAATGTTGGAGTATGATTCCAATGTTGGAGTATGATTCCAATGCTGGAGTATGATTCCAATACTGGAGTATGACTCCAATGTTGGAGTATGATTCCAATGTTGGAGTATGATTCCAATACTGGAGTATGATTCCAATGTTGGAGTACGATTCCAATGTTGGTGTACGATTCCATTGTTGGAGTACGATTCCAATGTTGGAGTATGATTCCAATGTTGGAGTATGATTCCAATGTTGGAGTATGATTCCAATGCTGGAGAATGTTTCCGATACTGGAGTATGATTCCAATGTTGGAGAATGATTCCAATGTTGGAGTATGATTCCAATGTTGGAGAATGATTCCAATGTTGGAGTATGATTCCAATACTGGAGTATGACTCCAATGTTGGATAATGATTCCAATGTTGGAGTATGATTCCAATGTTGGAGTATGATTCCAATGTTGGAGTACGATTCCAATGTTGGAGTACGATTCCATTGCTGGAGTATGATTCCAATACTGGAGTATGATTCCAATGTTGGAGTATGATTCCAATACTGGAGTATGATTCCAATGTTGGAGTATGATTCCAATGCTGGAGCACGATTCCAATGCTGGAGTACGATTCCAATGCTGGAGTACGATTCCAATGCTGGAGTACGATTCCAATACTGGAGTACGATTCCAATGTTGGAGTACGATTCCAATGCTGGAGTACGATTCCAATGTTGGAGTATGATTCCAATGCTGGAGTACGATTCCAATACTGGAGTACGATTCCAATACTGGAGTACGATTCCAATGTTGGAGAATGATTCCAATGTTGGAGTACGATTCCAATGTTGGAGAATGAATCCAATGTTGGAGTACGATTCCAATGTTGGAGTACGATTCCAATGCTGGAGTACGATTCCAATGCTGGAGTACGATTCCAATGTTGGAGTACGATTCCAATGTTGGAGAATGATTCCAATACTGGAGTATGATTGCAATACTGGAGTATGATTCCAATGTTGGAGTATGATTCCAATGTTGGAGTATGCTTCCAATACTGGAGTATGATTCCAATACTGGAGTATGATTCCAATGTTGGAGTATGATTCCAATACTGGAGTATGATACCAATGTTGGAGTATGATTCCAATGCTGGAGTATGATACCAATGCTGGAGTATGATTCCAATACTGGAGTATGATTCCAATGTTGGAGTATGATTCCAATGTTGGAGTACGATTCCAATGTTGGATTATGATTCCAATGTTGGAGTATGATTCCAATGTTGGAGTATGATTCCAATGCTGGAGTATGATTCCAATACTGGAGTATGACTTCCAATGTTGGAGTATGATTCCAATGTTGGAGTATGATTCCAATACTGGAGTATGATACCAATGTTGGAGTATGATTCCAATGTTAGAGTATGATTCCAATGCTGGAGTATGATTCCAATACTGGAGTATGACTCCAATGTTGGAGTATGATTCCAATGTTGGAGTATGATTCCAATACTGGAGTATGATTCCAATGTTGGAGTATGATTCCAATACTGGAGTATGATACCAATGTTGGAGTATGATTCCAATGTTGGAGTATGATTCCAATGCTGGAGTATGATTCCAATACTGGAGTATGACTCCAATGTTGGAGTATGATTCCAATGTTGGAGTATGATTCCAATACTGGAGTATGATTCCAATGTTGGAGTACGATTCCAATGTTGGTGTACGATTCCATTGTTGGAGTACGATTCCAATGTTGGAGTATGATTCCAATGTTGGAGTATGATTCCAATGTTGGAGTATGATTCCAATGCTGGAGAATGTTTCCGATACTGGAGTATGATTCCAATGTTGGAGAATGATTCCAATGTTGGAGTATGATTCCAATGTTGGAGTATGATTCCAATGTTGGAATATGATTCCAATACTGGAGTATGACTCCAATGTTGGATAATGATTCCAATGTTGGAGTATGATTCCAATGTTGGAGTATGATTCCAATGTTGGAGTACGATTCCAATGTTGGAGTACGATTCCATTGCTGGAGTATGATTCCAATACTGGAGTATGATTCCAATGTTGGAGTATGATTCCAATACTGGAGTATGATTCCAATGTTGGAGTATGATTCCAATGCTGGAGCACGATTCCAATGCTGGAGTACGATTCCAATGCTGGAGTACGATTCCAATGCTGGAGTACGATTCCAATACTGGAGTACGATTCCAATGTTGGAATACGATTCCAATGCTGGAGTACGATTCCAATGTTGGAGTTTGATTCCAATGCTGGAGTACGATTCCAATACTGGAGTACGATTCCAATACTGGAGTACGATTCCAATGTTGGAGAATGATTCCAATGTTGGAGTACGATTCCAATGTTGGAGAATGAATCCAATGTTGGAGTACGATTCCAATGTTGGAGTACGATTCCAATGCTGGAGTACGATTCCAATGCTGGAGTACGATTCCAATGTTGGAGTACGATTCCAATGTTGGAGAATGATTCCAATACTGGAGTATGATTGCAATACTGGAGTATGATTCCAATGTTGGAGTATGATTCCAATGTTGGAGTATGCTTCCAATACTGGAGTATGATTCCAATACTGGAGTATGATTCCAATGTTGGAGTACGATTCCAATGCTGGAGTATGATTCCAATGCTGGAGTATGATTCCAATGTTGGAGAATGATTCCAATGCTGGAGTATGATTCCAATACTGGAGTATGATTCCAATGTTGGAGTATGATTCAAATGTTGGAGTATGATTCCAATGTTGGAGTATGATTCCAATGTTGGAGTATGATTCCAATGTTGGAGTATGATTCCAATGCTGGAGTATGATTCCAATCCTGGAGTATGACTCCAATGTTGGAGTATGATTCCAATGTTGGAGTATGATTCCAATGTTGGAGTATGATTCCAATGTTGGAGTATGATTCCAATGCTGGAGTATGATTCCAATGCTGGAGTATGATTCCAATGTTGGAGTAGGATTCCAATACTGGAGAATGATACCAATGTTGGAGTATGATCCCAATGCTGGAGTATGATTCCAATGCTGGAGTATGATTCCAATGTTGGAGTATGATTCCAATACTGGAGTATGATTCCAATGTTGGATTATGATTCCAATGCTGGAGTATGATTCCAATGCTGGAGTATGATTCCAATACTGGAGTATGATTCCAATGTTGGAGTATGATTCCAATGCTGGAGTATGATTCCAATGCTGGAGTATGATTCCAATGTTGGAGTATGAGTCCAATGTTGGCGTATGATTCCAATACTGGTGTATGATTCCAATGATGGAGTATGATTCCAAAGCTGGAGTATGATTCCAATGCTGGAGTATGATTCCAATACTGGTGTATGATTCCAATACTGGAGTATGATTCCAATGTTGGAGTATGATTCCAATGCTGGAGTATGATTCCAATGTTGGAGTATGATTCCAATGTTGGAGTATGATTCCAATACTGGTGTATGATTCCAATGATGGAGTATGATTCCAAAGCTGGAGTATGATTCCAATACTGGTGTATGATTCCAATGATGGAGTATGATTCCAAAGCTGGAGTATGATTCCAATACTGGTGTATGATTCCAATGATGGAGTATGATTCCAATGTTGGAGTATGATTCCAATACTGGTGTATGATTCCAATGATGGAGTATGATTCCAATGTTGGAGTATGATTCCAATGTTGGAGTATGATTCCAATACTGGTGTATGATTCCAATGATGGAGTATGATTCCAAAGCTGGAGTATGATTCCAATACTGGTGTATGATTCCAATACTGGTGTATGATTCCAATGTTGGAGTATGATTCCAATACTGGAGTATGATTCCAATGCTGGAGTATGATTCCAATACTGGAGTATGATTCCAATGCTGGAGTATGATTCCAATACTGGAGTATGATTCCAATGCTGGAGTATGATTCCAATGCTGGAGTATGATTCCAATGTTGGAGCATGATTCCAATGTTGGAGTATGATTCCAATGTTGGAGTATGATTCCAATACTGGAGTATGATTGCAATGCTGGAGTATGATTCCAAAGCTGGAGTATGAATCCAATACTGGTGTATGATTCCAATACTGGAGTATGATTCCAATGATGGAGTATGATTCCAAAGCTGGAGTATGATTCCAATATTGGTGTATGATTCCAATGTTGGAGTATGATTCCAATGCTGGAGAATGATTCCAATGCTGGAGTATGATTCCAATACTGGAGTATGATTCCAATGCTGGAGTATGATTCCAATGCTGGATTATGATTCCAATGCTGGAGTATGATTCCAATGCTGGAGTATGATTCCAATACTGGAGTATGATTCCAATGTTGGAGTATGATTCCAATGCTGGAGTATGATTCCAATGCTGGAGTATGATTCCAATACTGGTGTATGATTCCAATGTTGGATTATGATTCCAATGTTGGAGTATGATTCCAATGTTGGAGTATGATTCCAATGCTGGAGTATGATTCCAATGCTGGAGTATGATTCCAATACTGGAGTATGATTCCAATGTTGGTGTATGATTCCAATGCTGGAGTATGATTCCAATGCTGGAGTATGATTCCAATGTTGGAGTATGATTCCAATGTTGGAGTATGATTCCAATGCTGGAGTATGATTCCAATACTGGAGTATGATTCCAATGTTGGAGTATGATTCCAATGCTGGAGTATGATTCCAATGCTGGAGTATGATTCCAATGTTGGAGTATGATTCCAATGTTGGAGTATGATTCCAATGTTGGAGTATGATTCCAATGCTGGAGTATGATTCCAATGTTGGAGTATGATTCCAATGCTGGAGTATGATTCCAATGCTGGAGTATGATTCCAATGTTGGAGTATGATTCCAATGCTGGAGTATGATTCCAATGTTGGAGTATGATTCCAATGCTGGAGTATGATTCCAATGCTGGAGTATGATTCCAATGTTGGAGTATGATTCCAATGTTGGAGTATGATTCCAATGTTGGAGTATGATTCCAATGCTGGAGTATGATTCCAATACTGGAGTATGATTCCAATGTTGGAGTATGATTCCAATACTGGAGTATGATTCCAATGTTGGAGTATGATTCCAATACTGGTGTATGATTCCAATGTTGGATTATGATTCCAATGCTGGAGTATGATTCCAATGCTGGAGTATGATTCCAATACTGGAGTATGATTCCAATGTTGGAGTATGATTCCAATGTTGGAGTATGATTCCAATACTGGAGTATGATTCCAATGCTGGAGTATGATTCCAATACTGGAGTATGATTCCAATGCTGGAGTATGATTCCAATACTGGAGTATGATTCCAATACTGGAGTATGATTCCAATACTGGAGTATGATTCCAATGCTGGAGTATGATTCCAATGCTGGAGTATGATTCCAATGTTGGAGTATGATTCCAATACTGGAGTATGATTCCAATGCTGGAGTATGATTCCAATACTGGAGTATGATTCCAATGCTGGAGTATGATTCCAATGCTGGAGTATGAGTCCAATGTTGGAGTATGATTCCAATACTGGTGTATGATTCCAATGATGGAGTATGATTCCAATGTTGGAGTATGATTCCAATACTGGAGTATGATTCCAATACTGGAGTATGATTCCAATGCTGGAGTATGATTCCAAAGCTGGAGTATGATTCCAATGTTGGAGTATGATTCCAATACTGGAGTATGATTCCAATGTTGGAGTACGATTCCAATGCTGGAGTATGATTCCAATGCTGGAGTATGATTCCAATGCTGGAGTATGATTCCAATGTTGGAGTATGATTCCAATGCTGGAGTATGATTCCAATGTTGGAGTACGATTCCAATGTTGGAGTATGATTCCAATACTGGAGTATGATTCCAATGTTGGAGTACGATTCCAATGCTGGAGTATGATTCCAATGCTGGAGTATGATTCCAATGTTGGAGTATGATTCCAATGTTGGAGTTTGATTCCAATGTTGGAGTATGATTCCAATGTTGGACTATGATTCCAATGTTGGAGTATGATTCCAATATTGGAGTATGATTCCAATGCTGGTGTATGATTCCAATACTGGAGTATGATTCCAATGTTGGAGTATGTTTCCAATGTTGGAGTATGATTCCAATGCTGGAGTACGGTTCCAATGTTGGAGTATGATTCCAATGTTGGAGTATGATTCCAATGTTGGAGTATGATTCCAATACTGGAGTATGATTCCATTGTTGGAGTATGATTCCAACACTGGAGTATGAGTCCAATGTTGGTGTATGAGTCCAATGTTGGAGTATGATTCCAATGTTGGAGTACGATTCCAATGCTGGAGTACGATTCCAATGCTGGAGTACGATTCCAATACTGGAGTACGATTCCAATGCTGGAGTACGATCCCAATGCTGGAGTACGATTCCAATACTGGAGTACAATTCCAATGTTGGAGTATGGTTCCAATGCTGGAGCACGATTCCAATGTTGGAGTATGAATCCAATGCTGGAGTATGATTCCAATACTGGAGTACGATTCCAATGTTGGAGTACAATTCCAATGCTGGAGTACGATTCCAATGTTGGAGTATGATTCCAATGTTGGAGTCTGGTTCCAATACTGGAGTATGATTCCAATGTTGGAGTATGATTCCAATGTTGGAGTACGATTCCAATGCTGGAGAATGATTCCAATGCTGGAGTATGATTGCAATGTTGGAGAATGATTCCAATGTTGGAGTACAATTCCAATGCTGGAGAATGATTCCAATGCTGGAGTATGATTCCAATGTTGGAGTCTGGTTCCAAAACTGGAGTATGATTCCAATGTTGGAGTATGACTCCAATGCTGGAGTATGATTCCAATGTTGGAGTATGATTCCAATACTGGAGTATGATTCCAATGTTGGAGTATGATTCCAATGTTGGAGTATGATTCCAACGTTGGAGTACGATTCCAATACTGGAGTATGATTCCAATGTTGGAGTATGATTCCAATGTTGGAGTACGATTCCAATGCTGGAGAATGATTCCAATGCTGGAGTATGATTCCAATGTTGGAGTCTGGTTCCAATACTGGAGTATGATTCCAATACTGGAGTATGATTCCAATGTTGGAGTATGATTCCAATGTTGGAGTACGATTCCAATGCTGGAGTATGATTCCAATACTGGAGTATGATTCCAATGTTGGAGTATGATTCCAATGTTGGAGTACGATTCCAATGTTGGAGTATGATTCCAATGCTGGAGTATGATTCCAATACTGGAGTATGATTCCAATGTTGGAGTATGATTCCAATGCTGGAGTATGATTCCAATGTTGGAGTATGATTCCAATGTTGGAGTATGAGTCCAATGCTGGAGTATGATTCCAATGTTGGAGTACAATTCCAATGCTGGAGTATGATTCCAATGTTGGATTATGATTCCAATGTTGGAGTACGATTCCAATGTTGGAGTATGATTCCAATGCTGGAGTATGATTCCAATGTTGGAGTACGATTCCAATGCTGGAGTATGATTCCAATGCTGGAGTATGATTCCAATGTTGGAGTATGAGTCCAATGCTGGAGTATGATTCCAATGTTGGATTATGATTCCAATGTTGGAGTATGATTCCAATGTTGGAGTACGATTCCAATGTTGGAGTATGATTCCAATGTTGGAGTATGATTCCAATGTTGGAGTATGATTCCAATGTTGAAGTATGATTCCAATGCTGGAGTATGATTCCAATGTTGGAGTATGATTCCAATGCTGGAGTATGATTCCAATGTTGGAGTATGATTCAAATGTTGGAGTATGATTCCAATGTTGGAGTATGATTCCAATGCTGGAGTATGATTCCAATGTTGGAGTATGATTCCAATACTGGAGTATGATTCCAATGTTGGAGTATGATTCCAATGTTGGAGTATGATTCCAATACTGGAGTATGATTCCAATACTGGAGTATGATTCCAATAATGGAGTATGATTCCAATGTTGGAGTATGATTCCAATACTGGAGTATGATTCCAATAATGGAGTATGATTCCAATGCTGGAGTATGATTCCAATACTGGAGTATGATTCCAATAATGGAGTATGATTCCAATGTTGGAGTATGATTCCAATGTTGGAGTATGATTCCAATGTTGGAGAATGATTCCAATACTGGAGTATGATTCCAATGTTGGAGCATGATTCCAATGTTGGAGTATGATTCCAATGTTGGAGTATGATTCCAATGCTGGAGTATGATTCCAATGTTGGAGTATGATTCCAATAATGGAGTATGATTCCAATGTTGGAGTATGATTCCAATGTTGGAGTATGATTCCAATGCTGGAGTATGATTCCAATACTGGAGTATCATTCCAATAATGGAGTATGATTCCAATGTTGGAGTATGATTCCAATGTTGGAGTATGATTCCAATGTTGGAGAATGATTCCAATACTGGAGTATGATTCCAATGTTGGAGCATGATTCCAATGTTGGAGTATGATTCCAATGTTGGAGTATGATTCCAATGTTGGAGAATGATTCCAATACTGGAGTATGATTCCAATGTTGGAGTATGATTCCAATGTTGGAGCATGATTCCAATGTTGGAGTATGATTCCAATGTTGGAGTATGATTCCAATGTTGGAGTACGAATCCAATGTTGGAGTACGAATCCAATGTTGGAGTATGATTCCAATGTTGGAGTATGATTCCAATGTTGGAGTATGATTCCAATGTTGGAGTACGAATCCAATGTTGGAGTACGATTCCAATGTTGGAGTATGATTCCAATGTTGGAGTATGATTCCAATGTTGGAGTACGAATCCAATACTGGAGTATGATTCCAATGTTGGAGTATGATTCCAATGTTGGAGTATGACTCCAATGTTGGAGTATGATTCCAATGTTGGAGAATGATTCCAATACTGGAGTATGATTCCAATGTTGGAGTATGATTCCAATGTTGGAGCATGATTCCAATGTTGGAGTATGATTCCAATGTTGGAGTATGATTCCAATGTTGGAGTATGATTCCAATGTTGGAGCATGATTCCAATGTTGGAGTATGATTCCAATGCTGGAGTATGATTCCAATGTTGGAGTATGATTCCAATGTTGGAGTATGATTCCAATGCTGGAGTATGATTCCAATGTTGGAGAATGATTCCAATGTTGGAGTATGATTCCAATGTTGGAGTATGATTCCAATGTTGGAGCATGATTCCAATGTTGGCGCATGATTCCAATGCTGGAGTATGATTCTAATGTTGGAGTATGATTCCAATGTTGGAGTATGATTCCAATGCTGGAGTATGATTCCAATGTTGGAGAATGATTCCAATGTTGGAGTACGATTCCAATGTTGGAGTATGATTCCAATGTTGGAGTATGATTCCAATGTTGGAGTATGATTCCAATGCTGGAGTATGATTCCAATACTGGAGTATGATTCCAATGTTGGAGTACGAATCCAATACTGGAGTATGATTCCAATGTTGGAGTATGATTCCAATGTTGGAGTATGACTCCAATGTTGGAGTATGATTCCAATGTTGGAGAATGATTCCAATACTGGAGTATGACTCCAATGTTGGAGTATGATTCCAATGTTGGAGAATGATTCCAATACTGGAGTATGATTCCAATGTTGGAGTATGATTCCAATGTTGGAGCATGATTCCAATGTTGGAGTATGATTCCAATGTTGGAGTATGATTCCAATGTTGGAGTATGATTCCAATGTTGGAGCATGATTCCAATGTTGGAGTATGATTCCAATGCTGGAGTATGATTCCAATGTTGGAGTATGATTCCAATGTTGGAGTATGATTCCAATGCTGGAGTATGATTCCAATGTTGGAGAATGATTCCAATGTTGGAGTATGATTCCAATGTTGGAGTATGATTCCAATGTTGGAGCATGATTCCAATGTTGGCGTATGATTCCAATGCTGGAGTATGATTCTAATGTTGGAGTATGATTCCAATGTTGGAGTATGATTCCAATGTTGGAGTATGATTCCAATGCTGGAGTATGATTCCAATGTTGGAGAATGATTCCAATGTTGGAGTACGATTCCAATGTTGGAGTATGATTCCAATGTTGGAGTATGATTCCAATGTTGGAGTATGATTCCAATGCTGGAGTATGATTCCAATACTGGAGTATGATTCCAATGTTGGAGTATGATTCCAATGTTGGAGTACGATTCCAATGTTGGAGTACGATTCCAATGTTGGAGTATGATTCCAATGTTGGAGTATGATTCCAATGCTGGAGTATGATTCCAATACTGGAGTATGACTCCAAAGTTGGAGTATGATTCCAGTGTTGGAGTATGATTCCAGTGTTGGAGTATGATTCCAATACTGGAGTATGATTCCAATGTTGGAGTATGATTCCAATGTTGGAGTATGATTCCAATGCTGGAGTATGATTCCAATACTGGAGTATGACTCCAATGTTGGAGTATGATTCCAATGTCAGAGTATTATTCCAATACTGGAGTATGATTCCAATGTTCGAGTATGCTTCCAATCCTGGAGTATGATTCCAATGTTGGAGTATGATTCCAATGTTGGAGTAAGATTCCAACGTTGGAGTATGATTCCAATGTTGGAGTACGATTCCAATGTTGGAGTAGGATTCCATTGCTGGAGTATGATTCCAATACTGGAGTATGATTCCAATGTTGGAGTATGATTCCAATGTCGGAGTATGATTCCAATACTGGAGTATGATTCCAATGTTGGATTATGATTCCAATACTGGAGAATGATTCCAATGTTGGAGTATGATTCCAATACTGGAGTATGATTCCAATACTGGAGAATGATTCCAATGTTGGAGTATGATTCCAATGTTGGAGTATGATTCCAATACTGGAGTATGATTCCAATGTTGGATTATGATTCCAATACTGGAGAATGATTCCAATTTTGGAGTATGATTCCAATACTGGAGTATGATTCCAATATTGGAGAATGATTCCACTGTTGGAGTATGATTCCAATACTGGAGTATGATTCCAATGTTGGATTATGATTCCAATACTGGAGAATGATTCCAATGTTGGAGTATGATTCCAATGTCGGAGTATGATTCCAATACTGGAGTATGATTCCAATGTTGGATTATGATTCCAATACTGGAGAATGATTCCAATGTTGGAGTATGATTCCAATACTGGAGTATGATTCCAATACTGGAGAATGATTCCAATGTTGGAGTACGATTCCAATGCTGGAGTATGATTCCAATACTGGAGAATGATTCCAATGTTGGAGTATGATTCCAATGTTGGAGTATGATTCCAATGTTGGAGTACGATTCCAATGTTGGAGTACGATTCCATTGCTGGAGTATGATTCCAATCCTGGTGTATGAGTCCAATGTTGGAGTATGATTCCAATACTGGAGTACGATTCCAATGCTGGAGTACGATTCCAATGCTGGAGTACGATTCCAATGCTGGAGTACGATTCCAATGCTGGAGTACGATTCCAATACTGGAGTACAATTCCAATGTTGGAGTATGGTTCCAATGCTGGAGCACGATTCCAATGTTGGAGTATGATTCCAATGCTGGAGTACGATTCCAATACTGGAGTACGATTCCAATGTTGGAGGACAATTCCAATGCTGGAGTACGATTCCAATGCTGGAGTATGATTCCAATACTGGAGTATGATTCCAATGTTGGAGTATGATTCCAATGTTGGAGTCTGGTTCCAATACTGGAGTACGATTCCAATGTTGGAGTACAATTCCAATGCTGGAGTACGATTCCAATGTTGGAGTACGATTCCAATACTGGAGTATGATTCCAATGTTGGAGTATGATTCCAATGTTGGAGTACGATTCCAATGCTGGAGTATGATTCCAATGCTGGAGTATGATTCCAATGTTGGAGAATGATTGCAATGCTGGAGTATGATTCCAAAACTGGAGTATGATTCCAATGTTCGAGTATGATTACAATGTTGGAGTACGATTCCAATGTTGGAGTATGATTCCAATGTTGGAGTATGATTCCAAAGTTGGAGTATGATTCCAATGCTGGAGTATGATTCCAATACTGGAGTATGACTTCCAATGTTGGAGTATGATTCCAATGCTGGAGTACGATTCCAATACTGGAGTACGATTCCAATGTTGGAGTATGATTCCAATGCAGGAGTACGATTCCAATACTGGAGTACGATTCCAATGTTGGAGTATGATTCCAATGCAGGAGGACGATTCCAATGTTGGAGTATGATTCCAATGCTGGAGTACGATTCCAATACTGGAGTACGATTCCAATACTGGAGTACGATTCCAATGTTGGAGTACGATTCCAATGCTGGAGTACGATTCCAATGCTGGAGTACGATTCCTATGTTGGAGTACGATTCCAATGTTGGAGAATGATTCCAATATTGGAGTATGATTCCAATACTGGAGTATGATTCCAATGTTGGAGTATGATTCCAATGTTGGAATATGCTTCCAATACTGGAGTATGATTCCAATACTGGAGTATGATTCCAATGTTGGAGTATGATTCCAATGTTGGAGCACGATTCCAATGCTGGAGTATGATTCCAATGCTGGAGTATGATTCCAATGTTGGAGAATGATTCCAATGCTGGAGTATGATTCCAATACTGGAGTATGATTCCAATGTTGGAGTATGATTCCAATGTTGGAGTACGATTCCAATGTTGGAGTATGATTCCAATGTTGGAGTATGATTCCAATGTTGGAGTTTGATTCCAATGCTGGAGTATGATTCCAATACTGGAGTATGACTCCAATGTTGGAGTATGATTCCAGTGTTGGAGTATGATTCCAATACTGGAGTATGATACCAATGTTGGAGTATGATTCCAATGTTAGAGTATGATTCCAATGCTGGAGTATGATTCCAATGCTGGAGTATGATTCCAATGCTGGAGTATGATTCCAATACTGGAGTATGACTCCAATGTTGGAGTATGATACCAATGTTGGAGTATGATTCCAATGTTGGAGTATGATTCCAATGCTGGAGTATGATTCCAATACTGGAGTATGACTCCAATGTTGGAGTATGATTCCAATGTTGGAGTATGATTCCAATACTGGAGTATGATTCCAATGTTGGAGTGCGATTCCAATGTTGGTGTACGATTCCATTGTTGGAGTACGATTCCAATGTTGGAGTATGATTCCAATGTTGGAGTATGATTCCAATGTTGGAGTATGATTCCAATGCTGGAGAATGTTTCCGATACTGGAGTATGATTCCAATGTTGGAGAATGATTCCAATGTTGGAGTATGATTCCAATGTTGGAGTATGATTCCAATGTTGGAGTATGATTCCAATACTGGAGTATGACTCCAATGTTGGATAATGATTCCAATGTTGGAGTATGATTCCAATGTTGGAGTATGATTCCAATGTTGGAGTACGATTCCAATGTTGGAGTACGATTCCATTGCTGGAGTATGATTCCAATACTGGAGTATGATTCCAATGTTGGAGTATGATTCCAATACTGGAGTATGATTCCAATGTTGGAGTATGATTCCAATGCTGGAGCACGATTCCAATGCTGGAGAACGATTCCAATGCTGGAGTACGATTCCAATGCTGGAGTACGATTCCAATACTGGAGTACGATTCCAATGTTGGAGTACGATTCCAATGCTGGAGTACGATTCCAATGTTGGAGTATGATTCCAATGCTGGAGTACGATTCCAATACTGGAGTACGATTCCAATACTGGAGTACGATTCCAATGTTGGAGAATGATTCCAATGTTGGAGTACGATTCCAATGTTGGAGAATGAATCCAATGTTGGAGTACGATTCCAATGTTGGAGTACGATTCCAATGTTGGAGTATGATTCCAATGTTGGAGTATGATTCCAATGTTGGAGTATGCTTCCAATACTGGAGTATGATTCCAATACTGGAGTATGATTCCAATGTTGGAGTACGATTCCAATGCTGGAGTATGATTCCAATGCTGGAGTATGATTCCAATGTTGGAGAATGATTCCAATGCTGGAGTATGATTCCAATACTGGAGTATGATTCCAATGTTGGAGTATGATTCAAATGTTGGAGTATGATTCCAATGTTGGAGTATGATTCCAATGTTGGAGTATGATTCCAATGTTGGAGTATGATTCCAATGCTGGAGTATGATTCCAATCCTGGAGTATGACTCCAATGTTGGAGTATGATTCCAATGTTGGAGTATGATTCCAATGTTGGAGTATGATTCCAATGTTGGAGTATGATTCCAATGCTGGAGTATGATTCCAATGCTGGAGTATGATTCCAATGTTGGAGTAGGATTCCAATACTGGAGAATGATACCAATGTTGGAGTATGATCCCAATGCTGGAGTATGATTCCAATGCTGGAGTATGATTCCAATGTTGGAGTATGATTCCAATACTGGAGTATGATTCCAATGTTGGATTATGATTCCAATGCTGGAGTATGATTCCAATGCTGGAGTATGATTCCAATACTGGAGTATGATTCCAATGTTGGAGTATGATTCCAATGCTGGAGTATGATTCCAATGCTGGAGTATGATTCCAATGTTGGAGTATGAGTCCAATGTTGGAGTATGATTCCAATACTGGTGTATGATTCCAATGATGGAGTATGATTCCAAAGCTGGAGTATGATTCCAATGCTGGAGTATGATTCCAATACTGGTGTATGATTCCAATACTGGAGTATGATTCCAATGTTGGAGTATGATTCCAATGCTGGAGTATGATTCCAATGTTGGAGTATGATTCCAATGTTGGAGTATGATTCCAATACTGGTGTATGATTCCAATGATGGAGTATGATTCCAAAGCTGGAGTATGATTCCAATACTGGTGTATGATTCCAATGATGGAGTATGATTCCAAAGCTGGAGTATGATTCCAATGTTGGAGTATGATTCCAATACTGGTGTATGATTCCAATGATGGAGTATGATTCCAAAGCTGGAGTATGATTCCAATACTGGTGTATGATTCCAATACTGGTGTATGATTCCAATGTTGGAGTATGATTCCAATGTTGGAGTATGATTCCAATACTGGTGTATGATTCCAATGATGGAGTATGATTCCAAAGCTGGAGTATGATTCCAATGTTGGAGTATGATTCCAATACTGGTGTATGATTCCAATGATGGAGTATGATTCCAAAGCTGGAGTACGATTCCAATACTGGTGTATGATTCCAATGATGGAGTATGATTCCAATGTTGGAGTATGATTCCAATGCTGGAGTATGATTCCAATGTTGGAGAATGATTCCAATGTTGGAGTACGATTCCAATGTTGGAGTATGATTCCAATGTTGGAGTATGATTCCAATGTTGGAGTATGATTCCAATGCTGGAGTATGATTCCAATACTGGAGTATGATTCCAATGTTGGAGTACGAATCCAATACTGGAGTATGATTCCAATGTTGGAGTATGATTCCAATGTTGGAGTATGACTCCAATGTTGGAGTATGATTCCAATGTTGGAGAATGATTCCAATACTGGAGTATGACTCCAATGTTGGAGTATGATTCCAATGTTGGAGAATGATTCCAATACTGGAGTATGATTCCAATGTTGGAGTATGATTCCAATGTTGGAGCATGATTCCAATGTTGGAGTATGATTCCAATGTTGGAGTATGATTCCAATGTTGGAGTATGATTCCAATGTTGGAGCATGATTCCAATGTTGGAGTATGATTCCAATGCTGGAGTATGATTCCAATGTTGGAGTATGATTCCAATGTTGGAGTATGATTCCAATGCTGGAGTATGATTCCAATGTTGGAGAATGATTCCAATGTTGGAGTATGATTCCAATGTTGGAGTATGATTCCAATGTTGGAGCATGATTCCAATGTTGGCGTATGATTCCAATGCTGGAGTATGATTCTAATGTTGGAGTATGATTCCAATGTTGGAGTATGATTCCAATGTTGGAGTATGATTCCAATGCTGGAGTATGATTCCAATGTTGGAGAATGATTCCAATGTTGGAGTACGATTCCAATGTTGGAGTACGATTCCAATGTTGGAGTATGATTCCAATGTTGGAGTATGATTCCAATGTTGGAGTATGATTCCAATGCTGGAGTATGATTCCAATACTGGAGTATGATTCCAATGTTGGAGTATGATTCCAATGTTGGAGTACGATTCCAATGTTGGAGTACGATTCCAATGTTGGAGTATGATTCCAATGTTGGAGTATGATTCCAATGCTGGAGTATGATTCCAATACTGGAGTATGACTCCAAAGTTGGAGTATGATTCCAGTGTTGGAGTATGATTCCAGTGTTGGAGTATGATTCCAATACTGGAGTATGATTCCAATGTTGGAGTATGATTCCAATGTTGGAGTATGATTCCAATGCTGGAGTATGATTCCAATACTGGAGTATGACTCCAATGTTGGAGTATGATTCCAATGTCAGAGTATTATTCCAATACTGGAGTATGATTCCAATGTTCGAGTATGCTTCCAATCCTGGAGTATGATTCCAATGTTGGAGTATGATTCCAATGTTGGAGTAAGATTCCAACGTTGGAGTATGATTCCAATGTTGGAGTACGATTCCAATGTTGGAGTAGGATTCCATTGCTGGAGTATGATTCCAATACTGGAGTATGATTCCAATGTTGGAGTATGATTCCAATGTCGGAGTATGATTCCAATACTGGAGTATGATTCCAATGTTGGATTATGATTCCAATACTGGAGAATGATTCCAATGTTGGAGTATGATTCCAATACTGGAGTATGATTCCAATACTGGAGAATGATTCCAATGTTGGAGTATGATTCCAATGTTGGAGTATGATTCCAATACTGGAGTATGATTCCAATGTTGGATTATGATTCCAATACTGGAGAATGATTCCAATTTTGGAGTATGATTCCAATACTGGAGTATGATTCCAATATTGGAGAATGATTCCACTGTTGGAGTATGATTCCAATACTGGAGTATGATTCCAATGTTGGATTATGATTCCAATACTGGAGAATGATTCCAATGTTGGAGTATGATTCCAATGTCGGAGTATGATTCCAATACTGGAGTATGATTCCAATGTTGGATTATGATTCCAATACTGGAGAATGATTCCAATGTTGGAGTATGATTCCAATACTGGAGTATGATTCCAATACTGGAGAATGATTCCAATGTTGGAGTACGATTCCAATGCTGGAGTATGATTCCAATACTGGAGAATGATTCCAATGTTGGAGTATGATTCCAATGTTGGAGTATGATTCCAATGTTGGAGTACGATTCCAATGTTGGAGTACGATTCCATTGCTGGAGTATGATTCCAATCCTGGTGTATGAGTCCAATGTTGGAGTATGATTCCAATACTGGAGTACGATTCCAATGCTGGAGTACGATTCCAATGCTGGAGTACGATTCCAATGCTGGAGTACGATTCCAATGCTGGAGTACGATTCCAATACTGGAGTACAATTCCAATGTTGGAGTATGGTTCCAATGCTGGAGCACGATTCCAATGTTGGAGTATGATTCCAATGCTGGAGTACGATTCCAATACTGGAGTACGATTCCAATGTTGGAGGACAATTCCAATGCTGGAGTACGATTCCAATGCTGGAGTATGATTCCAATACTGGAGTATGATTCCAATGTTGGAGTATGATTCCAATGTTGGAGTCTGGTTCCAATACTGGAGTACGATTCCAATGTTGGAGTACAATTCCAATGCTGGAGTACGATTCCAATGTTGGAGTACGATTCCAATACTGGAGTATGATTCCAATGTTGGAGTATGATTCCAATGTTGGAGTACGATTCCAATGCTGGAGTATGATTCCAATGCTGGAGTATGATTCCAATGTTGGAGAATGATTGCAATGCTGGAGTATGATTCCAAAACTGGAGTATGATTCCAATGTTCGAGTATGATTACAATGTTGGAGTACGATTCCAATGTTGGAGTATGATTCCAATGTTGGAGTATGATTCCAAAGTTGGAGTATGATTCCAATGCTGGAGTATGATTCCAATACTGGAGTATGACTTCCAATGTTGGAGTATGATTCCAATGCTGGAGTACGATTCCAATACTGGAGTACGATTCCAATGTTGGAGTATGATTCCAATGCAGGAGTACGATTCCAATACTGGAGTACGATTCCAATGTTGGAGTATGATTCCAATGCAGGAGGACGATTCCAATGTTGGAGTATGATTCCAATGCTGGAGTACGATTCCAATACTGGAGTACGATTCCAATACTGGAGTACGATTCCAATGTTGGAGTACGATTCCAATGCTGGAGTACGATTCCAATGCTGGAGTACGATTCCTATGTTGGAGTACGATTCCAATGTTGGAGAATGATTCCAATATTGGAGTATGATTCCAATACTGGAGTATGATTCCAATGTTGGAGTATGATTCCAATGTTGGAATATGCTTCCAATACTGGAGTATGATTCCAATACTGGAGTATGATTCCAATGTTGGAGTATGATTCCAATGTTGGAGCACGATTCCAATGCTGGAGTATGATTCCAATGCTGGAGTATGATTCCAATGTTGGAGAATGATTCCAATGCTGGAGTATGATTCCAATACTGGAGTATGATTCCAATGTTGGAGTATGATTCCAATGTTGGAGTACGATTCCAATGTTGGAGTATGATTCCAATGTTGGAGTATGATTCCAATGTTGGAGTTTGATTCCAATGCTGGAGTATGATTCCAATACTGGAGTATGACTCCAATGTTGGAGTATGATTCCAGTGTTGGAGTATGATTCCAATACTGGAGTATGATACCAATGTTGGAGTATGATTCCAATGTTAGAGTATGATTCCAATGCTGGAGTATGATTCCAATGCTGGAGTATGATTCCAATACTGGAGTATGACTCCAATGTTGGAGTATGATACCAATGTTGGAGTATGATTCCAATGTTGGAGTATGATTCCAATGCTGGAGTATGATTCCAATACTGGAGTATGACTCCAATGTTGGAGTATGATTCCAATGTTGGAGTATGATTCCAATACTGGAGTATGATTCCAATGTTGGAGTGCGATTCCAATGTTGGTGTACGATTCCATTGTTGGAGTACGATTCCAATGTTGGAGTATGATTCCAATGTTGGAGTATGATTCCAATGTTGGAGTATGATTCCAATGCTGGAGAATGTTTCCGATACTGGAGTATGATTCCAATGTTGGAGAATGATTCCAATGTTGGAGTATGATTCCAATGTTGGAGTATGATTCCAATGTTGGAGTATGATTCCAATACTGGAGTATGACTCCAATGTTGGATAATGATTCCAATGTTGGAGTATGATTCCAATGTTGGAGTATGATTCCAATGTTGGAGTACGATTCCAATGTTGGAGTACGATTCCATTGCTGGAGTATGATTCCAATACTGGAGTATGATTCCAATGTTGGAGTATGATTCCAATACTGGAGTATGATTCCAATGTTGGAGTATGATTCCAATGCTGGAGCACGATTCCAATGCTGGAGAACGATTCCAATGCTGGAGTACGATTCCAATGCTGGAGTACGATTCCAATACTGGAGTACGATTCCAATGTTGGAGTACGATTCCAATGCTGGAGTACGATTCCAATGTTGGAGTATGATTCCAATGCTGGAGTACGATTCCAATACTGGAGTACGATTCCAATACTGGAGTACGATTCCAATGTTGGAGAATGATTCCAATGTTGGAGTACGATTCCAATGTTGGAGAATGAATCCAATGTTGGAGTACGATTCCAATGTTGGAGTACGATTCCAATGTTGGAGTATGATTCCAATGTTGGAGTATGATTCCAATGTTGGAGTATGCTTCCAATACTGGAGTATGATTCCAATACTGGAGTATGATTCCAATGTTGGAGTACGATTCCAATGCTGGAGTATGATTCCAATGCTGGAGTATGATTCCAATGTTGGAGAATGATTCCAATGCTGGAGTATGATTCCAATACTGGAGTATGATTCCAATGTTGGAGTATGATTCAAATGTTGGAGTATGATTCCAATGTTGGAGTATGATTCCAATGTTGGAGTATGATTCCAATGTTGGAGTATGATTCCAATGCTGGAGTATGATTCCAATCCTGGAGTATGACTCCAATGTTGGAGTATGATTCCAATGTTGGAGTATGATTCCAATGTTGGAGTATGATTCCAATGTTGGAGTAGGATTCCAATACTGGAGAATGATACCAATGTTGGAGTATGATCCCAATGCTGGAGTATGATTCCAATGCTGGAGTATGATTCCAATGTTGGAGTATGATTCCAATACTGGAGTATGATTCCAATGTTGGATTATGATTCCAATGCTGGAGTATGATTCCAATGCTGGAGTATGATTCCAATACTGGAGTATGATTCCAATGTTGGAGTATGATTCCAATGCTGGAGTATGATTCCAATGCTGGAGTATGATTCCAATGTTGGAGTATGAGTCCAATGTTGGAGTATGATTCCAATACTGGTGTATGATTCCAATGATGGAGTATGATTCCAAAGCTGGAGTATGATTCCAATGCTGGAGTATGATTCCAATACTGGTGTATGATTCCAATACTGGAGTATGATTCCAATGTTGGAGTATGATTCCAATGCTGGAGTATGATTCCAATGTTGGAGTATGATTCCAATGTTGGAGTATGATTCCAATACTGGTGTATGATTCCAATGATGGAGTATGATTCCAAAGCTGGAGTATGATTCCAATACTGGTGTATGATTCCAATGATGGAGTATGATTCCAAAGCTGGAGTATGATTCCAATGTTGGAGTATGATTCCAATACTGGTGTATGATTCCAATGATGGAGTATGATTCCAAAGCTGGAGTATGATTCCAATACTGGTGTATGATTCCAATACTGGTGTATGATTCCAATGTTGGAGTATGATTCCAATGTTGGAGTATGATTCCAATACTGGTGTATGATTCCAATGATGGAGTATGATTCCAAAGCTGGAGTATGATTCCAATGTTGGAGTATGATTCCAATACTGGTGTATGATTCCAATGATGGAGTATGATTCCAAAGCTGGAGTACGATTCCAATACTGGTGTATGATTCCAATGATGGAGTATGATTCCAATGTTGGAGTATGATTCCAATGTTGGAGTATGATTCCAATACTGGTGTATGATTCCAATGATGGAGTATGATTCCAAAGCTGGAGTATGATTCCAATACTGGTGTATGATTCCAATACTGGTGTATGATTCCAATGTTGGAGTATGATTCCAATACTGGAGTATGATTCCAATGCTGGAGTATGATTCCAATACTGGTGTATGATTCCAATACTGGTGTATGATTCCAATGTTGGAGTATGATTCCAATACTGGAGTATGATTCCAATACTGGAGTATGATTCCAATACTGGTGTATGATTCCAATGATGGAGTATGATTCCAAAGCTGGAGTACGATTCCAATACTGGTGTATGATTCCAATGATGGAGTATGATTCCAATGTTGGAGTATGATTCCAATGTTGGAGTATGATTCCAATACTGGTGTATGATTCCAATGATGGAGTATGATTCCAAAGCTGGAGTATGATTCCAATACTGGTGTATGATTCCAATACTGGTGTATGATTCCAATGTTGGAGTATGATTCCAATACTGGAGTATGATTCCAATGCTGGAGTATGATTCCAATACTGGAGTATGATTCCAATGCTGGAGTATGATTCCAATACTGGAGTATGATTCCAATGCTGGAGTATGATTCCAATGCTGGAGTATGATTCCAATGTTGGAGCATGATTCCAATGTTGGAGTATGATTCCAATGTTGGAGTATGATTCCAATGTTGGAGCATGATTCCAATGTTGGAGCATGATTCCAATGTTGGAGTATGATTCCAATGTTGGAGTATGATTCCAATACTGGAGTATGATTCCAATGCTGGACTATTCAAAAAGGGGGGTAGGGAAAAAGCAGGTAATTACAGACCTGTAAGCCTTACATCAGTTGTGGGCAAAATGCTGGAGTCCATCATTAAGGATGAAATAGCGGAGCACTTAGCAAATGGGGACAGGATAGGACAGAGTCAACATGGATTTACAAAGGGTAAATCGTGCTTGACTAATCTATTGGAATTTTTTGAGGGAGTAACTGGTAGAATAGATGGGGGAGAGCCAGTAGATGTGGTGTACCTGGACTTCCAAAAGGCCTTCGATAAGGTCCCACATACAAGATTAGCATGGAAAATTGAGGCTCATGGGATAAAGGGGAAAGTTTTGGCGTGGATAGGGAACTGGCTGTCAGATAGAAAACAGAGAGTTGGAATAAACGGCTCATTTTCTGAATGGCAGGCAGTAACAAGTGGGGTACCACAGGGATCTGTCCTGGGCCCCCAGCTGTTCACAATTTACATTAATGACCTGGATCAGGGAGTCGGATGCAGCATTTCCAAATTTGCAGACGACACTAAACTAGGAGGTGGGGTGGGCTCAGAGGAAGAGACCAGGAAGCTCCAGAGCGATTTGGACAGACTGGGCGATTGGGCGGATAAATGGCAGATGCACTATAATGTGGACAAGTGCGAAGTTATCCACCTTGGGTGCAGGAACGGGAGGGCAAATTATTATTTAAATGGCAATAGATTGGGAGAGGGGGAAGTACAGAGAGACCTGGGTGTTCTTGTACACCAGTCACTGAAGGCGAGCATGCAGGTGCAACAGGCGGTCAAGAAGGCAAACGGTATGCTGGCCTTCATAGCAAAAGGGTTAGAATACAGGAACAGGGATACCTTGCTGCAGCTGTACAGGGCACTGGTGAGACCACACCTCGAGTACTGTGTACAGTTTTGGTCGCCTCATCTGAGGAAGGATGTTCTTGCCATGGAGGGGGTGCAGCGGCGATTCACCAGGCTGATACCAGGAATGGCGGGAATGACCTATGAGGAGAGACTATGTAGTTTAGGGATGTACACACTGGAGTTTAGAAGATTGAGAGGGGACCTCATAGAAGTGTATAAAATTCTGACAGGTCTAGACAGACTGGATGCAGAAGGAATGTTTCCCTTGGTGGGTGAGAACAGAACTAGAGGACATAATTTAAGGATAAGGGCTAAACCATTTAGGACAGAGATGAGGGGGAATTTCTTCACTCAGAGAGTGGTGAACCTGTGGAACTCATTGCCACAGAGGGCAGTGTACGCCAGCTCATTAAATATATTTAAGAGGGAATTAGATATATTTCTACGGGCAAAAGGGGTTAAGGGTTACGGAGAGAAGGCGGGGACGGGATACTGAATTAAAGGATCAGCCATGATCTCATTAAATGGCGGAGCAGGCACGAAGGGCCGAATGGCCTACTCCTGCTCCTATCTTCTATGTATCTATGTATCTATGTATGATTCCAAAGCTGGAGTATGAATCCAATACTGGTGTATGATTCCAATACTGGAGTATGATTCCAATGATGGAGTATGATTCCAAAGCTGGAGTATGATTCCAATACTGGTGTATGATTCCAATGTTGGAGTATGATTCCAATGCTGGAGAATGATTCCAATGCTGGAGTATGATTCCAATACTGGAGTATGATTCCAATGCTGGAGTATGATTCCAATGCTGGATTATGATTCCAATGCTGGAGTATGATTCCAATGCTGGAGTATGATTCCAATGCTGGAGTATGATTCCAATGTTGGAGTATGATTCCAATGCTGGAGTATGATTCCAATGCTGGAGTATGATTCCAATACTGGTGTATGATTCCAATGTTGGAGTATGATTCCAATGTTGGAGTATGATTCCAATGTTGGAGTATGATTCCAATACTGGTGTATGATTCCAATGTTGGATTATGATTCCAATGTTGGAGTATGATTCCAATGTTGGAGTATGATTCCAATGCTGGAGTATGATTCCAATACTGGAGTATGATTCCAATGTTGGAGTATGATTCCAGTGTTGGAGTATGATTCCAATACTGGAGTATGATACCAATGTTGGAGTATGATTCCAATGTTAGAGTATGATTCCAATGCTGGAGTATGATTCCAATGCTGGAGTATGATTCCAATACTGGAGTATGACTCCAATGTTGGAGTATGATACCAATGTTGGAGTATGATTCCAATGTTGGAGTATGATTCCAATGCTGGAGTATGATTCCAATACTGGAGTATGACTCCAATGTTGGAGTATGATTCCAATGTTGGAGTATGATTCCAATACTGGAGTATGATTCCAATGTTGGAGTACGATTCCAATGTTGGTGTACGATTCCATTGTTGGAGTACGATTCCAATGTTGGAGTATGATTCCAATGTTGGAGTATGATTCCAATGTTGGAGTATGATTCCAATGCTGGAGAATGTTTCCGATACTGGAGTATGATTCCAATGTTGGAGAATGATTCCAATGTTGGAGTATGATTCCAATGTTGGAGTATGATTCCAATGTTGGAGTATGATTCCAATACTGGAGTATGACTCCAATGTTGGATAATGATTCCAATGTTGGAGTATGATTCCAATGTTGGAGTATGATTCCAATGTTGGAGTACGATTCCAATGTTGGAGTACGATTCCATTGCTGGAGTATGATTCCAATACTGGAGTATGATTCCAATGTTGGAGTATGATTCCAATACTGGAGTATGATTCCAATGTTGGAGTATGATTCCAATGCTGGAGCACGATTCCAATGCTGGAGTACGATTCCAATGCTGGAGTACGATTCCAATGCTGGAGTACGATTCCAATACTGGAGTACGATTCCAATGTTGGAGTACGATTCCAATGCTGGAGTACGATTCCAATGTTGGAGTATGATTCCAATGCTGGAGTACGATTCCAATACTGGAGTACGATTCCAATACTGGAGTACGATTCCAATGTTGGAGAATGATTCCAATGTTGGAGTACGATTCCAATGTTGGAGAATGAATCCAATGTTGGAGTACGATTCCAATGTTGGAGTACGATTCCAATGTTGGAGTATGATTCCAATGTTGGAGTATGATTCCAATGTTGGAGTATGCTTCCAATACTGGAGTATGATTCCAATACTGGAGTATGATTCCAATGTTGGAGTACGATTCCAATGCTGGAGTATGATTCCAATGCTGGAGTATGATTCCAATGTTGGAGAATGATTCCAATGCTGGAGTATGATTCCAATACTGGAGTATGATTCCAATGTTGGAGTATGATTCAAATGTTGGAGTATGATTCCAATGTTGGAGTATGATTCCAATGTTGGAGTATGATTCCAATGTTGGAGTATGATTCCAATGCTGGAGTATGATTCCAATCCTGGAGTATGACTCCAATGTTGGAGTATGATTCCAATGTTGGAGTATGATTCCAATGTTGGAGTATGATTCCAATGTTGGAGTATGATTCCAATGCTGGAGTATGATTCCAATGCTGGAGTATGATTCCAATGTTGGAGTAGGATTCCAATACTGGAGAATGATACCAATGTTGGAGTATGATCCCAATGCTGGAGTATGATTCCAATGCTGGAGTATGATTCCAATGTTGGAGTATGATTCGAATACTGGAGTATGATTCCAATGTTGGATTATGATTCCAATGCTGGAGTATGATTCCAATGCTGGAGTATGATTCCAATACTGGAGTATGATTCCAATGTTGGAGTATGATTCCAATGCTGGAGTATGATTCCAATGCTGGAGTATGATTCCAATGTTGGAGTATGAGTCCAATGTTGGAGTATGATTCCAATACTGGTGTATGATTCCAATGATGGAGTATGATTCCAAAGCTGGAGTATGATTCCAATGCTGGAGTATGATTCCAATACTGGTGTATGATTCCAATACTGGAGTATGATTCCAATGTTGGAGTATGATTCCAATGCTGGAGTATGATTCCAATGTTGGAGTATGATTCCAATGTTGGAGTATGATTCCAATACTGGTGTATGATTCCAATGATGGAGTATGATTCCAAAGCTGGAGTATGATTCCAATACTGGTGTATGATTCCAATGATGGAGTATGATTCCAAAGCTGGAGTATGATTCCAATACTGGTGTATGATTCCAATGATGGAGTATGATTCCAATGTTGGAGTATGATTCCAATGTTGGAGTATGATTCCAATACTGGTGTATGATTCCAATGATGGAGTATGATTCCAAAGCTGGAGTATGATTCCAATACTGGTGTATGATTCCAATACTGGTGTATGATTCCAATGTTGGAGTATGATTCCAATACTGGAGTATGATTCCAATGCTGGAGTATGATTCCAATACTGGAGTATGATTCCAATGCTGTAGTATGATTCCAATGCTGGAGTATGATTCCAATGTTGGAGCATGATTCCAATGTTGGAGTATGATTCCAATGTTGGAGTATGATTCCAATACTGGAGTATGATTCCAATGCTGGACTATTCAAAAAGGGGGGTAGGGAAAAAGCAGGTAATTACAGACCTGTAAGCCTTACATCAGTTGTGGGCAAAATGCTGGAGTCCATCATTAAGGATGAAATAGCGGAGCACTTAGCAAATGGGGACAGGATAGGACAGAGTCAACATGGATTTACAAAGGGTAAATCGTGCTTGACTAATCTATTGGAATTTTTTGAGGGAGTAACTGGTAGAATAGATGGGGGAGAGCCAGTAGATGTGGTGTACCTGGACTTCCAAAAGGCCTTCGATAAGGTCCCACATAAAAGATTAGCATGGAAAATTGAGGCTCATGGGATAAAGGGGAAAGTTTTGGCGTGGATAGGGAACTGGCTGTCAGATAGAAAACAGAGAGTTGGAATAAACGGCTCATTTTCTGAATGGCAGGCAGTAACAAGTGGGGTACCACAGGGATCTGTCCTGGGCCCCCAGCTGTTCACAATTTACATTAATGACCTGGATCAGGGAGTCGGATGCAGCATTTCCAAATTTGCAGACGACACTAAACTAGGAGGTGGGGTGGGCTCAGAGGAAGAGACCAGGAAGCTCCAGAGCGATTTGGACAGACTGGGCGATTGGGCGGATAAATGGCAGATGCACTATAATGTGGACAAGTGCGAAGTTATCCACCTTGGGTGCAGGAACGGGAGGGCAAATTATTATTTAAATGGCAATAGATTGGGAGAGGGGGAAGTACAGAGAGACCTGGGTGTTCTTGTACACCAGTCACTGAAGGCGAGCATGCAGGTGCAACAGGCGGTCAAGAAGGCAAACGGTATGCTGGCCTTCATAGCAAAAGGGTTAGAATACAGGAACAGGGATACCTTGCTGCAGCTGTACAGGGCACTGGTGAGACCACACCTCGAGTACTGTGTACAGTTTTGGTCGCCTCATCTGAGGAAGGATGTTCTTGCCATGGAGGGGGTGCAGCGGCGATTCACCAGGCTGATACCAGGAATGGCGGGAATGACCTATGAGGAGAGACTATGTAGTTTAGGGATGTACACACTGGAGTTTAGAAGATTGAGAAGGGACCTCATAGAAGTGTATAAAATTCTGACAGGTCTAGACAGACTGGATGCAGAAGGAATGTTTCCCTTGGCGGGTGAGAACAGAACTAGAGGACATAATTTAAGGATAAGGGCTAAACCATTTAGGACAGAGATGAGGGGGAATTTCTTCACTCAGAGAGTGGTGAACCTGTGGAACTCATTGCCACAGAGGGCAGTGTACGCCAGCTCATTAAATATATTTAAGAGGGAATTAGATATATTTCTACGGGCAAAAGGGGTTAAGGGTTACGGAGAGAAGGCGGGGACGGGATACTGAATTAAAGGATCAGCCATGATCTCATTAAATGGCGGAGCAGGCACGAAGGGCCGAATGGCCTACTCCTGCTCCTATCTTCTATGTATCTATGTATCTATGTATGATTCCAAAGCTGGAGTATGAATCCAATACTGGTGTATGATTCCAATACTGGAGTATGATTCCAATGATGGAGTATGATTCCAAAGCTGGAGTATGATTCCAATACTGGTGTATGATTCCAATGTTGGAGTATGATTCCAATGCTGGAGAATGATTCCAATGCTGGAGTATGATTCCAATACTGGAGTATGATTCCAATGCTGGAGTATGATTCCAATGCTGGATTATGATTCCAATGCTGGAGTATGATTCCAATGCTGGAGTATGATTCCAATACTGGAGTATGATTCCAATGTTGGAGTATGATTCCAATGCTGGAGTATGATTCCAATGCTGGAGTATGATTCCAATACTGGTGTATGATTCCAATGTTGGATTATGATTCCAATGTTGGAGTATGATTCCAATGTTGGAGTATGATTCCAATGTTGGAGTATGATTCCAATGCTGGAGTATGATTCCAATACTGGAGTATGATTCCAATACTGGAGTATGATTCCAATGTTGGAGTATGATTCCAATGCTGGAGTATGATTCCAATGCTGGAGTATGATTCCAATGTTGGAGTATGATTCCAATGTTGGAGTATGATTCCAATGCTGGAGTATGATTCCAATACTGGAGTATGATTCCAATGTTGGAGTATGATTCCAATGCTGGAGTATGATTCCAATGCTGGAGTATGATTCCAATGTTGGAGTATGATTCCAATGTTGGAGTATGATTCCAATGTTGGAGTATGATTCCAATGCTGGAGTATGATTCCAATGTTGGAGTATGATTCCAAAGTTGGAGTACGATTCCAATACTGGAGCATGATTCCAATGTTGGAGTATGATTCCAATGCTGGAGTATGATTCCAATGTTGGAGTATGATTCCAATACTGGAGTATGATTCCAATGTTGGAGTATGATTCCAATGTTGGAGTATGATTCCAATGCTGGAGTATGATTCCAATGTTGGAGTATGATTCCAATGCTGGAGTATGATTCCAATGTTGGAGTATGATTCCAATGTAGGAGTATGATTCCAATGCTGGAGAATGATTCCAATGTTGGAGTATGATTCCAATGTTGGAGTATGATTCCAATGTTGAAGCATGATTCCAATGTTGGAGTATGATTCCAATACTGGAGTATGATTCCAATGTTGGAGTATGATTCCAATGTTGGAGTATGATTCCAATACTGGTGTATGATTCCAATGTTGGATTATGATTCCAATGCTGGAGTATGATTCCAATGTTGGAGTATGATTCCAATGTTGGAGTATGATTCCAATGTTGGAGTATGATTCCAATACTGGTGTATGATTCCAATGTTGGATTATGATTCCAATGCTGGAGTATGATTCCAATGTTGGAGTATGATTCCAATACTGGTGTATGATTCCAATGTTGGAGTATGATTCCAATACTGGTGTATGATTCCAATGTTGGATTATGATTCCAATACTGGAGTATGATTCCAATGTTGGAGTATGATTCCAATGTTGGAGTATGATTCCAATGTTGGAGTATGATTCCAATGCTGGAGTATGATTCCAATACTGGAGTATGATTCCAATACTGGAGTATGATTCCAATGCTGGAGTATGATTCCAATACTGGAGTATGATTCCAATGCTGGAGTATGATTCCAATGCTGGAGTATGATTCCAATGTTGGAGCATGATTCCAATGTTGGAGTATGATTCCAATGTTGGAGTATGATTCCAATACTGGAGTATGATTCCAATGCTGGAGTATGATTCCAAAGCTGGAGTATGAATCCAATACTGGTGTATGATTCCAATACTGGAGTATGATTCCAATGATGGAGTATGATTCCAAAGCTGGAGTATGATTCCAATACTGGTGTATGATTCCAATGTTGGAGTATGATTCCAATGCTGGAGAATGATTCCAATGCTGGAGTATGATTCCAATACTGGAGTATGATTCCAATACTGGAGTATGATTCCAATGTTGGAGTATGATTCCAATGCTGGAGAATGATTCCAATGCTGGAGTATGATTCCAATACTGGAGTATGATTCCAATGATGGAGTATGATTCCAAAGCTGGAGTATGATTCCAATACTGGTGTATGATTCCAATGTTGGAGTATGATTCCAATGCTGGAGAATGATTCCAATGCTGGAGTATGATTCCAATACTGGAGTATGATTCCAATGTTGGAGTATGATTCCAATGCTGGAGTATGATTCCAATGCTGGATTATGATTCCAATGCTGGAGTATGATTCCAATGCTGGAGTATGATTCCAATGTTGGAGTATGATTCCAATGCTGGAGTATGATTCCAATACTGGAGTATGATTCCAATGTTGGAGTATGATTCCAATGCTGGAGTATGATTCCAATGCTGGAGTATGATTCCAATACTGGTGTATGATTCCAATGTTGGATTATGATTCCAATACTGGAGTATGATTCCAATGCTGGAGTATGATTCCAATGTTGGAGTATGATTCCAATGCTGGAGTATGATTCCAATACTGGAGTATGATTCCAATGTTGGAGTATGATTCCAATGCTGGAGTATGATTCCAATGCTGGAGTATGATTCCAATACTGGTGTATGATTCCAATGTTGGATTATGATTCCAATGTTGGAGTATGATTCCAATGTTGGAGTATGATTCCAATGTTGGAGTCTGATTCCAATGCTGGAGTATGATTCCAATACTGGAGTATGATTCCAATGTTGGAGTATGATTCCAATGTTGGAGTATGATTCCAATGCTGGAGTATGATTCCAATGCTGGAGTATGATTCCAATGTTGGAGTATGATTCCAATGTTGGAGTATGATTCCAATGCTGGAGTATGATTCCAATACTGGAGTATGATTCCAATGTTGGAGTATGATTCCAATGCTGGAGTATGATTCCAATGCTGGAGTATGATTCCAATGTTGGAGTATGATTCCAATGTTGGAGTATGATTCCAATGTTGGAGTATGATTCCAATGCTGGAGTATGATTCCAATGTTGGAGTATGATTCCAATGTTGGAGCACGATTCCAATACTGGAGCACGATTCCAATGTTGGAGTATGATTCCAATGCTGGAGTATGATTCCAATACTGGAGTATGATTCCAATGTTGGAGTATGATTCCAATACTGGAGTATGATTCCAATGATGGAGTATGATTCCAATGTTGGAGTATGATTCCAATGTTGGAGTATGATTCCAATGCTGGAGTATGATTCCAATGCTGGAGTATGATTCCAATGTTGGAGTATGATTCCAATGCTGGAGTATGATTCCAATGTTGGAGTACGATTCCAATGTTGGAGTATGATTCCAATACTGGAGTATGATTCCAATGTTGGAGTACGATTCCAATGCTGGAGTATGATTCCAATGTTGGAGTATGATTCCAATGTTGGAGTATGATTCCAATGCTGGAGAATGTTTCCGATACTGGAGTATGATTCCAATGTTGGAGAATGATTCCAATGTTGGAGTATGATTCCAATGTTGGAGTATGATTCCAATGTTGGAGTATGATTCCAATACTGGAGTATGACTCCAATGTTGGATAATGATTCCAATGTTGGAGTATGATTCCAATGTTGGAGTATGATTCCAATGTTGGAGTACGATTCCAATGTTGGAGTACGATTCCATTGCTGGAGTATGATTCCAATACTGGAGTATGATTCCAATGTTGGAGTATGATTCCAATACTGGAGTATGATTCCAATGTTGGAGTATGATTCCAATGCTGGAGCACGATTCCAATGCTGGAGTACGATTCCAATGCTGGAGTACGATTCCAATGCTGGAGTACGATTCCAATACTGGAGTACGATTCCAATGTTGGAGTACGATTCCAATGCTGGAGTACGATTCCAATGTTGGAGTATGATTCCAATGCTGGAGTACGATTCCAATACTGGAGTACGATTCCAATACTGGAGTACGATTCCAATGTTGGAGAATGATTCCAATGTTGGAGTACGATTCCAATGTTGGAGAATGAATCCAATGTTGGAGTACGATTCCAATGTTGGAGTACGATTCCAATGTTGGAGTATGATTCCAATGTTGGAGTATGATTCCAATGTTGGAGTATGCTTCCAATACTGGAGTATGATTCCAATACTGGAGTATGATTCCAATGTTGGAGTACGATTCCAATGCTGGAGTATGATTCCAATGCTGGAGTATGATTCCAATGTTGGAGAATGATTCCAATGCTGGAGTATGATTCCAATACTGGAGTATGATTCCAATGTTGGAGTATGATTCAAATGTTGGAGTATGATTCCAATGTTGGAGTATGATTCCAATGTTGGAGTATGATTCCAATGTTGGAGTATGATTCCAATGCTGGAGTATGATTCCAATCCTGGAGTATGACTCCAATGTTGGAGTATGATTCCAATGTTGGAGTATGATTCCAATGTTGGAGTATGATTCCAATGTTGGAGTATGATTCCAATGCTGGAGTATGATTCCAATGCTGGAGTATGATTCCAATGTTGGAGTAGGATTCCAATACTGGAGAATGATACCAATGTTGGAGTATGATCCCAATGCTGGAGTATGATTCCAATGCTGGAGTATGATTCCAATGTTGGAGTATGATTCCAATACTGGAGTATGATTCCAATGTTGGATTATGATTCCAATGCTGGAGTATGATTCCAATGCTGGAGTATGATTCCAATACTGGAGTATGATTCCAATGTTGGAGTATGATTCCAATGCTGGAGTATGATTCCAATGCTGGAGTATGATTCCAATGTTGGAGTATGAGTCCAATGTTGGAGTATGATTCCAATACTGGTGTATGATTCCAATGATGGAGTATGATTCCAAAGCTGGAGTATGATTCCAATGCTGGAGTATGATTCCAATACTGGTGTATGATTCCAATACTGGAGTATGATTCCAATGTTGGAGTATGATTCCAATGCTGGAGTATGATTCCAATGTTGGAGTATGATTCCAATGTTGGAGTATGATTCCAATACTGGTGTATGATTCCAATGATGGAGTATGATTCCAAAGCTGGAGTATGATTCCAATACTGGTGTATGATTCCAATGATGGAGTATGATTCCAAAGCTGGAGTATGATTCCAATACTGGTGTATGATTCCAATGATGGAGTATGATTCCAATGTTGGAGTATGATTCCAATGTTGGAGTATGATTCCAATACTGGTGTATGATTCCAATGATGGAGTATGATTCCAAAGCTGGAGTATGATTCCAATACTGGTGTATGATTCCAATACTGGTGTATGATTCCAATGTTGGAGTATGATTCCAATACTGGAGTATGATTCCAATGCTGGAGTATGATTCCAATACTGGAGTATGATTCCAATGCTGGAGTATGATTCCAATGCTGGAGTATGATTCCAATGCTGGAGTATGATTCCAATGCTGGAGTATGATTCCAATGTTGGAGCATGATTCCAATGTTGGAGTATGATTCCAATGTTGGAGTATGATTCCAATACTGGAGTATGATTCCAATGCTGGACTATTCAAAAAGGGGGGTAGGGAAAAAGCAGGTAATTACAGACCTGTAAGCCTTACATCAGTTGTGGGCAAAATGCTGGAGTCCATCATTAAGGATGAAATAGCGGAGCACTTAGCAAATGGGGACAGGATAGGACAGAGTCAACATGGATTTACAAAGGGTAAATCGTGCTTGACTAATCTATTGGAATTTTTTGAGGGAGTAACTGGTAGAATAGATGGGGGAGAGCCAGTAGATGTGGTGTACCTGGACTTCCAAAAGGCCTTCGATAAGGTCCCACATAAAAGATTAGCATGGAAAATTGAGGCTCATGGGATAAAGGGGAAAGTTTTGGCGTGGATAGGGAACTGGCTGTCAGATAGAAAACAGAGAGTTGGAATAAACGGCTCATTTTCTGAATGGCAGGCAGTAACAAGTGGGGTACCACAGGGATCTGTCCTGGGCCCCCAGCTGTTCACAATTTACATTAATGACCTGGATCAGGGAGTCGGATGCAGCATTTCCAAATTTGCAGACGACACTAAACTAGGAGGTGGGGTGGGCTCAGAGGAAGAGACCAGGAAGCTCCAGAGCGATTTGGACAGACTGGGCGATTGGGCGGATAAATGGCAGATGCACTATAATGTGGACAAGTGCGAAGTTATCCACCTTGGGTGCAGGAACGGGAGGGCAAATTATTATTTAAATGGCAATAGATTGGGAGAGGGGGAAGTACAGAGAGACCTGGGTGTTCTTGTACACCAGTCACTGAAGGCGAGCATGCAGGTGCAACAGGCGGTCAAGAAGGCAAACGGTATGCTGGCCTTCATAGCAAAAGGGTTAGAATACAGGAACAGGGATACCTTGCTGCAGCTGTACAGGGCACTGGTGAGACCACACCTCGAGTACTGTGTACAGTTTTGGTCGCCTCATCTGAGGAAGGATGTTCTTGCCATGGAGGGGGTGCAGCGGCGATTCACCAGGCTGATACCAGGAATGGCGGGAATGACCTATGAGGAGAGACTATGTAGTTTAGGGATGTACACACTGGAGTTTAGAAGATTGAGAAGGGACCTCATAGAAGTGTATAAAATTCTGACAGGTCTAGACAGACTGGATGCAGAAGGAATGTTTCCCTTGGCGGGTGAGAACAGAACTAGAGGACATAATTTAAGGATAAGGGCTAAACCATTTAGGACAGAGATGAGGGGGAATTTCTTCACTCAGAGAGTGGTGAACCTGTGGAACTCATTGCCACAGAGGGCAGTGTACGCCAGCTCATTAAATATATTTAAGAGGGAATTAGATATATTTCTACGGGCAAAAGGGGTTAAGGGTTACGGAGAGAAGGCGGGGACGGGATACTGAATTAAAGGATCAGCCATGATCTCATTAAATGGCGGAGCAGGCACGAAGGGCCGAATGGCCTACTCCTGCTCCTATCTTCTATGTATCTATGTATCTATGTATGATTCCAAAGCTGGAGTATGAATCCAATACTGGTGTATGATTCCAATACTGGAGTATGATTCCAATGATGGAGTATGATTCCAAAGCTGGAGTATGATTCCAATACTGGTGTATGATTCCAATGTTGGAGTATGATTCCAATGCTGGAGAATGATTCCAATGCTGGAGTATGATTCCAATACTGGAGTATGATTCCAATGCTGGAGTATGATTCCAATGCTGGATTATGATTCCAATGCTGGAGTATGATTCCAATGCTGGAGTATGATTCCAATACTGGAGTATGATTCCAATGTTGGAGTATGATTCCAATGCTGGAGTATGATTCCAATGCTGGAGTATGATTCCAATACTGGTGTATGATTCCAATGTTGGATTATGATTCCAATGTTGGAGTATGATTCCAATGTTGGAGTATGATTCCAATGCTGGAGTATGATTCCAATACTGGAGTATGATTCCAATGTTGGAGTATGATTCCAATGCTGGAGTATGATTCCAATACTGGAGTATGATTCCAATACTGGTGTATGATTCCAATACTGGTGTATGATTCCAATGTTGGAGTATGATTCCAATACTGGAGTATGATTCCAATGTTGGAGTATGATTCCAATACTGGAGTATGATTCCAATGTTGGAGTATGATTCCAATGTTGGAGTATGATTCCAATGCTGGAGTATGATTCCAATGTTGGAGTATGATTCCAATGCTGGAGTATGATTCCAATGTTGGAGTATGATTCCAATGTAGGAGTATGATTCCAATGCTGGAGAATGATTCCAATGTTGGAGTATGATTCCAATGTTGGAGTATGATTCCAATGTTGAAGCATGATTCCAATGTTGGAGTATGATTCCAATACTGGAGTATGATTCCAATGTTGGAGTATGATTCCAATGTTGGAGTATGATTCCAATACTGGTGTATGATTCCAATGTTGGATTATGATTCCAATGCTGGAGTATGATTCCAATGTTGGAGTATGATTCCAATGTTGGAGTATGATTCCTATGTTGGAGTATGATTCCAATACTGGTGTATGATTCCAATGTTGGATTATGATTCCAATGCTGGAGTATGATTCCAATGTTGGAGTATGATTCCAATACTGGTGTATGATTCCAATGTTGGAGTATGATTCCAATACTGGTGTATGATTCCAATGTTGGATTATGATTCCAATACTGGAGTATGATTCCAATGTTGGAGTATGATTCCAATGTTGGAGTATGATTCCAATGTTGGAGTATGATTCCAATGCTGGAGTATGATTCCAATACTGGAGTATGATTCCAATACTGGAGTATGATTCCAATGCTGGAGTATGATTCCAATACTGGAGTATGATTCCAATGCTGGAGTATGATTCCAATGCTGGAGTATGATTCCAATGTTGGAGCATGATTCCAATGTTGGAGTATGATTCCAATGTTGGAGTATGATTCCAATACTGGAGTATGATTCCAATGCTGGAGTATGATTCCAAAGCTGGAGTATGAATCCAATACTGGTGTATGATTCCAATACTGGAGTATGATTCCAATGATGGAGTATGATTCCAAAGCTGGAGTATGATTCCAATACTGGTGTATGATTCCAATGTTGGAGTATGATTCCAATGCTGGAGAATGATTCCAATGCTGGAGTATGATTCCAATACTGGAGTATGATTCCAATACTGGAGTATGATTCCAATGTTGGAGTATGATTCCAATGTTGGAGTATGATTCCAATGCTGGAGAATGATTCCAATGCTGGAGTATGATTCCAATACTGGAGTATGATTCCAATGATGGAGTATGATTCCAAAGCTGGAGTATGATTCCAATACTGGTGTATGATTCCAATGTTGGAGTATGATTCCAATGCTGGAGAATGATTCCAATGCTGGAGTATGATTCCAATACTGGAGTATGATTCCAATGTTGGAGTATGATTCCAATGCTGGAGTATGATTCCAATGCTGGATTATGATTCCAATGCTGGAGTATGATTCCAATGTTGGAGTATGATTCCAATGCTGGAGTATGATTCCAATACTGGAGTATGATTCCAATGTTGGAGTATGATTCCAATGCTGGAGTATGATTCCAATGCTGGAGTATGATTCCAATACTGGTGTATGATTCCAATGTTGGATTATGATTCCAATACTGGAGTATGATTCCAATGCTGGAGTATGATTCCAATGTTGGAGTATGATTCCAATGCTGGAGTATGATTCCAATACTGGAGTATGATTCCAATGTTGGAGTATGATTCCAATGCTGGAGTATGATTCCAATGCTGGAGTATGATTCCAATACTGGTGTATGATTCCAATGTTGGATTATGATTCCAATGTTGGAGTATGATTCCAATGTTGGAGTATGATTCCAATGTTGGAGTATGATTCCAATGTTGGAGTCTGATTCCAATGCTGGAGTATGATTCCAATACTGGAGTATGATTCCAATGTTGGAGTATGATTCCAATGCTGGAGTATGATTCCAATGCTGGAGTATGATTCCAATGTTGGAGTATGATTCCAATGTTGGAGTATGATTCCAATGCTGGAGTATGATTCCAATACTGGAGTATGATTCCAATGTTGGAGTATGATTCCAATGCTGGAGTATGATTCCAATGTTGGAGTATGATTCCAATGTTGGAGTATGATTCCAATGTTGGAGTATGATTCCAATGCTGGAGTATGATTCCAATGTTGGAGTATGATTCCAATGTTGGAGCACGATTCCAATACTGGAGCATGATTCCAATGTTGGAGTATGATTCCAATGTTGGAGTATGATTCCAATGCTGGAGTATGATTCCAATACTGGAGTATGATTCCAATGTTGGAGTATGATTCCAATACTGGAGTATGATTCCAATGTTGGAGTATGATTCCAATACTGGTGTATGATTCCAATGTTGGATTATGATTCCAATGCTGGAGTATGATTCCAATGCTGGAGTATGATTCCAATACTGGAGTATGATTCCAATGTTGGAGTATGATTCCAATGCTGGAGTATGATTCCAATGTTGGAGTATGATTCCAATGTTGGAGTATGATTCCAATACTGGTGTATGATTCCAATGATGGAGTATGATTCCAATGTTGGAGTATGATTCCAATACTGGAGTATGATTCCAATGTTGGAGTATGATTCCAATACTGGTGTATGATTCCAATGATGGAGTATGATTCCAATGTTGGAGTATGATTCCAATACTGGAGTATGATTCCAATGCTGGAGTATGATTCCAAAGCTGGAGTATGATTCCAATGTTGGAGTATGATTCCAATACTGGAGTATGATTCCAATGTTGGAGTACGATTCCAATGCTGGAGTATGATTCCAATGCTGGAGTATGATTCCAATGCTGGAGTATGATTCCAATGTTGGAGTATGATTCCAATGCTGGAGTATGATTCCAATGTTGGAGTACGATTCCAATGTTGGAGTATGATTCCAATACTGGAGTATGATTCCAATGTTGGAGTACGATTCCAATGCTGGAGTATGATTCCAATGCTGGAGTATGATTCCAATGTTGGAGTATGATTCCAATGTTGGAGTTTGATTCCAATGTTGGAGTATGATTCCAATGTTGGACTATGATTCCAATGTTGGAGTATGATTCCAATGCTGGAGTATGATTCCAATGCTGGAGTATGATTCCAATGTTGGAGTATGATTCCAATATTGGAGTATGATTCCAATGCTGGTGTATGATTCCAATACTGGAGTATGATTCCAATGTTGGAGTATGTTTCCAATGTTGGAGTATGATTCCAATGTTGGAGTATGATTCCAATGTTGGAGTATGATTCCAATGTTGGAGTATGATTCCAATACTGGAGTATGATTCCAATGTTGGAGTATGATTCCAACACTGGAGTATGATTCCAATACTGGAGTATGATTCCAATGTTGGAGTATGATTCCAATACTGGAGTATGATTCCAATGTTGGAGTATGATTCCAATGTTGGAGTACGATTCCAATGCTGGAGTACGATTCCAATGCTGGAGTACGATTCCAATACTGGAGTACGATTCCAATGCTGGAGTACGATCCCAATGCTGGAGTACGATTCCAATACTGGAGTACAATTCCAATGTTGGAGTATGGTTCCAATGCTGGAGCACGATTCCAATGTTGGAGTATGATTCCAATGCTGGAGTACGATTCCAATACTGGAGTACGATTCCAATGTTGGAGTACAATTCCAATGCTGGAGTACGATTCCAATGTTGGAGTATGATTCCAATGTTGGAGTCTGGTTCCAATACTGGGGTATGATTCCAATGTTGGAGTATGATTCCAATGTTGGAGTACGATTCCAATGCTGGAGAATGATTCCAATGCTGGAGTATGATTGCAATGTTGGAGAATGATTCCAATGTTGGAGTACGATTCCAATGCTGGAGAATGATTCCAATGCTGGAGTATGATTCCAATGTTGGAGTCTGGTTCCAAAACTGGAGTATGATTCCAATACTGGAGTATGATTCCAATGTTGGAGTATGATTCCAATGTTGGAGGACGATTCCAATGCTGGAGAATGATTCCAATGCTGGAGTATGATTCCAATGTTGGAGTCTGGTTCCAATACTGGAGTATGATTCCAATACTGGAGTATGATTCCAATGTTGGAGTATGATTCCAATGTTGGAGTACGATTCCAATGCTGGAGTATGATTCCAATACTGGAGTATGATTCCAATGTTGGAGTATGATTCCAATGTTGGAGTACGATTCCAATGTTGGAGTATGATTCCAATGCTGGAGTATGATTCCAATACTGGAGTATGATTCCAATGTTGGAGTATGATTCCAATGCTGGAGTATGATTCCAATGTTGGAGTATGATTCCAATGTTGGAGTATGAGTCCAATGCTGGAGTATGATTCCAATGTTGGAGTATGATTCCAATGCTGGAGTATGATTCCAATGTTGGAGTACAATTCCAATGCTGGAGTATGATTCCAATGTTGGATTATGATTCCAATGTTGGAGTACGATTCCAATGTTGGAGTATGATTCCAATGCTGGAGTATGATTCCAATGTTGGAGTACGATTCCAAAGCTGGAGTATGATTCCAATGCTGGAGTATGATTCCAATGTTGGAGTATGAGTCCAATGCTGGAGTATGATTCCAATGTTGGATTATGATTCCAATGTTGGAGTATGATTCCAATGTTGGAGTACGATTCCAATGTTGGAGTATGATTCCAATGTTGGAGTATGATTCCAATGTTGGAGTATGATTCCAATGTTGAAGTATGATTCCAATGCTGGAGTATGATTCCAATGTTGGAGTATGATTCCAATGCTGGAGTATGATTCCAATGTTGGAGTATGATTCCAATGTTGGAGTATGATTCCAATGTTGGAGTATGATTCCAATGCTGGAGTATGATTCCAATGTTGGAGTATGATTCCAATACTGGAGTATGATTCCAATGTTGGAGTATGATTCCAATGTTGGAGTATGATTCCAATACTGGAGTATGATTCCAATACTGGAGTATGATTCCAATAATGGAGTATGATTCCAATGTTGGAGTATGATTCCAATACTGGAGTATGATTCCAATAATGGAGTATGATTCCAATAATGGAGTATGATTCCAATGCTGGAGTATGATTCCAATACTGGAGTATGATTCCAATAATGGAGTATGATTCCAATGTTGGAGTATGATTCCAATGTTGGAGTATGATTCCAATGTTGGAGAATGATTCCAATACTGGAGTATGATTCCAATGTTGGAGCATGATTCCAATGTTGGAGTATGATTCCAATGTTGGAGTATGATTCCAATGCTGGAGTATGATTCCAATGTTGGAGTATGATTCCAATAATGGAGTATGATTCCAATGTTGGAGTATGATTCCAATGTTGGAGTATGATTCCAATGCTGCAGTATGATTCCAATACTGGAGTATGATTCCAATAATGGAGTATGATTCCAATGTTGGAGTATGATTCCAATGTTGGAGTATGATTCCAATGTTGGAGAATGATTCCAATACTGGAGTATGATTCCAATGTTGGAGCATGATTCCAATGTTGGAGTATGATTCCAATGTTGGAGTATGATTCCAATGTTGGAGAATGATTCCAATACTGGAGTATGTTTCCAATGTTGGAGCATGATTCCAATGTTGGAGTATGATTCCAATGTTGGAGTATGATTCCAATGTTGGAGTACGAATCCAATGTTGGAGTACGAATCCAATGTTGGAGTACGATTCCAATGTTGGAGTATGATTCCAATGTTGGAGTATGATTCCAATGTTGGAGTACGAATCCAATGTTGGAGTATGATTTCAATGTTGGAGTATGATTCCAATGTTGGAGTATGATTCCAATGTTGGAGTACGAATCCAATGTTGGAGTATGATTCCAATGTTGGAGTATGATTCCAATGTTGGAGTATGATTCCAATGTTGGAGTACGAATCCAATACTGGAGTATGATTCCAATGTTGGAGTATGATTCCAATGTTGGAGTATGACTCCAATGTTGGAGTATGATTCCAATGTTGGAGAATGATTCCAATACTGGAGTATGATTCCAATGTTGGAGTATGATTCCAATGTTGGAGCATGATTCCAATGTTGGAGTATGATTCCAATGTTGGAGTATGATTCCAATGTTGGAGCATGATTCCAATGTTGGAGTATGATTCCAATGCTGGAGTATGATTCCAATGTTGGAGTATGATTCCAATGTTGGAGTATGATTCCAATGTTGGAGTATGATTCCAATGCTGGAGTATGATTCCAATGTTGGAGAATGATTCCAATGTTGGAGTATGATTCCAATGTTGGAGTATGATTCCAATGTTGGAGCATGATTCCAATGTTGGAGTATGATTCCAATGCTGGAGTATGATTCTAATGTTGGAGTATGATTCCAATGTTGGAGTATGATTCCAATGCTGGAGTATGATTCCAATGTTGGAGAATGATTCCAATGTTGGAGTACGATTCCAATGTTGGAGTATGATTCCAATGTTGGAGTATGATTCCAATGTTGGAGTATGATTCCAATGCTGGAGTATGATTCCAATACTGGAGTATGATTCCAATGTTGGAGTATGATTCCAATGTTGGAGTACGATTCCAATGTTGGAGTATGATTCCAATGTTGGAGTATGATTCCAATGTTGGAGTATGATTCCAATGCTGGAGTATGATTCCAATACTGGAGTATGACTCCAAAGTTGGAGTATGATTCCAGTGTTGGAGTATGATTCCAATACTGGAGTATGATTCCAATGTTGGAGTATGATTCCAATGTTGGAGTATGATTCCAATGTTGGAGTATGATTCCAATGCTGGAGTATGATTCCAATACTGGAGTATGACTCCAATGTTGGAGTATGATTCCAATGTCAGAATATTATTCCAATACTGGAGTATGATTCCAATGTTGGAGTATGATTCCAATCCTGGAGTATGATTCCAATGTTGGAGTATGATTCCAATGTTGGAGTAAGATTCCAACGTTGGAGTACGATTCCAATGTTGGAGTATGATTCCAATGTTGGAGTACGATTCCAATGTTGGAGTAGGATTCCATTGCTGGAGTATGATTCCAATACTGGAGTATGATTCCAATGTTGGAGTATGATTCCAATGTCGGAGTATGATTCCAATACTGGAGTATGATTCCAATGTTGGATTATGATTCCAATACTGGAGAATGATTCCAATGTTGGAGTATGATTCCAATACTGGAGTATGATTCCAATACTGGAGAATGATTCCAATGTTGGAGTATGATTCCAATGTTGGAGTATGATTCCAATACTGGAGTATGATTCCAATGTTGGATTATGATTCCAATACTGGAGAATGATTCCAATGTTGGAGTATGATTCCAATACTGGAGTATGATTCCAATACTGGAGAATGATTCCAATGTTGGAGTATGATTCCAATACTGGAGTATGATTCCAATGTTGGATTATGATTCCAATACTGGAGAATGATTCCAATGTTGGAGTATGATTCCAATGTCGGAGTATGATTCCAATACTGGAGTATGATTCCAATGTTGGATTATGATTCCAATACTGGAGAATGATTCCAATGTTGGAGTATGATTCCAATACTGGAGTATGATTCCAATACTGGAGAATGTTTCCAATGTTGGAGTACGATTCCAATGCTGGAGTATGATTCCAATACTGGAGAATGATTCCAATGTTGGAGTATGATTCCAATGTTGGAGTATGATTCCAATGTTGGAGTACGATTCCAATGTTGGAGTATGATTCCAATACTGGAGTACGATTCCAATGCTGGAGTACGATTCCAATGCTGGAGTACGATTCCAATACTGGAGTACGATTCCAATGCTGGAGTACGATTCCAATGCTGGAGTACGATTCCAATACTGGAGTACAATTCCAATGTTGGAGTATGGTTCCAATGCTGGAGCACGATTCCAATGTTGGAGTATGATTGCAATGCTGGAGTACGATTCCAATACTGGAGTACGATTCCAATGTTGGAGGACAATTCCAATGCTGGAGTACGATTCCAATGCTGGAGTATGATTCCAATACTGGAGTATGATTCCAATGTTGGAGTATGATTCCAATGTTGGAGTCTGGTTCCAATACTGGAGTACGATTCCAATGTTGGAGTACAATTCCAATGCTGGAGTACGATTCCAATGTTGGAGTACGATTCCAATACTGGAGTATGATTCCAATGTTGGAGTATGATTCCAATGTTGGAGTACGATTCCAATGCTGGAGTATGATTCCAATGCTGGAGTATGATTCCAATGTTGGAGAATGATTGCAATGCTGGAGTATGATTCCAATACTGGAGTATGATTCCAATGTTCGAGTATGATTACAATGTTGGAGTACGATTCCAATGTTGGAGTATGATTCCAATGTTGGAGTATGATTCCAAAGTTGGAGTATGATTCCAATGCTGGAGTATGATTCCAATACTGGAGTATGACTTCCAATGTTGGAGTATGATTCCAATGCTGGAGTACGATTCCAATACTGGAGTACGATTCCAATGTTGGAGTATGATTCCAATGCAGGAGTACGATTCCAATACTGGAGTACGATTCCAATGTTGGAGTATGATTCCAATGCAGGAGGACGATTCCAATGTTGGAGTATGATTCCAATGCTGGAGTACGATTCCAATACTGGAGTACGATTCCAATACTGGAGTACGATTCCAATGTTGGAGTACGATTCCAATGCTGGAGTACGATTCCTATGTTGGAGTACGATTCCAATGTTGGAGAATGATTCCAACACTGGAGTATGATTCCAATACTGGAGTATGATTCCAATGTTGGAGTATGATTCCAATGTTGGAATATGCTTCCAATACTGGAGTATGATTCCAATACTGGAGTATGATTCCAATGTTGGAGTATGATTCCAATGTTGGAGCACGATTCCAATGCTGGAGTATGATTCCAATGCTGGAGTATGATTCCAATGTTGGAGAATGATTCCAATGCTGGAGTATGATTCCAATACTGGAGTATGATTCCAATGTTGGAGTATGATTCCAATGTTGGAGTACGATTCCAATGTTGGAGTATGATTCCAATGTTGGAGTATGATTCCAATGTTGGAGTTTGATTCCAATGCTGGAGTATGATTCCAATACTGGAGTATGACTCCAATGTTGGAGTATGATTCCAGTGTTGGAGTATGATTCCAATACTGGAGTATGATTCCAATGTTGGAGTATGATTCCAATGTTGGAGTACGATTCCAATGCTGGAGTATGATTCCAATGCTGGAGTATGATTCCAATGTTGGAGAATGATTGCAATGCTGGAGTATGATTCCAATACTGGAGTATGATTCCAATGTTCGAGTATGATTACAATGTTGGAGTACGATTCCAATGTTGGAGTATGATTCCAATGTTGGAGTATGATTCCAAAGTTGGAGTATGATTCCAATGCTGGAGTATGATTCCAATACTGGAGTATGACTTCCAATGTTGGAGTATGATTCCAATGCTGGAGTACGATTCCAATGCTGGAGTACGATTCCAATACTGGAGTACGATTCCAATGTTGGAGTATGATTCCAATGCAGGAGTACGATTCCAATGTTGGAGTATGATTCCAATGCTGGAGTACGATTCCAATACTGGAGTACGATTCCAATACTGGAGTACGATTCCAATGTTGGAGTACGATTCCAATGCTGGAGTACGATTCCAATGCTGGAGTACGATTCCTATGTTGGAGTACGATTCCAATGTTGGAGAATGATTCCAATACTGGAGTATGATTCCAATACTGGAGTATGATTCCAATGTTGGAGTATGATTCCAATGTTGGAGTATGCTTCCAATACTGGAGTATGATTCCAATACTGGAGTATGATTCCAATGTTGGAGTATGATTCCAATGTTGGAGCACGATTCCAATGCTGGAGTATGATTCCAATGCTGGAGTATGATTCCAATGTAGGAGAATGATTCCAATGCTGGAGTATGATTCCAATACTGGAGTATGATTCCAATGTTGGAGTATGATTCCAATGTTGGAGTACGATTCCAATGTTGGAGTATGATTCCAATGTTGGAGTATGATTCCAATGTTGGAGTATGATTCCAATGTTGGAGTTTGATTCCAATGCTGGAGTTTGATTCCAATACTGGAGTATGACTCCAATGTTGGAGTATGATTCCAGTGTTGGAGTATGATTCCAATACTGGAGTATGATTCCAATGTTGGAGTATGATTCCAATGTTGGAGTATGATTCCAATGCTGGAGTATGATTCCAATACTGGAGTATGAATCCAATGTTGGAGTATGATTCCAATGTCGGAGTATTATTCCAATACTGGAGTATGATTCCAATGTTGGAGTATGATTCCAATCCTGGAGTATGATTCCAATGTTGGAGTATGAATCCAATGTTGGAGTAAGATTCCAATGTTGGAGTACGATTCCAATGTTGGAGTATGATTCCAATGTTGGAGTACGATTCCAATGTTGGAGTAGGATTCCATTGCTGGAGTATGATTCCAATACTGGAGTATGATTCCAATGTTGGAGTATGATTCCAATACTGGAGTATGATTCCAATGTTGGAGTACGATTCCAATGCTGGAGTACGATTCCAATGCTGGAGTACGATTCCAATGCTGGAGTACGATTCCAATCCTGGAGTACGATTCCAATGTTGGAGTATGATTCCAATGCAGGAGTACGATTCCAATGTTGGAGTATGATTCCAATGCTGGAGTACGATTCCTATGTTGGAGTACGATTCCAATGTTGGAGAATGATTCCAATACTGGAGTATGATTCCAATACTGGAGTATGATTCCAATGTTGGAGTATGATTCCAATGTTGGAGTATGCTTCCAATACTGGAGTATGATTCCAATACTGGAGTATGATTCCAATGTTGGAGTATGATTCCAATGCTGGAGTACGATTCCAATGCTGGAGTACGATTCCAATACTGGAGTACGATTCCAATGTTGGAGTATGATTCCAATGCAGGAGTACGATTCCAATGCTGGAGTACGATTCCAATGCTGGAGTACGATTCCTATGTTGGAGTACGATTCCAATGTTGGAGAATGATTCCAATACTGGAGTATGATTCCAATACTGGAGTATGATTCCAATGTTGGAGTATGATTCCAATGTTGGAGCACGATTCCAATGCTGGAGTATGATTCCAATGCTGGAGTATGATTCCAATGTTGGAGAATGATTCCAATGCTGGAGTATGATTCCAATACTGGAGTATGATTCCAATGTTGGAGTATGATTCCAATGTTGGAGTACGATTCCAATGTTGGAGTATGATTCCAATGTTGGAGTATGATTCCAATGTTGGAGTTTGATTCCAATGCTGGAGTTTGATTCCAATACTGGAGTATGACTCCAATGTTGGAGTATGATTCCAGTGTTGGAGTATGATTCCAATACTGGAGTATGATTCCAATGTTGGAGTATGATTCCAATGTTGGAGTATGATTCCAATGCTGGAGTATGATTCCAATACTGGAGTATGAATCCAATGTTGGAGTATGATTCCAATGTCGGAGTATGATTCCAATACTGGAGTATGATTCCAATGTTGGAGTATGATTCCAATCCTGGAGTATGATTCCAATGTTGGAGTATGAATCCAATGTTGGAGTAAGATTCCAATGTTGGAGTACGATTCCAATGTTGGAGTATGATTCCAATGTTGGAGTACGATTCCAATGTTGGAGTAGGATTCCATTGCTGGAGTATGATTCCAATACTGGAGTATGATTCCAATGTTGGAGTATGATTCCAATACTGGAGTATGATTCCAATGTTGGAGTACGATTCCAATGCTGGAGTACGATTCCAATGCTGGAGTACGATTCCAATGCTGGAGTACGATTCCAATACTGGAGTACGATTCCAATGTTGGAGTATGATTCCAATGCAGGAGTACGATTCCAATGTTGGAGTATGATTCCAATGCTGGAGTACGATTCCAATACTGGAGTACGGTTCCAATACTGGAGTACGATTCCAATGTTGGAGTACGATTCCAATGCTGGAGTACGATTCCAATGCTGGAGTACGATTCCTTTGTTGGAGTACGATTCCAATGTTGGAGAATGATTCCAATACTGGAGTATGATTCCAATACTGGGGTATGATTCCAATGTTGGAGTATGATTCCAATGTTGGAGTATGATTCCAATGTTGGAGTATGATTCCAATGCTGGAGTATGATTCCAATGCTGGAGTATGATTCCAATGTTGGAGAATGATTCCAATGCTGGAGTATGATTCCAATACTGGAGTATGACTCCAAAGTTGGAGTATGATTCCAGTGTTGGAGTATGATTCCAATACTGGAGTATGATTCCAATGTTGGAGTATGATTCCAATGTTGGAGTATGATTCCAATGCTGGAGTATGATTCCAATACTGGAGTATGACTCCAATGTTGGAGTATGATTCCAATGACAGAGTATTATTCCAATACTGGAGTATGATTCCAATGTTGGAGTATGATTCCAATCCTGGAGTATGATTCCAATGTTGGAGTATGATTCCAATGTTGGAGTAAGATTCCAACGTTGGAGTACGATTCCAATGTTGGAGTATGATTCCAATGTTGGAGTACGATTCCAATGTTGGAGTAGGATTCCATTGCTGGAGTATGATTCCAATACTGGAGTATGATTCCAATGTTGGAGTATGATTCCAATGTCGGAGTATGATTCCAATACTGGAGTATGATTCCAATGTTGGAGTACGATTCCAATGCTGGAGTATGATTCCAATACTGGAGAATGATTCCAATGTTGGAGTATGATTCCAATGTTGGAGTACGATTCCAATGTTGGAGTACGATTCCATTGCTGGAGTATGATTCCAATACTGGAGTATGATTCCAATGTTGGAGTACGATTCCAATGCTGGAGTACGATTCCAATGCTGGAGTACGATTCCAATACTGGAGTACGATTCCAATGCTGGAGTACGATTCCAATGCTGGAGTACGATTCCAATACTGGAGTACAATTCCAATGTTGGAGTATGGTTCCAATGCTGGAGCACGATTCCAATGTTGGAGTATGATTCCAATGCTGGAGTACGATTCCAATACTGGAGTACGATTCCAATGTTGGAGTACAATTCCAATGCTGGAGTACGATTCCAATGCTGGAGTATGATTCCAATACTGGAGTATGATTCCAATGTTGGAGTATGATTCCAATGTTGGAGTCTGGTTCCAATACTGGAGTACGATTCCAATACTGGAGTATGATTCCAATGTTGGAGTACGATTCCAATGCTGGAGTATGATTCCAATGCTGGAGTATGATTCCAATGTTGGAGAATGATTGCAATGCTGGAGTATGATTCCAATACTGGAGTATGATTCCAATGTTCGAGTATGATTACAATGTTGGAGTATGATTCCAAAGTTGGAGTATGATTCCAATGCTGGAGTATGATTCCAATACTGGAGTATGACTTCCAATGTTGGAGTATGATTCCAATGCTGGAGTACGATTCCAATGGTGGAGTACGATTCCAATGCTGGAGTACGATTCCAATGTTGGAGTATGATTCCAATGCAGTAGTACGATTCCAATGTTGGAGTTTGATTCCAATGCTGGAGTACGATTCCAATACTGGAGTACGATTCCAATACTGGAGTACGATTCCAATGTTGGAGTACGATTCCAATGCTGGAGTACGATTCCAATGCTGGAGTACGATTCCTATGTTGGAGTACGATTCCAATGTTGGAGAATGATTCCAATACTGGAGTATGATTCCAATACTGGAGTATGATTCCAATGTTGGAGTATGATTCCAATGTTGGAGTATGATTCCAATGTTGGAGTATGATTCCAATGTTGGAGTATGATTCCAATACTGGAGTATGATTCCAATACTGGAGTATGATTCCAATGTTGGAGTATGATTCCAATGTTGGAGCACGATTCCAATGCTGGAGTATGATTCCAATGCTGGAGTATGATTCCAATGTTGGAGAATGATTCCAATGCTGGAGTATGATGCCAATACTGGAGTATGATTCCAATGTTGGAGTATGATTCCAATGTTGGAGTACGATTCCAATGTTGGAGTATGATTCCAATGTTGGAGTATGATTCCAATGTTGGAGTTTGATTCCAATGCTGGAGTATGATTCCAATCCTGGAGTATGACTCCAATGTTGGAGTATGATTCCAGTGTTGGAGTATGATTCCAATACTGGAGTATGATTCCAATGTTGGAGTATGATTCCAATGTTGGAGTATGATTCCAATGCTGGAGTTTGATTCCAATACTGGAGTATGAATCCAATGTTGGAGTATGATTCCAATGTCGGAGTATGATTCCAATACTGGAGTATGATTCCAATGTTGGAGTATGATTCCAATCCTGGAGTATGATTCCAATGTTGGAGTATGAATCCAATGTTGGAGAAAGATTCCAATGTTGGAGTACGATTCCAATGTTGGAGTATGATTCCAATGTTGGAGTACGATTCCAATGTTGGAGTAGGATTCCATTGCTGGAGTATGATTCCAATGTTGGAGTACGATTCCAATGTCGGAGTATGATTCCAATACTGGAGTATGATTCCAATGTTGGAGTACGATTCCAATGCTGGAGTATGATTCCAATACTGGAGAATGATTCCAATGTTGGAGTATGATTCCAATGTTGGAGTATGATTCCAATGTTGGAGTATAATTCCAATGTTGGAGTACGATTCCAATGTTGGAGTACGATTCCATTGCTGGAGTATGATTCCAATACTGGAGTATGATTTCAATGTTGGAGTATGATTCCAATGCTGGAGTATGAGTCCAATGTTGGAGTATGATTCCAATGTTGGAGTACGATTCCAATGCTGGAGTACGATTCCAATACTGGAGTACGATTCCAATGCTGGAGTACGATTCCAATGCTGGAGTACGATTCCAATACTGGAGTACAATTCCAATGTTGGAGTATGGTTCCAATGCTGGAGCACGATTCCAATGTTGGAGTATGATTCCAATGCTGGAGTACGATTCCAATACTGGAGTACGATTCCAATGTTGGAGTACAATTCCAATGCTGGAGTACGATTCCAATGCTGGAGTATGATTCCAATACTGGAGTATGATTCCAATGTTGGAGAATGATTGCAATGCTGGAGTATGATTCCAATACTGGAGTATGATTCCAATGTTCGAGTATGATTCCAATGTTGGAGTACGATTCCAATGTTGGAGTATGATTCCAATGTTGGAGTATGATTCCAAAGTTGGAGTATGATTCCAATGCTGGAGTATGATTCCAATACTGGAGTATGACTTCCAATGTTGGAGTATGATTCCAATGATGGAGTATGATTCCAATACTGGAGTATGATTCCAATGTTGGAGTATGATTCCAATGTTGGAGTATGATTCCAATGTTGGAGTATGATTCCAATACTGGAGTATGATTCCAATGTTGGAGTATGATTCCAATACTGGAGTATGATTCCAATGTTGGAGTATGATTCCAATGTTGGAGTACGATTCCATTGATGGAGTACGATTCCAATGTTGGAGTATGATTCCAATACTGGAGTATGATTCCAATGTTGGAGTATGATTCCAATGTTGGAGTACGATTCCATTGATGGAGTACGATTCCAATACTGGAGTATGATTCCAATGCTGGAGAATGATTCCAAAACTGGAGTATGATTCCAATGTTGGAGAATGATTCCAATGTTGGAGTACGATTCCAATACTGGAGTATGATTCCAATGTTGGAGTATGATTCCAATGTCGGAGTATGATTCCAATACTGGAGTATGATTCCAATGTTGGAGTATGATTCCAATCCTGGAGTATGATTCCAATGTTGGAGTATGAATCCAATGTTGGAGTAAGATTCCAATGTTGGAGTACGATTCCAATGTTGGAGTATGATTCCAATGTTGGAGTACGATTCCAATGTTGGAGTAGGATTCCATTGCTGGAGTATGATTCCAATACTGGAGTATGATTCCAATGTTGGAGTATGATTCCAATGTCGGAGTATGATTCCAATACTGGAGTATGATTCCAATGTTGGAGTACGATTCCAATGCTGGAGTATGATTCCAATACTGGAGAATGATTCCAATGTTGGAGTATGATTCCAATGTTGGAGTATGATTCCAATGTTGGAGTATAATTCCAATGTTGGAGTACGATTCCAATGTTGGAGTACGATTCCATTGCTGGAGTATGATTCCAATACTGGAGTATGATTCCAATGTTGGAGTATGATTCCAATGCTGGAGTATGAGTCCAATGTTGGAGTATGATTCCAATGTTGGAGTACGATTCCAATGCTGGAGTACGATTCCAAGACTGGAGTACGATTCCAATGCTGGAGTACGATTCCAATGCTGGAGTACGATTCCAATGCTGGAGTACGATTCCAATACTGGAGTACAATTCCAATGTTGGAGTATGGTTCCAATGCTGGAGCACGATTCCAATGCTGGAGTATGATTCCAATGCTGGAGTATGATTCCAATACTGGAGTATGATTCCAATGTTGGAGAATGATTGCAATGCTGGAGTATGATTCCAATACTGGAGTATGATTCCAATGTTCGAGTATGATTCCAATGTTGGAGTACGATTCCAATGTTGGAGTATGATTCCAATGTTGGAGTATGATTCCAAAGTTGGAGTATGATTCCAATGCTGGAGTATGATTCCAATACTGGAGTATGACTTCCAATGTTGGAGTATGATTCCAATGATGGAGTATGATTCCAATACTGGAGTATGATTCCAATGTAGGAGTATGATTCCAATGTTGGAGTATGATTCCAATGTTGGAGTATGATTCCAATACTGGAGTATGATTCCAATGTTGGAGTATGATTCCAATACTGGAGTATGATTCCAATGTTGGAGTACGATTCCATTGATGGAGTACGATTCCAATGTTGGAGTATGATTCCAATACTGGAGTATGATTCCAATGTTGGAGTATGATTCCAATGTTGGAGTACGATTCCATTGATGGAGTACGATTCCAATACTGGAGTATGATTCCAATGCTGGAGAATGATTCCAAAACTGGAGTATGATTCCAATGTTGGAGAATGATTCCAATGTTGGAGTACGATTCCAATACTGGAGTATGATTCCAATGTTGGAGTATGATTCCAATACTGGAGTCTGATTCCAATGTTGGAGAATGATTCCAATGTTGGAGTACGATTCCAATGCTGGAGTATGATTCCAATGTTGGAGTACGAGTCCAATGCTGGAGTATGATTCCAATGCTGGAGTATGATTCCAATGTTGGAGTATGATTCCAATGTTGGAGTATGATTCCAATGCTGGAGTACGATTCCAATGCTGGAGTACGATTCCAATACTGGAGTACGATTCCAATGTTGGAGTATGATTCCAATGCAGGAGTACGATTCCAATGTTGGAGTATGATTCCAATGCTGGAGTACGATTCCAATACTGGAGTACGATTCCAATACTGGAGTACGATTCCAATGTTGGAGTACGATTCCAATGCTGGAGTACGATTCCAATGCTGGAGTACGATTCCTATGTTGGAGTACGATTCCAATGTTGGAGAATGATTCCAATACTGGAGTATGATTCCAATACTGGAGTATGATTCCAATGTTGGAGTATGATTCCAATGTTGGAGTATGCTTCCAATACTGGAGTATGATTCCAATACTGGAGTATGATTCCAATGTTGGAGTATGATTCCAATGTTGGAGCACGATTCCAATGCTGGAGTATGATTCCAATGCTGGAGTATGATTCCAATGTAGGAGAATGATTCCAATGCTGGAGTATGATTCCAATACTGGAGTATGATTCCAATGTTGGAGTATGATTCCAATGTTGGAGTACGATTCCAATGTTGGAGTATGATTCCAATGTTGGAGTATGATTCCAATGTTGGAGTTTGATTCCAATGCTGGAGTTTGATTCCAATACTGGAGTATGACTCCAATGTTGGAGTATGATTCCAGTGTTGGAGTATGATTCCAATACTGGAGTATGATTCCAATGTTGGAGTATGATTCCAATGTTGGAGTATGATTCCAATGCTGGAGTATGATTCCAATACTGGAGTATGAATCCAATGTTGGAGTATGATTCCAATGTCGGAGTATTATTCCAATACTGGAGTATGATTCCAATGTTGGAGTATGATTCCAATCCTGGAGTATGATTCCAATGTTGGAGTATGAATCCAATGTTGGAGTAAGATTCCAATGTTGGAGTACGATTCCAATGTTGGAGTATGATTCCAATGTTGGAGTACGATTCCAATGTTGGAGTAGGATTCCATTGCTGGAGTATGATTCCAATACTGGAGTATGATTCCAATGTTGGAGTATGATTCCAATACTGGAGTATGATTCCAATGTTGGAGTACGATTCCAATGCTGGAGTACGATTCCAATGCTGGAGTACGATTCCAATGCTGGAGTACGATTCCAATACTGGAGTACGATTCCAATGTTGGAGTATGATTCCAATGCAGGAGTACGATTCCAATGTTGGAGTATGATTCCAATGCTGGAGTACGATTCCTATGTTGGAGTACGATTCCAATGTTGGAGAATGATTCCAATACTGGAGTATGATTCCAATACTGGAGTATGATTCCAATGTTGGAGTATGATTCCAATGTTGGAGTATGCTTCCAATACTGGAGTATGATTCCAATACTGGAGTATGATTCCAATGTTGGAGTATGATTCCAATGCTGGAGTACGATTCCAATGCTGGAGTACGATTCCAATACTGGAGTACGATTCCAATGTTGGAGTATGATTCCAATGCAGGAGTACGATTCCAATGCTGGAGTACGATTCCAATGCTGGAGTACGATTCCTATGTTGGAGTACGATTCCAATGTTGGAGAATGATTCCAATACTGGAGTATGATTCCAATACTGGAGTATGATTCCAATGTTGGAGTATGATTCCAATGTTGGAGTATGCTTCCAATACTGGAGTATGCTTCCAATACTGGAGTATGATTCCAATACTGGAGTATGATTCCAATGTTGGAGTATGATTCCAATGTTGGAGCACGATTCCAATGCTGGAGTATGATTCCAATGCTGGAGTATGATTCCAATGTTGGAGAATGATTCCAATGCTGGAGTATGATTCCAATACTGGAGTATGATTCCAATGTTGGAGTATGATTCCAATGTTGGAGTACGATTCCAATGTTGGAGTATGATTCCAATGTTGGAGTATGATTCCAATGTTGGAGTTTGATTCCAATGCTGGAGTTTGATTCCAATACTGGAGTATGACTCCAATGTTGGAGTATGATTCCAGTGTTGGAGTATGATTCCAATACTGGAGTATGATTCCAATGTTGGAGTATGATTCCAATGTTGGAGTATGATTCCAATGCTGGAGTATGATTCCAATACTGGAGTATGAATCCAATGTTGGAGTATGATTCCAATGTCGGAGTATGATTCCAATACTGGAGTATGATTCCAATGTTGGAGTATGATTCCAATCCTGGAGTATGATTCCAATGTTGGAGTATGAATCCAATGTTGGAGTAAGATTCCAATGTTGGAGTACGATTCCAATGTTGGAGTATGATTCCAATGTTGGAGTACGATTCCAATGTTGGAGTAGGATTCCATTGCTGGAGTATGATTCCAATACTGGAGTATGATTCCAATGTTGGAGTATGATTCCAATACTGGAGTATGATTCCAATGTTGGAGTACGATTCCAATGCTGGAGTACGATTCCAATGCTGGAGTACGATTCCAATGCTGGAGTACGATTCCAATACTGGAGTACGATTCCAATGTTGGAGTATGATTCCAATGCAGGAGTACGATTCCAATGTTGGAGTATGATTCCAATGCTGGAGTACGATTCCAATACTGGAGTACGATTCCAATACTGGAGTACGATTCCAATGTTGGAGTACGATTCCAATGCTGGAGTACGATTCCAATGCTGGAGTACGATTCCTTTGTTGGAGTACGATTCCAATGTTGGAGAATGATTCCAATACTGGAGTATGATTCCAATACTGGGGTATGATTCCAATGTTGGAGTATGATTCCAATGTTGGAGTATGATTCCAATGTTGGAGTATGATTCCAATGCTGGAGTATGATTCCAATGCTGGAGTATGATTCCAATGTTGGAGAATGATTCCAATGCTGGAGTATGATTCCAATACTGGAGTATGACTCCAAAGTTGGAGTATGATTCCAGTGTAGGAGTATGATTCCAATACTGGAGTATGATTCCAATGTTGGAGTATGATTCCAATGTTGGAGTATGATTCCAATGCTGGAGTATGATTCCAATACTGGAGTATGACTCCAATGTTGGAGTATGATTCCAATGACAGAGTATTATTCCAATACTGGAGTATGATTCCAATGTTGGAGTATGATTCCAATCCTGGAGTATGATTCCAATGTTGGAGTATGATTCCAATGTTGGAGTAAGATTCCAACGTTGGAGTACGATTCCAATGTTGGAGTATGATTCCAATGTTGGAGTACGATTCCAATGTTGGAGTAGGATTCCATTGCTGGAGTATGATTCCAATACTGGAGTATGATTCCAATGTTGGAGTATGATTCCAATGTCGGAGTATGATTCCAATACTGGAGTATGATTCCAATGTTGGAGTACGATTCCAATGCTGGAGTATGATTCCAATACTGGAGAATGATTCCAATGTTGGAGTATGATTCCAATGTTGGAGTACGATTCCAATGTTGGAGTACGATTCCATTGCTGGAGTATGATTCCAATACTGGAGTATGATTCCAATGTTGGAGTACGATTCCAATGCTGGAGTACGATTCCAATGCTGGAGTACGATTCCAATACTGGAGTACGATTCCAATGCTGGAGTACGATTCCAATGCTGGAGTACGATTCCAATACTGGAGTACAATTCCAATGTTGGAGTATGGTTCCAATGCTGGAGCACGATTCCAATGTTGGTGTATGATTCCAATGCTGGAGTACGATTCCAATACTGGAGTACGATTCCAATGTTGGAGTACAATTCCAATGCTGGAGTACGATTCCAATGCTGGAGTATGATTCCAATACTGGAGTATGATTCCAATGTTGGAGTATGATTCCAATGTTGGAGTCTGGTTCCAATACTGGAGTACGATTCCAATACTGGAGTATGATTCCAATGTTGGAGTATGATTCCAATGTTGGAGTACGATTCCAATGCTGGAGTATGATTCCAATGCTGGAGTATGATTCCAATGTTGGAGAATGATTGCAATGCTGGAGTATGATTCCAATACTGGAGTATGATTCCAATGTTCGAGTATGATTACAATGTTGGAGTATGATTCCAAAGTTGGAGTATGATTCCAATGCTGGAGTATGATTCCAATACTGGAGTATGACTTCCAATGTTGGAGTATGATTCCAATGCTGGAGTACGATTCCAATGGTGGAGTACGATTCCAATGCTGGAGTACGATTCCAATGTTGGAGTATGATTCCAATGCAGGAGTACGATTCCAATGTTGGAGTTTGATTCCAATGCTGGAGTACGATTCCAATACTGGAGTACGATTCCAATACTGGAGTACGATTCCAATGTTGGAGTACGATTCCAATGCTGGAGTACGATTCCAATGCTGGAGTACGATTCCTATGTTGGAGTACGATTCCAATGTTGGAGAATGATTCCAATACTGGAGTATGATTCCAATACTGGAGTATGATTCCAATGTTGGAGTATGATTCCAATGTTGGAGTATGATTCCAATGTTGGAGTATGATTCCAATGTTGGAGTATGATTCCAATACTGGAGTATGATTCCAATACTGGAGTATGATTCCAATGTTGGAGTATGATTCCAATGTTGGAGCACGATTCCAATGCTGGAGTATGATGCCAATACTGGAGTATGATTCCAATGTTGGAGTATGATTCCAATGTTGGAGTACGATTCCAATGTTGGAGTATGATTCCAATGTTGGAGTATGATTCCAATGTTGGAGTTTGATTCCAATGCTGGAGTATGATTCCAATCCTGGAGTATGACTCCAATGTTGGAGTATGATTCCAGTGTTGGAGTATGATTCCAATACTGGAGTATGATTCCAATGTTGGAGTATGATTCCAATGTTGGAGTATGATTCCAATGCTGGAGTTTGATTCCAATACTGGAGTATGAATCCAATGTTGGAGTATGATTCCAATGTCGGAGTATGATTCCAATACTGGAGTATGATTCCAATGTTGGAGTATGATTCCAATCCTGGAGTATGATTCCAATGTTGGAGTATGAATCCAATGTTGGAGAAAGATTCCAATGTTGGAGTACGATTCCAATGTTGGAGTATGATTCCAATGTTGGAGTACGATTCCAATGTTGGAGTAGGATTCCATTGCTGGAGTATGATTCCAATGTTGGAGTACGATTCCAATGTCGGAGTATGATTCCAATACTGGAGTATGATTCCAATGTTGGAGTACGATTCCAATGCTGGAGTATGATTCCAATACTGGAGAATGATTCCAATGTTGGAGTATGATTCCATTGCTGGAGTATGATTCCAATACTGGAGTATGATTCCAATGTTGGAGTATGATTCCAATGCTGGAGTATGAGTCCAATGTTGGAGTATGATTCCAATGTTGGAGTACGATTCCAATGCTGGAGTACGATTCCAATACTGGAGTACGATTCCAATGCTGGAGTACGATTCCAATGCTGGAGTACGATTCCAATACTGGAGTACAATTCCAATGCTGGAGTATGGTTCCAATGCTGGAGCACGATTCCAATGTTGGAGTATGATTCCAATGCTGGAGTACGATTCCAATACTGGAGTACGATTCCAATGTTGGAGTACAATTCCAATGCTGGAGTACGATTCCAATGCTGGAGTATGATTCCAATACTGGAGTATGATTCCAATGTTGGAGAATGATTGCAATGCTGGAGTATGATTCCAATACTGGAGTATGATTCCAATGTTCGAGTATGATTCCAATGTTGGAGTACGATTCCAATGTTGGAGTATGATTCCAATGTTGGAGTATGATTCCAAAGTTGGAGTATGATTCCAATGCTGGAGTATGATTCCAATACTGGAGTATGACTTCCAATGTTGGAGTATGATTCCAATGATGGAGTATGATTCCAATACTGGAGTATGATTCCAATGTTGGAGTATGATTCCAATGTTGGAGTATGATTCCAATGTTGGAGTATGATTCCAATACTGGAGTATGATTCCAATGTTGGAGTATGATTCCAATACTGGAGTATGATTCCAATGTTGGAGTACGATTCCATTGATGGAGTACGATTCCAATGTTGGAGTATGATTCCAATACTGGAGTATGATTCCAATGTTGGAGTATGATTCCAATGTTGGAGTACGATTCCATTGATGGAGTACGATTCCAATACTGGAGTATGATTCCAATGCTGGAGAATGATTCCAAAACTGGAGTATGATTCCAATGTTGGAGAATGATTCCAATGTTGGAGTACGATTCCAATACTGGAGTATGATTCCAATGTTGGAGTATGATTCCAATGTCGGAGTATGATTCCAATACTGGAGTATGATTCCAATGTTGGAGTATGATTCCAATCCTGGAGTATGATTCCAATGTTGGAGTATGAATCCAATGTTGGAGTAAGATTCCAATGTTGGAGTACGATTCCAATGTTGGAGTATGATTCCAATGTTGGAGTACGATTCCAATGTTGGAGTAGGATTCCATTGCTGGAGTATGATTCCAATACTGGAGTATGATTCCAATGTTGGAGTATGATTCCAATGTCGGAGTATGATTCCAATACTGGAGTATGATTCCAATGTTGGAGTACGATTCCAATGCTGGAGTATGATTCCAATACTGGAGAATGATTCCAATGTTGGAGTATGATTCCAATGTTGGAGTATGATTCCAATGTTGGAGTATAATTCCAATGTTGGAGTACGATTCCAATGTTGGAGTACGATTCCATTGCTGGAGTATGATTCCAATACTGGAGTATGATTCCAATGTTGGAGTATGATTCCAATGCTGGAGTATGAGTCCAATGTTGGAGTATGATTCCAATGTTGGAGTACGATTCCAATGCTGGAGTACGATTCCAAGACTGGAGTACGATTCCAATGCTGGAGTACGATTCCAATGCTGGAGTACGATTCCAATACTGGAGTACAATTCCAATGTTGGAGTATGGTTCCAATGCTGGAGCACGATTCCAATGCTGGAGTATGATTCCAATGCTGGAGTATGATTCCAATACTGGAGTATGATTCCAATGTTGGAGAATGATTGCAATGCTGGAGTATGATTCCAATACTGGAGTATGATTCCAATGTTCGAGTATGATTCCAATGTTGGAGTACGATTCCAATGTTGGAGTATGATTCCAATGTTGGAGTATGATTCCAAAGTTGGAGTATGATTCCAATGCTGGAGTATGATTCCAATACTGGAGTATGACTTCCAATGTTGGAGTATGATTCCAATGATGGAGTATGATTCCAATACTGGAGTATGATTCCAATGTTGGAGTATGATTCCAATGTTGGAGTATGATTCCAATGTTGGAGTATGATTCCAATACTGGAGTATGATTCCAATGTTGGAGTATGATTCCAATACTGGAGTATGATTCCAATGTTGGAGTACGATTCCATTGATGGAGTACGATTCCAATGTTGGAGTATGATTCCAATACTGGAGTATGATTCCAATGTTGGAGTATGATTCCAATGTTGGAGTACGATTCCATTGATGGAGTACGATTCCAATACTGGAGTATGATTCCAATGCTGGAGAATGATTCCAAAACTGGAGTATGATTCCAATGTTGGAGAATGATTCCAATGTTGGAGTACGATTCCAATACTGGAGTATGATTCCAATGTTGGAGTATGATTCCAATACTGGAGTCTGATTCCAATGTTGGAGAATGATTCCAATGTTGGAGTACGATTCCAATGCTGGAGTATGATTCCAATGTTGGAGTACGAGTCCAATGCTGGAGTATGATTCCAATGCTGGAGTATGATTCCAATGTTGGAGTATGATTCCAATGTTGGAGTATGATTCCAATGCTGGAGTACGATTCCAATGCTGGAGTACGATTCCAATACTGGAGTACGATTCCAATGTTGGAGTACGTTTCCAATGTTGGAGTATGATTCCAATGCTGGAGTACGATTCCAATGTTGGAGAATGATTCCAATACTGCAGTATGATTGCAATACTGGAGTATGATTCCAATGTTGGAGTATGATTCCAATGTTGGAGTATGCTTCCAATACTGGAGTATGATTCCAATACTGGAGTATGATTCCAATACTGGAGTATGATTCCAATGTTGGAGTATGATTCCAATACTGGAGTATGATTCCAATGTTGGAGAATGATTCCAATGTTGGAGTACGATTCAATTGCTGGAGTATGATTCCAATACTGGAGTATGATTCCAACGTTGGAGTACGACTCCAATGCTGGAGTATGATTCCAATGTTGGAGTATGATTCCAATGTTGGAGTGCGATTCCAATGCTGGAGTATGATTCCAATGCTGGAGTATGATTCCAATGTTGGAGAATGATTGGAATGCTGGAGTATGATTCCAATACTGGAGTATGATTCCAATACTGGAGTATGATTCCAATGTTGGAGTATGATTCCAATGTTGGAGTATGATTCCAATGTTGGAGTGCGATTCCAATGCTGGAGTATGATTCCAATGCTGGAGTATGATTCCAATGTTGGAGAATGATTGGAATGCTGGAGTATGATTCCAATACTGGAGTATGATTCCAATGTTGGAGTATGATTCCAATGCTGGAGTATGATTCCTATGTTGGAGTACGATTCCAATGTTGGAGTATGATTCCAATGTTGGAGTATGATTCCAATGTTGGAGTATGATTCCAATGCTGGAGTATGATTCCAATACTGGAGTATGACTTCCAATGTTGGAGTATGATTCCAATGTTGGAGTATGATTCCAATACTGGAGTATGATACCAATGTTGGAGTATGATTCCAATGTTGGAGTACGATTCCAATGTCGGAGTATGATTCCAATACTGGAGTATGATTCCAATGTTGGAGTACGATTCCAATGCTGGAGTATGATTCCAATACTGGAGAATGATTCCAATGTTGGAGTATGATTCCAATGTTGGAGTATGATTCCAATGTTGGAGTATAATTCCAATGTTGGAGTACGATTCCAATGTTGGAGTACGATTCCATTGCTGGAGTATGATTCCAATACTGGAGTATGATTCCAATGTTGGAGTATGATTCCAATGCTGGAGTATGAGTCCAATGTTGGAGTATGATTCCAATGTTGGAGTACGATTCCAATGCTGGAGTACGATTCCAATACTGGAGTACGATTCCAATGCTGGAGTACGATTCCAATGCTGGAGTACGATTCCAATACTGGAGTACAATTCCAATGTTGGAGTATGGTTCCAATGCTGGAGCACGATTCCAATGTTGGAGTATGATTCCAATGCTGGAGTACGATTCCAATACTGGAGTACGATTCCAATGTTGGAGTACAATTCCAATGCTGGAGTACGATTCCAATGCTGGAGTATGATTCCAATACTGGAGTATGATTCCAATGTTGGAGAATGATTGCAATGCTGGAGTATGATTCCAATACTGGAGTATGATTCCAATGTTCGAGTATGATTCCAATGTTGGAGTACGATTCCAATGTTGGAGTATGATTCCAATGTTGGAGTATGAATCCAAAGTTGGAGTATGATTCCAATACTGGAGTATGATTCCAATACTGGAGTATGATTCCAATGTTGGAGTATGATTCCAATGTTGGAGTATGATTCCAATGCTGGAGTATGATTCCAATACTGGAGTATGACTTCCAATGTTGGAGTATGATTCCAATGATGGAGTATGATTCCAATACTGGAGTATGATTCCAATGTTGGAGTATGATTCCAATGTTGGAGTATGATTCCAATGTTGGAGTATGATTCCAATACTGGAGTATGATTCCAATGTTGGAGTATGATTCCAATACTGGAGTATGATTCCAATGTTGGAGTATGATTCCAATGTTGGAGTACGATTCCATTGATGGAGTACGATTCCAATGTTGGAGTATGATTCCAATACTGGAGTATGATTCCAATGTTGGAGTATGATTCCAATGTTGGAGTACGATTCCATTGATGGAGTACGATTCCAATACTGGAGTATGATTCCAATGCTGGAGAATGATTCCAAAACTGGAGTATGATTCCAATGTTGGAGAATGATTCCAATGTTGGAGTACGATTCCAATACTGGAGTATGATTCCAATGTTGGAGTATGATTCCAATGTCGGAGTATGATTCCAATACTGGAGTATGATTCCAATGTTGGAGTATGATTCCAATCCTGGAGTATGATTCCAATGTTGGAGTATGAATCCAATGTTGGAGTAAGATTCCAATGTTGGAGTACGATTCCAATGTTGGAGTATGATTCCAATGTTGGAGTACGATTCCAATGTTGGAGTAGGATTCCATTGCTGGAGTATGATTCCAATACTGGAGTATGATTCCAATGTTGGAGTATGATTCCAATGTCGGAGTATGATTCCAATACTGGAGTATGATTCCAATGTTGGAGTACGATTCCAATGCTGGAGTATGATTCCAATACTGGAGAATGATTCCAATGTTGGAGTATGATTCCAATGTTGGAGTATGATTCCAATGTTGGAGTATAATTCCAATGTTGGAGTACGATTCCAATGTTGGAGTACGATTCCATTGCTGGAGTATGATTCCAATACTGGAGTATGATTCCAATGTTGGAGTATGATTCCAATGCTGGAGTATGAGTCCAATGTTGGAGTATGATTCCAATGTTGGAGTACGATTCCAATGCTGGAGTACGATTCCAAGACTGGAGTACGATTCCAATGCTGGAGTACGATTCCAATGCTGGAGTACGATTCCAATACTGGAGTACAATTCCAATGTTGGAGTATGGTTCCAATGCTGGAGCACGATTCCAATGCTGGAGTATGATTCCAATGCTGGAGTATGATTCCAATACTGGAGTATGATTCCAATGTTGGAGAATGATTGCAATGCTGGAGTATGATTCCAATACTGGAGTATGATTCCAATGTTCGAGTATGATTCCAATGTTGGAGTACGATTCCAATGTTGGAGTATGATTCCAATGTTGGAGTATGATTCCAAAGTTGGAGTATGATTCCAATGCTGGAGTATGATTCCAATACTGGAGTATGACTTCCAATGTTGGAGTATGATTCCAATGATGGAGTATGATTCCAATACTGGAGTATGATTCCAATGTTGGAGTATGATTCCAATGTTGGAGTATGATTCCAATGTTGGAGTATGATTCCAATACTGGAGTATGATTCCAATGTTGGAGTATGATTCCAATACTGGAGTATGATTCCAATGTTGGAGTACGATTCCATTGATGGAGTACGATTCCAATGTTGGAGTATGATTCCAATACTGGAGTATGATTCCAATGTTGGAGTATGATTCCAATGTTGGAGTACGATTCCATTGATGGAGTACGATTCCAATACTGGAGTATGATTCCAATGCTGGAGAATGATTCCAAAACTGGAGTATGATTCCAATGTTGGAGAATGATTCCAATGTTGGAGTACGATTCCAATACTGGAGTATGATTCCAATGTTGGAGTATGATTCCAATACTGGAGTCTGATTCCAATGTTGGAGAATGATTCCAATGTTGGAGTACGATTCCAATGCTGGAGTATGATTCCAATGTTGGAGTACGAGTCCAATGCTGGAGTATGATTCCAATGCTGGAGTATGATTCCAATGTTGGAGTATGATTCCAATGTTGGAGTATGATTCCAATGCTGGAGTACGATTCCAATGCTGGAGTACGATTCCAATACTGGAGTACGATTCCAATGTTGGAGTATGATTCCAATGCTGGAGTACGTTTCCAATGTTGGAGTATGATTCCAATGCTGGAGTACGATTCCAATGTTGGAGAATGATTCCAATACTGCAGTATGATTGCAATACTGGAGTATGATTCCAATGTTGGAGTATGATTCCAATGTTGGAGTATGCTTCCAATACTGGAGTATGATTCCAATACTGGAGTATGATTCCAATGTTGGAGTATGATTCCAATACTGGAGTATGATTCCAATGTTGGAGAATGATTCCAATGTTGGAGTACGATTCAATTGCTGGAGTATGATTCCAATACTGGAGTATGATTCCAACGTTGGAGTACGATTCCAATGCTGGAGTATGATTCCAATGTTGGAGTATGATTCCAATGTTGGAGTGCGATTCCAATGCTGGAGTATGATTCCAATGCTGGAGTATGATTCCAATGTTGGAGAATGATTGGAATGCTGGAGTATGATTCCAATACTGGAGTATGATTCCAATACTGGAGTATGATTCCAATGTTGGAGTATGATTCCAATGTTGGAGTATGATTCCAATGTTGGAGTGCGATTCCAATGCTGGAGTATGATTCCAATGCTGGAGTATGATTCCAATGTTGGAGAATGATTGGAATGCTGGAGTATGATTCCAATACTGGAGTATGATTCCAATGTTGGAGTATGATTCCAATGCTGGAGTATGATTCCTATGTTGGAGTACGATTCCAATGTTGGAGTATGATTCCAATGTTGGAGTATGATTCCAATGTTGGAGTATGATTCCAATGCTGGTGTATGATTCCAATACTGGAGTATGACTTCCAATGTTGGAGTATGATTCCAATGTTGGAGTATGATTCCAATACTGGAGTATGATACCAATGTTGGAGTATGATTCCAATGTTGGAGTATGATTCCAATGCTGGTGTATGTTTCCAATACTGGAGTATGACTCCAATGTTGGAGTATGATTCCAATGTTGGAGTATGATTCCAATACTGGAGTATGATTCCAATGTTGGAGTATGATTCCAATGTTGGTGTACGATTCCATTGTTGGAGTACGATTCCAATGCTGGAGTATGATTCCAATGCTGGAGAATGTTTCCGATACTGGAGTATGATTCCAATGTTGGAGAATGATTCCAATGTTGGAGTATGATTCCAATGTTGGAGTATGATTCCAATGTTGGAGTATGATTCCAATACTGGAGTATGACTCCAATGTTGGATTATGATTCCAATGTTGGAGTATGATTCCAATGTTGGAGGATGAATCCAATGTTGGAGTACGATTCCAATGTTGGAGTATGATTCCAATACTGGAGTATGATTCCAATGTTGGAGTATGATTCCAATACTGGAGTATGATTCCAATGTTGGAGTATGATTCCAATGCTGGAGCACGATTCCAATGCTGGAGTACGACTCCAATGCTGGAGTACGATTCCAATGCTGGAGTACGATTCCAATACTGGAGTACGATTCCAATGTTGGAGTACGATTCCAATGCTGGAGTACGATTCCAATGTTGGAGTACGATTCCAATGCTGGAGTACGATTCCAATACTGGAGTACGATTCCAATACTGGAGTACGATTCCAATGTTGGAGTACGATTCCAATGCTGGAGTACGATTCCAATGCTGGAGTACGATTCCAATGCTGGAGTACGATTCCAATGTTGGAGTACGATTCCAATGTTGGAGAATGATTCCAATACTGGAGTATGATTGCAATACTGGAGTATGATTCCAATGTTGGAGTATGATTCCAATGTTGGAGTACGCTTCCAATACTGGAGTATGATTCCAATATTGGAGTATGATTCCAATGTTGGAGTACGATTCCAATGCTGGAGTATGATTCCAATGCTGGAGTATGATTCCAATGTTGGAGAATGATTCCAATGCTGGAGTATGATTCCAATACTGGAGTATGATTCCAATGTTGGAGTATGATTCAAATGTTGGAGTATGATTCCAATGTTGGAGTATGATTCCAATGTTGGAGTATGATTCCAATGTTGGAGTATGATTCCAATGCTGGAGTATGATTCCAATCCTGGAGTATGACTCCAATGTTGGTGTATGATTCCAATGTTGGAGTATGATTCCAATGTTGGAGTATGATTCCAATGTTGGAGTGTGATTCCAATGCTGGAGTATGATTTGCAATGCTGGAGTATGATTCCAATGTTGGAGTAGGATTCCAATACTGGAGAATGATACCAATGTTGGAGTATGATTCCAATACTGGAGTATGATTCCAATACTGGTGTATGATTCCAATGTTGGAGTATGATTCCAATGCTGGAGTATGATTCCAATGTTGGAGTATGATTCCAATGTTGGAGTTTGATTCCAATGTTGGAGTATGATTCCAATGTTGGACTATGATTCCAATGTTGGAGTATGATTCCAATGCTGGAGTATGATTCCAATGCTGGAGTATGATTCCAATGTTGGAGCATGATTCCAATATTGGAGTATGATTCCAATGCTGGAGTACGGTTCCAATGTTGGAGTATGATTCCAATGTTGGAGTATGCTTCCAATGTTGGAGTATGATTCCAATACTGGAGTATGATTCCAATGTTGGAGTATGATTCCAATACTGGAGTATGAGTCCAATGTTGGAGTATGATTCCAATGTTGGAGTACGATTCCAATGCTGGAGTTCGATTCCAATGCTGGAGTACGATTCCAATACTGGAGTACGATTCCAATGCTGGAGTACGATCCCAATGCTGGAGTACGATTCCAATACTGGAGTACAATTCCAATGTTGGAGTATGGTTCCAATGCTGGAGCACGATTCCAATGCTGGAGTACGATTCCAATGCTGGAGTATGATTCCAATACTGGAGTATGATTCCAATGTTGGAGTATGATTCCAATGTTGGAGTCTGGTTCCAATACTGGAGTATGATTCCAATACTGGAGTATGATTCCAATGTTGGAGTATGATTCCAATGTTGGAGTACGATTCCAATGCTGGAGTATGATTCCAATGCTGGAGTATGATTCCAATGTTGGAGTATGATTCCAATGTTGGAGTACGATTCCAATGCTGGAGTATGATTCCAATGCTGGAGTATGATTCCAATGTTGGAGTATGATTCCAATGTTGGAGTACGATTCCAATGCTGGAGTATGATTCCAATGTTGGAGTATGATTCCAATGTTGGAGTATGATTCCAATGCTGGAGTACGGTTCCAATGTTGGAGTATGATTCCAATGTTGGAGTATGTTTCCAATGTTGGAGTATGATTCCAATGCTGGAGTATGATTCCAATGTTGGAGTATGATTCCAATGCTGGAGTATGATTCCAATGTTGGAGTATGATTCAAATGTTGGAGTATGATTCCAATGCTGGAGTATGATTCCAATGCTGGAGTATGATTCCAATACTGGTGTATGATTCCAATACTGGAGTATGATTCCAATGTTGGAGTATGATTCCAATGTTGGAGTATGATTCCAAAGCTGGAGTATGATTCCAATGCTGGAGTATGATTCCAATGTTGGAGTATGATTCCAATGTTGGAGTATGATTCCAATGTTGGAGTACGATTCCATTGATGGAGTACGATTCCAATACTGGAGTATGATTCCAATGCTGGAGAATGATTCCAAAACTGGAGTATGATTCCAATGTTGGAGTATGATTCCAATACTGGAGTCTGATTCCAATGTTGGAGAATGATTCCAATGCTGGAGTTTGATTCCAATACTGGAGTATGAATCCAATGTTGGAGTATGATTCCAATACTGGAGTATGATTCCAATACTGGAGTATGATTCCAATGTTGGAGTATGATTCCAATCCTGGAGTATGATTCCAATGTTGGAGTATGAATCCAATGTTGGAGTAAGATTCCAATGTTGGAGTACGCTTCCAATGTTGGAGTATGATTCAATGTTGGAGTACGATTCCAATGTTGGAGTAGGATTCCATTGCTGGAGTATGATTCCAATGTCGGAGTATGATTCCAATACTGGAGTATGATTCCAATGTTGGAGTACGATTCCAATGCTGGAGTATGATTCCAATACTGGAGAATGATTCCAATGTTGGAGTATGATTCCAATGTTGGAGTATGATTCCAATGTTGGAGTATAATTCCAATGTTCGAGTACGATTCCAATGTTGGAGTACGATTCCATTGCTGGAGTATGATTCCAATACTGGAGTATGATTCCAATGTTGGAGTATGATTCCAATGCTGGAGTATGAGTCCAATGTTGGAGTATGATTCCAATGTTGGAGTACGATTCCAATGCTGGAGTACGATTCCAATACTGGAGTACGATTCCAATGCTGGAGTACGATTCCAATGCTGGAGTACGATTCCAATACTGGAGTACAATTCCAATGTTGGAGTATGGTTCCAATGCTGGAGCACGATTCCAATGTTGGAGTATGATTCCAATGCTGGAGTACGATTCCAATACTGGAGTACGATTCCAATGTTGGAGTACAATTCCAATGCTGGAGTACGATTCCAATGCTGGAGTATGATTCCAATACTGGAGTATGATTCCAATGTTGGAGAATGATTGCAATGCTGGAGTATGATTCCAATACTGGAGTATGATTCCAATGTTCGAGTATGATTCCAATGTTGGAGTACGATTCCAATGCTGGAGTATGATTCCAATACTGGAGTATGACTTCCAATGTTGGAGTATGATTCCAATGATGGAGTATGATTCCAATACTGGAGTATGATTCCAATGTTGGAGTATGATTCCAATGTTGGAGTATGATTCCAATGTTGGAGTATGATTCCAATACTGGAGTATGATTCCAATGTTGGAGTATGATTCCAATACTGGAGTATGATTCCAATGTTGGAGTATGATTCCAATGTTGGAGTACGATTCCATTGATGGAGTACGATTGCAATGTTGGAGTATGATTCCAATACTGGAGTATGATTCCAATGTTGGAGTATGATTCCAATGTTGGAGTACGATTCCATTGATGGAGTACGATTCCAATACTGGAGTATGATTCCAATGCTGGAGAATGATTCCAAAACTGGAGTATGATTCCAATGTTGGAGAATGATTCCAATGTTGGAGTACGATTCCAATACTGGAGTATGATTCCAATGTTGGAGTATGATTCCAATACTGGAGTCTGATTCCAATGTTGGAGAATGATTCCAATGTTGGAGTACGATTCCAATGCTGGAGTATGATTCCAATGTTGGAGTACGATTCCAATGCTGGAGTATGATTCCAATGCTGGAGTATGATTCCAATGTTGGAGTATGATTCCAATGTTGGAGTATGATTCCAATGCTGGAGTACGATTCCAATGCTGGAGTACGATTCCAATACTGGAGTACGATTCCAATGTTGGAGTATGATTCCAATGCTGGAGTACGTTTCCAATGTTGGAGTATGATTCCAATGCTGGAGTACGATTCCAATACTGGAGTACGATTCCAATACTGGAGTACGATTCCAATGTTGGAGTACGATTCCAATGCTGGAGTACGATTCCAATGTTGGAGTACGATTCCAATGTTGGAGAATGATTCCAATACTGGAGTATGATTGCAATACTGGAGTATGATTCCAATGTTGGAGTATGATTCCAATGTTGGAGTATGCTTCCAATACTGGAGTATGATTCCAATACTGGAGTATGATTCCAATGTTGGAGTATGATTCCAATACTGGAGTATGATTCCAATGTTGGAGAATGATTCCAATGTTGGAGTACGATTCCAATGCTGGAGTATGATTCCAATACTGGAGTATGATTCCAACGTTGGAGTACGATTCCAATGCTGGAGTATGATTCCAATGTTGGAGAATGATTGGAATGCTGGAGTATGATTCCAATACTGGAGTATGATTCCAATGTTGGAGTATGATTCCAATGTTGGAGTGCGATTCCAATGCTGGAGTATGATTCCAATACTGGAGTATGATTCCAATGTTGGAGTATGATTCCAATGTTGGAGTATGATTCCAATGTTGGAGTGCGATTCCAATGCTGGAGTATGATTCCAATGCTGGAGTATGATTCCAATGTTGGAGAATGATTGGAATGCTGGAGTATGATTCCAATACTGGAGTATGATTCCAATGTTGGAGTATGATTCCAATGCTGGAGTATGATTCCTATGTTGGAGTACGATTCCAATGTTGGAGTATGATTCCAATGTTGGAGTATGATTCCAATGTTGGAGTATGATTCCAATGCTGGAGTATGATTCCAATACTGGAGTATGACTTCCAATGTTGGAGTATGATTCCAATGTTGGAGTATGATTCCAATACTGGAGTATGATACCAATGTTGGAGTATGATTCCAATGTTGGTGTACGATTCCATTGTTGGAGTACGATTCCAATGTTGGAGTATGATTCCAATGCTGGAGAATGTTTCCGATACTGGAGTATGATTCCAATGTTGGAGAATGATTCCAATGTTGGAGTATGATTCCAATGTTGGAGTATGATTCCAATGTTGGAGTATGATTCCAATACTGGAGTATGACTCCAATGTTGGATTATGATTCCAATGTTGGAGTATGATTCCAATGTTGGAGGATGAATCCAATGTTGGAGTACGATTCCAATGTTGGAGTATGATTCCAATACTGGAGTATGATTCCAATGTTGGAGTATGATTCCAATACTGGAGTATGATTCCAATGTTGGAGTATGATTCCAATGCTGGAGCACGATTCCAATGCTGGAGTACGATTCCAATGCTGGAGTACGATTCCAATGCTGGAGTACGATTCCAATACTGGAGTACGATTCCAATGTTAGAGTACGATTCCAATGCTGGAGTACGATTCCAATGATGGAGTATGATTCCAATGCTGGAGTACGATTCCAATACTGGAGTACAATTCCAATACTGGAGTACGATTCCAATGTTGGAGTACGATTCCAATGCTGGAGTACGATTCCAATGCTGCAGTACGATTCCAATGCTGGAGTACGATTCCAATGTTGGAGTACGATTCCAATGTTGGAGTATGATTCCAATGTTGGAGTATGCTTCCAATACTGGAGTATGATTCCAATATTGGAGTATGATTCCAATGTTGGAGTACGATTCCAATGCTGGAGTATGATTCCAATGTTGGAGTATGATTCCAATGCTGGAGTATGATTCCAATGCTGGAGTATGATTCCAATGTTGGAGTATGATTCCAATGCTGGAGTATGATTCCAATGTTGGAGTATGATTCCAATGCTGGAGTATGATTCCAATGTTGGAGTATGATTCCAATGCTGGAGTATGATTCCAATGTTGGAGTATGATTCCAATGCTGGAGTATGATTCCAATGTTGGAGTATGATTCCAATGTTGGAGTATGATTCCAATGTTGGAGTATGATTCCAATGCTGGAGTATGATTCCAATGTTGGAGAATGATTCCAATGCTGGAGTATGATTCCAATACTGGAGTATGATTCCAATGTTGGAGTATGATTCAAATGTTGGAGTATGATTCCAATGTTGGAGTATGATTCCAATGTTGGAGTATGATTCCAATGCTGGAGTATGATTCCAATCCTGGAGTATGACTCCAATGTTGGTGTATGATTCCAATGTTGGAGTATGATTCCAATGTTGGAGTATGATTCCAATGTTGGAGTGTGATTCCAATGCTGGAGTATGATTCCAATGTTGGAGTAGGATTCCAATACTGGAGAATGATACCAATGTTGGAGTATGATTCCAATGCTGGAGTATGATTCCAATGCTGGAGTATGATTCCAATGTTGGAGTATGATTCCAATGTTGGAGTATGATTCCAATGTTGGAGTATGATTCCAATGTTGGAGTGTGATTCCAATGCTGGAGTATGATTCCAATGCTGGAGTATGGTTCCAATGTTGGAGTAGGATTCCAATACTGGAGAATGATACCAATGTTGGAGTATGATTCCAATACTGGAGTATGATTCCAATGTTGGAGTATGATTCCAACACTGGAGTATGATTCCAATGTTGGAGTATGAGTCCAATGTTGGAGTATGATTCCAATACTGGTGTATGATTCCAATGATGGAGTATGATTCCAATGCTGGAGTATGATTCCAATGTTGGAGTATGATTCCAATGTTGGAGTTTGATTCCAATGTTGGAGTATGATTCCAATGTTGGACTATGATTCCAATGTTGGAGTATGATTCCAATGCTGGAGTATGATTCCAATGCTGGAGTATGATTCCAATGTTGGAGCATGATTCCAATATTGGAGTATGATTCCAATGCTGGTGTATGATCCCAATACTGGAGTACGATTCCAATGTTGGAGTATGTTTCCAATGTTGGAGTATGATTCCAATGCTGGAGTATGATTCCAATGCTGGAGTATGATTCCAATGCTGGGGTATGATTCCAATGTTGGAGTAGGATTCCAATACTGGAGAATGATACCAATGTTGGAGTATGATTCCAATACTGGAGTATGATTCCAATGTTGGAGTATGATTCCAACACTGGAGTATGATTCCAATGTTGGAGTATGTGTCCAATGTTGGAGTATGATTCCAATACTGGTGTATGATTCCAATGATGGAGTATGATTCCAAAGCTGGAGTATGATTCCAATGTTGGAGTATGATTCCAATGTTGGAGTATGATTCCAATGTTGGAGTTTGATTCCAATGTTGGAGTATGATTCCAATGTTGGACTATGATTCCAATGTTGGAGTATGATTCCAATGCTGGAGTATGATTCCAATGCTGGAGTATGATTCCAATGTTGGAGCATGATTCCAATATTGGAGTATGATTCCAATGCTGGTGTATGATTCCAATACTGGAGTACGATTCCAATGTTGGAGTATGTTTCCAATGTTGGAGTATGATTCCAATGCTGGAGTACGGTTCCAATGTTGGAGTACGATTCCAATGTTGGAGTATGCTTCCAATGTTGGAGTATGATTCCAATACTGGAGTATGATTCCAATGTTGGAGTATGATTCCAATACTGGAGTATGAGTCCAATGTTGGAGTATGATTCCAATGTTGGAGTCCGATTCCAATGCTGGAGTACGATTCCAATGCTGGAGTACGATTCCAATACTGGAGTACGATTCCAATGCTGGAGTACGATCCCAATGCTGGAGTACGATTCCAATACTGGAGTACAATTCCAATGTTGGAGTATGGTTCCAATGCTGGAGCACGATTCCAATGCTGGAGTACGATTCCAATGCTGGAGTACGATTCCAATACTGGAGTATGATTCCAATGTTGGAGTATGATTCCAATGTTGGAGTCTGGTTCCAATACTGGAGTATGATTCCAATACTGGAGTATGATTCCAATGTTGGAGTATGATTCCAATGTTGGAGTACGATTCCAATGCTGGAGTATGATTCCAATGCTGGAGTATGATTCCAATGTTGGAGTATGATTCCAATGTTGGAGTATGATTCCAATGCTGGAGTATGATTCCAATGCTGGAGTATGATTCCAATGTTGGAGTATGATTCCAATGTTGGAGTACGATTCCAATGCTGGAGTATGATTCCAATGTTGGAGTATGATTCCAATGTTGGAGTATGATTCCAATGCTGGAGTACGGTTCCAATGTTGGAGTATGATTCCAATGTTGGAGTATGTTTCCAATGTTGGAGTATGATTCCAATGCTGGAGTATGATTCCAATGTTGGAGTATGTTTCCAATGTTGGAGTATGATTCAAATGTTGGAGTATGATTCCAATGCTGGAGTATGATTCCAATACTGGTGTATGATTCCAATACTGGAGTATGATTCCAATGTTGGAGTATGATTCCAATGTTGGAGTATGATTCCAAAGCTGGAGTATGATTCCAATGCTGGAGTATGATTCCAATGTTGGAGTATGATTCCAATGTTGGAGTATGATTCCAATGTTGGAGTACGATTCCATTGATGGAGTACGATTCCAATACTGGAGTATGATTCCAATGCTGGAGAATGATTCCAAAACTGGAGTATGATTCCAATGTTGGAGTATGATTCCAATACTGGAGTCTGATTCCAATGTTGGAGAATGATTCCAATGCTGGAGTTTGATTCCAATACTGGAGTATGAATCCAATGTTGGAGTATGATTCCAATGTCGGAGTATGATTCCAATACTGGAGTATGATTCCAATGTTGGAGTATGATTCCAATCCTGGAGTATGATTCCAATGTTGGAGTATGAATCCAATGTTGGAGTAAGATTCCAATGTTGGAGTACGATTCCAATGTTGGAGTATGATTCCAATGTTGGAGTACGATTCCAATGTTGGAGTAGGATTCCATTGCTGGAGTATGATTCCAATACTGGAGTATGATTCCAATGTTGGAGTATGATTCCAATGTCGGAGTATGATTCCAATACTGGAGTATGATTCCAATGTTGGAGTACGATTCCAATGCTGGAGTACGATTCCAATACTGGAGAATGATTCCAATGTTGGAGTATGATTCCAATGTTGGAGTATGATTCCAATGTTGGAGTATAATTCCAATGTTGGAGTACGATTCCAATGTTGGAGTACGATTCCATTGCTGGAGTATGATTCCAATACTGGAGTATGATTCCAATGTTGGAGTATGATTCCAATGCTGGAGTATGAGTCCAATGTTGGAGTATGATTCCAATGTTGGAGTACGATTCCAATGCTGGAGTACGATTCCAATACTGGAGTACGATTCCAATGCTGGAGTACGATTCCAATGCTGGAGTAGGATTCCAATACTGGAGTACAATTCCAATGTTGGAGTATGGTTCCAATGCTGGAGCACGATTCCAATGTTGGAGTATGATTCCAATGCTGGAGTACGATTCCAATGTTGGAGTACAATTCCAATGCTGGAGTACGATTCCAATGCTGGAGTATGATTCCAATACTGGAGTATGATTCCAATGTTGGAGAATGATTGCAATGCTGGAGTATGATTCCAATACTGGAGTATGATTCCAATGTTCGAGTATGATTCCAATGTTGGAGTACGATTCCAATGTTGGAGTATGATTCCAATGTTGGAGTATGATTCCAAAGTTGGAGTATGATTCCAATACTGGAGTATGATTCCAATACTGGAGTATGATTCCAATGTTGGAGTATGATTCCAATGTTGGAGTACGATTCCATTGATGGAGTACGATTCCAATGTTGGAGTACGATTCCAATGTTGGAGAATGATTCCAATGCTGGAGTATGATTCCAATACTGGAGTATGACTTCCAATGTTGGAGTATGATTCCAATGTTGGAGTATGATTCCAATGTTGGAGTACGATTCCAATACTGGAGTACGATTCCAATGTTGGAGTACGATTCCAATGCTGGAGTACGATTCCAATGCTGGAGTACGATTCCAATGTTGGAGTACGATTCCAATGTTGGAGAATGATTCCAATACTGGAGTATGATTGCAATACTGGAGTATGATTCCAATGTTGGAGTATGATTCCAATGTTGGAGTATGCTTCCAATACTGGAGTATGATTCCAATACTGGAGTATGATTCCAATGTTGGAGTATGATTCCAATACTGGAGTATGATTCCAATGTTGGAGAATGATTCCAATGTTGGAGTACGATTCCAATGCTGGAGTATGATTCCAATACTGGAGTATGATTCCAACGTTGGAGTACGATTCCAATGCTGGAGTATGATTCCAATGTTGGAGTATGATTCCAATGTTGGAGTGCGATTCCAATGCTGGAGTATGATTCCAATGCTGGAGTATGATTCCAATGTTGGAGAATGATTGGAATGCTGGAGTATGATTCCAATACTGGAGTATGATTCCAATGTTGGAGTATGATTCCAATACTGGAGTATGATTCCAATGTTGGAGTATGATTCCAATGTTGGAGTGTGATTCCAATGCTGGAGTATGATTCCAATACTGGAGTATGATTCCAATGTTGGAGTATGATTCCAATGTTGGAGTATGATTCCAATGTTGGAGTGCGATTCCAATGCTGGAGTATGATTCCAATGCTGGAGTATGATTCCAATGTTGGAGAATGATTGGAATGCTGGAGTATGATTCCTATGTTGGAGTACGATTCCAATGTTGGAGTATGATTCCAATGTTGGAGTATGATTCCAATGTTGGAGTATGATTCCAATGCTGGAGTATGATTCCAATACTGGAGTATGACTTCCAATGTTGGAGTATGATTCCAATGTTGGAGTATGATTCCAATACTGGAGTATGATACCAATGTTGGAGTATGATTCCAATGCAGGAGTATGATTCCAATGCAGGAGTATGATTCCAATGTTGGAGTATGATTCCAATGTTGGTGTACGATTCCATTGTTGGAGTACGATTCCAATGTTGGATTTTGATTCCAATGCTGGAGAATGTTTCCGATACTGGAGTATGATTCCAATGTTGGAGAATGATTCCAATGTTGGAGTATGATTCCAATGTTGGAGTATGATTCCAATGTTGGAGTATGATTCCAATACTGGAGTATGACTCCAATGTTGGATTATGATTCCAATGTTGGAGTATGATTCCAATGTTGGAGGATGAATCCAATGTTGGAGTACGATTCCAATGTTGGAGTATGATTCCAATACTGGAGTATGATTCCAATGTTGGAGTATGATTCCAATACTGGAGTATGATTCCAATGTTGGAGTGTGATTCCAATGCTGGAGCACGATTCCAATGCTGGAGTACGATTCCAATGCTGGAGTACGATTCCAATGCTGGAGTACGATTCCAATACTGGAGTACGATTCCAATGTTGGAGTACGATTCCAATGCTGGAGTACGATTCCAATGTTGGAGTATGATTCCAATGCTGGAGTACGATTCCAATACTGGAGTACGATTCCAATACTGGAGTACGATTCCAATGCTGGAGTACGATTCCAATGCTGGAGTACGATTCCAATGTTGGAGTACGATTCCAATGTTGGAGAATGATTCCAATACTGGAGTATGATTCCAATGTTGGAGTATGATTCCAATGTTGGAGTATGCTTCCAATACTGGAGTATGATTCCAATATTGGAGTATGATTCCAATGTTGGAGTACGATTCCAATGCTGGAGTATGATTCCAATGCTGGAGTATGATTCCAATGTTGGAGAATGATTCCAATGCTGGAGTATGATTCCAATACTGGAGTATGATTCCAATGTTGGAGTATGATTCAAATGTTGGAGTATGATTCCAATGTTGGAGTATGATTCCAATGTTGGAGTATGATTCCAATGTTGGAGTATGATTCCAATGCTGGAGTATGATTCCAATCCTGGAGTATGACTCCAATGTTGGTGTATGATTCCAATGTTGGAGTATGATTCCAATGTTGGAGTATGATTCCAATGTTGGAGTGTGATTCCAATGCTGGAGTATGATTCCAATGCTGGAGTATGATTCCAATGTTGGAGTAGGATTCCAATACTGGAGAATGATACCAATGTTGGAGTATGATTCCAATGCTGGAGTATGATTCCAATGCTGGAGTATGATTCCAATGTTGGAGTATGATTCCAATGTTGGAGTATGATTCCAATGTTGGAGTATGATTCCAATGTTGGAGTGTGATTCCAATGCTGGAGTATGATTCCAATGCTGGAGTATGATTCCAATGTTGGAGTAGGATTCCAATACTGGAGAATGATACCAATGTTGGAGTATGATTCCAATACTGGAGTATGATTCCAATGTTGGAGTATGATTCCAACACTGGAGTATGATTCCAATGTTGGAGTATGAGTCCAATGTTGGAGTATGATTCCAATACTGGTGTATGATTCCAATGATGGAGTATGATTCCAAAGCTGGAGTATGATTCCAATGTTGGAGTATGATTCCAATGTTGGAGTTTGATTCCAATGTTGGAGTATGATTCCAATGTTGGACTATGATTCCAATGTTGGACTATGATTCCAATGTTGGAGTATGATTCCAATGCTGGAGTATGATTCCAATGCTGGAGTATGATTCCAATGTTGGAGCATGATTCCAATATTGGAGTATGATTCCAATGCTGGTGTACGATTCCAATACTGGAGTACGATTCCAATGTTGGAGTATGTTTCCAATGTTGGAGTATGATTCCAATGCTGGAGTACGGTTCCAATGTTGGAGTATGATTCCAATGTTGGAGTATGCTTCCAATGTTGGAGTATGATTCCAATACTGGAGTATGATTCCAATGTTGGAGTATGATTCCAATACTGGAGTATGAGTCCAATGTTGGAGTACGATTCCAATGCTGGAGTACGATTCCAATGCTGGAGTACGATTCCAATACTGGAGTACGATTCCAATGCTGGAGTACGATCCCAATGCTGGAGTACGATTCCAATACTGGAGTACAATTCCAATGTTGGAGTATGGTTCCAATGCTGGAGCATGTTTCCAATGCTGGAGTACGATTCCAATGCTGGAGTATGATTCCAATACTGGAGTATGATTCCAATGTTGGAGTATGATTCCAATGTTGGAGTCTGGTTCCAATACTGGAGTATGATTCCAATCCTGGAGTATTATTCCAATGTTGGAGTATGATTCCAATGTTGGAGTACGATTCCAATGCTGGAGTATGATTCCAATGCTGGAGTATGATTCCAATGTTGGAGTATGATTCCAATGTTGGAGTATGATTCCAATGTTGGAGGATGAATCCAATGTTGGAGTACGATTCCAATGTTGGAGTATGATTCCAATACTGGAGTATGATTCCAATGTTGGAGTATGATTCCAATACTGGAGTATGATTCCAATGTTGGAGTGTGATTCCAATGCTGGAGCACGATTCCAATGCTGGAGTACGATTCCAATGCTGGAGTACGATTCCAATGCTGGAGTACGATTCCAATACTGGAGTACGATTCCAATGTTGGAGTACGATTCCAATGCTGGAGTACGATTCCAATGTTGGAGTATGATTCCAATGCTGGAGTACGATTCCAATACTGGAGTACGATTCCAATACTGGAGTACGATTCCAATGCTGGAGTACGATTCCAATGCTGGAGTACGATTCCAATGTTGGAGTACGATTCCAATGTTGGAGAATGATTCCAATACTGGAGTATGATTCCAATGTTGGAGTATGATTCCAATGTTGGAGTATGCTTCCAATACTGGAGTATGATTCCAATATTGGAGTATGATTCCAATGTTGGAGTACGATTCCAATGCTGGAGTATGATTCCAATGCTGGAGTATGATTCCAATGTTGGAGAATGATTCCAATGCTGGAGTATGATTCCAATACTGGAGTATGATTCCAATGTTGGAGTATGATTCAAATGTTGGAGTATGATTCCAATGTTGGAGTATGATTCCAATGTTGGAGTATGATTCCAATGTTGGAGTATGATTCCAATGCTGGAGTATGATTCCAATCCTGGAGTATGACTCCAATGTTGGTGTATGATTCCAATGTTGGAGTATGATTCCAATGTTGGAGTATGATTCCAATGTTGGAGTGTGATTCCAATGCTGGAGTATGATTCCAATGCTGGAGTATGATTCCAATGTTGGAGTAGGATTCCAATACTGGAGAATGATACCAATGTTGGAGTATGATTCCAATGCTGGAGTATGATTCCAATGCTGGAGTATGATTCCAATGTTGGAGTATGATTCCAATGTTGGAGTATGATTCCAATGTTGGAGTATGATTCCAATGTTGGAGTGTGATTCCAATGCTGGAGTATGATTCCAATGCTGGAGTATGATTCCAATGTTGGAGTAGGATTCCAATACTGGAGAATGATACCAATGTTGGAGTATGATTCCAATACTGGAGTATGATTCCAATGTTGGAGTATGATTCCAACACTGGAGTATGATTCCAATGTTGGAGTATGAGTCCAATGTTGGAGTATGATTCCAATACTGGTGTATGATTCCAATGATGGAGTATGATTCCAAAGCTGGAGTATGATTCCAATGTTGGAGTATGATTCCAATGTTGGAGTTTGATTCCAATGTTGGAGTATGATTCCAATGTTGGACTATGATTCCAATGTTGGACTATGATTCCAATGTTGGAGTATGATTCCAATGCTGGAGTATGATTCCAATGCTGGAGTATGATTCCAATGTTGGAGCATGATTCCAATATTGGAGTATGATTCCAATGCTGGTGTACGATTCCAATACTGGAGTACGATTCCAATGTTGGAGTATGTTTCCAATGTTGGAGTATGATTCCAATGCTGGAGTACGGTTCCAATGTTGGAGTATGATTCCAATGTTGGAGTATGCTTCCAATGTTGGAGTATGATTCCAATACTGGAGTATGATTCCAATGTTGGAGTATGATTCCAATACTGGAGTATGAGTCCAATGTTGGAGTACGATTCCAATGCTGGAGTACGATTCCAATGCTGGAGTACGATTCCAATACTGGAGTACGATTCCAATGCTGGAGTACGATCCCAATGCTGGAGTACGATTCCAATACTGGAGTACAATTCCAATGTTGGAGTATGGTTCCAATGCTGGAGCATGTTTCCAATGCTGGAGTACGATTCCAATGCTGGAGTATGATTCCAATACTGGAGTATGATTCCAATGTTGGAGTATGATTCCAATGTTGGAGTCTGGTTCCAATACTGGAGTATGATTCCAATCCTGGAGTATTATTCCAATGTTGGAGTATGATTCCAATGTTGGAGTACGATTCCAATGCTGGAGTATGATTCCAATGCTGGAGTATGATTCCAATGTTGGAGTATGATTCCAATGTTGGAGTACGATTCCAATGCTGGAGTATGATTCCAATGCTGGAGTATGATTCCAATGTTGGAGTATGATTCCAATGTTGGAGTACGATTCCAATGCTGGAGTATGATTCCAATGTTGGAGTATGATTCCAATGTTGGAGTATGATTCCAATGCTGGAGTACGGTTCCAATGTTGGAGTATGATTCCAATGTTGGAGTATGTTTCCAATGTTGGAGTATGATTCCAATGCTGGAGTATGATTCCAATGTTGGAGTATGTTTCCAATGTTGGAGTATGATTCAAATGTTGGAGTATGATTCCAATGCTGGAGGATGATTCCAATACTGGTGTATGATTCCAATACTGGAGTATGATTCCAATGTTGGAGTATGATTCCAATGTTGGAGTATGATTCCAAAGCTGGAGTATGATTCCAATGCTGGAGTATGATTCCAATGTTGGAGTATGATTCCAATGTTGGAGCATGATTCCAATGTTAGAGTATGATTCCAATACTGGAGTATGATTCCAATGTTGGAGGATGATTCCAATGTTGGAGTATGATTCCAATGCTGGAGTATGATTCCAATGCTGGAGTATGATTCCAATGTTAGAGTATGATTCCAATACTGGAGTATGATTCCAATGTTGGAGGATGATTCCAATACTGGAGTATGATTCCAATGCTGGAGTATGATTCCAATGCTGGAGTATGATTCCAATGCTGGAGTATGATTCCAATACTGGAGTATGTTTCCAATGTTGGAGTATGATTCCAATGTTGGAGTATGATTCCAATGTTGGAGTATGATTCCAATGTTGGAGTATGATTCCAATGTTGGAGTATGATTCCAATGTCGGAGTATGATTCCAATGTTGGAGTATGATTCCAATGTTGGAGTATGATTCCAATGCTGGAGTATGATTCCAATGTTGGAGTATGATTCCAATACTGGAGCATGATTCCAATGTTAGAGTATGATTCCAATACTGGAGCATGATTCCAATGTTGGAGTATGATTCCAATACTGGAGTATGATTCCAATGTTGGAGGATGATTCCAATCCTGGAGTATGATTCCAATGTTGGAGTATGATTCCAATGTTGGAGTAAGATTCCAATGTTGGAGTACGATTCCAATGTTGGAGTATGATTCCAATGTTGGAGTACGATTCCAATGTTGGAGTAGGATTCCATTGCTGGAGTATGATTCCAATACTGGAGTATGATTCCAATGTTGGAGTATGATTCCAATGTCGGAGTATGATTCCAATACTGGAGTATGATTCCAATGTTGGAGTACGATTCCAATGCTGGAGTATGATTCCAATACTGGAGAATGATTCCAATGTTGGAGTATGATTCCAATGTTGGAGTATGATTCCAATGTTGGAGTATGATTCCAATGTTGGAGTACGATTCCAATGTTGGAGTACGATTCCATTGCTTGAGTATGATTCCAATACTGGAGTATGATTCCAATGTTGGAGAATGATTCCAATGTTGGAGTACGATTCCAATGCTGGAGTATGATTCCAATGTTGGAGTATGATTCCAATACTGGAGTATGATTCCAATGTTGGAGTACGATTCCAATGCTGGAGTATGATTCCAATACTGGAGTATGATTCCAATGCTGGAGTATGATTCAAATGTTGGAGTATGATTCCAATGTTGGAGTATGATTCCAATGTTGGAGTATGATTCCAATGTTGGAGTATGATTCCAATGCTGGAGTATGATTCCAATACTGGAGTATGATTCCAATGCTGGAGTATGATTCCAATGTTGGAGTAGGATTCCAATGTTGGAGTATGATTCCAATGTTGGAGTATGATTCCAATGTTGGAGTATGATTCCAATGCTGGAGTATGATTCCAATGCTGGAGTATGATTCCAATGTTGGAGTAGGATTCCAATACTGGAGAATGATACCAATGTTGGAGTATGATTCCAATGCTGGTGTATGATTCCAATGCTGGAGTATGATTCCAATGTTGGAGTATGATTCCAATACTGGAGTATGATTCCAATGTTGGAGTATGATTCCAATGCTGGAGTATGATTCCAATGCTGGAGTATGATTCCAATGTTGGAGTTTGATTCCAATGCTGGAGTATGATTCCAATGCTGGAGTATGATTCCAATGTTGGAGTATGATTCCAATGATGGAGTATGATTCCAATGCTGGAGTATGATTCCAATGCTGGAGTATGATTCCAATGTTGGAGTTTGATTCCAATGCTGGAGTATGATTCCAATGCTGGAGTATGATTCCAATGTTGGAGTATAATTCCAATGATGGAGTATGATTCCAATGCTGGAGTATGATTCCAATGTTGGAGTATGATTCCAATGATGGAGTATGATTCCAATGCTGGAGTATGATTCCAATGTCGGAGTATGATTCCAATGATGGAGTATGATTCCAATGCTGGAGTATGATTCCAATGTCGGAGTATGATTCCAATGATGGAGTATGATTCCAATGCTGGAGTATGATTCCAATGTTGGAGTATAATTCCAATGATGGAGTATGATTCCAATGCTGGAGTATGATTCCAATGTCGGAGTATGATTCCAATGATGGAGTATGATTCCAATGCTGGAGTATGATTCCAATGCTGGAGTATGATTCCAATGTTGGAGTATGATTCCAATGTTGGAGTTTGATTCCAATGTTGGAGTATGATTCCAATGTTGGACTATGATTCCAATGTTGGAGTATGATTCCAATGCTGGAGTATGATTCCAATGCTGGAGTATGATTCCAATGTTGGAGTATGATTCCAATGTTGGAGTTTGATTCCAATGTTGGAGTATGATTCCAAAGTTGGACTATGATTCCAATGTTGGAGTATGATTCCAATGCTGGAGTATGATTCCAATACTGGAGTATGATTCCAATGTTGGAGTATGATTCCAATGCTGGAGTATGACTCCAATGTTGGAGTATGATTCCAATGTTGGAGTATGATTCAAATGTTGGAGTATGATTCCAATGTTGGAGTATGATTCCAATGTTGGAGTATGATTCCAATGTAAGAGTATGATTCCAATGCTGGAGTATGATTCCAATACTGGAGTATGACTCCAATGTTGGAGTATGATTCCAATGTTGGAGTATGATTCCAATGTTGGAGTATGATTCCAATGCTGGAGTATGATTCCAATGCTGGAGTATGATTCCAATGTTGGAGTAGGATTCCAATACTGGAGAATGATTCCAATGTTGGAGTATGCTTCCAATGTTGGAGTATGATTCTAATGTTGGAGTATGATTCCAATACTGGAGTATGATTCCAATGTTGGAGTATGATTCCAATGTTGGAGTATGATTCCCATGTTGGAGTATGATTCCAATACTGGAGTATGATTCCAATGTTGGAGTACGATTCCAATGCTGGAGTATGATTCTCAGGTTGGAGTATGATTCCAATACTGGAGTATGATTCCAATGTTGGAGTATGATACCAATGTTGGAGTATGATTCCAATGCTGGAGTATGATTCCAATGCTGGAGTATGATTCCAATGTTGGAGTATGATTCCAATACTGGAGTATGATTCCAATGTTGGAGTATGAGTCCAATGTTGGAGTATGATTCCAATACTGGAGTATGATTCCAATGTTGGAGTATGATTCCAATGTTGGAGTATGATTCCAATACTGGTGTATGATTCCAATGATGGAGTATGATTCCAATGCTGGAGTATGATTCCAATGCTGGAGTATGATTCCAATGTTGGAGTTTGATTCCAATGTTGGAGTATGATTCCAATGTTGGACTATGATTCCAATGTTGGAATATGATTCCAATGCTGGAGTATGATTCCAATGCTGGAGTATGATTCCAATGTTGGAGTATGATTCCAATATTGGAGTATGATTCCAATATTGGAGTATGATTCCAATGTTGGTGTATGATTCCAATACTGGAGTACGATTCCAATGTTGGAGTATGTTTCCAATGTTGGAGTATGATTCCAATGCTGGAGTATGATTCCAATGCTGGAGTATGATTCCAATGTTGGAGTATGATTCCAATGCTGGAGTACTGTTCCAATGTTGGAGTATGATTCCAATGTTGGAGTATGATTCCAATGTTGGAGTATGATTCCAATACTGGAGTACGATTCCAATGTTGCAGTGTGATTCCAATGCTGGAGTATGTTTCCAATGTTGGAGTATGATTCCAATGCTGGAGTATGATTCCAATGTTGGAGTATGATTCCAATGTTGGAGTATGATTCAAATGTTGGAGTATGATTCCAATGCTGGAGTATGATTCCAATGCTGGAGTATGATTCGAATGCTAGAGTATGATTCCAATACAAAAGTATGATTCCAATACTGGAGTATGATTCCAATGTTGGAGTATGATTCCAATGTTGGAGTATGATTCCAAAGCTGGAGTATGATTCCAATGCTGGAGTATGATTCCAATGTTGGAGTATGATTCCAATGTTGGAGTATGATTCCAATGTTGAAGTATGATTCCAATGTTTGAGTGTGATTCCAATGTTGGTGTATGATTCCAATACTGGAGTATGATTCCAATGCTGGAGTATGATTCCAATGATGGAGTATGATTCCAATACTGGAGGATGATTCCAATGTTGGAGTATGATTCCAATACTGGAGTATGATTCCAATGTTGGAGTATGATTCCAATGTTGGAGTATGATTCCAATACTGGAGTATGATTCCAATGTTGGAGTACGATTCCAATGTTGGAGTACGATTCCAATGTTGGAGTATGATTCCAATGCTGGAGTATGATTCCAATGTTGGAGTATGATTCCAATGTTGGAGTATGATTCCAATGTTGGAGTCTGATTCCAATGTTGGAGTATGATTCCAATGTTGGAGTCTGATTCCAATGTTGGAGTATGATTCCAATGCTGGTGTATGATTCCAATACTGGAGTACGATTCCAATGTTGGAGTACGATTCCAATGTTGGAGTACGATTCCAATGTTGGAGTATGATTCCAATGTTGGAGTATGATTCCAATGTTGGAGTATGATTCCAATGCTGGAGTATGATTCCAATGTTGGAGTATGATTCCAATGTTGGAGTATGATTCCAATGTTGGAGTATGATTCCAATACTGGAGTATGATTCCAATACTGGAGTATGATTCCAATGTTGGAGTACGATTCCAATGTTGGAGTACGATTCCAATGCTGGAGTACGATTCCAATGCTGGAGTACGATTCCAATGTTGGAGTATGATTCCAATACTGGAGTACGATTCCAATGTTGGAGTACGATTCCAATGTTGGAGTACGATTCCAATGTTGGAGTACGATTCCAATGCTGGAGTATGATTCCAATGTTGGAGTATGATTCCAATGTTGGAGTACGATTCCAATGTTGGACAATGATTCCAATGTTGGAGTATGATTCCAATACTGGAGTATGATTCCAATGTTGGAGTATGATTCCTATGTTGGAGTACGATTCCAATGTTGGAGTATGATTCCAATGCTGGAGTATGATTCCAATGTTGGAGTATGATTCCAATGCTGGAGTATGATTCCAATGTTGGAGTATGATTCCAATGTTGGAGAATGATTCCAATGTTGGAGAATGATTCCAATGCTGGAGTATGATTCCAATGTTGGAGTATGATTCCAATGTTGGAGTATGATTCAAATGTTGGAGTATGATTTCAATGTTGGAGTATGATTCCAATACTGGAGTATGATTCCAATGTTGGAGTATGATTCCAATGTTGGAGTATGATTCCAATGTTGGAGTATGATTCCAATGTTGGAGTATTATTACAATACTGGAGTATGATTCTAATGTTGGAGTATGATTCCAAAGCTGGAGTATGATTCCAATGTTGGAGTATGATTCCAATGTTGGAGAATGATTCCAATGTTGGAGAATGATTCCAATGTTGGAGTATGATTCCAATGTTGGAGTATGATTCCAATACTGGAGTATGATTCCAATGTTGGAGTATGATTCCAATGTTGGAGTATGATTCCAATGTTGGAGTATGATTCCAATGTTGGAGAATGATTCCAATGTTGGAGAATGATTCCAATGTTGGAGTATGATTCCAATGTTGGAGTATGATTCCAATACTGGAGTATGATTCCAATGTTGGAGTACGATTCCAATGTTGGAGTACGATTCCATTGCTGGAGTATGATTCCAATACTGGAGTATGATTCCAATGTTGGAGTATGATTCCAATACTGGAGTATGAGTCCAATGTTGGAGTATGATTCCAATGTTGGAGTACGATTCCAATGCTGGAGTACGATTCCAATGCTGGAGTACGATTCCAATACTGGAGTACGATTCCAATGCTGGAGTACGATTCCAATGCTGGAGTACGATTCCAATACTGGAGTACAATTCCAATGTTGGAGTATGGTTCCAATGCTGGAGCACGATTCCAATGTTGAAGTATGATTCCAATGCTGGAGTACGATTCCAATACTGGAGTACGATTCCAATGTTGGAGTACAATTCCAATGCTGGAGTACGATTCCAATGCTGGAGTATGATTCCAATACTGGAGTATGATTCCAATGTTGGAGTATGATTCCAATGTTGGAGTCTGGTTCCAATACTGGAGTATGATTCCAATACTGGAGTCTGATTCCAATGTTGGAGTATGATTCCAATGTTGGAGTACGATTCCAATGCTGGAGTATGATTCCAATGCTGGAGTATGATTCCAGTGTTGGAGTATGATTCCAATGTTGGAGTACGATTCCAATGCTGGAGTATGATTCCAATGCTGGAGTATGATTCCAATGTTGGAGAATGATTGCAATGCTGGAGTATGATTCCAATACTGGAGTATGATTCCAATGTTCGAGTATTATTCCAATGTTGGAGTACGATTGCAATGTTGGAGTATGATTCCAATGTTGGAGTATGATTCCAAAGTTGGAGTATGATTCCAATGCTGGAGTATGATTCCAATACTGGAGTATGATTCCAATACTGGAGTATGACTTCCAATGTTGGAGTATGATTCCAATGATGGAGTATGATTCCAATACTGGAGTATGATTCCAATGTTGGAGTATGATTCCAATGTTGGAGTATGATTCCAATGCTGGAGTATGATTCCAATGCTGGAGTATGACTCCAATGTTGGAGTATGATTCCAATGTTGGAGTATGATTCCAATACTGGAGTATGATTCCAATGTTGGAGTATGATTCCAATACTGGAGTATGATTCCAATGTTGGAGTATGATTCCAAAGTTGGAGTACGATTCCATTGATGGAGTACGATTCCAATGTTGGAGTATGATTCCAATGCTGGAGAATGATTCCAATACTGGAGTATGATTCCAATGTTGGAGAATGATTCCAATGTTGGAGTACGATTCCAATACTGGAGTATGATTCCAATGTTGGAGTATGATTCCAATACTGGAGTATGATTCCAATGTTGGAGAATGATTCCAATGTTGGAGTATGATTCCAATGTTGGAGTATGATTCCAATGTTGGAGTAGGATTCCAATACTGGAGAATTATACCAATGTTGGAGTATGATTCCAATGCTGGAGTATGATTCCAATGCTGGAGTATGATTCCAATGTTGGAGTATGATTCCAATACTGGAGTATGATTCCAATGTTGGAGTCTGAGTCCAATGTTGGAGTATGATTCCAATACTGGTGTATGATTCCAATGATGGAGTATGATTCCAATGCTGGAGTATGATTCCAATGCTGGAGTATGATTCCAATGTTGGAGTATGATTCCAATGTTGGAGTTTGATTCCAATGTTGGAGTATGATTCCAATGTTGGACTATGATTCCAATGTTGGAGAATGATTCCAATGCTGGAGTATGATTCCAATGCTGGAGTATGATTCCAATGTTGGAGTATGATTCCAATATTGGAGTATGATTCCAATGCTGGTGTATGATTCCAATACTGGAGTACGATTCCAATGTTGGAGTATGTTTCCAATGTTGGAGTATGTTTCCAATGTTGGAGTATGATTCCAATGCTGGAGTATGATTCCAATGCTGGAGTATGATTCCAATGTTGGAGTATGATTCCAATGCTGGAGTACGGTTCCAATGTTGGAGTATGATTCCAATGTTGGAGTATGCTTCCAATGTTGGAGTGTGATTCCAATGCTGGAGTATGTTTCCAATGTTGGAGTATGATTCCAATGCTGGAGTATGATTCCAATGTTGGAGTATGATTCCAATGTTGGAGAATGATTCAAATGTTGGAGTATGATTCCAATGCTGGAGTATGATTCGAATGCTGGAGTATGATTCCAATACTGGAGTATGATTCCAATACTGGAGTATGATTCCAATGTTGGAGTATGATTCCAATGTTGGAGTATGATTCCAAAGCTGGAGTATGATTCCAATGCTGGAGTATGATTCCAATGTTGGAGTATGATTCCAATGTTGGAGTATGATTCCAATGTTGAAGTATGATTCCAATGTTGGAGTGTGATTCCAATGTTGGTGTATGATTCCAATACTGGAGTATGATTCCAATGCTGGAGTATGATTCCAATGATGGAGTATGATTCCAATGTTGGAGTATGATTCCAATGTCGGAGTATGATTCCAATACTGGAGTATGATTCCAATGTCGGAGTATGATTCCAATGTCGGAGTATGATTCCAATGTTGGAGTATGATTCCAATGTTGGAGTATGATTCCAATGCTGGAGTATGATTCCAATGTTGGAGTATGATTCCAATGTTGGAGTATGATTCAAATGTTGGAGTATGATTCCAATGCTGGAGTATGATTCGAATGCTGGAGTATGATTCGAATGCTGGAGTATGATTCCAATACTGGAGTATGATTCCAATACTGGAGTATGATTCCAATGTTGGAGTATGATTCCAATGTTGGAGTATGATTCCAAAGCTGGAGTATGATTCCAATGCTGGAGTATGATTCCAATGTTGGAGTATGATTCCAATGTTGGAGTATGATTCCAAAGCTGGAGTATGATTCCAATGCTGGAGTATGATTCCAATGTTGGAGTATGATTCCATTGTTGGAGTATGATTCCAATGTTGGAGTATGATTCAAATGTTGGAGTATGATTCCAATGCTGGAGTATGATTCGAATGCTGGAGTATGATTCGAATGCTGGAGTATGATTCCAATACTGGAGTATGATTCCAATACTGGAGTATGATTCCAATGTTGGAGTATGATTCCAATGTTGGAGTATGATTCCAAAGCTGGAGTATGATTCCAATGCTGGAGTATGATTCCAATGTTGGAGTATGATTCCAATGTTGGAGTATGATTCCAATGTTGAAGTATGATTCCAATGTTGGAGTGTGATTCCAATGTTGGTGTATGATTCCAATACTGGAGTATGATTCCAATGCTGGAGTATGATTCCAATGATGGAGTATGATTCCAATGTTGGAGTATGATTCCAATGTCGGAGTATGATTCCAATACTGGAGTATGATTCCAATGTTGGAGTATGATTCCAATGTCGGAGTATGATTCCAATACTGGAGTATGATTCCAATGTTGGAGTATGATTCCAATACTGGAGTATGATTCCAATGTTGGAGTATGATTCCAATGTTGGAGTATGATTCCAATACTGGAGTATGATTCCAATGTTGGAGTATGATTCCAATGTTGGAGTATGATTCCAATACTGGAGTATGATTCCAATACTGGAGTATGATTCCAATGTTGGAGTATGATTCCAATGTTGGAGTACGATTCCAATGCTGGAGTACGATTCCAATGCTGGATTACGATTCCAATGTTGGAGTATGATTCCAATACTGGAGTACGATTCCAATGTTGGAGTATGATTCCAATGTTGGAGTACGATTCCAATGTTGGAGTATGATTCCAATGCTGGAGTATGATTCCAATGTTGGAGTATGATTCCAATGTTGGAGTACGATTCCAATGTTGGAGAATGATTCCAATACTGGAGTATGATTCCAATGTTGGAGTATGATTCCTATGTTGGAGTACGATTCCAATGTTGGAGTATGATTCCATTGCTGGAGTATGATTCCAATGTTGGAGTATGATTCCAATGCTGGAGTATGATTCCAATGTTGGAGTATGATTCCAATGTTGGAGAATGATTCCAATGTTGGAGTATGATTCCAATGTTGGAGTATGATTTCAATGTTGGAGTATGATTCCAATACTGGTGTATGATTCCAATGTTGGAGTATGATTCCAATGTTGGAGTATGATTCCAATGTTGGAGTATGAATCCAATGTTGGAGTATTATTACAATACTGGAGTATGATTCCAATGTTGGAGTATGATTCCAATGCTGGAGTATGATTCCAATGTTGGAGAATGATTCCAATGTTGGAGTATGATACCAATGTTGGAGTATGATTCCAATGTTGGAGTATGATTCCAATGTTGGAGTATGATTCCAATGTTGGAGTATGATTCCAATGTTGGAGTATGATTCCAATACTGGAGTATGATTCCAATACTGGAGTATGATTCCAATGTTGGAGTATGATTCCAATGTTCGAGTATGATTCCAATGTTGGAGTATGATTCCAATACTGGAGTACGATTCCAATGTTGGAGTATGATTCCAATGTTGGAGTATGATTCCAATGCTGGAGTATGATTCCAATGCTGCAGTATGATTCCAATGTTGGAGTATGATTCCAATGCTGGAGTATGGTTCCAATGTAGGAGTATAATTCCAATGTTGGAGTATGCTTCCAATGTTGGAGTATGATTCCAATGCTGGAGTATGTTTCCAATGTTGGAGTATGATTCCAATGCTGGAGTATGATTCCAATGTTGGAGTATGATTCCAATGTTGGAGTATGATTCGAATGTTGGAGTATGATTCCAATGCTGGAGTATGATTCCAATGCTGGAGTATGATTCCAATGTTGGAATATGATTCCAATGTTGGAGTATGATTCCAATGTTGGAGTATGATTCCAATGTTTGAGTATGATTCCAATGTTGGAGTGTGATTCCAATGTTGGAGTATGATTCCAATACTGGAGTATGATTCCAATACTGGAGTATGATTCCAATGTTGGAGTATGATTCCAATGATGGAGTATGATTCCAATGTTGGAGTATGATTCCAATGCTGGAGTATGATTCCAATACTGGAGTATGACTCCAATGTTGGAGTATGATTCCAATGTTGGAGTATGATTCCAATGTTGGAGTATGATTCCAATGCTGGAGTATGATTCCAATGCTGGAGTATGATTCCAATGTTGGAGTAGGATTCCAATACTGGAGAATGATACCAATGTTGGAGTATGATTCCAATGCTGGAGTATGATTCCAATGCTGGAGTATGAGTCCAATGTTGGAGTATGATTCCAATACTGGAGTATGATTCCAATGTTGGAGTATGAGTCCAATGTTGGAGTATGATTCCAATACTGGTGTATGATTGCAATGATGGAGTATGATTCCAATGCTGGAGTTTGATTCCAATGCTGGAGTTTGATTCCAATGTTGGAGTATGATGCCAATGTTGGAGTTTGATTCCAATGTTGGAGTATGATTCCAATGTTGGACTATGATTCCAATGTTGGAGAATGATTCCAATGCTGGAGTATGATTCCAATGCTGGAGTATGATTCCAATGTTGGAGTATGATTCCAATATTGGAGTATGATTCCAATGCTGGTGTATGATTCCAATACTGGAGTACGATTCCAATGTTGGAGTATGTTTCCATTGTTGGAGTATGAGTCCAATGCTGGAGTATGATTTCAATGCTGGAGTATGATTCAAATGTTGGAGTATGATTCCAATGCTGGAGTATGATTCAAATGCTGGAGTATGATTCGAATGCTGGAGTATGATTCCAATACTGGAGTATGATTCCAATACTGGAGTATGATTCCAATGTTGGAGTATGATTCCAATGTTGGAGTATGATTCCAAAGCTGGAGTATGATTCCAATGCTGGAGTATGATTCCAATGTTGGAGTATGATTCCAATGTTGGAGTATGATTCCAATGTTGAAGTATGATTCCAATGTTGGAGTGTGATTCCAATGTTGGTGTATGATTCCAATACTGGAGTATGATTCCAATGTTGGAGTATGATTCCAATGTTGGAGTATGATTCCAATGTTGGAGTATGATTCCAATGTTGGAGTATGAGTCCAATGCTGGAGTATGATTCCAATGATGGAGTATGATTCCAATACTGGAGTATGATTCCAATGTTGGAGTATGATTCCAATACTGGAGTATGATTACAATGTTGGAGTATGATTCCAATGTTGGAGTATGATTCCAATACTGGAGTATGATTCCAATGTTGGAGTACGATTCCAATGTTGGAGTACGATTCCAATGTTGGAGTATGATTCCAATGCTGGAGTATGATTCCAATGTTGGAGTATGATTCCAATGCTGGAGTACGATTCCAATGTTGTAGTATGATTCCAATACTGGAGTATGATTCCAATGCTGGAGTATGATTCCAATGTAGGAGTATGATTCCAATGTTGGAGTATGATTCCAATGTTGGAGTATGATTCCAATACTGGAGTATGATTCCAATGTTGGAGTATGATTCCAATGTTGGAGTATGATTCCAATGTTGGAGTATGATTCCAATGTTGGAGTATGATTCCAATGTTGGAGTATGATTCCAATACTGGATTATGATTCCAATGTTGGAGTATGATTCCAATGCTGGAGTATGATTCCAATACTGGAGTATGATTCCAATGTAGGAGTATGATTCCAATGTTGGAGAATGACTCCAATGCTGGAGTATGATTCCAATGTTGGAGTATGATTCCAATGTTGGAGTATGATTCAAATGTTGGAGTATGATTCCAATGCTGGAGTATGATTCGAATGCTGGAGTATGATTCGAATGCTGGAGTATGATTCCAATACTGGAGTATGATTCCAATACTGGAGTATGATTCCAATGTTGGAGTATGATTCCAATGTTGGAGTATGATTCCAAAGCTGGAGTATGATTCCAATGCTGGAGTATGATTCCAATGTTGGAGTATGATTCCAATGTTGGAGTATGATTCCAATGTTGGAGTATGATTCCAATGCTGGAGTATGATTCCAATGTTGAAGTATGATTCCAATGTTGGAATGTGATTCCAATGTTGGTGTATGATTCCAATACTGGAGTATGATTCCAATGCTGGAGTATGATTCCAATGATGGAGTATGATTCCAATACTGGAGTATGATTCCAATGTTGGAGTATGATTCCAATACTGGAGTATGATTCCAATGTTGGAGTATGATTCCAATGTTGGAGTATGATTCCAATACTGGAGTATGATTCCAATGTTGGAGTATGATTCCAATGTTGGAGTATGATTCCAATACTGGAGTATGATTCCAATACTGGAGTATGATTCCAATGTTGGAGTATGATTCCAATGTTGGAGTACGATTCCAATGTTGGAGTACGATTCCAATGCTGGATTACGATTCCAATGTTGGAGTATGATTCCAATACTGGAGTACGATTCCAATGTTGGAGTATGATTCCAATGTTGGAGTACGATTCCAATGTTGGAGTATGATTCCAATGCTGGAGTATGATTCCAATGTTGGAGTATGATTCCAATGTTGGAGTACGATTCCAATGTTGGAGAATGATTCCAATACTGGAGTATGATTCCAATGTTGGAGTATGATTCCTATGTTGGAGTACGATTCCAATGTTGGAGTATGATTCCATTGCTGGAGTATGATTCCAATGTTGGAGTATGATTCCAATGCTGGAGTATGATTCCAATGTTGGAGTATGATTCCAATGTTGGAGAATGATTCCAATGTTGGAGTATGATTCCAATGTTGGAGTATGATTTCAATGTTGGAGTATGATTCCAATACTGGTGTATGATTCCAATGTTGGAGTATGATTCCAATGTTGGAGTATGATTCCAATGTTGGAGTATGAATCCAATGTTGGAGTATTATTACAATACTGGAGTATGATTCCAATGTTGGAGTATGATTCCAATGCTGGAGTATGATTCCAATGTTGGAGAATGATTCCAATGTTGGAGTATGATACCAATGTTGGAGTATGATTCCAATGTTGGAGTATGATTCCAATGTTGGAGTATGATTCCAATGTTGGAGTATGATTCCAATGTTGGAGTATGATTCCAATACTGGAGTATGATTCCAATACTGGAGTATGATTCCAATGTTGGAGTATGATTCCAATGTTCGAGTATGATTCCAATGTTGGAGTATGATTCCAATACTGGAGTACGATTCCAATGTTGGAGTATGATTCCAATGTTGGAGTATGATTCCAATGCTGGAGTATGATTCCAATGCTGCAGTATGATTCCAATGTTGGAGTATGATTCCAATGCTGGAGTATGGTTCCAATGTAGGAGTATAATTCCAATGTTGGAGTATGCTTCCAATGTTGGAGTATGATTCCAATGCTGGAGTATGTTTCCAATGTTGGAGTATCATTCCAATGCTGGAGTATGATTCCAATACTGGATTATGATTCCAATGTTGGAGTATGATTCCAATGCTGGAGTATGATTCCAATACTGGAGTATGATTCCAATGTAGGAGTATGATTCCAATGTTGGAGAATGACTCCAATGCTGGAGTATGATTCCAATGTTGGAGTATGATTCCAATGTTGGAGTATGATTCAAATGTTGGAGTATGATTCCAATGCTGGAGTATGATTCGAATGCTGGAGTATGATTCGAATGCTGGAGTATGATTCCAATACTGGAGTATGATTCCAATACTGGAGTATGATTCCAATGTTGGAGTATGATTCCAATGTTGGAGTATGATTCCAAAGCTGGAGTATGATTCCAATGCTGGAGTATGATTCCAATGTTGGAGTATGATTCCAATGTTGGAGTATGATTCCAATGCTGGAGTATGATTCCAATGTTGAAGTATGATTCCAATGTTGGAATGTGATTCCAATGTTGGTGTATGATTCCAATACTGGAGTATGATTCCAATGCTGGAGTATGATTCCAATGATGGAGTATGATTCCAATACTGGAGTATGATTCCAATGTTGGAGTATGATTCCAATACTGGAGTATGATTCCAATGTTGGAGTATGATTCCAATGTTGGAGTATGATTCCAATACTGGAGTATGATTCCAATGTTGGAGTATGATTCCAATGTTGGAGTATGATTCCAATACTGGAGTATGATTCCAATACTGGAGTATGATTCCAATGTTGGAGTATGATTCCAATGTTGGAGTACGATTCCAATGTTGGAGTACGATTCCAATGCTGGATTACGATTCCAATGTTGGAGTATGATTCCAATACTGGAGTACGATTCCAATGTTGGAGTATGATTCCAATGTTGGAGTACGATTCCAATGTTGGAGTATGATTCCAATGCTGGAGTATGATTCCAATGTTGGAGTATGATTCCAATGTTGGAGTACGATTCCAATGTTGGAGAATGATTCCAATACTGGAGTATGATTCCAATGTTGGAGAATGACTCCAATGCTGGAGTATGATTCCAATGTTGGAGTATGATTCCAATGTTGGAGTATGATTCAAATGTTGGAGTATGATTCCAATGTTGGAGTATGATTCCAATGTTGGAGTATGATTCCAATACTGGATTATGATTCCAATGTTGGAGTATGATTCCAATGCTGGAGTATGATTCCAATACTGGAGTATGATTCCAATGTAGGAGTATGATTCCAATGTTGGAGAATGACTCCAATGCTGGAGTATGATTCCAATGTTGGAGTATGATTCCAATGTTGGAGTATGATTCAAATGTTGGAGTATGATTCCAATGCTGGAGTATGATTCGAATGCTGGAGTATGATTCGAATGCTGGAGTATGATTCCAATACTGGAGTATGATTCCAATACTGGAGTATGATTCCAATGTTGGAGTATGATTCCAATGTTGGAGTATGATTCCAAAGCTGGAGTATGATTCCAATGCTGGAGTATGATTCCAATGTTGGAGTATGATTCCAATGTTGGAGTATGATTCCAATGCTGGAGTATGATTCCAATGTTGAAGTATGATTCCAATGTTGGAATGTGATTCCAATGTTGGTGTATGATTCCAATACTGGAGTATGATTCCAATGCTGGAGTATGATTCCAATGATGGAGTATGATTCCAATACTGGAGTATGATTCCAATGTTGGAGTATGATTCCAATACTGGAGTATGATTCCAATGTTGGAGTATGATTCCAATGTTGGAGTATGATTCCAATACTGGAGTATGATTCCAATGTTGGAGTATGATTCCAATGTTGGAGTATGATTCCAATACTGGAGTATGATTCCAATACTGGAGTATGATTCCAATGTTGGAGTATGATTCCAATGTTGGAGTACGATTCCAATGTTGGAGTACGATTCCAATGCTGGATTACGATTCCAATGTTGGAGTATGATTCCAATACTGGAGTACGATTCCAATGTTGGAGTATGATTCCAATGTTGGAGTACGATTCCAATGTTGGAGTATGATTCCAATGCTGGAGTATGATTCCAATGTTGGAGTATGATTCCAATGTTGGAGTACGATTCCAATGTTGGAGAATGATTCCAATACTGGAGTATGATTCCAATGTTGGAGTATGATTCCTATGTTGGAGTACGATTCCAATGTTGGAGTATGATTCCATTGCTGGAGTATGATTCCAATGTTGGAGTATGATTCCAATGCTGGAGTATGATTCCAATGTTGGAGTATGATTCCAATGTTGGAGAATGATTCCAATGTTGGAGTATGATTCCAATGTTGGAGTATGATTTCAATGTTGGAGTATGATTCCAATACTGGTGTATGATTCCAATGTTGGAGTATGATTCCAATGTTGGAGTATGATTCCAATGTTGGAGTATGAATCCAATGTTGGAGTATTATTACAATACTGGAGTATGATTCCAATGTTGGAGTATGATTCCAATGCTGGAGTATGATTCCAATGTTGGAGAATGATTCCAATGTTGGAGTATGATACCAATGTTGGAGTATGATTCCAATGTTGGAGTATGATTCCAATGTTGGAGTATGATTCCAATGTTGGAGTATGATTCCAATGTTGGAGTATGATTCCAATACTGGAGTATGATTCCAATACTGGAGTATGATTCCAATGTTGGAGTATGATTCCAATGTTCGAGTATGATTCCAATGTTGGAGTATGATTCCAATACTGGAGTACGATTCCAATGTTGGAGTATGATTCCAATGTTGGAGTATGATTCCAATGCTGGAGTATGATTCCAATGCTGCAGTATGATTCCAATGTTGGAGTATGATTCCAATGCTGGAGTATGGTTCCAATGTAGGAGTATAATTCCAATGTTGGAGTATGCTTCCAATGTTGGAGTATGATTCCAATGCTGGAGTATGTTTCCAATGTTGGAGTATGATTCCAATGCTGGAGTATGATTCCAATACTGGATTATGATTCCAATGTTGGAGTATGATTCCAATGCTGGAGTATGATTCCAATACTGGAGTATGATTCCAATGTAGGAGTATGATTCCAATGTTGGAGAATGACTCCAATGCTGGAGTATGATTCCAATGTTGGAGTATGATTCCAATGTTGGAGTATGATTCAAATGTTGGAGTATGATTCCAATGCTGGAGTATGATTCGAATGCTGGAGTATGATTCGAATGCTGGAGTATGATTCCAATACTGGAGTATGATTCCAATACTGGAGTATGATTCCAATGTTGGAGTATGATTCCAATGTTGGAGTATGATTCCAAAGCTGGAGTATGATTCCAATGCTGGAGTATGATTCCAATGTTGGAGTATGATTCCAATGTTGGAGTATGATTCCAATGCTGGAGTATGATTCCAATGTTGAAGTATGATTCCAATGTTGGAATGTGATTCCAATGTTGGTGTATGATTCCAATACTGGAGTATGATTCCAATGCTGGAGTATGATTCCAATGATGGAGTATGATTCCAATACTGGAGTATGATTCCAATGTTGGAGTATGATTCCAATACTGGAGTATGATTCCAATGTTGGAGTATGATTCCAATGTTGGAGTATGATTCCAATACTGGAGTATGATTCCAATGTTGGAGTATGATTCCAATGTTGGAGTATGATTCCAATACTGGAGTATGATTCCAATACTGGAGTATGATTCCAATGTTGGAGTATGATTCCAATGTTGGAGTACGATTCCAATGTTGGAGTACGATTCCAATGCTGGATTACGATTCCAATGTTGGAGTATGATTCCAATACTGGAGTACGATTCCAATGTTGGAGTATGATTCCAATGTTGGAGTACGATTCCAATGTTGGAGTATGATTCCAATGCTGGAGTATGATTCCAATGTTGGAGTATGATTCCAATGTTGGAGTACGATTCCAATGTTGGAGAATGATTCCAATACTGGAGTATGATTCCAATGTTGGAGTATGATTCCTATGTTGGAGTACGATTCCAATGTTGGAGTATGATTCCATTGCTGGAGTATGATTCCAATGTTGGAGTATGATTCCAATGCTGGAGTATGATTCCAATGTTGGAGTATGATTCCAATGTTGGAGAATGATTCCAATGTTGGAGTATGATTCCAATGTTGGAGTATGATTTCAATGTTGGAGTATGATTCCAATACTGGTGTATGATTCCAATGTTGGAGTATGATTCCAATGTTGGAGTATGATTCCAATGTTGGAGTATGAATCCAATGTTGGAGTATTATTACAATACTGGAGTATGATTCCAATGTTGGAGTATGATTCCAATGCTGGAGTATGATTCCAATGTTGGAGAATGATTCCAATGTTGGAGTATGATACCAATGTTGGAGTATGATTCCAATGTTGGAGTATGATTCCAATGTTGGAGTATGATTCCAATGTTGGAGTATGATTCCAATGTTGGAGTATGATTCCAATACTGGAGTATGATTCCAATACTGGAGTATGATTCCAATGTTGGAGTATGATTCCAATGTTCGAGTATGATTCCAATGTTGGAGTATGATTCCAATACTGGAGTACGATTCCAATGTTGGAGTATGATTCCAATGTTGGAGTATGATTCCAATGCTGGAGTATGATTCCAATGCTGCAGTATGATTCCAATGTTGGAGTATGATTCCAATGCTGGAGTATGGTTCCAATGTAGGAGTATAATTCCAATGTTGGAGTATGCTTCCAATGTTGGAGTATGATTCCAATGCTGGAGTATGTTTCCAATGTTGGAGTCTGATTCCAATGCTGGAGTATGATTCCAATGTTGGAGTATGATTCCAATGTTGGAGTATGATTCGAATGTTGGAGTATGATTCCAATGCTGGAGTATGATTCCAATGCTGGAGTATGATTCCAATGTTGGAATATGATTCCAATGTTGGAGTATGATTCCAATGTTGGAGTATGATTCCAATGTTTGAGTATGATTCCAATGTTGGAGTGTGATTCCAATGTTGGAGTATGATTCCAATACTGGAGTATGATTCCAATACTGGAGTATGATTCCAATGTTGGAGTATGATTCCAATGATGGAGTATGATTCCAATGTTGGAGTATGATTCCAATGCTGGAGTATGATTCCAATACTGGAGTATGACTCCAATGTTGGAGTATGATTCCAATGTTGGAGTATGATTCCAATGTTGGAGTATGATTCCAATGCTGGAGTATGATTCCAATGCTGGAGTATGATTCCAATGTTGGAGTAGGATTCCAATACTGGAGAATGATACCAATGTTGGAGTATGATTCCAATGCTGGAGTATGATTCCAATGCTGGAGTATGAGTCCAATGTTGGAGTATGATTCCAATACTGGAGTATGATTCCAATGTTGGAGTATGAGTCCAATGTTGGAGTATGATTCCAATACTGGTGTATGATTGCAATGATGGAGTATGATTCCAATGCTGGAGTTTGATTCCAATGCTGGAGTTTGATTCCAATGTTGGAGTATGATGCCAATGTTGGAGTTTGATTCCAATGTTGGAGTATGATTCCAATGTTGGACTATGATTCCAATGTTGGAGAATGATTCCAATGCTGGAGTATGATTCCAATGCTGGAGTATGATTCCAATGTTGGAGTATGATTCCAATATTGGAGTATGATTCCAATGCTGGTGTATGATTCCAATACTGGAGTACGATTCCAATGTTGGAGTATGTTTCCATTGTTGGAGTATGAGTCCAATGCTGGAGTATGATTTCAATGCTGGAGTATGATTCAAATGTTGGAGTATGATTCCAATGCTGGAGTATGATTCAAATGCTGGAGTATGATTCGAATGCTGGAGTATGATTCCAATACTGGAGTATGATTCCAATACTGGAGTATGATTCCAATGTTGGAGTATGATTCCAATGTTGGAGTATGATTCCAAAGCTGGAGTATGATTCCAATGCTGGAGTATGATTCCAATGTTGGAGTATGATTCCAATGTTGGAGTATGATTCCAATGTTGAAGTATGATTCCAATGTTGGAGTGTGATTCCAATGTTGGTGTATGATTCCAATACTGGAGTATGATTCCAATGTTGGAGTATGATTCCAATGTTGGAGTATGATTCCAATGTTGGAGTATGAGTCCAATGCTGGAGTATGATTCCAATGATGGAGTATGATTCCAATACTGGAGTATGATTCCAATGTTGGAGTATGATTCCAATACTGGAGTATGATTACAATGTTGGAGTATGATTCCAATGTTGGAGTATGATTCCAATACTGGAGTATGATTCCAATGTTGGAGTACGATTCCAATGTTGGAGTACGATTCCAATGTTGGAGTATGATTCCAATGCTGGAGTATGATTCCAATGTTGGAGTATGATTCCAATGCTGGAGTACGATTCCAATGTTGTAGTATGATTCCAATACTGGAGTATGATTCCAATGCTGGAGTATGATTCCAATGTAGGAGTATGATTCCAATGTTGGAGTATGATTCCAATGTTGGAGTATGATTCCAATACTGGAGTATGATTCCAATGTTGGAGTATGATTCCAATGTTGGAGTATGATTCCAATGTTGGAGTATGATTCCAATGTTGGAGTATGATTCCAATGTTGGAGTATGATTCCAATGTTGGAGTATGATTCCAATACTGGATTATGATTCCAATGTTGGAGTATGATTCCAATGCTGGAGTATGATTCCAATACTGGAGTATGATTCCAATGTAGGAGTATGATTCCAATGTTGGAGAATGACTCCAATGCTGGAGTATGATTCCAATGTTGGAGTATGATTCCAATGTTGGAGTATGATTCAAATGTTGGAGTATGATTCCAATGCTGGAGTATGATTCGAATGCTGGAGTATGATTCGAATGCTGGAGTATGATTCCAATACTGGAGTATGATTCCAATACTGGAGTATGATTCCAATGTTGGAGTATGATTCCAATGTTGGAGTATGATTCCAAAGCTGGAGTATGATTCCAATGCTGGAGTATGATTCCAATGTTGGAGTATGATTCCAATGTTGGAGTATGATTCCAATGTTGGAGTATGATTCCAATGCTGGAGTATGATTCCAATGTTGAAGTATGATTCCAATGTTGGAATGTGATTCCAATGTTGGTGTATGATTCCAATACTGGAGTATGATTCCAATGCTGGAGTATGATTCCAATGATGGAGTATGATTCCAATACTGGAGTATGATTCCAATGTTGGAGTATGATTCCAATACTGGAGTATGATTCCAATGTTGGAGTATGATTCCAATGTTGGAGTATGATTCCAATACTGGAGTATGATTCCAATGTTGGAGTATGATTCCAATGTTGGAGTATGATTCCAATACTGGAGTATGATTCCAATACTGGAGTATGATTCCAATGTTGGAGTATGATTCCAATGTTGGAGTACGATTCCAATGTTGGAGTACGATTCCAATGCTGGATTACGATTCCAATGTTGGAGTATGATTCCAATACTGGAGTACGATTCCAATGTTGGAGTATGATTCCAATGTTGGAGTACGATTCCAATGTTGGAGTATGATTCCAATGCTGGAGTATGATTCCAATGTTGGAGTATGATTCCAATGTTGGAGTACGATTCCAATGTTGGAGAATGATTCCAATACTGGAGTATGATTCCAATGTTGGAGTATGATTCCTATGTTGGAGTACGATTCCAATGTTGGAGTATGATTCCATTGCTGGAGTATGATTCCAATGTTGGAGTATGATTCCAATGCTGGAGTATGATTCCAATGTTGGAGTATGATTCCAATGTTGGAGAATGATTCCAATGTTGGAGTATGATTCCAATGTTGGAGTATGATTTCAATGTTGGAGTATGATTCCAATACTGGTGTATGATTCCAATGTTGGAGTATGATTCCAATGTTGGAGTATGATTCCAATGTTGGAGTATGAATCCAATGTTGGAGTATTATTACAATACTGGAGTATGATTCCAATGTTGGAGTATGATTCCAATGCTGGAGTATGATTCCAATGTTGGAGAATGATTCCAATGTTGGAGTATGATACCAATGTTGGAGTATGATTCCAATGTTGGAGTATGATTCCAATGTTGGAGTATGATTCCAATGTTGGAGTATGATTCCAATGTTGGAGTATGATTCCAATACTGGAGTATGATTCCAATACTGGAGTATGATTCCAATGTTGGAGTATGATTCCAATGTTCGAGTATGATTCCAATGTTGGAGTATGATTCCAATACTGGAGTACGATTCCAATGTTGGAGTATGATTCCAATGTTGGAGTATGATTCCAATGCTGGAGTATGATTCCAATGCTGCAGTATGATTCCAATGTTGGAGTATGATTCCAATGCTGGAGTATGGTTCCAATGTAGGAGTATAATTCCAATGTTGGAGTATGCTTCCAATGTTGGAGTATGATTCCAATGCTGGAGTATGTTTCCAATGTTGGAGTATCATTCCAATGCTGGAGTATGATTCCAATACTGGATTATGATTCCAATGTTGGAGTATGATTCCAATGCTGGAGTATGATTCCAATACTGGAGTATGATTCCAATGTAGGAGTATGATTCCAATGTTGGAGAATGACTCCAATGCTGGAGTATGATTCCAATGTTGGAGTATGATTCCAATGTTGGAGTATGATTCAAATGTTGGAGTATGATTCCAATGCTGGAGTATGATTCGAATGCTGGAGTATGATTCGAATGCTGGAGTATGATTCCAATACTGGAGTATGATTCCAATACTGGAGTATGATTCCAATGTTGGAGTATGATTCCAATGTTGGAGTATGATTCCAAAGCTGGAGTATGATTCCAATGCTGGAGTATGATTCCAATGTTGGAGTATGATTCCAATGTTGGAGTATGATTCCAATGCTGGAGTATGATTCCAATGTTGAAGTATGATTCCAATGTTGGAATGTGATTCCAATGTTGGTGTATGATTCCAATACTGGAGTATGATTCCAATGCTGGAGTATGATTCCAATGATGGAGTATGATTCCAATACTGGAGTATGATTCCAATGTTGGAGTATGATTCCAATACTGGAGTATGATTCCAATGTTGGAGTATGATTCCAATGTTGGAGTATGATTCCAATACTGGAGTATGATTCCAATGTTGGAGTATGATTCCAATGTTGGAGTATGATTCCAATACTGGAGTATGATTCCAATACTGGAGTATGATTCCAATGTTGGAGTATGATTCCAATGTTGGAGTACGATTCCAATGTTGGAGTACGATTCCAATGCTGGATTACGATTCCAATGTTGGAGTATGATTCCAATACTGGAGTACGATTCCAATGTTGGAGTATGATTCCAATGTTGGAGTACGATTCCAATGTTGGAGTATGATTCCAATGCTGGAGTATGATTCCAATGTTGGAGTATGATTCCAATGTTGGAGTACGATTCCAATGTTGGAGAATGATTCCAATACTGGAGTATGATTCCAATGTTGGAGAATGACTCCAATGCTGGAGTATGATTCCAATGTTGGAGTATGATTCCAATGTTGGAGTATGATTCAAATGTTGGAGTATGATTCCAATGTTGGAGTATGATTCCAATGTTGGAGTATGATTCCAATACTGGATTATGATTCCAATGTTGGAGTATGATTCCAATGCTGGAGTATGATTCCAATACTGGAGTATGATTCCAATGTAGGAGTATGATTCCAATGTTGGAGAATGACTCCAATGCTGGAGTATGATTCCAATGTTGGAGTATGATTCCAATGTTGGAGTATGATTCAAATGTTGGAGTATGATTCCAATGCTGGAGTATGATTCGAATGCTGGAGTATGATTCGAATGCTGGAGTATGATTCCAATACTGGAGTATGATTCCAATACTGGAGTATGATTCCAATGTTGGAGTATGATTCCAATGTTGGAGTATGATTCCAAAGCTGGAGTATGATTCCAATGCTGGAGTATGATTCCAATGTTGGAGTATGATTCCAATGTTGGAGTATGATTCCAATGCTGGAGTATGATTCCAATGTTGAAGTATGATTCCAATGTTGGAATGTGATTCCAATGTTGGTGTATGATTCCAATACTGGAGTATGATTCCAATGCTGGAGTATGATTCCAATGATGGAGTATGATTCCAATACTGGAGTATGATTCCAATGTTGGAGTATGATTCCAATACTGGAGTATGATTCCAATGTTGGAGTATGATTCCAATGTTGGAGTATGATTCCAATACTGGAGTATGATTCCAATGTTGGAGTATGATTCCAATGTTGGAGTATGATTCCAATACTGGAGTATGATTCCAATACTGGAGTATGATTCCAATGTTGGAGTATGATTCCAATGTTGGAGTACGATTCCAATGTTGGAGTACGATTCCAATGCTGGATTACGATTCCAATGTTGGAGTATGATTCCAATACTGGAGTACGATTCCAATGTTGGAGTATGATTCCAATGTTGGAGTACGATTCCAATGTTGGAGTATGATTCCAATGCTGGAGTATGATTCCAATGTTGGAGTATGATTCCAATGTTGGAGTACGATTCCAATGTTGGAGAATGATTCCAATACTGGAGTATGATTCCAATGTTGGAGTATGATTCCTATGTTGGAGTACGATTCCAATGTTGGAGTATGATTCCATTGCTGGAGTATGATTCCAATGTTGGAGTATGATTCCAATGCTGGAGTATGATTCCAATGTTGGAGTATGATTCCAATGTTGGAGAATGATTCCAATGTTGGAGTATGATTCCAATGTTGGAGTATGATTTCAATGTTGGAGTATGATTCCAATACTGGTGTATGATTCCAATGTTGGAGTATGATTCCAATGTTGGAGTATGATTCCAATGTTGGAGTATGAATCCAATGTTGGAGTATTATTACAATACTGGAGTATGATTCCAATGTTGGAGTATGATTCCAATGCTGGAGTATGATTCCAATGTTGGAGAATGATTCCAATGTTGGAGTATGATACCAATGTTGGAGTATGATTCCAATGTTGGAGTATGATTCCAATGTTGGAGTATGATTCCAATGTTGGAGTATGATTCCAATGTTGGAGTATGATTCCAATACTGGAGTATGATTCCAATACTGGAGTATGATTCCAATGTTGGAGTATGATTCCAATGTTCGAGTATGATTCCAATGTTGGAGTATGATTCCAATACTGGAGTACGATTCCAATGTTGGAGTATGATTCCAATGTTGGAGTATGATTCCAATGCTGGAGTATGATTCCAATGCTGCAGTATGATTCCAATGTTGGAGTATGATTCCAATGCTGGAGTATGGTTCCAATGTAGGAGTATAATTCCAATGTTGGAGTATGCTTCCAATGTTGGAGTATGATTCCAATGCTGGAGTATGTTTCCAATGTTGGAGTATGATTCCAATGCTGGAGTATGATTCCAATACTGGATTATGATTCCAATGTTGGAGTATGATTCCAATGCTGGAGTATGATTCCAATACTGGAGTATGATTCCAATGTAGGAGTATGATTCCAATGTTGGAGAATGACTCCAATGCTGGAGTATGATTCCAATGTTGGAGTATGATTCCAATGTTGGAGTATGATTCAAATGTTGGAGTATGATTCGAATGCTGGAGTATGATTCGAATGCTGGAGTATGATTCCAATACTGGAGTATGATTCCAATACTGGAGTATGATTCCAATGTTGGAGTATGATTCCAATGTTGGAGTATGATTCCAAAGCTGGAGTATGATTCCAATGCTGGAGTATGATTCCAATGTTGGAGTATGATTCCAATGTTGGAGTATGATTCCAATGCTGGAGTATGATTCCAATGTTGAAGTATGATTCCAATGTTGGAATGTGATTCCAATGTTGGTGTATGATTCCAATACTGGAGTATGATTCCAATGCTGGAGTATGATTCCAATGATGGAGTATGATTCCAATACTGGAGTATGATTCCAATGTTGGAGTATGATTCCAATACTGGAGTATGATTCCAATGTTGGAGTATGATTCCAATGTTGGAGTATGATTCCAATACTGGAGTATGATTCCAATGTTGGAGTATGATTCCAATGTTGGAGTATGATTCCAATACTGGAGTATGATTCCAATACTGGAGTATGATTCCAATGTTGGAGTATGATTCCAATGTTGGAGTACGATTCCAATGTTGGAGTACGATTCCAATGCTGGATTACGATTCCAATGTTGGAGTATGATTCCAATACTGGAGTACGATTCCAATGTTGGAGTATGATTCCAATGTTGGAGTACGATTCCAATGTTGGAGTATGATTCCAATGCTGGAGTATGATTCCAATGTTGGAGTATGATTCCAATGTTGGAGTACGATTCCAATGTTGGAGAATGATTCCAATACTGGAGTATGATTCCAATGTTGGAGTATGATTCCTATGTTGGAGTACGATTCCAATGTTGGAGTATGATTCCATTGCTGGAGTATGATTCCAATGTTGGAGTATGATTCCAATGCTGGAGTATGATTCCAATGTTGGAGTATGATTCCAATGTTGGAGAATGATTCCAATGTTGGAGTATGATTCCAATGTTGGAGTATGATTTCAATGTTGGAGTATGATTCCAATACTGGTGTATGATTCCAATGTTGGAGTATGATTCCAATGTTGGAGTATGATTCCAATGTTGGAGTATGAATCCAATGTTGGAGTATTATTACAATACTGGAGTATGATTCCAATGTTGGAGTATGATTCCAATGCTGGAGTATGATTCCAATGTTGGAGAATGATTCCAATGTTGGAGTATGATACCAATGTTGGAGTATGATTCCAATGTTGGAGTATGATTCCAATGTTGGAGTATGATTCCAATGTTGGAGTATGATTCCAATGTTGGAGTATGATTCCAATACTGGAGTATGATTCCAATACTGGAGTATGATTCCAATGTTGGAGTATGATTCCAATGTTCGAGTATGATTCCAATGTTGGAGTATGATTCCAATACTGGAGTACGATTCCAATGTTGGAGTATGATTCCAATGTTGGAGTATGATTCCAATGCTGGAGTATGATTCCAATGCTGCAGTATGATTCCAATGTTGGAGTATGATTCCAATGCTGGAGTATGGTTCCAATGTAGGAGTATAATTCCAATGTTGGAGTATGCTTCCAATGTTGGAGTATGATTCCAATGCTGGAGTATGTTTCCAATGTTGGAGTATGATTCCAATGCTGGAGTATGATTCCAATGTTGGAGTATGATTCCAATGTTGGAGTATGATTCGAATGTTGGAGTATGATTCCAATGCTGGAGTATGATTCCAATGCTGGAGTATGATTCCAATGTTGGAATATGATTCCAATGTTGGAGTATGATTCCAATGTTGGAGTATGATTCCAATGTTTGAGTATGATTCCAATGTTGGAGTGTGATTCCAATGTTGGAGTATGATTCCAATACTGGAGTATGATTCCAATACTGGAGTATGATTCCAATGTTGGAGTATGATTCCAATGATGGAGTATGATTCCAATGTTGGAGTATGATTCCAATGCTGGAGTATGATTCCAATACTGGAGTATGACTCCAATGTTGGAGTATGATTCCAATGTTGGAGTATGATTCCAATGTTGGAGTATGATTCCAATGCTGGAGTATGATTCCAATGCTGGAGTATGATTCCAATGTTGGAGTAGGATTCCAATACTGGAGAATGATACCAATGTTGGAGTATGATTCCAATGCTGGAGTATGATTCCAATGCTGGAGTATGAGTCCAATGTTGGAGTATGATTCCAATACTGGAGTATGATTCCAATGTTGGAGTATGAGTCCAATGTTGGAGTATGATTCCAATACTGGTGTATGATTGCAATGATGGAGTATGATTCCAATGCTGGAGTTTGATTCCAATGCTGGAGTTTGATTCCAATGTTGGAGTATGATGCCAATGTTGGAGTTTGATTCCAATGTTGGAGTATGATTCCAATGTTGGACTATGATTCCAATGTTGGAGAATGATTCCAATGCTGGAGTATGATTCCAATGCTGGAGTATGATTCCAATGCTGGAGTATGATTCCAATGTTGGAGTATGATTCCAATATTGGAGTATGATTCCAATGCTGGTGTATGATTCCAATACTGGAGTACGATTCCAATGTTGGAGTATGTTTCCATTGTTGGAGCATGAGTCCAATGCTGGAGTATGATTTCAATGCTGGAGTATGATTCAAATGTTGGAGTATGATTCCAATGCTGGAGTATGATTCAAATGCTGGAGTATGATTCGAATGCTGGAGTATGATTCCAATACTGGAGTATGATTCCAATACTGGAGTATGATTCCAATGTTGGAGTATGATTCCAATGTTGGAGTATGATTCCAAAGCTGGAGTATGATTCCAATGCTGGAGTATGATTCCAATGTTGGAGTATGATTCCAATGTTGGAGTATGATTCCAATGTTGAAGTATGATTCCAATGTTGGAGTGTGATTCCAATGTTGGTGTATGATTCCAATACTGGAGTATGATTCCAATGTTGGAGTATGATTCCAATGTTGGAGTATGATTCCAATGTTGGAGTATGAGTCCAATGCTGGAGTATGATTCCAATGATGGAGTATGATTCCAATACTGGAGTATGATTCCAATGTTGGAGTATGATTCCAATACTGGAGTATGATTACAATGTTGGAGTATGATTCCAATGTTGGAGTATGATTCCAATACTGGAGTATGATTCCAATGTTGGAGTACGATTCCAATGTTGGAGTACGATTCCAATGTTGGAGTATGATTCCAATGCTGGAGTATGATTCCAATGTTGGAGTATGATTCCAATGCTGGAGTACGATTCCAATGTTGTAGTATGATTCCAATACTGGAGTATGATTCCAATGCTGGAGTATGATTCCAATGTAGGAGTATGATTCCAATGTTGGAGTATGATTCCAATGTTGGAGTATGATTCCAATACTGGAGTATGATTCCAATGTTGGAGTATGATTCCAATGTTGGAGTATGATTCCAATGTTGGAGTATGATTCCAATGTTGGAGTATGATTCCAATACTGGATTATGATTCCAATGTTGGAGTATGATTCCAATGCTGGAGTATGATTCCAATACTGGAGTATGATTCCAATGTAGGAGTATGATTCCAATGTTGGAGAATGACTCCAATGCTGGAGTATGATTCCAATGTTGGAGTATGATTCCAATGTTGGAGTATGATTCAAATGTTGGAGTATGATTCCAATGCTGGAGTATGATTCGAATGCTGGAGTATGATTCGAATGCTGGAGTATGATTCCAATACTGGAGTATGATTCCAATACTGGAGTATGATTCCAATGTTGGAGTATGATTCCAATGTTGGAGTATGATTCCAAAGCTGGAGTATGATTCCAATGCTGGAGTATGATTCCAATGCTGGAGTATGATTCCAATGTTGGAGTATGATTCCAATGTTGGAGTATGATTCCAATGCTGGAGTATGATTCCAATGTTGAAGTATGATTCCAATGTTGGAATGTGATTCCAATGTTGGTGTATGATTCCAATACTGGAGTATGATTCCAATGCTGGAGTATGATTCCAATGATGGAGTATGATTCCAATACTGGAGTATGATTCCAATGTTGGAGTATGATTCCAATACTGGAGTATGATTACAATGTTGGAGTATGATTCCAATGTTGGAGTATGATTCCAATACTGGAGTATGATTCCAATGTTGGAGTACGATTCCAATGTTGGAGTACGATTCCAATGTTGGAGTATGATTCCAATGCTGGAGTATGATTCCAATGTTGGAGTATGATTCCAATGCTGGAGTACGATTCCAATGTTGTAGTATGATTCCAATACTGGAGTATGATTCCAATGCTGGAGTATGATTCCAATGTAGGAGTATGATTCCAATGTTGGAGTATGATTCCAATGTTGGAGTATGATTCCAATACTGGAGTATGATTCCAATGTTGGAGTATGATTCCAATGTTGGAGTATGATTCCAATGTTGGAGTATGATTCCAATGTTGGAGTATGATTCCAATACTGGATTATGATTCCAATGTTGGAGTATGATTCCAATGCTGGAGTATGATTCCAATACTGGAGTATGATTCCAATGTAGGAGTATGATTCCAATGTTGGAGAATGACTCCAATGCTGGAGTATGATTCCAATGTTGGAGTATGATTCCAATGTTGGAGTATGATTCAAATGTTGGAGTATGATTCCAATGCTGGAGTATGATTCGAATGCTGGAGTATGATTCGAATGCTGGAGTATGATTCCAATACTGGAGTATGATTCCAATACTGGAGTATGATTCCAATGTTGGAGTATGATTCCAATGTTGGAGTATGATTCCAAAGCTGGAGTATGATTCCAATGCTGGAGTATGATTCCAATGCTGGAGTATGATTCCAATGTTGGAGTATGATTCCAATGTTGGAGTATGATTCCAATGCTGGAGTATGATTCCAATGTTGAAGTATGATTCCAATGTTGGAATGTGATTCCAATGTTGGTGTATGATTCCAATACTGGAGTATGATTCCAATGCTGGAGTATGATTCCAATGATGGAGTATGATTCCAATACTGGAGTATGATTCCAATGTTGGAGTATGATTCCAATACTGGAGTATGATTCCAATGTTGGAGTATGATTCCAATGTTGGAGTATGATTCCAATACTGGAGTATGATTCCAATGTTGGAGTACGATTCCAATGTTGGAGTACGATTCCAATGTTGGAGTATGATTCCAATGCTGGAGTATGATTCCAATGTGGACTTTGATTCCAATGTTGGAGTATGATTCCAATGTTGGAGTCTGATTCCAATGTTGGAGTATGATTCCAATGCTGGTGTATGATTCCAATACTGGAGTATGATTCCAATGTTGGAGTATGATTCCAATGTCGGAGTACGATTCCAATGTTGGAGTATGATTCCAATGTTGGAGTATGATTCCAATGTTGGAGTATGATTCCAATACTGGAGTATGATTCCAATGTTGGAGTATGATTCCAATGTTGGAGTATGATTCCAATACTGGAGTATGATTCCAATACTGGAGTATGATTCCAATGTTGGAGTACGATTCCAATGTTGGAGTACGATTCCAATGCTGGAGTACGATTCCAATGCTGGAGTACGATTCCAATGTTGGAGTATGATTCCAATACTGGAGTACGATTCCAATGTTGGAGTATGATTCCAATGTTGGAGTACGATTCCAATGTTGGAGTATGATTCCAATGCTGGAGTATGATTCCAATGTTGGAGTATGATTCCAATGTTGGAGTACGATTCCAATGTTGGAGAATGATTCCAATGTTGGAGTATGATTCCAATACTGGAGTATGATTCCAATGTTGGAGTATGATTCCTATGTTGGAGTACGATTCCAATGTTGGAGTATGATTCCAATGCTGGAGTATGATTCCAATGTTGGAGTATGATTCCAATGCTGGAGTATGATTCCAATGTTGGAGTATGATTCCAATGTTGGAGAATGATTCCAATGTTGGAGTATGATTCCAATGTTGGAGTATGATTTCAATGTTGGAGTATGATTCCAATACTGGTGTATGATTCCAATGTTGGAGTATGATTCCAATGTTGGAGTATGATTCCAATGTTGGAGTATGATTCCAATGTTGGAGTATGATTCCAATACTGGAGTATGATTCCAATGTTGGAGTATGATTCCAATGTTGGAGTATTATTACAATACTGGAGTATGATTCCAATGTTGGAGTATGATTCCAATGCTGGAGTATGATTCCAATGTTGGAGTATGATTCCAATGTTGGAGAATGATTCCAATGTTGGAGAATGATTCCAATGTTGGAGTATGATTCCAATGTTGGAGTATGATTCCAATACTGGAGTATGATTCCAATGTTGGAGTATGATTCCAATGCTGGAGTATGATTCCAATGTTGGAGAATGAATCCAATGTTGGAGTATGATTCCAATGTTGGAGTATGATTCCAATGTTGGAGTATGATTCCAATGTTGGAGTATGATTCCAATGCTGGAGTATGATTCCAATGATGGAGTATGATTCCAATACTGGAGTATGATTCCAATACTGGAGTATGATTCCAATGTTGGAGTATGATTCCAATGTTCGAGTATGATTCCAATGTTGGAGTATGATTCCAATACTGGAGTACGATTCCAATGTTGGAGTATGATTCCAATGTTGGAGTATGATTCCAATGCTGGAGTATGATTCCAATGCTGGAGTATGGTTCCAATGTTGGAGTATAATTCCAATGTTGGAGTATGCTTCCAATGTTGGAGTATGATTCCAATGCTGGAGTATGTTTCCAATGTTGGAGTATGATTCCAATGCTGGAGTATGATTCCAATGTTGGAGTATGATTCCAATGTTGGAGTATGATTCGAATGTTGGAGTATGATTCCAATGCTGGAGTATGATTCCAATGCTGGAGTATGATTCCAATGTTGGAGTATGATTCCAATGTTGGAGTATGATTCGAATGTTGGAGTATGATTCCAATGCTGGAGTATGATTCCAATGTTGGAGTATGATTCCAATGTTGGAGTATGATTCCAATACTGGAGTATGATTCCAATACTGGAGTATGATTCCAATGTTGGAGTATGATTCCAATGTTGGAGTACGATTCCAATGCTGGAGTACGATTCCAATGCTGGAGTACGATTCCAATGTTGGAGTATGATTCCAATACTGGAGTATGATTCCAATGTAGGAGTATGATTCCAATGTTGGAGAATGACTCCAATGCTGGAGTATGATTCCAATGTTGGAGTATGATTCCAATGTTGGAGTATGATTCAAATGTTGGAGTATGATTCCAATGCTGGAGTATGATTCGAATGCTGGAGTATGATTCGAATGCTGGAGTATGATTCCAATAGTGGAGTATGATTCCAATACTGGAGTATGATTCCAATGTTGGAGTATGATTCCAATGTTGGAGTATGATTCCAAAGCTGGAGTATGATTCCAATGCTGGAGTATGATTCCAATGTTGGAGTATGATTCCAATGTTGGAGTATGATTCCAATGCTGGAGTATGATTCCAATGTTGAAGTATGATTCCAATGTTGGAATGTGATTCCAATGTTGGTGTATGATTCCAATACTGGAGTATGATTCCAATGCTGGAGTATGATTCCAATGATGGAGTATGATTCCAATACTGGAGTATGATTCCAATGTTGGAGTATGATTCCAATACTGGAGTATGATTCCAATGTTGGAGTATGATTCCAATGTTGGAGTATGATTCCAATACTGGAGTATGATTCCAATGTTGGAGTACGATTCCAATGTTGGAGTACGATTCCAATGTTGGAGTACGATTCCAATGTTGGAGTATGATTCCAATGCTGGAGTATGATTCCAATGTTGGACTTTGATTCCAATGCTGGAGTATGATTCCAATGTTGGAGTCTGATTCCAATGTTGGAGTATGATTCCAATGCTGGTGTATGATTCCAATACTGGAGTATGATTCCAATGTTGGAGTATGATTCCAATGTCGGAGTACGATTCCAATGTTGGAGTATGATTCCAATGTTGGAGTATGATTCCAATGTTGGAGTATGATTCCAATACTGGAGTATGATTCCAATGTTGGAGTATGATTCCAATGTTGGAGTATGATTCCAATACTGGAGTATGATTCCAATACTGGAGTATGATTCCAATGTTGGAGTATGATTCCAATGTTGGAGTACGATTCCAATGCTGGAGTACGATTCCAATGCTGGAGTACGATTCCAATGTTGGAGTATGATTCCAATACTGGAGTACGATTCCAATGTTGGAGTATGATTCCAATGTTGGAGTACGATTCCAATGTTGGAGTATGATTCCAATGCTGGAGTATGATTCCAATGTTGGAGTATGATTCCAATGTTGGAGTACGATTCCAATGTTGGAGAATGATTCCAATGTTGGAGTATGATTCCAATACTGGAGTATGATTCCAATACTGGAGTATAATTCCAATGTTGGAGTATGATTCCTATGTTGGAGTACGATTCCAATGTTGGAGTATGATTCCAATGCTGGAGTATGATTCCAATGTTGGAGTATGATTCCAATGCTGGAGTATGATTCCAATGTTGGAGTATGATTCCAATGTTGGAGAATGATTCCAATGTTGGAGTATGATTCCAATGTTGGAGTATGATTTCAATGTTGCAGTATGATTCCAATACTGGAGTATGATTCCAATGTTGGAGTATGATTCCAATGTTGGAGTATGATTTCAATGTTGGAGTATGATTCCAATGTTGGAGTATGATTCCAATGTTGGAGTATGATTCCAATACTGGAGTATGATTCCAATGTTGGAGTATGATTCCAATGTTGGAGTATTATTACAATACTGGAGTATGATTCCAATGTTGGAGTATGATTCCAATGCTGGAGTATGATTCCAATGTTGGAGTATGATTCCAATGTTGGAGAATGATTCCAATGTTGGAGAATGATTCCAATGTTGGAGTATGATTCCAATGTTGGAGTATGATTCCAATGCTGGAGTATGATTCCAATGTTGGAGAATGAATCCAATGTTGGAGTATGATTCCAATGTTGGAGTATGATTCCAATGTTGGAGTATGATTCCAATGTTGGTGTATGATTCCAATGCTGGAGTATGATTCCAATGTTGGAGTATGATTCCAATACTGGAGTATGATTCCAATACTGGAGTATGATTCCAATGTTGGAGTATGATTCCAATGTTCGAGTATGATTCCAATGTTGGAGTATGATTCCAATACTGGAGTACGATTCCAATGTTGGAGGATGATTCCAATGTTGGAGTATGATTCCAATGCTGGAGTATGATTCCAATGTTGGAGTATGATTCCAATGTTGGAGTATGATTCCAATGCTGCAGTATGATTCCAATGTTGGAGTATAATTCCAATGTTGGAGTATGCTTCCAATGTTGGAGTATGATTCCAATGCTGGAGTATGATTCCAATGTTGGAGTATGATTCCAATGCTGGAGTATGATTCCAATGCTGCAGTATGATTCCAATGTTGGAGTATGATTCCAATGTTGGAGTATGATTCCAATGTTGGAGTATGATTCCAATGCTGGAGTATGATTCCAATACTGGAGTATGATTCCAATACTGGAGTATGATTCCAATGTTGGAGTATGATTCCAATGTTGGAGTATGCTTCCAATGTTGGAGTATGATTCCAATGCTGGAGTATGGTTCCAATGTTGGAGTATAATTCCAATGTTGGAGTATGCTTCCAATGTTGGAGTATGATTCCAATGCTGGAGTATGTTTCCAATGTTGGAGTATGATTCCAATGCTGGAGTATGATTCCAATGTTGGAGTATGATTCCAATGTTGGAGTATGATTCCAATGTTGGAGTATGATTCCAATGTTGGAGTATGATTCCAATGTTGGAGTATGATTCCAATGTTGGAGTATGATTCCAATGTTGGAGTATGATTCCAATGTTGGAGTATGATTCGAATGTTGGAGTATGATTCCAATGTTGGAGTATGATTCCAATACTGGAGTATGATTCCAATGTTGGAGTATGATTCCAATGCTGGAGTACGAATCCAATGTTGGAGTATGATTCCAATGTTGGAGTATGATTCCAATGTTGGAGTACGATTCCAATGTTGGAGTATGATTCCAATGCTGGAGTATGATTCCAATGTTGGAGTATGATTCCAATGTTGGAGTACGATTCCAATGTTGGAGAATGATTCCAATGTTGGAGTATGATTCCAATACTGGAGTATGATTCCAATACTGGAGTATAATTCCAATGTTGGAGTATGATTCCTATGTTGGAGTACGATTCCAATGTTGGAGTATGATTCCAATGCTGGAGTATGATTCCAATGTTGGAGTATGATTCCAATGCTGGAGTATGATTCCAATGTTGGAGTATGATTCCAATGTTGGAGAATGATTCCAATGTTGGAGTATGATTCCAATGTTGGAGTATGATTTCAATGTTGCAGTATGATTCCAATACTGGAGTATGATTCCAATGTTGGAGTATGATTCCAATGTTGGAGTATGATTTCAATGTTGGAGTATGATTCCAATGCTGGAGTATGATTCCAATGTTGGAGTATGATTCCAATGTTGGAGTATGATTCCAATGTTGGAGTATGATTCGAATGTTGGAGTATGATTCCAATGCTGGAGTATGATTCCAATGCTGGAGTATGATTCCAATGTTGGAGTATGATTCGAATGTTGGAGTATGATTCCAATGCTGGAGTATGATTCCAATGTTGGAGTATGATTCCAATGTTGGAGTATGATTCCAATGTTGGAGTATGATTCGAATGTTGGAGTATGATTCCAATGCTGGAGTATGATTCCAATGCTGGAGTATGATTCCAATGTTGGAGTATGATTCCAATGTTGGAGTATTATTACAATACTGGAGTATGATTCCAATGTTGGAGTAAGATTCCAATGCTGGAGTATGATTCCAATGTTGGAGCATGATTCCAATGTTGGAGAATGATTCCAATGTTGGAGAATGATTCCAATGTTGGAGTATGATTCCAATGTTGGAGTATGATTCCAATACTGGAGTATGATTCCAATGTTGGAGTATGATTCCAAAGCTGGAGTATGATTCCAATGTTGGAGAATGAATCCAATGTTGGAGTATGATTCCAATGTTGGAGTGTGATTCCAATGTTGGAGTATGATTCCAATGCTGGAGTATGATTCCAATGTTGGAGTATGATTCCAATACTGGAGTATGATTCCAATACTGGAGTATGATTCCAATGTTGGAGTATGATTCCAATGTTCGAGTATGATTCCAATGTTGGAGTATGATTCCAATGTTGGAGTATGATTCCAATACTGGAGTACGATTCCAATGTTGGAGTACGATTCCAATACTGGAGTATGATTCCAATACTGGAGTATGATTCCAATGTTGGAGTATGACTCCAATGTTCGAGTATGATTCCAATGTTGGAGTATGATTCCAATGTTGGAGTATGATTCCAATACTGGAGTACGATTCCAATGTTCGAGTATGATTCCAATGTTGGAGTATGATTCCAATGTTGGAGTATGATTCCAATACTGGAGTACGATTCCAATGTTGGAGTATGATTTCAATACTGGAGTATGATTCCAATGTTGGAGTATGATTCCAATGTTCGAGTATGATTCCAATGTTGGAGTATGATTCCAATGTTGGAGTATGATTCCAATACTGGAGTACGATTCCAATGTTGGAGTATGATTCCAATGTTGGAGTATGATTCCAATGTTGGAGTATAATTCCAATGTTGGAGTATGCTTCCAATGTTGGTGTATGATTCCAATGCTGGAGTATGATTCCAATGCTGCAGTATGATTCCAATGTTGGAGTATGATTCCAATGTTGGAGTATGATTCCAATGTTGGAGTATGCTTCCAATGTTGGAGTTTGATTCCAATGCTGGAGCATGGTTCCAATGTTGGAGTATAATTCCAATGTTGGAGTATGCTTCCAATGTTGGAGTATGATTCCAATGCTGGAGTATGTTTCCAATGTTGGAGTATGATTCCAATGCTGGAGTATGATTCCAATGTTGGAGTATGATTCCAATGTTGGAGTATGATTCCAATGTTGGAGTATGATTCCAATGTTGGAGTATGATTCCAATGTTGGAGTATGATTCCAATGTTGGAGTATGATTCGAATGTTGGAGTATGATTCCAATGCTGGAGTACGAATCCAATGTTGGAGTATGATTCCAATGTTGGAGTATGATTCCAATGTTGGAGTATGATTCCAATGCTGGAGTATGATTCCAATGTTGGAGTACGATTCCAATGCTGGAGTATGATTCCAATGCTGGAGTATGATTCCAATGTTGGAGTATGATTCCAATGTTGGAGTATGATTCCAATGTTGGAGTATGATTCGAATGTTGGAGTATGATTCCAATGCTGGAGTATGATTCCAATGCTGGAGTATGATTCCAATGTTGGAGTATGATTCCAATGTTGGAGTATGATTCGAATGTTGGAGTATGATTCCAATGCTGGAGTATGATTCCAATGCTGGAGTATGATTCCAATGTTGGAGTATGATTCGAATGTTGGAGTATGATTCCAATGCTGGAGTATGATTCCAATGTTGGAGTATGATTCCAATGTTGGAGTATGATTCCAATGTTGGAGTATGATTCGAATGTTGGAGTATGATTCCAATGCTGGAGTATGATTTCAATGCTGGAGTATGATTCCAATGTTGGAGTATGATTCCAATGTTGGAGTATGATTCGAATGTTGGAGTATGATTCCAATGCTGGAGTATGATTCCAATGTTGGAGTATGATTCCAATGTTGGAGTATGATTCCAATACTGGAGTATGATTCCAATACTGGAGTATGATTCCAATGTTGGAGTATGATTCCAATGTTGGAGTACGATTCCAATGCTGGAGTACGATTCCAATGCTGGAGTACGATTCCAATGTTGGAGTATGATTCCAATACTGGAGTACGATTCCAATGTTGGAGTATGATTCCAATGTTGGAGTACGATTCCAATGTTGGAGTATGATTCCAATGCTGGAGTATGATTCCAATGTTGGAGTATGATTCCAATGTTGGAGTACGATTCCAATGTTGGAGAATGATTCCTATGTTGGAGTACGATTCCAATGTTGGAGTATGATTCCAATGCTGGAGTATGATTCCAATGTTGGAGTATGATTCCAATGCTGGAGTATGATTCCAATGTTGGAGTATGATTCCAATGTTGGAGAATGATTCCAATGTTGGAGTATGATTCCAATGTTGGAGTATGATTTCAATGTTGGAGTATGATTCCAATACTGGAGTATGATTCCAATGTTGGAGTATGATTCCAATGTTGGAGTATGATTCCAATGTTGGAGAATGATTCCAATGTTGGAGTATTATTACAATACTGGAGTATGATTCCAATGTTGGAGTATGATTCCAATGCTGGAGTATGATTCCAATGTTGGAGTATGATTCCAATGTTGGAGAATGATTCCAATGTTGGAGAATGATTCCAATGTTGGAGTATGATTCCAATGTTGGAGTATGATTCCAATACTGGAGTATGATTCCAATGTTGGAGTATGATTCCAATGCTGGAGTATGATTCCAATGTTGGAGAATGATTCCAATGTTGGAATATGATTCCAATGTTGGAGTATGATTCCAATGTTGGAGTATGATTCCAATGTTGGAGTATGATTCCAATGCTGGAGTATGATTCCAATGTTGGAGTATGATTCCAATACTGATGTATGATTCCAATGTTGGAGTATGATTCCAATGCTGGAGTATGATTCCAATACTGGAGTATGATTCCTATGTTGGAGTATGATTCCAATGTTCGAGTATGATTCCAATGTTGGAGTATGATTCCAATACTGGAGTACGATTCCAATGTTGGAGTATGATTCCAATGTTGGAGTATGATTCCAATGCTGGAGTATGATTCCAATACTGATGTATGATTCCAATGTTGGAGTATGATTCCAATGCTGGAGTATGATTCCAATGTTGGAGTATGATTCCAATACTGATGTATGATTCCAATGTTGGAGTATGATTCCAATGCTGGAGTATGATTCCAATACTGGAGTATGATTCCTATGTTGGAGTATGATTCCAATGTTCGAGTATGATTCCAATGTTGGAGTATGATTCCAATACTGGAGTACGATTCCAATGTTGGAGTATGATTCCAATGTTGGAGTATGATTCCAATGCTGGAGTATGATTCCAATACTGATGTATGATTCCAATGTTGGAGTATGATTCCAATGCTGGAGTATGATTCCAATACTGGAGTATGATTCGAATGTTGGAGTATGATTCCAATGCTGGAGTATGATTCCAATGTTGGAGTATGATTCCAATGTTGGAGTATGATTCCAATACTGGAGTATGATTCCAATACTGGAGTATGATTCCAATGTTGGAGTATGATTCCAATGTTGGAGTACGATTCCAATGCTGGAGCACGATTCCAATGCTGGAGTACGATTCCAATGTTGGAGTATGATTCCAATACTGGAGTACGATTCCAATGTTGGAGTATGATTCCAATGTTGGAGTACGATTCCAATGTTGGAGTATGATTCCAATGCTGGAGTATGATTCCAATGTTGGAGTATGATTCCAATGTTGGAGTACGATTCCATTGTTGGAGAATGATTCCTATGTTGGAGTACGATTCCAATGTTGGAGTATGATTCCAATGCTGGAGTATGATTCCAATGTTGGAGTATGATTCCAATGCTGGAGTATGATTCCAATGTTGGAGTATGATTCCAATGTTGGAGAATGATTCCAATGTTGGAGTATGATTCCAATGTTGGAGTATGATTTCAATGTTGGAGTATGATTCCAATACTGGAGTATGATTCCAATGTTGGAGTATGATTCCAATGTTGGAGTATGATTCCAATGTTGGAGAATGATTCCAATGTTGGAGTATTATTACAATACTGGAGTATGATTCCAATGTTGGAGTATGATTCCAATGCTGGAGTATGATTCCAATGTTGGAGTATGATTCCAATGTTGGAGAATGATTCCAATGTTGGAGAATGATTCCAATGTTGGAGTATGATTCCAATGTTGGAGTATGATTCCAATACTGGAGTATGATTCCAATGTTGGAGTATGATTCCAATGCTGGAGTATGATTCCAATGTTGGAGAATGATTCCAATGTTGGAATATGATTCCAATGTTGGAGTATGATTCCAATGTTGGAGTATGATTCCAATGTTGGAGTATGATTCCAATGCTGGAGTATGATTCCAATGTTGGAGTATGATTCCAATACTGATGTATGATTCCAATGTTGGAGTATGATTCCAATGCTGGAGTATGATTCCAATACTGGAGTATGATTCCTATGTTGGAGTATGATTCCAATGTTCGAGTATGATTCCAATGTTGGAGTATGATTCCAATACTGGAGTACGATTCCAATGTTGGAGTATGATTCCAATGTTGGAGTATGATTCCAATGCTGGAGTATGATTCCAATGCTGGAGTATGGTTCCAATGTTGGAGTATAATTCCAATGTTGGAGTATGCTTCCAATGTTGGAGTATGATTCCAATGCTGGAGTATGGTTCCAATGTTGGAGTATAATTCCAATGTTGGAGTATGGTTCCAATGTTGGAGTATGATTCCAATGCTGGTGTATGGTTCCAATGTTGGAGTATAATTCCAATGTTGGAGTATGCTTCCAATGTTGGAGTATGATTCCAATGCTGGAGTATGTTTCCAATGTTGGAGTATGATTCCAATGCTGGAGTATGATTCCAATGCTGGAGTATGATTCCAATGTTGGAGTATGATTCCAATGTTGGAGTATGATTCGAATGTTGGAGTATGATTGCAATGCTGGAGTATGATTCCAATGCTGGAGTATGATTCCAATGCTGGAGTATGATTCCAATGTTGGAGTATGATTCCAATGTTGGAGTATGATTCCAATGTTGGAGTATGATTCCAATACTGGAGTATGATTCCAATGTTGGAGTATGATTCCAATGTTGGAGTATGATTCCAATGTTGGAGTATGATTCCAATGTTGGAATATGATTCCAATGTTGGAGTATGATTCCAATGTTGGAGTATGATTCCAATGTTGGAGTATGATTCCAATGTTGGAGTGTGATTCCAATGTTGGAGTATGATTCCAATACTGGAGTATGATTCCAATACTGGAGTATGATTGCAATGTTGGAGTATGATTCCAATGATGGAGTATGATTCCAATACTGGAGTATGATTCCAATGTTGGAGTATGATTCCAATGTTGGAGTACGATTCCAATGTTGGAGTACGATTCCAATGTTGGAGTATTATTCCAATGTTGGAGTATGATTCCAATGCTGGAGTATGATTCCAATGTTGGAGTATGATTCCAATGTTGGAGTATGATTCCAATGCTGGAGTATGATTCGAAAGTTGGAGTATGATTCCAATGTTGGAGTATGATTCCAATGTTGGAGTATGATTCCAATGTTGGAGTATGATTCCAATGTTGGAGTCTGATTCCAATGTTGGAGTATGATTCCAATGTTGGAGTATGATTCCAATACTGGAGTATGATTCCAATGTTGGAGTATGATTCCAATGTTGGAGTATGATTCCAATGTTGGAGTATGATTCCAATACTGGAGTATGATTCCAATACTGGAGTATGATTCCAATGTTGGAGTATGATTCCAATGTTGGAGTACGATTCCAATGTTGGAGTACGATTCCAATGCTGGAGTACGATTCCAATGTTGGAGTATGATTCCAATACTGGAGTACGATTCCAATGTTGGAGTATGATTCCAATGTTGGAGTATGATTCCAATACTGGAGTATGATTCCAATGTTGGATTATGATTCCAATGTTGGAGTACGATTCCAATGTTGGAGTATGATTCCAATGCTGGAGTATGATTCCAATGTTCGAGTATGATTCCAATGCTGGAGTATGATTCCAATGTTGGAGTATGATTCCAATGTTGGAGAATGATTCCAATGTTGGAGAATGATTCCAATGCTGGAGTATGATTCCAATGTTGGAGAATGATTCCAATGTTGGAGTATGATTCCAATGTTGGAGTATGATTTCAATGTTGGAGTATGATTCCAATACTGGAGTATGATTCCAATGTTGTGGTATGATTCCAATGTTGGAGTATGATTCCAATGTTGGAGTATGATTCCAATGTTGGAGTATTATTACAATACTGGAGTATGATTCCAATGTTGGAGTATGATTCCAATGCTGGAGTATGATTCCAATGTTGGAGTATGATTCCAATGTTGGAGAATGATTCCAATGTTGGAGTATGATTCCAATGTTGGAGTATGATTCCAATACTGGAGTATGATTCCAATGTTGGAGTATGATTCCAATGCTGGAGTATGATTCCAATGCTGGAGTATGATTCCAATGTTGGAGAATGATTCCAATGTTGGAGTATGATTCCAAGGTTGGAGTATGATTCCAATGTTGGAGTATGATTCCAATGTTGGAGTATGATTCCAATGCTGGAGTATGATTCCAATGTTGGAGTATGATTCCAATACTGGAGTATGATTCCAATACTGGAGTATGATTCCAATGTTGGAGTATGATTCCAATGTTGGAGTATGATTCCAATGTTGGAGTATGATTCCAATGTTGGAGTATGATTCCAATACTGGAGTATGATTCCAATGTTGGAGTATGATTCCAATGCTGGAGTATGATTCCAATGTTGGAGTATGATTCCAATGTTGGAGTATGATTCCAATGTTGGAGTATGATTCCAATGTTGGAGTACGATTCCAATGTTGGAGTATGATTCCAATACTGGAGTATGATTCCAATGTTGGAGAATGATTCCAATACTGGAGTATGATTCCAATGCTGGAGTATGATTCCAATGCTGGTGTATGATTCCAATGTTGGAGTATGATTCCAATGTTGGAGTATGATTCCAATGCTGGAGTACGATTCCAATGTTGGAGAATGATTCCAATACTGGAGTATGATTCCAATGCTGGAGTATGATTCCAATGCTGGTGTATGATTCCAATGTTGGAGTATGATTCCAATGTTGGAGTATGATTCCAATGTTGGAGTATGATTCCAATGTTAGAGTATGATTCCAATGTTGGAGTATGATTCCAATACTGGAGTATGATTCCAATCCTGGAGTATGATTACAATGTTGGAGTATGATTCCAATGTTGGAGTATGATTCCAATGTTGGAGTATGATTCCAATGTTGGAGTATGATTCCAATACTGGAGTATGATTCCAATGTTGGATTATGATTCCAATGTTGGAGTATGATTCCAATGTTGGAGTATGATTCCAATGTTGGAGTATGATTCCAATACTGGAGTATGATTCCAATGTTGGAGTATGATTCCAATGTTGGAGTATGATTCCAATACTGGAGTATGATTCCAATGTTGGATTATGATTCCAATGTTGGAGTATGATTCCAATGCTGGAGTCTGATTCCAATGTTGGAGTATGATTCCAATGCTGGAGTACGATTCCAATGTTGGAGTATGATTCCAATGCTGGAGTATGATTCCAATGTTGTAGTATGATTCCAATACTGGAGTATGATTCCAATGTAGGAGTATGATTCCAATGTTGGAGTATGATTCCAATGTTGGAGTATGATTCCAATACTGGAGTATGATTCCAATGTAGGAGTATGATTCCAATGTTGGAGTATGATTCCAATGTTGGAGTATGATTCCAATACTGGAGTATGATTCCAATGTTGGAGTAGGATTCCAATGCTGGAGTATGATTCCAATGCTGGAGTATGATTCCAATGTTGGAGTATGATTCCAATGTTGGAGTATGATTCCAATGTTGGAGTATGATTCCAATGTTGGAGTATGATTCCAATACTGGAGTACGATTCCAATGTTGGAGTATGATTCCAATGTTGGAGTATGATTCCAATACTGGAGTATGATTCCAATGTAGGAGTATGATTCCAATGCTGGAGAATGACTCCAATGCTGGAGTATGATTCCAATGTTGGAGTATGATTCCAATGTTGGAGTATGATTCAAGTGTTGGAGTATGATTCCAATGCTGGAGTATGATTCGAATGCTGGAGTATGATTCGAATGCTGGAGTATGATTCCAATACTGGAGTATGATTCCAATACTGGAGTATGATTCCAATGTTGGAGTATGATTCCAATGTTGGAGTATGATTCCAAAGCAGGAGTATGATTCCAATGCTGGAGTATGATTCCAATGTTGCAGTATGATTCCAATGTTGGAGTATGATTCCAATGCTGGTGTATGATTCCAATACTGGAGTATGATTCCAATGTTGGAGTATGATTCCAATGTTGGAGTATGATTCCAATGTTGGAGTCTGATTCCAATGTTGGAGTATGATTCCAATGTTGGAGTATGATTCCAATGCTGGAGTATGATTCCAATACTGGAGTATGATGCCAATGTAGGAGTATGATTCCAATGTTGGAGAATGACTCCAATGCTGGAGTATGATTCCAATGTTGGAGTATGATTCCAATGTTGGAGTATGATTCAAATGTTGGAGTATGATTCCAATGCTGGAGTATGATTCGAATGCTGGAGTATGATTCGAATGCTGGAGTATGATTCCAATACTGGAGTATGATTCCAATGTTGGAGTATGATTCCAATGTTGGAGTATGATTCCAATGTTGGAGTATGATTCCAAAGCTGGAGTATGATTCCAATGCTGGAGTATGATTCCAATGTTGGAGTATGATTCCAATACTGGAGTATGATTCCAATGTTGGAGTATGATTCCAATGTTGGAGTATGATTCCAATGCTGGTGTATGATTCCAATACTGGAGTATGATTCCAATGTTGGAGTATGATTCCAATGTTGGAGTATGATTCCAATGTTGGAGTCTGATTCCAATGTTGGAGTATGATTCCAATGTTGGAGTATGATTCCAATACTGGAGTATGATTCCAATGTTGGAGTATGATTCCAATGTTGGAGTATGATTCCAATGTTGGAGTATGATTCCAATACTGGAGTATGATTCCAATACTGGAGTATGATTCCAATGTTGGAGTATGATTCCAATGCTGGAGTACGATTCCAATGCTGGAGTACGATTCCAATGTTGGAGTATGATTCCAATACTGGAGTACGATTCCAATGTTGGAGTATGATTCCAATGTTGGAGTATGATTCCAATACTGGAGTATGATTCCAATGTTGGAGTATGATTCCAATGTTGGAGTACGATTCCAATGTTGGAGTATGATTCCAATGCTGGAGTATGATTCCAATGTTCGAGTATGATTCCAATGCTGGAGTATGATTCCAATGTTGGAGTATGATTCCAATGTTGGAGAATGATTCCAATGTTGGAGAATGATTCCAATGCTGGAGTATGATTCCAATGTTGGAGAATGATTCCAATGTTGGGGTATGATTCCAATGTTGGAGTATGATTTCAATGTTGGAGTATGATTCCAATACTGGAGTATGATTCCAATGTTGTGGTATGATTCCAATGTTGGAGTATGATTCCAATGTTGGAGTATGATTCCAATGTTGGAGTATTATTACAATACTGGAGTATGATTCCAATGTTGGAGTATGATTCCAATGCTGGAGTATGATTCCAATGTTGGAGTATGATTCCAATGTTGGAGAATGATTCCAGTGTTGGAGTATGATTCCAATGTTGGAGTATGATTCCAATACTGGAGTATGATTCCAATGTTGGAGTATGATTCCAATGCTGGAGTATGATTCCAATGCTGGAGTATGATTCCAATGTTGGAGAATGATTCCAATGTTGGAGAATGATTCCAAGGTTGGAGTATGATTCCAATGTTGGAGTATGATTCCAATGTTGGAGTATGATTCCAATGCTGGAGTATGATTCCAATGTTGGAGTATGATTCCAATACTGGAGTATGATTCCAATACTGGAGTATGATTCCAATGTTGGAGTATGATTCCAATGTTGGAGTATGATTCCAATGTTGGAGTATGATTCCAATACTGGAGTATGATTCCAATGTTGGAGTATGATTCCAATGCTGGAGTATGATTCCAATGTTGGAGTATGATTCCAATGTTGGAGTATGATTCCAATGTTGGAGTACGATTCCAATGTTGGAGTATGATTCCAATACTGGAGTATGATTCCAATGTTGGAGAATGATTCCAATACTGGAGTATGATTCCAATGCTGGAGTATGATTCCAATGTTGGAGTATGATTCCAATGTTGGAATGTGATTCCAATGTTGGTGTATGATTCCAATACTGGAGTATGATTCCAATGCTGGAGTATGATTCCAATGATGGAGTATGATTCCAATACTGGAGTATGATTCCAATGTTGGAGTATGATTCCAATACTGGAGTATGATTCCAATGTTGGAGTATGATTCCAATGTAGGAGTATGATTCCAATACTGGAGTATGATTCCAATGTTGGAGTACAATTCCAATGTTGGAGTACGATTCCAATGTTGGAGTATGATTCCAATGCTGGAGTATGATTCCAATGTTGGACTTTGATTCCAATGTTGGAGTATGATTCCAATGTTGGAGTCTGATTCCAATGTTGGAGTATGATTCCAATGCTGGTGTATGATTCCAATACTGGAGTATGATTCCAATGTTGGAGTATGATTCCAATGTCGGAGTACGATTCCAATGTTGGAGTATGATTCCAATGTTGGAGTATGATTCCAATGTTGGAGTATGATTCCAATACTGGAGTATGATTCCAATGTTAGAGTATGATTCCAATGCTGGAGTATGATTCCAATGTTGGAGTATGATTCCAATACTGGAGTATGATTCCAATACTGGAGTATGATTCCAATACTGGAGTATGATTCCAATGTTGGAGTATGATTCCAATGTTGGAGTACGATTCCAATGCTGGAGTACGATTCCAATGCTGGAGTACGATTCCAATGTTGGAGTATGATTCCAATACTGGAGTACGATTCCAATGTTGGAGTATGATTCCAATGTTGGAGTACGATTCCAATGTTGGAGTATGATTCCAATGCTGGAGTATGATTCCAATGTTGGAGTATGATTCCAATGTTGGAGTACGATTCCAATGTTGGAGAATGATTCCAATGTTGGAGTATGATTCCAATACTGGAGTATGATTCCAATGTTGGAGTATGATTCCAATACTGGAGTACGATTCCTATGTTGGAGTACGATTCCAATGTTGGAGTATGATTCCAATGCTGGAGTATGATTCCAATGTTGGAGTATGATTCCAATGCTGGAGTATGATTCCAATGCTGGAGTATGATTCCAATGTTGGAGTATGATTCCAATGTTGGAGTACGATTCCAATGTTGGAGAATGATTCCAATGTTGGAGTATGATTCCAATACTGGAGTATGATTCCAATGTTGGAGTATGATTCCTATGTTGGAGTACGATTCCAATGTTGGAGTATGATTCCAATGCTGGAGTATGATTCCAATGTTGGAGTATGATTCCAATGCTGGAGTATGATTCCAATGTTGGAGTGTGATTCCAATGTTGGAGAATGATTCCAATGTTGGAGTATGATTCCAATGTTGGAGTATGATTTCAATGTTGGAGTATGATTCCAATACTGGAGTATGATTCCAATGTTGGAGTATGATTCCAATGTTGGAGTATGATTCCAATGTTGGAGTATTATTACAATACTGGAGTATGATTCCAATGTTGGAGTATGATTCCAATGCTGGAGTATGATTCCAATGTTGGAGTATGATTCCAATGTTGGAGAATGATTCCAATGTTGGAGAATGATTCCAATGTTGGAGTATGATTCCAATGTTGGAGTATGATTCCAATACTGGAGTATGATTCCAATGTTGGAGTATGATTCCAATGCTGGAGTATGATTCCAATGTTGGAGAATGATTCCAATGTTGGAGTATGATTCCAATGTTGGAGTATGATTCCAATGTTGGAGTATGATTCCAATGTTGGAGTATGATTCCAATGCTGGAGTATGATTCCAATGTTGGAATATGATTCCAATACTGGAGTATGATTCCAATACTGGAGTATGATTCCAATGTTGGAGTATGATTCCAATGTTCGAGTATGATTCCAATGTTGGAGTATGATTCCAATACTGGAGTACGATTCCAATGTTGGAGTATGATTCCAATGTTGGAGTATGATTCCAATGCTGGAGTATGATTCCAATGCTGCAGTATGATTCCAATGTTGGAGTATGATTCCAATGCTGGAGTATGGTTCCAATGTTGGAGTATGATTCCAATGCTGGAGTATGTTTCCAATGTTGGAGTATGATTCCAATGCTGGAGTATGATTCCAATGTTGGAGTATGATTCCAATGTTGGAGTATGATTCGAATGTTGGAGTATGATTCCAATGCTGGAGTATGATTCCAATGCTGGAGTATGATTCCAATGTTGGAATATGATTCCAATGTTGGAGTGTGATTCCAATGTTGGAGTATGATTCCAATACTGGAGTATGATTCCAATACTGGAGTATGATTCCAATGTTGGAGTATGATTCCAATGATGGAGTATGATTCCAATACTGGAGTATGATTCCAATGTTGGAGTACGATTCCAATGTTGGAGTACGATTCCAATGTTGGAGTACGATTCCAATGTTGGAGTATGATTCCAATGTTGGAGTATGATTCCAATGCTGGAGTATGATTCCAATGTTGGAGTATGATTCCAATGTTGGAGTATGATTCCAATGCTGGAGTATGATTCCAAAGTGGGAGTATGATTCCAATGTTGGAGTATGATTCCAATGTTGGAGTATGATTCCAATGTTGGAGTCTGATTCCAATGTTGGAGTATGATTCCAATGTTGGAGTATGATTCCAATACTGGAGTATGATTCCAATGTTGGAGTATGATTCCAATGTTGGAGTATGATTCCAATGTTGGAGTATGATTCCAATGTTGGAGAATGACTCCAATGCTGGAGTATGATTCCAATGTTGGAGTATGATTCCAATGTTGGAGTATGATTCCAATGTTGGAGTATGATTCAAATGTTGGAGTATGATTCCAATGCTGGAGTATGATTCGAATGCTGGAGTATGATTCGAATGCTGGAGTATGATTCCAATACTGGAGTATGATTCCAATACTGGAGTATGATTCCAATGTTGGAGTATGATTCCAATGTTCGAGTATGATTCCAAAGCTGGAGTATGATTCCAATGCTGGAGTATGATTCCAATGTTGGAGTATGATTCCAATGTTGGAGTATGATTCCAATGTTGAAGTATGATTCCAATGTTGGAGTATGATTCCAATGCTGGAGTATGATTCCAATACTGGAGTATGATTCCAATTTTGGAGTATGATTCCAATGTTGGAGTATGATTCCAATGTTGGAGTATGATTCCAATGTTGGACTTTGATTCCAATGTTGGAGTATGATTCCAATGTTGGAGTCTGATTCCAATGTTGGAGTATGATTCCAATGCTGGTGTATGATTCCAATACTGGAGTATGATTCCAATGTTGGAGTATGATTCCAATGTTGGAGTATGATTCCAAAGCTGGAGTATGATTCCAATGCTGGAGTATGATTCCAATGTAGGTGTATGATTCCAATGTTGGAGTATGATTCCAATGTTGAAGTATGATTCCAATGTTGGAGTATGATTCCAATGCTGGAGTATGATTCCAATACTGGAGTCTGATTCCAATGTTGGAGTATGATTCCAATGTTGGAGTATGATTCCAATGTTGGAGTATGATTCCAATGTTGGAGTATGATTCCAATGTTGGAGTATGATTCCAATGTTGGAATGTGATTCCAATGTTGGTGTATGATTCCAATACTGGAGTATGATTCCAATGCTGGAGTATGATTCCAATGATGGAGTATGATTCCAATACTGGAGTATGATTCCAATGTTGGAGTATGATTCCAATACTGGAGTATGATTCCAATGTTGGAGTATGATTCCAATGTAGGAGTATGATTCCAATACTGGAGTATGATTCCAATGTTGGAGTACAATTCCAATGTTGGAGTACGATTCCAATGTTGGAGTATGATTCCAATGCTGGAGTATGATTCCAATGTTGGACTTTGATTCCAATGTTGGAGTATGATTCCAATGTTGGAGTCTGATTCCAATGTTGGAGTATGATTCCAATGCTGGTGTATGATTCCAATACTGGAGTATGATTCCAATGTTGGAGTATGATTCCAATGTCGGAGTACGATTCCAATGTTGGAGTATGATTCCAATGTTGGAGTATGATTCCAATGTTGGAGTATGATTCCAATACTGGAGTATGATTCCAATGTTAGAGTATGATTCCAATGCTGGAGTATGATTCCAATGTTGGAGTATGATTCCAATACTGGAGTATGATTCCAATACTGGAGTATGATTCCAATGTTGGAGTATGATTCCAATGTTGGAGTACGATTCCAATGCTGGAGTACGATTCCAATGCTGGAGTACGATTCCAATGTTGGAGTATGATTCCAATACTGGAGTACGATTCCAATGTTGGAGTATGATTCCAATGTTGGAGTACGATTCCAATGTTGGAGTATGATTCCAATGCTGGAGTATGATTCCAATGTTGGAGTATGATTCCAATGTTGGAGTACGATTCCAATGTTGGAGAATGATTCCAATGTTGGAGTATGATTCCAATACTGGAGTATGATTCCAATGTTGGAGTATGATTCCAATACTGGAGTACGATTCCTATGTTGGAGTACGATTCCAATGTTGGAGTATGATTCCAATGCTGGAGTATGATTCCAATGTTGGAGTATGATTCCAATGCTGGAGTATGATTCCAATGCTTGAGTATGATTCCAATGTTGGAGTATGATTCCAATGTTGGAGTACGATTCCAATGTTGGAGAATGATTCCAATGTTGGAGTATGATTCCAATACTGGAGTATGATTCCAATGTTGGAGTATGATTCCTATGTTGGAGTACGATTCCAATGTTGGAGTATGATTCCAATGCTGGAGTATGATTCCAATGTTGGAGTATGATTCCAATGCTGGAGTATGATTCCAATGTTGGAGTGTGATTCCAATGTTGGAGAATGATTCCAATGTTGGAGTATGATTCCAATGTTGGAGTATGATTTCAATGTTGGAGTATGATTCCAATACTGGAGTATGATTCCAATGTTGGAGTATGATTCCAATGTTGGAGTATGATTCCAATGTTGGAGTATTATTACAATACTGGAGTATGATTCCAATGTTGGAGTATGATTCCAATGCTGGAGTATGATTCCAATGTTGGAGTATGATTCCAATGTTGGAGAATGATTCCAATGTTGGAGAATGATTCCAATGTTGGAGTATGATTCCAATGTTGGAGTATGATTCCAATACTGGAGTATGATTCCAATGTTGGAGTATGATTCCAATGCTGGAGTATGATTCCAATGTTGGAGAATGATTCCAATGTTGGAGTATGATTCCAATGTTGGAGTACGATTCCAATGTTGGAGTATGATTCCAATGTTGGAGTATGATTCCAATACTGGAGTATGATTCCAATGTTGGAGTATGATTCCAATGTTGGAGTATGATTCCAATGCTGGAGTATGATTCCAATGTTGGAATATGATTCCAATACTGGAGTATGATTCCAATACTGGAGTATGATTCCAATGTTGGAGTATGATTCCAATGTTCGAGTATGATTCCAATGTTGGAGTATGATTCCAATACTGGAGTACGATTCCAATGTTGGAGTATGATTCCAATGTTGGAGTATGATTCCAATGCTGGAGTATGATTCCAATGCTGCAGTATGATTCCAATGTTGGAGTATGATTCCAATGCTGGAGTATGGTTCCAATGTTGGAGTATGATTCCAATGCTGGAGTATGTTTCCAATGTTGGAGTATGATTCCAATGCTGGAGTATGATTCCAATGTTGGAGTATGATTCCAATGTTGGAGTATGATTCGAATGTTGGAGTATGATTCCAATGCTGGAGTATGATTCCAATGCTGGAGTATGATTCCAATGTTGGAATATGATTCCAATGTTGGAGTATGATTCCAATGTTGGAGTATGATTCCAATGTTGGAGTGTGATTCCAATGTTGGAGTATGATTCCAATACTGGAGTATGATTCCAATACTGGAGTATGATTCCAATGTTGGAGTATGATTCCAATGATGGAGTATGATTCCAATACTGGAGTATGATTCCAATGTTGGAGTACGATTCCAATGTTGGAGTACGATTCCAATGTTGGAGTACGATTCCAATGTTGGAGTATGTTTCCAATGTTGGAGTATGATTCCAATGCTGGAGTATGATTCCAATGTTGGAGTATGATTCCAATGTTGGAGTATGATTCCAATGCTGGAGTATGATTCCAAAGTGGGAGTATGATTCCAATGTTGGAGTATGATTCCAATGTTGGAGTATGATTCCAATGTTGGAGTCTGATTCCAATGTTGGAGTATGATTCCAATGTTGGAGTATGATTCCAATACTGGAGTATGATTCCAATGTTGGAGTATGATTCCAATGTTGGAGTATGATTCCAATGTTGGAGTATGATTCCAATACTGGAGTATGATTCCAATACTGGAGTATGATTCCAATGTTGGAGTAAGATTCCAATGTTGGAGTACGATTCCAATGTTGGAGTACGATTCCAATGCTGGAGTACGATTCCAATGCTGGAGTACGATTCCAATGTTGGAGTATGATTCCAATACTGGAGTACGATTCCAATGTTGGAGTATGATTCCAATGGTGGAGTATGATTCCAATACTGGAGTATGATTCCAATGTTGGAGTATGATTCCAATGTTGGAGTACGATTCCAATGTTGGAGTATGATTCCAATGCTGGAGTATGATTCCAATGTTCGAGTATGATTCCAATGCTGGAGTATGATTCCAATGTTGGAGTATGATTCCAATGTTGGAGAATGATTCCAATGTTGGAGAATGATTCCAATGCTGGAGTATGATTCCAATGTTGGAGAATGATTCCAATACTGGAGTATGATTCCAATGCTGGAGTATGATTCCAATGCTGGTGTATGATTCCAATGTTGGAGTATGATTCCAATGTTGGAGTATGATTCCAATGTTGGAGTATGATTCCAATGTTGGAGTATGATTCCAATACTGGAGTATGATTCCAATACTGGAGTATGATTACAATGTTGGACTATGATTCCAATGTTGGAGTATGATTCCAATGTTGGAGTATGATTCCAATGTTGGAGTATGATTCCAATACTGGAGTATGATTCCAATGTTGGATTATGATTCCAATGTTGGAGTATGATTCCAATGTTGGAGTATGATTCCAATGTTGGAGTATGATTCCAATACTGGAGTATGATTCCAATGTTGGAGTATGATTCCAATGTTGGAGTATGATTCCAATACTGGAGTATGATTCCAATGTTGGATTATAGATACATAGATACATAGAAGATAGGAGCAGGAGTAGGCCATTCGGCCCTTCGTGCCTGCTCCGCCATTCGATGAGATCATGGCTGATCCTTTAATTCAGTATCCCGTCCCCGCCTTCTCTCCGTAACCCTTAACCCCTTTTGCCCGTAGAAATATATCTAATTCCCTCTTAAATATATTTAATGAGCTGGCGTACACTGCCCTCTGTGGCAATGAGTTCCACAGGTTCACCACTCTCTGAGTGAAGAAATTCCCCCTCATCTCTGTCCTAAATGGTTTAGCCCTTATCCTTAAATTATGTCCTCTAGTTCTGTTCTCACCCGCCAAGGGAAACATTCCTTCTGCATCCAGTCTGTCTAGACCTGTCAGAATTTTATACACTTCTATGAGGTCCCCTCTCAATCTTCTAAACTCCAGTGTGTACATCCCTAAACTACATAGTCTCTCCTCATAGGTCATTCCCGCCATTCCTGGTATCAGCCTGGTGAATCGCCGCTGCACCCCCTCCATGGCAAGAACATCCTTCCTCAGATGAGGCGACCAAAACTGTACACAGTACTCGAGGTGTGGTCTCACCAGTGCCCTGTACAGCTGCAGCAAGGTATCCCTGTTCCTGTATTCTAACCCTTTTGCTATGAAGGCCAGCATACCGTTTGCCTTCTTGACCGCCTGTTGCACCTGCATGCTCGCCTTCAGTGACTGGTGTACAAGAACACCCAGGTCTCTCTGTACTTCCCCCTCTCCCAATCTATTGCCATTTAAATAATAATTTGCCCTCCCGTTCCTGCACCCAAGGTGGATAACTTCGCACTTGTCCACATTATAGTGCATCTGCCATTTATCCGCCCAATCGCCCAGTCTGTCCAAATCGCTCTGGAGCTTCCTGGTCTCTTCCTCTGAGCCCACCCCCCCTCCTAGTTTAGTGTCGTCTGCAAATTTGGAAATGCTGCATCCGACTCCCTGATCCAGGTCATTAATGTAAATTGTGAACAGCTGGGGGCCCAGGACAGATCCCTGTGGTACCCCACTTGTTACTGCCTGCCATTCAGAAAATGAGCCGTTTATTCCAACTCTCTGTTTTCTATCTGACAGCCAGTTCCCTATCCACGCCAAAACTTTCCCCTTTATCCCATGAGCCTCAATTTTCCATGCTAATCTTTTATGTGGGACCTTATCGAAGGCCTTTTGGAAGTCCAGGTACACCACATCTACTGGCTCTCCCCCATCTATTCTACCAGTTACTCCCTCAAAAAATTCCAATAGATTAGTCAAGCACGATTTACCCTTTGTAAATCCATGTTGACTCTGTCCTATCCTGTCCCCATTTGCTAAGTGCTCCGCTATTTCATCCTTAATGATGGACTCCAGCATTTTGCCCACAACTGATGTAAGGCTTACAGGTCTGTAATTACCTGCTTTTTCCCTACCCCCCTTTTTGAATAGTGGGGTAACGTTAGCTACCCTCCAATCCATCGGCACTGTTCCCGAGTCTAATGAATTCTGAAAAATCATCCTTAGTGCATCCGCTATCTCTAGGGCCACCTCCTTCAGTACCCTAGGATGCATGTTATCAGGCCCTGGGGATTTGTCCACCTTCAATCCTTTTAGCTTCCTTAACACCATATCCTTAGAGATATTGATTTGCGTCAGTTCCTCCTTTGCCAATGTCCCTATTTTTCCCGATATCCCAGGGAGGTTTTTTGTGTCTTCCTTCGTAAAGACTGACCCAAAGTATGCATTTAGTTGATCTGCCATTTCCTTATTTCCCATTATATATTCCCCCGTATCTGACTGCAATGGACCAACTTTGGTTTTCACCAGTCTTTTCCTTTTGATATATTTATAAAAGCTTTTGGAGTTAGTTTTTATATTTTCCGCCAGCTTGTTTTCGTAAGCTATTTTGCCCCTCTTGATCATGCCCTTTGCCCTCCTTTGCTCTATCTTAAACTGTTCCCAATCTTCCGCTCTGGCGCTTTTTTTGGCTATTTTATACGCCCTATCTTTGGATTTTATGCTGTCTCTAATTTCCCCTGTTATCCACGGTTGAGTCACCTTTTTAGATTTCCTTTTATGCCAGATTGGTATAAACAATTTTTGCAATTTTGTCATTCTATCTTTAAATGTTTGCCATTGTTTATCTACCTCCAGTCCTCCCAGGAACGTTGTCCAATCAGACCTACTCAGTTCCCGTCTCATGGCATCATAATTCCCCTTGTTTAAATTCAGGACCTTAGTCTCTGAGTCAATTTCTTCGCTCTCCATTTCGAGTGAGAAATCGATCATGTTATGATCGCTCTGACCCAAGGGTCCCCGTACAACAAGATTACTGATTAGTCCCTTCTCATTGCACAGTACCCAGTCCAATATAGCCTGTTCCCGAGTTGGTTCCTCGACATATTGATCCAGATAACCATCCCTTAAACACTCAAGGAATTCCTCCTCCTCATTATTTTTACTGATTAGGCTAGTCCAATCTATATGTAAGTTAAAGTCACCTATGATGACAGCTGTGCTCTTATTGCACGCTTCTCTAATTTCCCTCGTGATGCCCTCCCTAACCTCTATTTTACTATTTGGAGGCCTATATACCACTCCTATTAATGTTTTTCGCCCCTCGCTATTTCTTAGCTCCACCCATATAGATTCTGTATTAACTGAGTTAATATCCTTCTTTTCAATTGCATTTATCCCCTCTTTTACTAGCAATGCTACCCCTCCTCCCTTTCTTTTTTGTCGATCCTTCCTAAATACTGAATACCCCTGTATGTTAAGCTCCCAGCCCTGCTCACCCTGCAACCATGTTTCCGTAATCCCAATTAGATCATAATTATTAACCTCTATTTCCACAGCTAATTCATCTACCTTGTTCCTGATGCTTCTCGCATTAAGGTATAAAACCCTCAGGCTTTTTTTATGCTCACATTTTTTATGAATTAGTTTGGCCCTTTGTTTTTTGTTCCTCACCCTTTTACCATTTATTTCTGTCTGCCTTTCACTTTCCTCTATTTCACTACATAGGTTTCTAGCCCCCTGCCATACTAGTTTAAATGCTCCCGAACTGCTTTATCAAAAATTACCCCGAGAACATCAGTTCCATCTCTGCACAGGTGTAGACCGTCCCTTTTGTATAGGTCACACCTACCACAAAACTGGTTCCAATGCCTCAAAAATTTAAAACCCTCCCTCTTACACCACTGCTCAAGCCACGTATTTAGCCTAACTATCCTGTTCTCTGTACTCTTACTAGCACGTGGCACTGGTAGTAATCCAGAGATTACTACCTTCGAGGTCCTACTTTTTAGCTTGGCTCCTAACTCCCTAAATTCTACTTGTAGGACCTCTTCCCTTTTTTTAGCTACGTCGTTGGTACCAACATGTATCACGACAACTGGCTGTTCCCCCTCCCCCTCCAGAATGTTCTGCACCCGCGCCGAGACATCCTTGACCCTTGCACCAGGGAGGCAACATACCATCCTGGAGTCTCGGTCGCGACCACAGAAACCCCTATCTATTCCCCTTACAATCGAATCCCCTATTACTATAGCCCTGCCACTCTTTTTCCCTCCCTTCTTTGCAACAGAGCCAGTCATGGTGCCATGAGCCTGGCTGCTGGTGCCTTCCCCCGATGCGTCACCCCCCCCGACAACAGTACCTAAGACGGTGAACCTGTTGCTAAGGGAGACAACCCCAGGGGATTTCTGCACTACCTTCCTGCCCTTGCTCTGCCTTTTGGTCACCCATGTACTGTCTACGCTGGCCTTAACCTGCGGTGTGACCAACTCACTAAATGTGCTATCCACACCCCTCTCAGAATCGTGGATGCTCCAAAGTGAGTCCATCTGCAGCTCAAGGGCCGTCATGCGGTCCCACATGAGCTGCAGCTGGACACACTTCCCGCACACATAGTCGTCAGGGACACAGGAAGCGTCCCTGATTTCCCACATGTTACAGGAGGAGCCAACATTATGATTCCAATGTTGGAGTATGATTCCAATGTTGGAGTCTGATTCCAATGTTGGAGTATGATTCCAATGCTGGAGTACGAATCCAATGTTGGAGTATGATTCCAATGCTGGAGTATGATTCCAATGTTGTAGTATGATTCCAATACTGGAGTATGATTCCAATGCTGGAGTATGATTCCAATGTAGGAGTATGATTCCAATGTTGGAGTATGATTCCAATACTGGAGTATGATTCCAATACTGGAGTATGATTCCAATGTTGGAGTATGATTCCAATGCTGGAGTATGATTCCAATGTTGGAGTATGATTCCAATGTTGGAGTATGATTCCAATGTTGGAGTATGATTCCAATGTTGGAGTATGATTCCAATACTGGAGTATGATTCCAATGTTGGAGTATGATTCCAATGCTGGAGTATGATTCCAATACTGGAGTATGATTCCAATGTAGGAGTCTGATTCCAATGTTGGAGAATGACTCCAATGCTGGAGTATGATTCCAATGTTGGAGTATGATTCCAATGTTGGAGTATGATTCAAATGTTGGAGTATGATTCCAATGCTGGAGTATGATTCGAATGCTGGAGTATGATTCGAATGCTGGAGTATGATTCCAATACTGGAGTATGATTCCAATACTGGAGTATGATTCCAATGTTGGAGTATGATTCCAATGTTGGAGTATGATTCCAAAGCTGGAGTATGATTCCAATGCTGGAGTATGATTCCAATGTTGGAGTATGATTCCAATGTTGGAATGTGATTCCAATGTTGGTGTATGATTCCAATACTGGAGTATGATTCCAATGCTGGAGTATGATTCCAATGATGGAGTATGATTCCAATACTGGAGTATGAATCCAATGTTGGAGTATGATTCCAATACTGGAGTATGATTCCAATGTTGGAGTATGATTCCAATGTTGGAGTATGATTCCAATACTGGAGTATGATTCCAATGTTGGAGTATGATTCCAATGTTGGAGTACGATTCCAATGTTGGAGTATGATTCCAATGTTGGAGTATGATTCCAATGATGGAGTATGATTCCAATACTGGAGTATGATTCCAATGTTGGAGTATGATTCCAATACTGGAGTATGATTCCAATGTTGGAGTATGATTCCAATGTTGGAGTATGATTCCAATACTGGAGTATGATTCCAATGTTGGAGTACGATTCCAATGCTGGAGTATGATTCCAATGATGGAGTATGATTCCAATACTGGAGTATGATTCCAATGTTGGAGTATGATTCCAATACTGGAGTATGATTCCAATGTTGGAGTATGATTCCAATGTTGGAGTATGATTCCAATACTGGAGTATGATTCCAATGTTGAAGTATGATTCCAATGTTGGAATGTGATTCCAATGTTGGTGTATGATTCCAATACTGGAGTATGATTCCAATGCTGGAGTATGATTCCAATGATGGAGTATGATTCCAATACTGGAGTATGATTCCAATGTTGGAGTATGATTCCAATACTGGAGTATGATTCCAATGTTGGAGTATGATTCCAATGTTGGAGTATGATTCCAATACTGGAGTATGATTCCAATGTTGGAGTACGATTCCAATGTTGGAGTATGATTCCAATGTTGGAGTATGATTCCAATACTGGAGTATGATTCCAATACTGGAGTATGATTCCAATACTGGAGTATGATTCCAATGTTGGAGTATGATTCCAATGTTGGAGTACGATTCCAATGTTGGAGTACGATTCCAATACTGGAGTATGATTCCAATGTTGGAGTATGATTCCAATGTTGGAGTACGATTCCAATGTTGGAGAATGATTCCAATGTTGGAGTATGATTCCAATACTGGAGTATGATTCCAATGTTGGAGTATGATTCCAATACTGGAGTACGATTCCTATGTTGGAGTACGATTCCAATGTTGGAGTATGATTCCAATGCTGGAGTATGATTCCAATGTTGGAGTATGATTCCAATGCTGGAGTATGATTCCAATGCTGGAGTATGATTCCAATGTTGGAGTATGATTCCAATGTTGGAGTACGATTCCAATGTTGGAGAATGATTCCAATGTTGGAGTATGATTCCAATACTGGAGTATGATTCCAATGTTGGAGTATGATTCCTATGTTGGAGTACGATTCCAATGTTGGAGTATGATTCCAATGCTGGAGTATGATTCCAATGTTGGAGTATGATTCCAATGCTGGAGTATGATTCCAATGTTGGAGTGTGATTCCAATGTTGGAGAATGATTCCAATGTTGGAGTATGATTCCAATGTTGGAGTATGATTTCAATGTTGGAGTATGATTCCAATACTGGAGTATGATTCCAATGTTGGAGTATGATTCCAATGTTGGAGTATGATTCCAATGTTGGAGTATTATTACAATACTGGAGTATGATTCCAATGTTGGAGTATGATTCCAATGCTGGAGTATGATTCCAATGTTGGAGTATGATTCCAATGTTGGAGAATGATTCCAATGTTGGAGAATGATTCCAATGTTGGAGTATGATTCCAATGTTGGAGTATGATTCCAATACTGGAGTATGATTCCAATGTTGGAGTATGATTCCAATGCTGGAGTATGATTCCAATGCTGGAGTATGATTCCAATGTTGGAGAATGATTCCAATGTTGGAGTATGATTCCAATGTTGGAGTATGATTCCAATGTTGGAGTATGATTCCAATGTTGGAGTATGATTCCAATGCTGGAGTATGATTCCAATGTTGGAATATGATTCCAATACTGGAGTATGATTCCAATACTGGAGTATGATTCCAATGTTGGAGTATGATTCCAATGTTCGAGTATGATTCCAATGTTGGAGTATGATTCCAATACTGGAGTACGATTCCAATGTTGGAGTATGATTCCAATGTTGGAGTATGATTCCAATGCTGGAGTATGATTCCAATGCTGCAGTATGATTCCAATGTTGGAGTATGATTCCAATGCTGGAGTATGATTCCAATGTTGGAGTATGATTCCAATACTGGAGTATGATTCCAATGTTGGAGTATGATTCCAATGCTGGAGTATGTTTCCAATGTTGGAGTATGATTCCAATGCTGGAGTATGATTCCAATGTTGGAGTATGATTCCAATGTTGGAGTATGATTCGAATGTTGGAGTATGATTCCAATGCTGGAGTATGATTCCAATGCTGGAGTATGATTCCAATGTTGGAATATGATTCCAATGTTGGAGTATGATTCCAATGTTGGAGTATGATTCCAATGTTGGAGTGTGATTCCAATGTTGGAGTATGATTCCAATACTGGAGTATGATTCCAATACTGGAGTATGATTCCAATGTTGGAGAATGATTCCAATGATGGAGTATGATTCCAATGCTGGAGTATGATTCCAATGTTGGAGTATGATTCCAATACTGGAGTATGATTCCAATGTTGGAGTATGATTCCAATGATGGAGTATGATTCCAATACTGGAGTACGATTCCAATGTTGGAGTACGATTCCAATGTTGGAGTACGATTCCAATGTTGGAGTACGATTCCAATGTTGGAGTATGATTCCAATGTTGGAGTATGATTCCAATGCTGGAGTATGATTCCAATGTTGGAGTATGATTCCAATGTTGGAGTATGATTCCAATGCTGGAGTATGATTCCAAAGTGGGAGTATGATTCCAATGTTGGAGTATGATTCCAATGTTGGAGTATGATTCCAATGTTGGAGTCTGATTCCAATGTTGGAGTATGATTCCAATGTTGGAGTATGATTCCAATACTGGAGTATGATTCCAATGTTGGAGTATGATTCCAATGTTGGAGTATGATTCCAATGTTGGAGTATGATTCCAATACTGGAGTATGATTCCAATACTGGAGTATGATTCCAATGTTGGAGTAAGATTCCAATGTTGGAGTACGATTCCAATGTTGGAGTACGATTCCAATGCTGGAGTACGATTCCAATGCTGGAGTACGATTCCAATGTTGGAGTATGATTCCAATACTGGAGTACGATTCCAATGTTGGAGTATGATTCCAATGTTGGAGTATGATTCCAATACTGGAGTATGATTCCAATGTTGGAGTATGATTCCAATGTTGGAGTACGATTCCAATGTTGGAGTATGATTCCAATGCTGGAGTATGATTCCAATGTTCGAGTATGATTCCAATGCTGGAGTATGATTCCAATGTTGGAGTATGATTCCAATGTTGGAGAATGATTCCAATGTTGGAGAATGATTCCAATGCTGGAGTATGATTCCAATGTTGGAGAATGATTCCAATACTGGAGTATGATTCCAATGCTGGAGTATGATTCCAATGCTGGTGTATGATTCCAATGTTGGAGTATGATTCCAATGTTGGAGTATGATTCCAATGTTGGAGTATGATTCCAATGTTGGAGTATGATTCCAATACTGGAGTATGATTCCAATACTGGAGTATGATTACAATGTTGGACTATGATTCCAATGTTGGAGTATGATTCCAATGTTGGAGTATGATTCCAAAGTTGGAGTATGATTCCAATACTGGAGTATGATTCCAATGTTGGATTATGATTCCAATGTTGGAGTATGATTCCAATGTTGGAGTATGATTCCAATGTTGGAGTATGATTCCAATACTGGAGTATGATTCCAATGTTGGAGTATGATTCCAATGTTGGAGTATGATTCCAATACTGGAGTATGATTCCAATGTTGGATTATGATTCCAATGTTGGAGTATGATTCCAATGTTGGAGTCTGATTCCAATGTTGGAGTATGATTCCAATGCTGGAGTACGAATCCAATGTTGGAGTATGATTCCAATGCTGGAGTATGATTCCAATGTTGTAGTATGATTCCAATACTGGAGTATGATTCCAATGCTGGAGTATGATTCCAATGTAGGAGTATGATTCCAATGTTGGAGTATGATTCCAATGTTGGAGTATGATTCCAATACTGGAGTATGATTCCAATGTTGGAGTATGATTCCAATGCTGGAGTATGATTCCAATGCTGGAGTATGATTCCAATGTTGGAGTATGATTCCAATGTTGGAGTATGATTCCAATGTTGGAGTATGATTCCAATGTTGGAGTATGATTCCAATACTGGAGTATGATTCCAATGTTGGAGTATGATTCCAATGCTGGAGTATGATTCCAATACTGGAGTATGATTCCAATGTAGGAGTCTGATTCCAATGTTGGAGAATGACTCCAATGCTGGAGTATGATTCCAATGTTGGAGTATGATTCCAATGTTGGAGTATGATTCAAATGTTGGAGTATGATTCCAATGCTGGAGTATGATTCGAATGCTGGAGTATGATTCGAATGCTGGAGTATGATTCCAATACTGGAGTATGATTCCAATACTGGAGTATGATTCCAATGTTGGAGTATGATTCCAATGTTGGAGTATGATTCCAAAGCTGGAGTATGATTCCAATGCTGGAGTATGATTCCAATGTTGGAGTATGATTCCAATGTTGGAGTATGATTCCAATGTTGGAGTATGATTCCAATGTTGAAGTATGATTCCAATGTTGGAATGTGATTCCAATGTTGGTGTATGATTCCAATACTGGAGTATGATTCCAATGCTGGAGTATGATTCCAATGATGGAGTATGATTCCAATACTGGAGTATGATTCCAATGTTGGAGTATGATTCCAATACTGGAGTATGATTCCAATGTTGGAGTATGATTCCAATGTTGGAGTATGATTCCAATACTGGAGTATGATTCCAATGTTGGAGTACGATTCCAATGTAGGAGTATGATTCCAATACTGGAGTATGATTCCAATGTTGGAGTATGATTCCAATACTGGAGTATGATTCCAATGTTGGAGTATGATTCCAATGTTGGAGTATGATTCCAATACTGGAGTATGATTCCAATGTTGGAGTACGATTCCAATGATGGAGTATGATTCCAATGATGGAGTATGATTCCAATACTGGAGTATGATTCCAATGTTGGAGTATGATTCCAATACTGGAGTATGATTCCAATGTTGGAGTATGATTCCAATGTTGGAGTATGATTCCAATGCTGGAGTATGATTCCAATGATGGAGTATGATTCCAATACTGGAGTATGATTCCAATGTTGGAGTATGATTCCAATACTGGAGTATGATTCCAATGTTGGAGTATGATTCCAATGTTGGAGTATGATTCCAATACTGGAGTATGATTCCAATGTTGAAGTATGATTCCAATGTTGGAATGTGATTCCAATGTTGGTGTATGATTCCAATACTGGAGTATGATTCCAATGCTGGAGTATGATTCCAATGATGGAGTATGATTCCAATACTGGAGTATGATTCCAATGTTGGAGTATGATTCCAATACTGGAGTATGATTCCAATGTTGGAGTATGATTCCAATGTTGGAGTATGATTCCAATACTGGAGTATGATTCCAATGTTGGAGTACGATTCCAATGTTGGAGTACGATTCCAATGTTGGAGTATGATTCCAATGCTGGAGTATGATTCCAATGTTGGACTTTGATTCCAATGTTGGAGTATGATTCCAATGTTGGAGTCTGATTCTAATGTTGGAGTATGATTCCAATGCTGGTGTATGATTCCAATACTGGAGTATGATTCCAATGTTGGAGTATGATTCCAATGTCGGAGTACGATTCCAATGTTGGAGTATGATTCCAATGTTGGAGTATGATTCCAATGTTGGAGTATGATTCCAATACTGGAGTATGATTCCAATGTTGGAGTATGATTCCAATGTTGGAGTATGATTCCAATGTTGGAGTATGATTCCAATACTGGAGTATGATTCCAATACTGGAGTATGATTCCAATGTTGGAGTATGATTCCAATGTTGGAGTACGATTCCAATGCTGGAGTACGATTCCAATGCTGGAGTACGATTCCAATGTTGGAGTATGATTCCAATAGTGGAGTACGATTCCAATGTTGGAGTATGATTCCAATGTTGGAGTACGATTCCAATGTTGGAGTATGATTCCAATGCTGGAGTATGATTCCAATGTTGGAGTATGATTCCAATGTTGGAGTACGATTCCAATGTTGGAGAATGATTCCAATGTTGGAGTATGATTCCAATACTGGAGTATGATTCCAATGTTGGAGTATGATTCCTATGTTGGAGTACGATTCCAATGTTGGAGTATGATTCCAATGCTGGAGTATGATTCCAATGTTGGAGTACGATTCCAATGTTGGAGAATGATTCCAATGTTGGAGTATGATTCCAATACTGGAGTATGATTCCAATGTTGGAGTATGATTCCTATGTTGGAGTACGATTCCAATGTTGGAGTATGATTCCAATGCTGGAGTATGATTCCAATGTTGGAGTATGATTCCAATGCTGGAGTATGATTCCAATGTTGGAGTGTGATTCCAATGTTGGAGAATGATTCCAATGTTGGAGTATGATTCCAATGTTGGAGTATGATTTCAATGTTGGAGTATGATTCCAATACTGGAGTATGATTCCAATGTTGGAGTATGATTCCAATGTTGGAGTATGATTCCAATGTTGGAGTATTATTACAATACTGGAGTATGATTCCAATGTTGGAGTATGATTCCAATGCTGGAGTATGATTCCAATGTTGGAGTATGATTCCAATGTTGGAGAATGATTCCAATGTTGGAGAATGATTCCAATGTTGGAGTATGATTCCAATGTTGGAGTATGATTCCAATACTGGAGTATGATTCCAATGTTGGAGTATGATTCCAATGCTGGAGTATGATTCCAATGTTGGAGAATGATTCCAATGTTGGAGTATGATTCCAATGTTGGAGTATGATTCCAATGTTGGAGTATGATTCCAATGTTGGAGTATGATTCCAATGCTGGAGTATGATTCCAATGTTGGAATATGATTCCAATACTGGAGTATGATTCCAATACTGGAGTATGATTCCAATGTTGGAGTATGATTCCAATGTTCGAGTATGATTCCAATGTTGGAGTATGATTCCAATACTGGAGTACGATTCCAATGTTGGAGTATGATTCCAATGTTGGAGTATGATTCCAATGCTGGAGTATGATTCCAATGCTGCAGTATGATTCCAATGTTGGAGTATGATTCCAATGCTGGAGTATGATTCCAATGTTGGAGTATGATTCCAATACTGGAGTATGATTCCAATGTTGGAGTATGATTCCAATGCTGGAGTATGTTTCCAATGTTGGAGTATGATTCCAATGCTGGAGTATGATTCCAATGTTGGAGTATGATTCCAATGTTGGAGTATGATTCGAATGTTGGAGTATGATTCCAATGCTGGAGTATGATTCCAATGCTGGAGTATGATTCCAATGTTGGAATATGATTCCAATGTTGGAGTATGATTCCAATGTTGGAGTATGATTCCAATGTTGGAGTGTGATTCCAATGTTGGAGTATGATTCCAATACTGGAGTATGATTCCAATACTGGAGTATGATTCCAATGTTGGAGAATGATTCCAATGATGGAGTATGATTCCAATGCTGGAGTATGATTCCAATGTTGGAGTATGATTCCAATACTGGAGTATGATTCCAATGTTGGAGTATGATTCCAATGATGGAGTATGATTCCAATACTGGAGTACGATTCCAATGTTGGAGTACGATTCCAATGTTGGAGTACGATTCCAATGTTGGAGTACGATTCCAATGTTGGAGTATGATTCCAATGTTGGAGTATGATTCCAATGCTGGAGTATGATTCCAATGTTGGAGTATGATTCCAATGTTGGAGTATGATTCCAATGCTGGAGTATGATTCCAAAGTGGGAGTATGATTCCAATGTTGGAGTATGATTCCAATGTTGGAGTATGATTCCAATGTTGGAGTCTGATTCCAATGTTGGAGTATGATTCCAATGTTGGAGTATGATTCCAATACTGGAGTATGATTCCAATGTTGGAGTATGATTCCAATGTTGGAGTATGATTCCAATGTTGGAGTATGATTCCAATACTGGAGTATGATTCCAATACTGGAGTATGATTCCAATGTTGGAGTAAGATTCCAATGTTGGAGTACGATTCCAATGTTGGAGTACGATTCCAATGCTGGAGTACGATTCCAATGCTGGAGTACGATTCCAATGTTGGAGTATGATTCCAATACTGGAGTACGATTCCAATGTTGGAGTATGATTCCAATGTTGGAGTATGATTCCAATACTGGAGTATGATTCCAATGTTGGAGTATGATTCCAATGTTGGAGTACGATTCCAATGTTGGAGTATGATTCCAATGCTGGAGTATGATTCCAATGTTCGAGTATGATTCCAATGCTGGAGTATGATTCCAATGTTGGAGTATGATTCCAATGTTGGAGAATGATTCCAATGTTGGAGAATGATTCCAATGCTGGAGTATGATTCCAATGTTGGAGAATGATTCCAATACTGGAGTATGATTCCAATGCTGGAGTATGATTCCAATGCTGGTGTATGATTCCAATGTTGGAGTATGATTCCAATGTTGGAGTATGATTCCAATGTTGGAGTATGATTCCAATGTTGGAGTATGATTCCAATACTGGAGTATGATTCCAATACTGGAGTATGATTACAATGTTGGACTATGATTCCAATGTTGGAGTATGATTCCAATGTTGGAGTATGATTCCAAAGTTGGAGTATGATTCCAATACTGGAGTATGATTCCAATGTTGGATTATGATTCCAATGTTGGAGTATGATTCCAATGTTGGAGTATGATTCCAATGTTGGAGTATGATTCCAATACTGGAGTATGATTCCAATGTTGGAGTATGATTCCAATGTTGGAGTATGATTCCAATACTGGAGTATGATTCCAATGTTGGATTATGATTCCAATGTTGGAGTATGATTCCAATGTTGGAGTCTGATTCCAATGTTGGAGTATGATTCCAATGCTGGAGTACGAATCCAATGTTGGAGTATGATTCCAATGCTGGAGTATGATTCCAATGTTGTAGTATGATTCCAATACTGGAGTATGATTCCAATGCTGGAGTATGATTCCAATGTAGGAGTATGATTCCAATGTTGGAGTATGATTCCAATGTTGGAGTATGATTCCAATACTGGAGTATGATTCCAATGTTGGAGTATGATTCCAATGCTGGAGTATGATTCCAATGCTGGAGTATGATTCCAATGTTGGAGTATGATTCCAATGTTGGAGTATGATTCCAATGTTGGAGTATGATTCCAATGTTGGAGTATGATTCCAATACTGGAGTATGATTCCAATGTTGGAGTATGATTCCAATGCTGGAGTATGATTCCAATACTGGAGTATGATTCCAATGTAGGAGTCTGATTCCAATGTTGGAGAATGACTCCAATGCTGGAGTATGATTCCAATGTTGGAGTATGATTCCAATGTTGGAGTATGATTCAAATGTTGGAGTATGATTCCAATGCTGGAGTATGATTCGAATGCTGGAGTATGATTCGAATGCTGGAGTATGATTCCAATACTGGAGTATGATTCCAATACTGGAGTATGATTCCAATGTTGGAGTATGATTCCAATGTTGGAGTATGATTCCAAAGCTGGAGTATGATTCCAATGCTGGAGTATGATTCCAATGTTGGAGTATGATTCCAATGTTGGAGTATGATTCCAATGTTGGAGTATGATTCCAATGTTGAAGTATGATTCCAATGTTGGAATGTGATTCCAATGTTGGTGTATGATTCCAATACTGGAGTATGATTCCAATGCTGGAGTATGATTCCAATGATGGAGTATGATTCCAATACTGGAGTATGATTCCAATGTTGGAGTATGATTCCAATACTGGAGTATGATTCCAATGTTGGAGTATGATTCCAATGTTGGAGTATGATTCCAATACTGGAGTATGATTCCAATGTTGGAGTACGATTCCAATGTAGGAGTATGATTCCAATACTGGAGTATGATTCCAATGTTGGAGTATGATTCCAATACTGGAGTATGATTCCAATGTTGGAGTATGATTCCAATGTTGGAGTATGATTCCAATACTGGAGTATGATTCCAATGTTGGAGTACGATTCCAATGATGGAGTATGATTCCAATGATGGAGTATGATTCCAATACTGGAGTATGATTCCAATGTTGGAGTATGATTCCAATACTGGAGTATGATTCCAATGTTGGAGTATGATTCCAATGTTGGAGTATGATTCCAATGCTGGAGTATGATTCCAATGATGGAGTATGATTCCAATACTGGAGTATGATTCCAATGTTGGAGTATGATTCCAATACTGGAGTATGATTCCAATGTTGGAGTATGATTCCAATGTTGGAGTATGATTCCAATACTGGAGTATGATTCCAATGTTGAAGTATGATTCCAATGTTGGAATGTGATTCCAATGTTGGTGTATGATTCCAATACTGGAGTATGATTCCAATGCTGGAGTATGATTCCAATGATGGAGTATGATTCCAATACTGGAGTATGATTCCAATGTTGGAGTATGATTCCAATACTGGAGTATGATTCCAATGTTGGAGTATGATTCCAATGTTGGAGTATGATTCCAATACTGGAGTATGATTCCAATGTTGGAGTACGATTCCAATGTTGGAGTACGATTCCAATGTTGGAGTATGATTCCAATGCTGGAGTATGATTCCAATGTTGGACTTTGATTCCAATGTTGGAGTATGATTCCAATGTTGGAGTCTGATTCTAATGTTGGAGTATGATTCCAATGCTGGTGTATGATTCCAATACTGGAGTATGATTCCAATGTTGGAGTATGATTCCAATGTCGGAGTACGATTCCAATGTTGGAGTATGATTCCAATGTTGGAGTATGATTCCAATGTTGGAGTATGATTCCAATACTGGAGTATGATTCCAATGTTGGAGTATGATTCCAATGTTGGAGTATGATTCCAATGTTGGAGTATGATTCCAATACTGGAGTATGATTCCAATACTGGAGTATGATTCCAATGTTGGAGTATGATTCCAATGTTGGAGTACGATTCCAATGCTGGAGTACGATTCCAATGCTGGAGTACGATTCCAATGTTGGAGTATGATTCCAATAGTGGAGTACGATTCCAATGTTGGAGTATGATTCCAATGTTGGAGTACGATTCCAATGTTGGAGTATGATTCCAATGCTGGAGTATGATTCCAATGCTGGAGTATGATTCCAATGTTGGAGTATGATTCCAATGTTGGAGTACGATTCCAATGTTGGAGAATGATTCCAATGTTGGAGTATGATTCCAATACTGGAGTATGATTCCAATGTTGGAGTATGATTCCTATGTTGGAGTACGATTCCAATGTTGGAGTATGATTCCAATGCTGGAGTATGATTCCAATGTTGGAGTATGATTCCAATGCTGGAGTATGATTCCAATGTTGGAGTATGATTCCAATGTTGGAGAATGATTCCAATGTTGGAGTATGATTCCAATGTTGGAGTATGATTTCAATGTTGGAGTATGATTCCAATACTGGAGTATGATTCCAATTTTGGAGTATGATTCCAATGTTGGAGTATGATTCCAATGTTGGAGTATTATTACAATACTGGAGTATGATTCCAATGTTGGAGTATGATTCCAATGTTGGAGTATGATTCCAATGTTGGAGTATGATTCCAATGCTGGAGTATGATTCCAATGTTGGAGAATGATTCCAATGCTGGAGTATGATTCCAATGTTGGAGTATGATTCCAATACTGGAGTATGATTCCAATACTGGAGTATGATTCCAATGTTGGAGTATGATTCCAATGTTCGAGTATGATTCCAATGTTGGAGTATGATTCCAATACTGGAGTACGATTCCAATGTTGGAGTATGATTCCAATGTTGGAGTATGATTCCAATGTTGGAGTATGATTCCAATACTGGAGTATGATTCCAATACTGGAGTATGATTCCAATGTTGGAGTATGATTCCAATGTTGGAGTACGATTCCAATGCTGGAGTACGATTCCAATGCTGGAGTACGATTCCAATGTTGGAGTATGATTCCAATACTGGAGTACGATTCCAATGTTGGAGTATGATTCCAATGTTGGAGTACGATTCCAATGTTGGAGTATGATTCCAATGCTGGAGTATGATTCCAATGTTGGAGTATGATTCCAATGTTGGAGTACGATTCCAATGTTGGAGAATGATTCCAATGTTGGAGTATGATTCCAATACTGGAGTATGATTCCAATGTTGGAGTATGATTCCTATGTTGGAGTACGATTCCAATGTTGGAGTATGATTCCAATGCTGGAGTATGATTCCAATGTTGGAGTATGATTCCAATGCTGGAGTATGATTCCAATGTTGGAGTATGATTCCAATGTTGGAGAATGATTCCAATGTTGGAGTATGATTCCAATGTTGGAGTATGATTTCAATGTTGGAGTATGATTCCAATACTGGAGTATGATTCCAATGTTGGAGTATGATTCCAATGTTGGAGTATGATTCCAATGTTGGAGTATGATTCCAATGTTGGAGTATTATTACAATACTGGAGTATGATTCCAATGTTGGAGTATGATTCCAATGCTGGAGTATGATTCCAATGTTGGAGTATGATTCCAATGTTGGAGAATGATTCCAATGCTGGAGTATGATTCCAATGTTGGAGTATGATTCCAATACTGGAGTATGATTCCAATACTGGAGTATGATTCCAATACTGGAGTATGATTCCAATGTTGGAGTATGATTCCAATGTTCGAGTATGATTCCAATGTTGGAGTATGATTCCAATACTGGAGTACGATTCCAATGTTGGAGTATGATTCCAATGTTGGAGTATGATTCCAATGCTGGAGTATGATTCCAATGCTGCAGTATGATTCCAATGTTGGAGTATGATTCCAATGCTGGAGTATGGTTCCAATGTTGGAGTATAATTCCAATGTTGGAGCATGCTTCCAATGTTGGAGTATGATTCCAATGCTGGAGTATGTTTCCAATGTTGGAGTATGATTCCAATGCTGGAGTATGATTCCAATGCTGGAGTATGATTCCAATGCTGGAGTATGATTCCAATGTTGGAATATGATTCCAATGTTGGAGTATGATTCCAATGTTGGAGTGTGATTCCAATGTTGGAGTATGATTCCAATGTTGGAGTGTGATTCCAATGTTGGAGTATGATTCCAATACTGGAGTATGATTCCAATACTGGAGTATGATTCCAATGTTGGAGTATGATTCCAATGATGGAGTATGATTCCAATACTGGAGTATGATTCCAATGTTGGAGTACGATTCCAATGTTGGAGTACGATTCCAATGTTGGAGTACGATTCCAATGTTGGAGTATGATTCCAATGTTGGAGTATGATTCCAATGCTGGAGTATGATTCCAATGTTGGAGTATGATTCCAATGTTGGAGTATGATTCCAATGCTGGAGTATGATTCCAAAGTTGGAGTATGATTCCAATGTTGGAGTATGATTCCAATGTTGGAGTATGATTCCAATGTTGGAGTATGATTCCAATGCTGGTGTATGATTCCAATGTTGGAGTATGATTCCAATGTTGGAGTATTATTACAATACTGGAGTATGATTCCAATGTTGGAGTATGATTCCAATGCTGGAGTATGATTCCAATGTTGGAGTATGATTCCAATGTTGGAGAATGATTCCAATGCTGGAGTATGATTCCAATGTTGGAGTATGATTCCAATACTGGAGTATGATTCCAATACTGGAGTATGATTCCAATGTTGGAGTATGATTCCAATGTTCGAGTATGATTCCAATGTTGGAGTATGATTCCAATACTGGAGTACGATTCCAATGTTGGAGTATGATTCCAATGTTGGAGTATGATTCCAATGCTGGAGTATGATTCCAATGCTGCAGTATGATTCCAATGTTGGAGTATGATTCCAATGCTGGAGTATGGTTCCAATGTTGGAGTATAATTCCAATGTTGGAGCATGCTTCCAATGTTGGAGTATGATTCCAATGCTGGAGTATGTTTCCAATGTTGGAGTATGATTCCAATGCTGGAGTATGATTCCAATGTTGGAGTATGATTCCAATGTTGGAGTATGATTCGAATGTTGGAGTATGATTCCAATGCTGGAGTATGATTCCAATGCTGGAGTATGATTCCAATGTTGGAATATGATTCCAATGTTGGAGTATGATTCCAATGTTGGAGTGTGATTCCAATGTTGGAGTATGATTCCAATGTTGGAGTGTGATTCCAATGTTGGAGTATGATTCCAATACTTGAGTATGATTCCAATACTGGAGTATGATTCCAATGTTGGAGTATGATTCCAATGATGGAGTATGATTCCAATACTGGAGTATGATTCCAATGTTGGAGTACGATTCCAATGTTGGAGTACGATTCCAATGTTGGAGTACGATTCCAATGTTGGAGTATGATTCCAATGTTGGAGTATGATTCCAATGCTGGAGTATGATTCCAATGTTGGAGTATGATTCCAATGTTGGAGTATGATTCCAATGCTGGAGTATGATTCCAAAGTTGGAGTATGATTCCAATGTTGGAGTATGATTCCAATGTTGGAGTATGATTCCAATGTTGGAGTATGATTCCAATGCTGGTGTATGATTCCAAAACTGGAGTATGATTCCAATGTTGGAGTATGATTCCAATGTTGGAGTCTGATTCCAATGTTGGAGTCTGATTCCAATGTTGGAGTATGAATCCAATGTTGGAGTATGATTCCAATACTGGAGTATGATTCCAATGTTGGAGTATGATTCCAATGTTGGAGTATGATTCCAATGTTGGAGTATGATTCCAATACTGGAGTATGATTCCAATACTGGAGTATGATTCCAATGTTGGAGTACGATTCCAATGTTGGAGTACGATTCCAATGCTGGAGTACGATTCCAATGTTGGAGTATGATTCCAATACTGGAGAACGATTCCAATGTTGGAGTATGATTCCAATGTTGGAGTATGATTCCAATACTGGAGTATGATTCCAATGTTGGAGTATGATTCCAATGTTGGAGTACGATTCCAATGTTGGAGTATGATTCCAATGCTGGAGTATGATTCCAATGTTCGAGTATGATTCCAATGCTGGAGTATGATTCCAATGTTGGAGTATGATTCCAATGTTGGAGAATGATTCCAATGTTGGAGAATGATTCCAATGCTGGAGTATGATTCCAATGTTGGAGAATGATTCCAATGTTGGAGTATGATTCCAATGTTGGAGTATGATTTCAATGTTGGAGTATGATTCGAATACTGGAGTATGATTCCAATGTTGTGGTATGATTCCAATGTTGGAGTATGATTCCAATGCTGGAATATGATTCCAATGTTGGAGTATGATTCCAATGTTGGAGAATGATTCCAATGTTGGAGTATGATTCCAATGTTGGAGTATGATTCCAATACTGGAGTATGATTCCAATGTTGGAGTATGATTCCAATGCTGGAGTATGATTCCAATGCTGGAGTATGATTCCAATGTCGGAGAATGATTCCAATGTTGGAGTATGATTCCAAGGTTGGAGTATGATTCCAATGTTGGAGTATGATTCCAATGTTGGAGTATGATTCCAATGCTGGAGTATGATTCCAATGTTGGAGTATGATTCCAATACTGGAGTATGATTCCAATACTGGAGTATGATTCCAATGTTGGAGTATGATTCCAATGTTGGAGTATGATTCCAATGTTGGAGTATGATTCCAATACTGGAGTATGATTCCAATGTTGGAGTATGATTCCAATGCTGGAGTATGATTCCAATGTTGGAGTATGATTCCAATGTTGGAGTATGATTCCAATGTTGGAGTACGATTCCAATGTTGGAGTATGATTCCAATGTTGGAGAATGATTCCAATACTGGAGTATGATTCCAATGCTGGAGTATGATTCCAATGCTGGTGTATGATTCCAATGTTGGAGTATGATTCCAATGTTGGAGTATGATTCCAATGTTGGAGTATGATTCCAATGTTAGAGTATGATTCCAATGTTGGAGTATGATTCCAATACTGGAGTATGATTCCAATACTGGAGTATGATTACAATGTTGGAGTATGATTCCAATGTTGGAGTATGATTCCAATGTTGGAGTATGATTCCAATACTGGAGTATGATTCCAATGTTGGATTATGATTCCAATGTTGGAGTATGATTCCAATGTTGGAGTATGATTCCAATGTTGGAGTATGATTCCAATACTGGAGTATGATTCCAATGTTGGAGTATGATTCCAATGTTGGAGTATGATTCCAATACTGGAGTATGATTCCAATGTTGGATTATGATTCCAATGTTGGAGTATGATTCCAATGTTGGAGTCTGATTCCAATGTTGGAGTATGATTCCAATGCTGGAGTACGATTCCAATGTTGGAGTATGATTCCAATGCTGGAGTATGATTCCAATGTTGTAGTATGATTCCAATACTGGAGTATGATTCCAATGCTGGAGTATGATTCCAATGTAGGAGTATGATTCCAATGTTGGAGTATGATTCCAATGTTGGAGTATGATTCCAATACTGGAGTATGATTCCAATGTTGGAGTATGATTCCAATGCTGGAGTATGATTCCAATGCTGGAGTATGATTCCAATGTTGGAGTATGATTCCAATGTTGGAGTATGATTCCAATGTTGGAGTATGATTCCAATGTTGGAGTATGATTCCAATACTGGAGTATGATTCCAATGTTGGAGTATGATTCCAATGCTGGAGTATGATTCCAATGTTGGAGAATGATTCCAATGTTGGAGTACGATTCCAATGTTGGAGTATGATTCCAATGTTGGAGTATGATTCCAATGTTGGAGTATGATTCCAATGCTGGAGTATGGTTCCAATGCTGGAGCATGATTCCAATACTGGAGTACGATTCCAAAACTGGAGTATGATTCCAATGTTGGAGTATTATTCCAATGTTGGAGTACGATTCCAATGTTGGAGTATGATTCCAATGTTGGAGTATGATTCCAATACTGGAGTATGATTCCAATGTTGGAGTATGATTCCAATGCTGGAGTATGATTCCAATACTGGAGTATGATTCCAATGTAGGAGTATGATTCCAATGTTGGAGAATGACTCCAATGCTGGAGTATGATTCCAATGTTGGAGAATGATTCCAATGTTGGGGTGTGATTCCAATACTGGAGTATGATTCCAATGTTGGAGTACGATTCCAATGTTGGAGTACGATTCCAATGTTGGAGTACGATTCCAATGTTGGAGCACGATTCCAATGTTGGAGTACGATTCCAATGTTGGAGTACGATTCTAATGTTGGAGAACAATTCCAATGTTGGAGTATGATTCCAATGTTGGAGTATGATTCCAATGTTGGAGTATGATTCCATTGTTGGAGTACGATTCCAATGTTGGAGTACGATACCAATGTTGGAGTATGATTCCAATACTGGAGTATGATTCCAATGTTGGAGTATGATTCCAATACTGGAGTATGATTCCAATGTTGGAGTATGATTCCAATGTTGGAGTATGATTCCAATACTGGAGTATGATTCCAATGTTGGAGTATGATTCCAATGTTCTAGTATGATTCCAATACTGGAGTATGATTCCAATGCTGGAGTATGATTCCAATGTTGGAGTATGATTCCAATGTTGAAGCATGATTCCAATGTTGGAGTATGATTCCAATGCTGGAGTATGATTCCAATGTTGGAGTATGATTCCAATGTTTGTGTATGATTCCAATGTTGGAGTATGGTTCCAATGCTGGATTATGATTCCAATACTGGAGTATGATTCCAATGTTGGAGTATGTTTCCAATGTTGGAGTATGATTCCAATGCTGGAGTATGATTCCAATGCTGGATTATGATTACAATGCTGGAGTATGATTCTAATGTTCGAGTATGATTCCAATGCTGGAGTATGATTCCAATACTGGAGTATGATTCCAATACTGGCGTATGATTCCAATGTTGGAGTATGATTCCAATGTTGGAGAATGACTCCAATTTTGGAGTATGATTCCAATAATGGAGTATGATTCCAATACTGGAGTATGATTCCAATGTTGGAGTATGATTCCAATACTGGAGTATGATTCCAATGTTGGAGTATGATTCCAATGTTGGAGAATGATTCCAATGTTGGAGTAGGATTCCATTGTTGGAGTACGATTCCAATGTTGGAGTACGATTCCAATGTTGGAGTATGATTCCAGTCCTGGAGTATGATTCCAATGTTGGAGACTGATTTCAATGTTGGAGTATGATTCCAATGTTGGAGTACGATTCCAATGTTGGAGTACGATTCCAACACTGGAGTATGATTCCAATGTTGGAGTATGATTCCAATGCTGGAGTACGATTCCAATGCTGGAGTACGATTCCAATACTGGAGTACCATTCCAATACTGGAGTATGATTCCAATGTTGGAGTATGATTCCAATGCTGGAGTACGATTCTAATGTTGGAGTACGATTCCAATGCTGGAGTATGATTCCAATACTGGAGTATGATTCCAATGCTGGAGTACGATTCCAATGTAGGAGTACGATTCCAATGCTGGAGTACGATTCCAATGTTGGAGTACGATTCCAATGTTGGAGAATGATTCCAATACTGGAGTATGATTACAATACTGGAGTATGATTCCAATGTTGGAGTATGATTCCAATGTTGGAGTACGATTCCAATGTTGGAGTATGATTCCAATGTTGGAGTATGAGTCCAATACTGGAGTATGATTCCAATGTTGGAGTATGATTCCAATGCTGGAGTATGATTCCAATGTTGGAGAATGATTCCAATGTTGGAGTATGATTCCAATGCTGGAGTATGGTTCCAATGCTGGAGCATGATTCCAATACTGGAGTACGATTCCAAAACTGGAGTATGATTCCAATGTTGGAGTATTATTCCAATGTTGGAGTACGATTCCAATGTTGGAGTATGATTCCAATACTGGAGTATGATTCCAATGTTGGAGTATGATTCCAATGTTGGAGAATGATTCCAATGTTGGAGTAGGATTCCAATGTTGGAGTACGATTCCAATGTTGGAGTCCGATTCCAATGTTGGAGTATGATTCCAATGCTGGAGTATGATTCCAATGTTGGAGTATGATTCCAATGCTGGAGTATGATTCCAATGTTGTAGTATGATTCCAATGTTGGAGTATGATTCCAAAGTTGGAGTATGATTCCAATACTGGAGTATGATTCCAATGTTGGAGTATGATTCCAATGCTGGAGTATGATTCCAATGCTGGAGTATGATTCCAATGTTGGAGTATGATTCCAATGTTGGAGTATGATTCCAATGTTGGAGTATGATTCCAATGTTGGAGTATGATTCCAATGTTGGAGTATGATTCCAATACTGGAGTATGATTCCAATGTTGGAGTATGATTCCAATGCTGGAGTATGATTCCAATACTGGAGTATGATTCCAATGTAGGAGTATGATTCCAATGTTGGAGAATGACTCCAATGCTGGAGTATGATTCCAATGTTGGAGAATGATTCCAATGTTGGGGTGTGATTCCAATACTGGAGTACGATTCCAATGTTGGAGTACGATTCCAATGTTGGAGTACGATTCCAATGTTGGAGTACGATTCCAATGTTGGAGTACGATTCCAATGTTGGAGAACGATTCCAATGTTGGAGTATGATTCCAATGTTGGAGTATGATTCCAATGTTGGAGTATGATTCCAATGTTGGAGTACGATTCCAATGTTGGAGTATGATTCCAATACTGGAGTATGATTCCAATGTTGGAGTATGATTCCAATACTGGAGTATGATTCCAATGTTGGAGTATGATTCCAATGTTGGAGTATGAGTCCAATACTGGAGTATGATTCCAATGTTGGAGTATGATTCCAATGTTCTAGTATGATTCCAATACTGGAGTATGATTCCAATGCTGGAGTATGATTCCAATGTTGGACTATGATTCCAATGTTGAAGCATGATTCCAATGTTGGAGTATGATTCCAATGCTGGAGTATGATTCCAATGTTGGAGTATGATTCCAATGTTTGTGTATGATTCCAATGTTGGAGTATGGTTCCAATGCTGGATTATGATTCCAATGTTGGAGTGTGATTCCAATGTTGGAGTATGATTCCAATGCTGGAGTATGATTCCAATGTTGGAGTATGATTCCAATGTTGGAGTATGATTCCAATACTGGAGTATGATTCAAATGTTGGAGTATGTTTCCAATGTTGGAGTATGATTCCAATGCTGGAGTATGATTCCAATGCTGGATTATGATTACAATGCTGGAGTATGATTCTAATGTTCGAGTATGATTCCAATGCTGGAGTATGATTCCAATACTGGAGTATGATTCCAATACTGGCGTATGATTCCAATGTTGGAGTATGATTCCAATGTTGGAGAATGACTCCAATTTTGGAGTATGATTCCAACAATGGAGTATGATTCCAATACTGGAGTATGATTCCAATGTTGGAGTATGATTCCAATACTGGAGTATGATTCCAATGTTGGAGTATGATTCCAATGTTGGAGAATGATTCCAATGTTGGAGTAGGATTCCAATGTTGGAATACGATTCCAATGTTGGAGTACGATTCCAATGTTGGAGTATGATTCCAGTCCTGGAGTATGATTCCAATGTTGGAGACTGATTTCAATGTTGGAGTATGATTCCAATGTTGGAGTACGATTCCAATGTTGGAGTACGATTCCAACACTGGAGTATGATTCCAATGTTGGAGTATGATTCCAATGCTGGAGTACGATTCCAATGCTGGAGTACGATTCCAATACTGGAGTACCATTCCAATACTGGAGTATGATTCCAATGTTGGAGTATGATTCCAATGCTGGAGTACGATTCTAATGTTGGAGTATGATTCCAATGTAGGAGTACGATTCCAATGCAGGAGTACGATTCCAATGCTGGAGTATGATTCCAATACTGGAGTATGATTCCAATGTTGGAGTACGATTCCAATGCTGGAGTATGATTCCAATACTGGAGTATGATTCCAATGCTGGAGTACGATTCCAATGTAGGAGTACGATTCCAATGCTGGAGTACGATTCCAATGCTGGAGTACGATTCCAATGTTGGAGTACGATTCCAATGTTGGAGAATGATTCCAATACTGGAGTATGATTACAATACTGGAGTATGATTCCAATGTTGGAGTATGATTCCAATGTTGGAGTACGATTCCAATGTTGGAGTATGATTCCAATGTTGGAGTATGAGTCCAATACTGGAGTATGATTCCAATGTTGGAGTATGATTCCAATGCTGGAGTATGATTCCAATGTTGGAGAATGATTCCAATGTTGGAGTACGATTCCAATGTTGGAGTATGATTCCAATGTTGGAGTATGATTCCAATGTTGGAGTATGATTCCAATGCTGGAGTATGGTTCCAATGCTGGAGCATGATTCCAATACTGGAGTACGATTCCAAAACTGGAGTATGATTCCAATGTTGGAGTATTATTCCAATGTTGGAGTACGATTCCAATGTTGGAGTATGATTCCAATACTGGAGTATGATTCCAATGTTGGAGTATGATTCCAATGTTGGAGAATGATTCCAATGTTGGAGTAGGATTCCAATGTTGGAGTACGATTCCAATGTTGGAGTACGATTCCAATGTTGGAGTATGATTCCAATGCTGGAGTATGATTCCAGTACTGGAGTATGATTCCAATGTTGGAGTATGATTCCAATGTTGGAGTACGATTCCAATGTTGGAGTACGATTCCAATACTGGAGTATGATTCCAATACTGGAGTATGATTCCAATGCTGGAGTACGATTCCAATGTTGGAGTACGATTCCAATGCTGGAGTACGATTCCAATGTTGGAGTACGATTCCAATGTTGGAGAATGATTCCAATACTGGAGTATGATTACAATACTGGAGTATGATTCCAATGTTGGAGTATGATTCCAATGTTGGAGTACGATTCCAATGTTGTAGTATGTTTCCAATGTTGGAGTATGAGTCCAATACTGGAGTATGATTCCAATGTTGGAGTATGATTCCAATGCTGGAGTATGATTCCAATGTTGGAGAATGATTCCAATGTTGGAGTACGATTCCAATGTTGGAGTATGATTCCAATGTTGGAGTATGATTCCAATGCTGGAGTATGATTCCAATACTGGAGAATGATTCCAATGTTGGAGTATGATTGCAATGTTGGAGTATGATTCCAAAGTTGGAGTACGATTCCAATGTTGGAGTATGATTCCAATGTTGGAGTATGACTCCAATGTTGGAGTATGATTCCAATACTGGAGAATGATTCCAATGTTGGAGTATGATTCCAATGCTGGAGTATGATTCCAGTAATGGAGAATGATTCCAATGTTGGAGTATGATTCCAATGTTGGAGTATGACTCCAATGTTGGAGTATGATTCCAATGTTGGAGTATGATTCCCATGTTGGAGTATGATTCCAATACTGGAGTATGATTCCAATGTTGGAGTAAGATTCCAATGTTGGAGTACGATTCCAATGTTGGAGTACGATTCCAATGCTGGAGTACGATTCCAATGCTGGAGTATGATTCCAATGTTGGAGTATGTTTCCAATACTGGAGTACGTTTCCAATGCTGGAGTACGATTCCAATGCTGGAGTACGATTCCAATGCTGGAGTACGATTCCAATACTGGAGTACGATTCCAATGCTGGAGTACGATTCCAATGCTGGAGTACGATTCCAATGCTGGAGTACGATTCCAATGCTGGAGTACGATTCCAATGTTGGAGTACGATTCCAATGTTGGAGAATGATTCCAATACTGGAGTATGATTACAATACTGGAGTATGATTCCAATGTTGGAGTATGATTCCAATGTTGGAGTATGTTTCCAATGTTGGAGTACGATTCCAATGTTGGAGTATGATTCCAATGTTGGAGTATGATTCCAATACTGGAGTATGATTCCAATGTTGGAGTATGATTCCAATGCTGGAGTATGATTCCAATGTTGGAGAAGGATTCCAGTGCTGGAGTATGATTCCAATACTGGAGTATGATTCCAATGTTGGAGTATGATTCCAATGTTGGAGTACGATTCCAATGTTGGAGTATGATTCCAATGTTGGAGTATGATTCCAAGGCTGGAGTATGATTCCAATACTGGAGAATGATTCCAATGTTGGAGTATGATTCCAATGTTGGAGTATGATTCCAAAGTTGGAGTACGATTCCAATGTTGGAGTACGATTCCAATGTTGGAGTATGATTCCAATGTTGGAGTATGACTCCAGTGTTGGAGTATGATTCCAATACTGGAGAATGATTCCAATGTTGAAGGACGATTCCAATGTTGGAGTACGATTCCAATGTTGGAGTACGATTCCAATGCTGGAGTACGATTCCAATGCTGGAGTATGATTCCAATGTTGGAGTATGTTTCCAATACTGGAGGACGATTCCAATGCTGGAGTATGATTCCAATGCTGGAGTATGATTCCAATGCTGGAGTACGATTCCAATACTGGAGTACGATTCCAATGCTGGAGTACGATTCCAATGTTGGAGTACGATTCCAATGCTGGAGTACGATTCCAATGTTGGAGTACGATTCCAATGTTGGAGAATGATTCCAATACTGGAGTATGATTACAATACTGGAGTATGATTCCAATGTTGGAGTATGTTTCCAATGTTGGAGTACGATTCCAATGTTGGAGTATGATTCCAATGTTGGAGTATGATTCCAATGCTGGAGTATGATTCCAATACTGGAGAATGATTCCAATGTTGGAGTATGATTCCAATGTTGGAGTATGATTCCAAAGTTGGAGTACGATTCCAATGTTGGAGTCTGATTCCAATGTTGGAGTATGACTCCAATGTTGGAGTATGATTCCAATACTGGAGAATGATTCCAATGTTGGAGTATGATTCCAATGCTGGAGTATGATTCCAGTACTGGAGAATGATTCCAATGTTGGAGTATGATTCCAATGTTGGAGTATGACTCCAATGTTGGAGTATGATTCCAATGTTGGAGTATGATTCCCATGTTGGAGTATGATTCCAATACTGGAGTATGATTCCAATGTTGGAGTATGATTCCAATGTTGGGCTATGATTCCAATGTTGGAGTACGATTCCAATGTTGGAGTACGATTCCAATGCTGGAGTACGATTCCAATGCTGGAGTATGATTCCAATGTTGGAGTATGTTTCCAATACTGGAGTATGATTCCAATGTTGGAGAATGATTCCAGTGCTGGAGTATGATTCCAATACTGGAGTATGATTCCAATGTTGGAGTACGATTCCAATGTTGGAGTACGATTCCAATGTTGGAGTATGATTCCAATGTTGGAGTATGATTCCAATGCTGGAGTATGATTCCAATACTGGAGAATGATTCCAATGTTGGAGTATGATTCCAATGTTGGAGTATGATTCCAAAGTTGGAGTACGATTCCAATGTTGGAGTCTGATTCCAATGTTGGAGTATGACTCCAATGTTGGAGTATGATTCCAATACTGGAGAATGATTCCAATGTTGGAGTATGATTCCAATGCTGGAGTATGATTCCAGTACTGGAGAATGATTCCAATGTTGGAGTATGATTCCAATGTTGGAGTATGACTCCAATGTTGGAGTATGATTCCAATGTTGGAGTATGATTCCCATGTTGGAGTATGATTCCAATACTGGAGTATGATTCCAATGTTGGAGTATGATTCCAATGTTGGGCTATGATTCCAATGTTGGAGTACGATTCCAATGTTGGAGTACGATTCCAATGCTGGAGTACGATTCCAATGCTGGAGTATGATTCCAATGTTGGAGTATGTTTCCAATACTGGAGTATGATTCCAATGTTGGAGTATGATTCCAATGTTGAAGTATGATTCCAATGCTGGAGTGTGATTCCAATGCTGGAGTATGATTCCAATGCTGGAGTATGATTCCAATGTTGGAGTATGATTCCAATACTGGAGTATGATTCCAATGCTGGAGTATGATTCCAATGTTGGAGTATGATTCCAATACTGGAGTATGATTCCAATGTTGGAGTATGATTCCAATACTGGAGAATGATTCCAATGTTGGAGTATGATTCCAATGTTGGAGTAAGATTCCAATGTTGGGGTACGATTCCAATGTTGGAGTATGATTCCAATACTGGAGTATGATTCCAATGTTGGAGGATGATTCCAATGTTGGAGTATGATTCCAATGCTGGAGCATGATTCCAATGCTGGAGTATGATTCTAATGCTGGTGTATGATTCCAATACTGGAGAATGATTCCAATGTTGGAGTATGATTCCAATGTTGGAGTAAGATTCCAATGCTGGAGTATGATTCCAATACTGGAGTATGATTCCAATGCTGGACTATGATTCCAATGCGGGAGTATGATTCCAATGTTGGAGTATGATTCCAATGCTGGAGTATGATTCCAATGTTGGAATATGATTCCAATACTGGAGTATGATTTCAATGTTGGAGTATGATTCCAATGTTGGAGTATGATTCCAATACTGGAGTATGATTCCAATGTTGGAGTATGATTCCAATACTGGAGTATGATTCCAATGTTGGAGTATGATTCCAATGTTGGAGTATGATTCCAATACTGGAGTATGATTCCAATGTTGGAGTATGATTCCAATACTGGAGTATGATTCCAATACTGGAGTATGATTCCAATGTTGGAGTATGATTCCAATACTGGAGTATGATTCCAATACTGGAGTATGATTCCAATGTTGGAGTATGATTCCAATACTGGAGTATGATTCCAATACTGGAGTACGATTCCAATGTTGGAGTATGATTCAAATGTTGGAGTATGATTCCAATACTGGAGTACGATTCCAATGTTGGAGTATGATTCGAATCTTGGAGTATGATTCCAATGCTGGAGTATGATTCAAATGTTGGAGTATGATTCCAATGCTGGAGTATGATTCCAATGTTGGAGTATGATTCCAATGTTGGAGTATGATTCCAATACTGGAGAATGATTCCAATGTTGGAGTATGATTCCAATGTTGGAGTATGATTCCAATGCTGGAGTATGATTCCAATGTTGGAGTATGATTCCAATACTGGAGTATGATTCCAATGCTGGAGTATGTTTCCAATGTTGGAGTATGATTCCAATGCTGGAGTATGATTCCAATGTTGGAGAATGATTCCAATACAGGAGTATGATTCCAATGTTGGAGTATGATTCCAATGTTGGAGTCTGATTCCAATACTGGAGTATGATTCCAATGCTGGAGTATGATTCCAATGTTGGAGTATGATTCCAATGTTGGAGTATGATTCCAATGTTGGAGTATGATTCCAATGTTGGAGTACGATTCCAATGTTGGAGTATGATTCCAATGCTGGAGTATGCTTCCAATGTTGGAATATGATTCTAATACTGGAGTATGATTCCAATGTTGGATTATGATTCCAATGCTGGAATATGATTCCAATGTTGGAGTATGATTCCAATGTTGGAGTATGTTTCCAATGTTGGAGTATGATTCCAATAATGGAGTACGAGTCCAATGTTGGAGTATGATTCCAATGTTGGATTATGATTCCAATGCTGGAGTATGATTCCAATGTTGGAGTATGATTCCAATGTTGGATTATGATTCCAATGGTGAAGTATGATTACAATGTTGGAGTATGATTCCAATGTTGGAGTATGATTCCAATACTGGAGTATGATTCCAATGCTGGAGTATGATTCCAATGTTGGAGTATGATTCCAATGTTGGAGTATGATTCCAATGTTGGATTATGATTCCAATGCTGGAGTATGGTTCCAATGTTGGAGTATGATTCCAATGTTGGAGTATGATTCCAATGTTGGAGTATGAATCCAATGTTGGATTATGATTCCAATACTGGAGTATGATTCCAATACTGGAGTATGATTCCAATGCTGGAGTATGATTCCAATGTTGGAGTATGATTCCAATGTTGGATTATGATTCCAATGCTGGAGTATGATTCCAATGTTGGAGTATGATTCCAATGTTGGAGTATGAATCCAATGTTGGATTATGATTCCAATGCTGGAGTATGATTCCAATGTTGGAGTATGATTCCAATGTTGGAGTATGATTCCAATGTTGGAGTATGATTCCAATGTTGGAGTATGATTCCAATGTTGGAGTATGATTCCAATGCTGGAGTATGATTCCAATGTTGGAGTATGATTCCAATACTTGAGTATGATTCCAATGTTGGAGTACGATTCCAATGTTGGAGTATGATTCCAATGCTGGAGTATGATTCCAATGCTGGAGTATGTATCCAATGCTGGAGTACGATTCCAATGTTTGAGTATGATTCCAATGTTGGAGTATGATTCCAATGCTGGAGAATGATTCCAATGCTGGAGTAGGATTCCAATGTTGGAGTACGATTCCAATGGTGGACTATGATTCCAATGTTTGAGTATGATTCCAATGTTGGAGTATGATTCCAATGCTGGAGAATGATTCCAATGCTGGAGTATGATTCCAATGTAGGAGTATGATTCCAATGTTGGAGTACGATTCCAATGGTGGACTATGATTCCAATGTTTGAGTATGATTCCAATGTTGGAGTATGATTCCAATGCTGGAGTATGATTCCAATGCTGGAGAATGATTCCAATGTTGGAGTATGATTCCAATGTTGGAGTATCATTCCAATGTTGGAGTATGATTCCAATGTTGGATTATGATTCCAATGCTGGAGTATGATTCCAATACTGGAGTATGATTCCAATGTTGGAGTATGATTCCAATACTGGAGTATGATTCCAATACTGGAGTATGATTCCAATGTTGGAGTATGATTCCAATACTGGAGTATGATTCCAATGTTGGAGTATCATTCCAATGTTGGAGTATGATTCCAATGTTGGATTATGATTCCAATGCTGGAGTATGATTCCAATACTGGAGTATGTTTCCAATGTTGGAGTATGAGTCCAATACTGGAGTATGATTCCAATGTTGGAGTATGATTCCAATGCTGGAGTATGATTCCAATGTTGGAGAATGATTCCAATGTTGGAGTACGATTCCAATGTTGGAGTATGATTCCAATGTTGGAGTATGATTCCAATGCTGGAGTATTATTCCAATACTGGAGAATGATTCCAATGTTGGAGTATGATTGCAATGTTGGAGTATGATTCCAAAGTTGGAGTATGATTCCAATGTTGGAGTATGATTCCAATGTTGGAGTATGACTCCAATGTTGGAGTATGATTCCAATGCTGGAGTATGATTCCAATGTTGGAGTATGATTCCAATGCTGGAGTATGATTCCAATGTTGGAGTATGATTCCAATGTTGGAGTATGATTCCAATGCTGGAGTATGATTCCAATACTGGAGAATGATTCCAATGTTGGAGTATGATTGCAATGTTGGAGTATGATTCCAAAGTTGGAGTACGATTCCAATGTTGGAGTATGATTCCAATGTTGGAGTATGACTCCAATGTTGGAGTATGATTCCAATACTGGAGAATGATTCCAATGTTGGAGTATGATTCCAATGCTGGAGTATGATTCCAGTAATGGAGAATGATTCCAATGTTGGAGTATGATTCCAATGTTGGAGTATGACTCCAATGTTGGAGTATGATTCCAATGTTGGAGTATGATTCCCATGTTGGAGTATGATTCCAATACTGGAGTATGATTCCAATGTTGGAGTAAGATTCCAATGTTGGAGTACGATTCCAATGTTGGAGTACGATTCCAATGCTGGAGTACGATTCCAATGCTGGAGTATGATTCCAATGTTGGAGTATGTTTCCAATACTGGAGTACGTTTCCAATGCTGGAGTACGATTCCAATGCTGGAGTACGATTCCAATGCTGGAGTACGATTCCAATACTGGAGTACGATTCCAATGCTGGAGTACGATTCCAATGTTGGAGTACGATTCCAATGCTGGAGTACGATTCCAATGTTGGAGTACGATTCCAATGTTGGAGAATGATTCCAATACTGGAGTATGATTACAATACTGGAGTATGATTCCAATGTTGGAGTATGATTCCAATGTTGGAGTATGTTTCCAATGTTGGAGTACGATTCCAATGTTGGAGTATGATTCCAATGTTGGAGTATGATTCCAATACTGGAGTATGATTCCAATGTTGGAGTATGATTCCAATGCTGGAGTATGATTCCAATGTTGGAGAAGGATTCCAGTGCTGGAGTATGATTCCAATACTGGAGTATGATTCCAATGTTGGAGTATGATTCCAATGTTGGAGTACGATTCCAATGTTGGAGTATGATTCCAATGTTGGAGTATGATTCCAAGGCTGCAGTATGATTCCAATACTGGAGAATGATTCCAATGTTGGAGTATGATTCCAATGTTGGAGTATGATTCCAAAGTTGGAGTACGATTCCAATGTTGGAGTATGATTCCAATGTTGGAGTATGACTCCAGTGTTGGAGTATGATTCCAATACTGGAGAATGATTCCAATGTTGAAGTACGATTCCAATGTTGGAGTACGATTCCAATGTTGGAGTACGATTCCAATGCTGGAGTATGATTCCAATGTTGGAGTATGTTTCCAATACTGGAGGACGATTCCAATGCTGGAGTATGATTCCAATGCTGGAGTATGATTCCAATGCTGGAGTACGATTCCAATACTGGAGTACGATTCCAATGCTGGAGTACGATTCCAATGTTGGAGTACGATTCCAATGCTGGAGTACGATTCCAATGTTGGAGTACGATTCCAATGTTGGAGAATGATTCCAATACTGGAGTATGATTACAATACTGGAGTATGATTCCAATGTTGGAGTATGTTTCCAATGTTGGAGTACGATTCCAATGTTGGAGTATGATTCCAATGTTGGAGTATGATTCCAATACTGGAGTATGATTCCAATGTTGGAGTATGATTCCAATGCTGGAGTATGATTCCAATGTTGGAGAATGATTCCAGTGCTGGAGTATGATTCCAATACTGGAGTATGATTCCAATGTTGGAGTATGATTCCAATGTTGGAGTACGATTCCAATGTTGGAGTATGATTCCAATGTTGGAGTATGATTCCAATGCTGGAGTATGATTCCAATACTGGAGAATGATTCCAATGTTGGAGTATGATTCCAATGTTGGAGTATGATTCCAAAGTTGGAGTACGATTCCAATGTTGGAGTCTGATTCCAATGTTGGAGTATGACTCCAATGTTGGAGTATGATTCCAATACTGGAGAATGATTCCAATGTTGGAGTATGATTCCAATGCTGGAGTATGATTCCAATACTGGAGAATGATTCCAATGTTGGAGTATGATTCCAATGTTGGAGTATGACTCCAATGTTGGAGTATGATTCCAATGTTGGAGTATGATTCCCATGTTGGAGTATGATTCCAATACTGGAGTATGATTCCAATGTTGGAGTATGATTCCAATGTTGGAGTATGATTCCAATACTGGAGTATGATTCCAATGTTGGAGTATGATTCCAATGTTGGAGTATGATTCCAATGTTGGAGTATGATTCCAATACTGGAGTATGATTCCAATACTGGAGTATGATTCCAATTTTGGAGTATGATTCCAGTGCTGGAGTTTGATTCCAATGTTGGAGTACGATTCCAATGTTGGAGTATGATTCCAATGTTGGAGTATGATTCCAATACTGGAGTATGATTCCAAAGTTGGAGTACGATTCCAATGTTGGAGAATGATTCCAATGTTGGAGTATGATTCCAATGTTGGAGTATGATTCCAATGTTGGAGTATGATTCCAGTGCTGGAGTATGATTCCAATGTTGGAGTATGATTCCAATACTGGAGAATGATTCCAATGCTGGAGTATGATTCCAATGTTGGAGTATGATTCCAATACTGGAGTATGAATCCAATGTTGGAGTATGATTCCAATGTTGGAGTATGATTCCAGTGCTGGAGTTTGATTCCAATGTTGGAGTATGATTCCAATACTGGAGTATGATTCCAATGCTGGAGTACGATTCCAATGGTGGAGTATGATTTCAATGTTGGAGTATGATTCCAATGTTCGAGTACGATTCCAATGTTGGAGTATGATTCCAATGTTGGAGTATGATTCCAATGTTGGAGTACGATTCCAATGTTGGAGTATGATTCCAATACTGGAGTATGATTCCAATGTTGGAGTATGATTCCAATGCTGGAGTATGACTCCAATGTTGGAGTATGATTCCAATGTTGGAGTATGATTCCAATGTTGGAGTATGATTCCAATACTGGAGTATGATTCCAATGTTGGAGTATGATTCCAATGTTGGAGTACGATTCCAATGTTGGAGTATGATTCCAATGTTGGAGTATGATTCCAATGTTGGAGAATGATTCCAATGCTGGAGTATGATTCCAATGTTGGAGCATGATTCCAATACTGGAGTATGATTCCAATGTTGGAGTATGATTCCAATGTTGGAGTATGATTCCAATGCTGGAGTATGATTCCAATGTTGGAGTATGATTCCAATACTGGAGTACGATTCCAATGTTGGAGTATGATTCCAATGCTGGAGTATGATTCCAATGTTGGAGTATGATTCCAATGTTGGAGTATGATTCCAATGTTGGAGTATGATTCCAGTGCTGGAGTATGATTCCAATGTTGGAGTATGATTCCAATACTGGAGAATGATTCCAATGCTGGAGTATGATTCCAATGTTGGAGTATGATTCCAATACTGGAGTATGAATCCAATGTTGGAGTATGATTCCAATGTTGGAGTATGATTCCAGTGCTGGAGTTTGATTCCAATGTTGGAGTATGATTCCAATACTGGAGTATGATTCCAATGCTGGAGTACGATTCCAATGGTGGAGTATGATTCCAATGTTGGAGTATGATTCCAATGTTCGAGTACGATTCCAATGTTGGAGTATGATTCCAATGTTGGAGTATGATTCCAATGTTGGAGTACGATTCCAATGTTGGAGTATGATTCCAATACTGGAGTATGATTCCAAAGTTGGAGTATGATTCCAATGCTGGAGTATGACTCCAATGTTGGAGTATGATTCCAATGTTGGAGTATGATTCCAATGTTGGAGTATGATTCCAATACTGGAGTATGATTCCAATGTTGGAGTATGATTCCAATGTTGGAGTACGATTCCAATGTTGGAGTATGATTCCAATGTTGGAGTATGACTCCAATGTTGGAGTATGATTCCAATGTTGGAGAATGATTCCAATGCTGGAGTATGATTCCAATGTTGGAGCATGATTCCAATACGGGAGTATGATTCCAATGTTGGAGTATGATTCCAATGTTGGAGTATGATTCCAATGCTGGAGTATGATTCCAATGTTGGAGTATGATTCCAATACTGGAGTACGATTCCAATGTTGGAGTATGATTCCAATGCTGGAGTATGATTCCAATGTTGGAGTATGATTCCAATGTTGGAGTATGATTCCAACACTGGAGTACGATTCCAATGTTGGAGTATGATTCCAATACTGGAGTATGATTCCAATGTTGGATTATGATTCCAATGTTGGAGTATGATTCCAATGCTGGAGTACGATTCCAATGTTGGAGTATGATTCCAATACTGGAGTATGATTCCAATGTTGGAGTATGATTCCAATGTTGGAGTATGATTCCAATACTGGAGTATGATTCCAATGCTGGATTATGATTCCAATACTGGAGTATGATTCCAATACTGGAGTATGATTCCAATGTTGGAGTATGATTCCAATACTGGAGTATGATTCCAATGTTGGAGTATGATTGCAATGCTGGAGTATGATTCCAATGTTGGAGTATGATTCCAATGTTGGAGTATGATTCCAATGTTGGAGTATGATTCCAATACTGGAGTATGATTCCAATACTGGAGTATGATTCCAATGTTGGACTATGATTCCAATGTTGGAGTATGATTCCAGCGCTGGAGTATGATTCCAATGTTGGAGTATGATTCCAATGTTGGAGTATGATTCCAATGTTGGAGTATGATTCCAATGTTGGAGTATGATTCCAATGTTGGACTATGATTCCAATGCTGGAGTATGATTCCAATACTGGAGTATGATTCCAATGTTGGAGTATGATTCCAATGTTGGAGTATGATTCCAATGTTGGAGTATGATTCCAATACTGGAGTACGATTCAAATGTTGGAGTATGATTCCAATGTTGGAGTATGTTTCAAACACTGGAGAATGATTCCAATGTTGGAGTATGATTCCAATGTTGGAGTATGATTCCAATACTGGAGTATGATTCCAATACTGGAGTATGATTCCAATGTTGGAGTATGATTCCAATACTGGAGTATGATTCCAATACTGGAGTATGATTCCAGTGCTGGAGTATGATTCCAATACTGTAGAATGATTCCAATGTTGGAGTATGATTCCAATGTTCGAGAATGACTCCAATGCTGGAGAATGATTCCAATACTGGAGTATGATTCCAATGTTGGAGTATGATTCCAATGCTGGAGTTTGATTCCAGTGTTGGAGTATGATTCCAATGTTGGAGTATGATTCCAATGTTGGAGTATGATTCCAATGTTGGAGTATGATTCCAATACTGGAGAATGATTCCAATGCTGGAGTATGATTCCAATGTTGGAGTATGATTCCAATACTGGAGTATGAATCCAATGTTGGAGTATGATTCCAATGTTGGAGTACGATTCCAATGTTGGAGTATGATTCCAATGTTGGAGTATGATTCCAATACTGGAGTATGATTCCAATGTTGGAGTACGCTTCCAATGGTGGAGTACGATTCCAATGTTGGAGTATGATGCCAATGTTTGAGTACGATTCCAATGTTGGAGTATGATTCCAATGTTGGAGTATGATTCCAATGCTGGAGTATGATTCCAATGTTGGAGTATGATTCCAATACTGGAGTATGAATCCAATGTTGGAGTATGATTCCAATGTTGGAGTACGATTCCAATGATGGAGTATGATTCCAATGTTGGAGTATGATTCCAATACTGGAGTATGATTCCAATGTTGGAGTACGCTTCCAATGGTGGAGTATGATTCCAATGTTGGAGTATGATTCCAATGTTTGAGTACGATTCCAATGTTGGAGTATGATTCCAATGTTGGAGTATGATTCCAATGTTGGAGTACGATTCCAATGTTGGAGTATGATTCCAATACTGGAGTATGATTCCAATGCTGGAGTATGATTCCAATGCTGGAGTATGATTCCAATGTTGGAGTATGATTCCAATGTTGGAGTACGATTCCAATGTTGGAGTATGATTGCAATGCTGGAGTATGATTCCAATGTTGGAGTATGATTCCAATGTTGGAGTATGATTCCAATACTGGAGTACGATTCCAATGTTGGAGTATGATTCCAATGCTGGAGTATGATTCCAATGTTGGAGTATGATTCCAATACTGGAGTATGATTCCAATGTTGGAGTATGATTCCAATGTTGGAGTATGATTCCAATGCTGGAGTATGATTCCAATGCTGGAGTATGATTCCAATGCTGGAGTATGATTCCAATGTTGGAGTATGATTCCAATACTGGAGTATGATTCCAATGTTGGAGTATGATTCCAATGTTGGAGTATGATTCCAATGCTGGAGTATGATTCCAATACTGGAGTATGATTCCAATGTTGGAGTATGATTCCAATACTGGAGTACGATTCCAATGTTGGAGTATGATTCCAATGCTGGAGTATGATTCCAATGTTGGAGTATGATTCCAATGTTGGAGTATGATTCCAATACTGGAGTACGATTCCAATGTTGGAGTATGATTCCAATACTGGAGTATGATTCCAATGTTGGAGTATGACTCCAATGTTGGAGTATGATTTCAATGCTGGAGTACGATTCCAATGTTGGAGTATGATTCCAATACTGGAGTATGATTCCAATGTTGGAGTATGATTCCAATGCTGGAGTATGATTCCAATGCTGGATTATGATTCCAATACTGGAGTACGATTCCAATGTTGGAGTATGATTCCAATGCTGGACTATGATTCCAATGTTGGAGTATAATTCCAATGTTGGAGTATGATTCCAATGCTGGAGTATGATTCCAATACTGGAGTATGATTCCAATTTTGGAGTATGATTCCAATGTTGGAGAATGATTCCAATGTTGGAGTATGATTCCAATGTTGGAGTATGATTCCAATGTTGGAGTATGATTCCAGTGCTGGAGTATGATTCCAATGTTGGAGTATGATTCCAATACTGGAGAATGATTCCAATGCTGGAGTATGATTCCAATGTTGGAGTATGATTCCAATACTGGAGTATGAATCCAATGTTGGAGTATGATTCCAATGTTGAGTATGATTCCAGTGCTGGAGTATGATTTCAATGTTGGAGTATGATTCCAATACTGGAGTATGATTCCAATGTTGGAGTATGATTCCAATGTTCGAGTACGATTCCAATGTTGGAGTATGATTCCAATGTTGGATATGATTCCAATGTTGGAGTATGATTCCAGTGCTGGAGTATGATTCCAATACTGGAGTATGATTCCAATACTGGAGTATGATTCCAATGTTGGAGCATGATTCCAATACTGGAGTATGATTCCAATGCTGGAGTATGATTCCAATGTTGGAGTATGATTCCAATGCTGGAGTATGATTCCAATGTTGGAGTATGATTCCAATGTTGGAGTATGATTCCAATGTTGGAGTATGATTCCAATGCTGGAGTATGATTCCAATGCTGGAGTATGATTCCAATGTTGGAGTATGATTCCAATGTTGGAGTATGATTCCAATACTGGATTATGATTCCAATGTTGGAGTATGATTCCAATGTTGGAGTATGATTCCAATGTTGGAGTATGATTCCAATGTTGGATATGATTCCAATGTTGGAGTATGATTCCAGTGCTGGAGTATGATTCCAATAGTGGAGTACGATTCCAATGTTGGAGTATGATTCCAATGTTGGAGTACGATTCCAATGTTGGAGTATGATTCCAATGCTGGAGTATGATTCCAATGTTGGAGTATGATTCCAATGTTGGAGTACGATTCCAATGTTGGAGAATGATTCCAATGTTGGAGTATGATTCCAATACTGGAGTATGATTCCAATGTTGGAGTATGATTCCTATGTTGGAGTACGATTCCAATGTTGGAGTATGATTCCAATGCTGGAGTATGATTCCAATGCTGGAGTATGATTCCAATGTTGGAGTATGATTCCAATGCTGGAGTATGATTCCAATGTTGGAGTATGATTCCAATGTTGGAGAATGATTCCAATGTTGGAGTATGATTCCAATGTTGGAGTATGATTTCAATGTTGGAGTATGATTCCAATACTGGAGTATGATTCCAATTTTGGAGTATGATTCCAATGTTGGAGTATGATTCCAATGTTGGAGTATTATTACAATACTGGAGTATGATTCCAATGTTGGAGTATGATTCCAATGCTGGAGTATGATTCCAATGTTGGAGTATGATTCCAATGTTGGAGAATGATTCCAATGCTGGAGTATGATTCCAATGTTGGAGTATGATTCCAATACTGGAGTATGATTCCAATACTGGAGTATGATTCCAATGTTGGAGTATGATTCCAATGTTCGAGTATGATTCCAATGTTGGAGTATGATTCCAATACTGGAGTACGATTCCAATGTTGGAGTATGATTCCAATGTTGGAGTATGATTCCAATGTTGGAGTATGATTCCAATACTGGAGTATGATTCCAATACTGGAGTATGATTCCAATGTTGGAGTATGATTCCAATGTTGGAGTACGATTCCAATGCTGGAGTACGATTCCAATGCTGGAGTACGATTCCAATGTTGGAGTATGATTCCAATACTGGAGTACGATTCCAATGTTGGAGTATGATTCCAATGTTGGAGTACGATTCCAATGTTGGAGTATGATTCCAATGCTGGAGTATGATTCCAATGTTGGAGTATGATTCCAATGTTGGAGTACGATTCCAATGTTGGAGAATGATTCCAATGTTGGAGTATGATTCCAATACTGGAGTATGATTCCAATGTTGGAGTATGATTCCTATGTTGGAGTACGATTCCAATGTTGGAGTATGATTCCAATGCTGGAGTATGATTCCAATGTTGGAGTATGATTCCAATGCTGGAGTATGATTCCAATGTTGGAGTATGATTCCAATGTTGGAGAATGATTCCAATGTTGGAGTATGATTCCAATGTTGGAGTATGATTTCAATGTTGGAGTATGATTCCAATACTGGAGTATGATTCCAATGTTGGAGTATGATTCCAATGTTGGAGTATGATTCCAATGTTGGAGTATGATTCCAATGTTGGAGTATTATTACAATACTGGAGTATGATTCCAATGTTGGAGTATGATTCCAATGCTGGAGTATGATTCCAATGTTGGAGTATGATTCCAATGTTGGAGAATGATTCCAATGCTGGAGTATGATTCCAATGTTGGAGTATGATTCCAATACTGGAGTATGATTCCAATACTGGAGTATGATTCCAATGTTGGAGTATGATTCCAATGTTCGAGTATGATTCCAATGTTGGAGTATGATTCCAATACTGGAGTACGATTCCAATGTTGGAGTATGATTCCAATGTTGGAGTATGATTCCAATGCTGGAGTATGATTCCAATGCTGCAGTATGATTCCAATGTTGGAGTATGATTCCAATGCTGGAGTATGGTTCCAATGTTGGAGTATAATTCCAATGTTGGAGCATGCTTCCAATGTTGGAGTATGATTCCAATGCTGGAGTATGTTTCCAATGCTGGAGTATGATTCCAATGCTGGAGTATGATTCCAATGTTGGAGTATGATTCCAATGTTGGAGTATGATTCGAATGTTGGAGTATGATTCCAATGCTGGAGTATGATTCCAATGCTGGAGTATGATTCCAATGTTGGAATATGATTCCAATGTTGGAGTATGATTCCAATGTTGGAGTGTGATTCCAATGTTGGAGTATGATTCCAATGTTGGAGTGTGATTCCAATGTTGGAGTATGATTCCAATACTGGAGTATGATTCCAATACTGGAGTATGATTCCAATGTTGGAGTATGATTCCAATGATGGAGTATGATTCCAATACTGGAGTACGATTCCAATGTTGGAGTACGATTCCAATGTTGGAGTACGATTCCAATGTTGGAGTACGATTCCAATGTTGGAGTATGATTCCAATGTTGGAGTATGATTCCAATGCTGGAGTATGATTCCAATGTTGGAGTATGATTCCAATGTTGGAGTATGATTCCAATGCTGGAGTATGATTCCAAAGTTGGAGTATGATTCCAATGTTGGAGTATGATTCCAATGTTGGAGTATGATTCCAATGTTGGAGTATGATTCCAATGCTGGTGTATGATTCCACTGTTGGAGTATGATTCCAATGTTGGAGTATTATTACAATACTGGAGTATGATTCCAATGTTGGAGTATGATTCCAATGCTGGAGTATGATTCCAATGTTGGAGTATGATTCCAATGTTGGAGAATGATTCCAATGCTGGAGTATGATTCCAATGTTGGAGTATGATTCCAATACTGGAGTATGATTCCAATACTGGAGTATGATTCCAATGTTGGAGTATGATTCCAATGTTCGAGTATGATTCCAATGTTGGAGTATGATTCCAATACTGGAGTACGATTCCAATGTTGGAGTACGATTCCAATGCTGGAGTATGATTCCAATGCTGGAGTATGATTCCAATGCTGCAGTATGATTCCAATGTTGGAGTATGATTCCAATGCTGGAGTATGGTTCCAATGTTGGAGTATAATTCCAATGTTGGAGCATGCTTCCAATGTTGGAGTATGATTCCAATGCTGGAGTATGTTTCCAATGTTGGAGTATGATTCCAATGCTGGAGTATGATTCCAATGTTGGAGTATGATTCCAATGATGGAGTATGATTCGAATGTTGGAGTATGATTCCAATGCTGGAGTATGATTCCAATGCTGGAGTATGATTCCAATGTTGGAATATGATTCCAATGTTGGAGTATGATTCCAATGTTGGAGTGTGATTCCAATGTTGGAGTATGATTCCAATGTTGGAGTGTGATTCCAATGTTGGAGTATGATTCCAATACTGGAGTATGATTCCAATACTGGAGTATGATTCCAATGTTGGAGTATGATTCCAATGATGGAGTATGATTCCAATACTGGAGTATGATTCCAATGTTGGAGTACGATTCCAATGTTGGAGTACGATTCCAATGTTGGAGTACGATTCCAATGTTGGAGTATGATTCCAATGTTGGAGTATGATTCCAATGATGGAGTATGATTCCAATACTGGAGTATGATTCCAATGTTGGAGTACGATTCCAATGTTGGAGTACGATTCCAATGTTGGAGTACGATTCCAATGTTGGAGTATGATTCCAATGTTGGAGTATGATTCCAATGCTGGAGTATGATTCCAATGTTGGAGTATGATTCCAATGTTGGAGTATGATTCCAATGCTGGAGTATGATTCCAAAGTTGGAGTATGATTCCAATGTTGGAGTATGATTCCAATGTTGGAGTATGATTCCAATGTTGGAGTATGATTCCAATGCTGGTGTATGATTCCAATACTGGAGTATGATTCCAATGTTGGAGTATGATTCCAATGTTGGAGTATGATTCCAATGTTGGAGTCTGATTCCAATGTTGGAGTATGAATCCAATGTTGGAGTATGATTCCAATACTGGAGTATGATTCCAATGTTGGAGTATGATTCCAATGTTGGAGTATGATTCCAATGTTGGAGTATGATTCCAATACTGGAGTATGATTCCAATACTGGAGTATGATTCCAATGTTGGAGTACGATTCCAATGTTGGAGTACGATTCCAATGCTGGAGTACGATTCCAATGTTGGAGTATGATTCCAATACTGGAGAACGATTCCAATGTTGGAGTATGATTCCAATGTTGGAGTATGATTCCAATACTGGAGTATGATTCCAATGTTGGAGTATGATTCCAATGTTGGAGTACGATTCCAATGTTGGAGTATGATTCCAATGCTGGAGTATGATTCCAATGTTCGAGTATGATTCCAATGCTGGAGTATGATTCCAATGTTGGAGTATGATTCCAATGTTGGAGAATGATTCCAATGTTGGAGAATGATTCCAATGCTGGAGTATGATTCCAATGTTGGAGAATGATTCCAATGTTGGAGTATGATTCCAATGTTGGAGTATGATTTCAATGTTGGAGTATGATTCCAATACTGGAGTATGATTCCAATGTTGTGGTATGATTCCAATGTTGGAGTATGATTCCAATGCTGGAATATGATTCCAATGTTGGAGTATGATTCCAATGTTGGAGAATGATTCCAATGTTGGAGTATGATTCCAATGTTGGAGTATGATTCCAATACTGGAGTATGATTCCAATGTTGGAGTATGATTCCAATGCTGGAGTATGATTCCAATGCTGGAGTATGATTCCAATGTCGGAGAATGATTCCAATGTTGGAGTATGATTCCAAGGTTGGAGTATGATTCCAATGTTGGAGTATGATTCCAATGTTGGAGTATGATTCCAATGCTGGAGTATGATTCCAATGTTGGAGTATGATTCCAATACTGGAGTATGATTCCAATACTGGAGTATGATTCCAATGTTGGAGTATGATTCCAATGTTGGAGTATGATTCCAATGTTGGAGTATGATTCCAATACTGGAGTATGATTCCAATGTTGGAGTATGATTCCAATGCTGGAGTATGATTCCAATGTTGGAGTATGATTCCAATGTTGGAGTATGATTCCAATGTTGGAGTACGATTCCAATGTTGGAGTATGATTCCAATGTTGGAGAATGATTCCAATACTGGAGTATGATTCCAATGCTGGAGTATGATTCCAATGCTGGTGTATGATTCCAATGTTGGAGTATGATTCCAATGTTGGAGTATGATTCCAATGTTGGAGTATGATTCCAATGTTAGAGTATGATTCCAATGTTGGAGTATGATTCCAATACTGGAGTATGATTCCAATACTGGAGTATGATTACAATGTTGGAGTATGATTCCAATGTTGGAGTATGATTCCAATGTTGGAGTATGATTCCAATACTGGAGTATGATTCCAATGTTGGATTATGATTCCAATGTTGGAGTATGATTCCAATGTTGGAGTATGATTCCAAAGTTGGAGTATGATTCCAATACTGGAGTATGATTCCAATGTTGGAGTATGATTCCAATGTTGGAGTATGATTCCAATACTGGAGTATGATTCCAATGTTGGATTATGATTCCAATGTTGGAGTATGATTCCAATGTTGGAGTCTGATTCCAATGTTGGAGTATGATTCCAATGCTGGAGTACGATTCCAATGTTGGAGTATGATTCCAATGCTGGAGTATGATTCCAATGTTGTAGTATGATTCCAATACTGGAGTATGATTCCAATGCTGGAGTATGATTCCAATGTAGGAGTATGATTCCAATGTTGGAGTATGATTCCAATGTTGGAGTATGATTCCAATACTGGAGTATGATTCCAATGTTGGAGTATGATTCCAATGCTGGAGTATGATTCCAATGCTGGAGTATGATTCCAATGCTGGAGTATGATTCCAATGTTGGAGTATGATTCCAATGTTGGAGTATGATTCCAATGTTGGAGTATGATTCCAATGTTGGAGTATGATTCCAATACTGGAGTATGATTCCAATGTTGGAGTATGATTCCAATGCTGGAGTATGATTCCAATGTTGGAGAATGATTCCAATGTTGGAGTACGATTCCAATGTTGGAGTATGATTCCAATGTTGGAGTATGATTCCAATGTTGGAGTATGATTCCAATGCTGGAGTATGGTTCCAATGCTGGAGCATGATTCCAATACTGGAGTACGATTCCAAAACTGGAGTATGATTCCAATGTTGGAGTATTATTCCAATGTTGGAGTACGATTCCAATGTTGGAGTATGATTCCAATGTTGGAGTATGATTCCAATACTGGAGTATGATTCCAATGTTGGAGTATGATTCCAATGCTGGAGTATGATTCCAATACTGGAGTATGATTCCAATGTAGGAGTATGATTCCAATGTTGGAGAATGACTCCAATGCTGGAGTATGATTCCAATGTTGGAGAATGATTCCAATGTTGGGGTGTGATTCCAATACTGGAGTATGATTCCAATGTTGGAGTACGATTCCAATGTTGGAGTACGATTCCAATGTTGGAGTACGATTCCAATGTTGGAGCACGATTCCAATGTTGGAGTACGATTCCAATGTTGGAGTACGATTCCAATGTTGGAGAACAATTCCAATGTTGGAGTATGATTCCAATGTTGGAGTATGATTCCAATGTTGGAGTATGATTCCATTGTTGGAGTACGATTCCAATGTTGGAGTACGATACCAATGTTGGAGTATGATTCCAATACTGGAGTATGATTCCAATGTTGGAGTATGATTCCAATACTGGAGTATGATTCCAATGTTGGAGTATGATTCCAATGTTGGAGTATGATTCCAATACTGGAGTATGATTCCAATGTTGGAGTATGATTCCAATGTTCTAGTATGATTCCAATACTGGAGTATGATTCCAATGCTGGAGTATGATTCCAATGTTGGAGTATGATTCCAATGTTGAAGCATGATTCCAATGTTGGAGTATGATTCCAATGCTGGAGTATGATTCCAATGTTGGAGTATGATTCCAATGTTTGTGTATGATTCCAATGTTGGAGTATGGTTCCAATGCTGGATTATGATTCCAATACTGGAGTATGATTCCAATGTTGGAGTATGTTTCCAATGTTGGAGTATGATTCCAATGCTGGAGTATGATTCCAATGCTGGATTATGATTACAATGCTGGAGTATGATTCTAATGTTCGAGTATGATTCCAATGCTGGAGTATGATTCCAATACTGGAGTATGATTCCAATACTGGCGTATGATTCCAATGTTGGAGTATGATTCCAATGTTGGAGAATGACTCCAATTTTGGAGTATGATTCCAATAATGGAGTATGATTCCAATACTGGAGTATGATTCCAATGTTGGAGTATGATTCCAATACTGGAGTATGATTCCAATGTTGGAGTATGATTCCAATGTTGGAGAATGATTCCAATGTTGGAGTAGGATTCCATTGTTGGAGTACGATTCCAATGTTGGAGTACGATTCCAATGTTGGAGTATGATTCCAGTCCTGGAGTATGATTCCAATGTTGGAGACTGATTTCAATGTTGGAGTATGATTCCAATGTTGGAGTACGATTCCAATGTTGGAGTACGATTCCAACACTGGAGTATGATTCCAATGTTGGAGTACGATTCCAATGCTGGAGTACGATTCCAATGCTGGAGTACGATTCCAATACTGGAGTACCATTCCAATACTGGAGTATGATTCCAATGTTGGAGTATGATTCCAATGCTGGAGTACGATTCTAATGTTGGAGTACGATTCCAATGCTGGAGTATGATTCCAATACTGGAGTATGATTCCAATGCTGGAGTACGATTCCAATGTAGGAGTACGATTCCAATGCTGGAGTACGATTCCAATGTTGGAGTACGATTCCAATGTTGGAGAATGATTCCAATACTGGAGTATGATTACAATACTGGAGTATGATTCCAATGTTGGAGTATGATTCCAATGTTGGAGTACGATTCCAATGTTGGAGTATGATTCCAATGTTGGAGTATGAGTCCAATACTGGAGTATGATTCCAATGTTGGAGTATGATTCCAATGCTGGAGTATGATTCCAATGTTGGAGAATGATTCCAATGTTGGAGTATGATTCCAATGCTGGAGTATGGTTCCAATGCTGGAGCATGATTCCAATACTGGAGTACGATTCCAAAACTGGAGTATGATTCCAATGTTGGAGTATTATTCCAATGTTGGAGTACGATTCCAATGTTGGAGTATGATTCCAATACTGGAGTATGATTCCAATGTTGGAGTATGATTCCAATGTTGGAGAATGATTCCAATGTTGGAGTAGGATTCCAATGTTGGAGTACGATTCCAATGTTGGAGTCCGATTCCAATGTTGGAGTATTATTCCAATGCTGGAGTATGATTCCAATGTTGGAGTATGATTCCAATGCTGGAGTATGATTCCAATGTTGTAGTATGATTCCAATGTTGGAGTATGATTCCAAAGTTGGAGTATGATTCCAATACTGGAGTATGATTCCAATGTTGGAGTATGATTCCAATGCTGGAGTATGATTCCAATGCTGGAGTATGATTCCAATGTTGGAGTATGATTCCAATGTTGGAGTATGATTCCAATGTTGGAGTATGATTCCAATGTTGGAGTATGATTCCAATACTGGAGTATGATTCCAATGTTGGAGTATGATTCCAATGTTGGAGAATGATTCCAATGTTGGAGAATGATTCCAATGCTGGAGTATGATTCCAATGTTGGAGAATGATTCCAATGTTGGAGTATGATTCCAATGTTGGAGTATGATTTCAATGTTGGAGTATGATTCCAATACTGGAGTATGATTCCAATGTTGTGGTATGATTCCAATGTTGGAGTATGATTCCAATGCTGGAATATGATTCCAATGTTGGAGTATGATTCCAATGTTGGAGAATGATTCCAATGTTGGAGTATGATTCCAATGTTGGAGTATGATTCCAATACTGGAGTATGATTCCAATGTTGGAGTATGATTCCAATGCTGGAGTATGATTCCAATGCTGGAGTATGATTCCAATGTCGGAGAATGATTCCAATGTTGGAGTATGATTCCAAGGTTGGAGTATGATTCCAATGTTGGAGTATGATTCCAATGTTGGAGTATGATTCCAATGCTGGAGTATGATTCCAATGTTGGAGTATGATTCCAATACTGGAGTATGATTCCAATACTGGAGTATGATTCCAATGTTGGAGTATGATTCCAATGTTGGAGTATGATTCCAATGTTGGAGTATGATTCCAATACTGGAGTATGATTCCAATGTTGGAGTATGATTCCAATGCTGGAGTATGATTCCAATGTTGGAGTATGATTCCAATGTTGGAGTATGATTCCAATGTTGGAGTACGATTCCAATGTTGGAGTATGATTCCAATGTTGGAGAATGATTCCAATACTGGAGTATGATTCCAATGCTGGAGTATGATTCCAATGCTGGTGTATGATTCCAATGTTGGAGTATGATTCCAATGTTGGAGTATGATTCCAATGTTGGAGTATGATTCCAATGTTAGAGTATGATTCCAATGTTGGAGTATGATTCCAATACTGGAGTATGATTCCAATACTGGAGTATGATTACAATGTTGGAGTATGATTCCAATGTTGGAGTATGATTCCAATGTTGGAGTATGATTCCAATACTGGAGTATGATTCCAATGTTGGATTATGATTCCAATGTTGGAGTATGATTCCAATGTTGGAGTATGATTCCAAAGTTGGAGTATGATTCCAATACTGGAGTATGATTCCAATGTTGGAGTATGATTCCAATGTTGGAGTATGATTCCAATACTGGAGTATGATTCCAATGTTGGATTATGATTCCAATGTTGGAGTATGATTCCAATGTTGGAGTCTGATTCCAATGTTGGAGTATGATTCCAATGCTGGAGTACGATTCCAATGTTGGAGTATGATTCCAATGCTGGAGTATGATTCCAATGTTGTAGTATGATTCCAATACTGGAGTATGATTCCAATGCTGGAGTATGATTCCAATGTAGGAGTATGATTCCAATGTTGGAGTATGATTCCAATGTTGGAGTATGATTCCAATACTGGAGTATGATTCCAATGTTGGAGTATGATTCCAATGCTGGAGTATGATTCCAATGCTGGAGTATGATTCCAATGCTGGAGTATGATTCCAATGTTGGAGTATGATTCCAATGTTGGAGTATGATTCCAATGTTGGAGTATGATTCCAATGTTGGAGTATGATTCCAATACTGGAGTATGATTCCAATGTTGGAGTATGATTCCAATGCTGGAGTATGATTCCAATGTTGGAGAATGATTCCAATGTTGGAGTACGATTCCAATGTTGGAGTATGATTCCAATGTTGGAGTATGATTCCAATGTTGGAGTATGATTCCAATGCTGGAGTATGGTTCCAATGCTGGAGCATGATTCCAATACTGGAGTACGATTCCAAAACTGGAGTATGATTCCAATGTTGGAGTATTATTCCAATGTTGGAGTACGATTCCAATGTTGGAGTATGATTCCAATGTTGGAGTATGATTCCAATACTGGAGTATGATTCCAATGTTGGAGTATGATTCCAATGCTGGAGTATGATTCCAATACTGGAGTATGATTCCAATGTAGGAGTATGATTCCAATGTTGGAGAATGACTCCAATGCTGGAGTATGATTCCAATGTTGGAGAATGATTCCAATGTTGGGGTGTGATTCCAATACTGGAGTATGATTCCAATGTTGGAGTACGATTCCAATGTTGGAGTACGATTCCAATGTTGGAGTACGATTCCAATGTTGGAGCACGATTCCAATGTTGGAGTACGATTCCAATGTTGGAGTACGATTCCAATGTTGGAGAACAATTCCAATGTTGGAGTATGATTCCAATGTTGGAGTATGATTCCAATGTTGGAGTATGATTCCATTGTTGGAGTACGATTCCAATGTTGGAGTACGATACCAATGTTGGAGTATGATTCCAATACTGGAGTATGATTCCAATGTTGGAGTATGATTCCAATACTGGAGTATGATTCCAATGTTGGAGTATGATTCCAATGTTGGAGTATGATTCCAATACTGGAGTATGATTCCAATGTTGGAGTATGATTCCAATGTTCTAGTATGATTCCAATACTGGAGTATGATTCCAATGCTGGAGTATGATTCCAATGTTGGAGTATGATTCCAATGTTGAAGCATGATTCCAATGTTGGAGTATGATTCCAATGCTGGAGTATGATTCCAATGTTGGAGTATGATTCCAATGTTTGTGTATGATTCCAATGTTGGAGTATGGTTCCAATGCTGGATTATGATTCCAATACTGGAGTATGATTCCAATGTTGGAGTATGTTTCCAATGTTGGAGTATGATTCCAATGCTGGAGTATGATTCCAATGCTGGATTATGATTACAATGCTGGAGTATGATTCTAATGTTCGAGTATGATTCCAATGCTGGAGTATGATTCCAATACTGGAGTATGATTCCAATACTGGCGTATGATTCCAATGTTGGAGTATGATTCCAATGTTGGAGAATGACTCCAATTTTGGAGTATGATTCCAATAATGGAGTATGATTCCAATACTGGAGTATGATTCCAATGTTGGAGTATGATTCCAATACTGGAGTATGATTCCAATGTTGGAGTATGATTCCAATGTTGGAGAATGATTCCAATGTTGGAGTAGGATTCCATTGTTGGAGTACGATTCCAATGTTGGAGTACGATTCCAATGTTGGAGTATGATTCCAGTCCTGGAGTATGATTCCAATGTTGGAGACTGATTTCAATGTTGGAGTATGATTCCAATGTTGGAGTACGATTCCAATGTTGGAGTACGATTCCAACACTGGAGTATGATTCCAATGTTGGAGTACGATTCCAATGCTGGAGTACGATTCCAATGCTGGAGTACGATTCCAATACTGGAGTACCATTCCAATACTGGAGTATGATTCCAATGTTGGAGTATGATTCCAATGCTGGAGTACGATTCTAATGTTGGAGTACGATTCCAATGCTGGAGTATGATTCCAATACTGGAGTATGATTCCAATGCTGGAGTACGATTCCAATGTAGGAGTACGATTCCAATGCTGGAGTACGATTCCAATGTTGGAGTACGATTCCAATGTTGGAGAATGATTCCAATACTGGAGTATGATTACAATACTGGAGTATGATTCCAATGTTGGAGTATGATTCCAATGTTGGAGTACGATTCCAATGTTGGAGTATGATTCCAATGTTGGAGTATGAGTCCAATACTGGAGTATGATTCCAATGTTGGAGTATGATTCCAATGCTGGAGTATGATTCCAATGTTGGAGAATGATTCCAATGTTGGAGTATGATTCCAATGCTGGAGTATGGTTCCAATGCTGGAGCATGATTCCAATACTGGAGTACGATTCCAAAACTGGAGTATGATTCCAATGTTGGAGTATTATTCCAATGTTGGAGTACGATTCCAATGTTGGAGTATGATTCCAATACTGGAGTATGATTCCAATGTTGGAGTATGATTCCAATGTTGGAGAATGATTCCAATGTTGGAGTAGGATTCCAATGTTGGAGTACGATTCCAATGTTGGAGTCCGATTCCAATGTTGGAGTATTATTCCAATGCTGGAGTATGATTCCAATGTTGGAGTATGATTCCAATGCTGGAGTATGATTCCAATGTTGTAGTATGATTCCAATGTTGGAGTATGATTCCAAAGTTGGAGTATGATTCCAATACTGGAGTATGATTCCAATGTTGGAGTATGATTCCAATGCTGGAGTATGATTCCAATGCTGGAGTATGATTCCAATGTTGGAGTATGATTCCAATGTTGGAGTATGATTCCAATGTTGGAGTATGATTCCAATGTTGGAGTATGATTCCAATACTGGAGTATGATTCCAATGTTGGAGTATGATTCCAATGCTGGAGTATGATTCCAATACTGGAGTATGATTCCAATGTAGGAGTATGATTCCAATGTTGGAGAATGACTCCAATGCTGGAGTATGATTCCAATGTTGGAGAATGATTCCAATGTTGGGGTGTGATTCCAATACTGGAGTACGATTCCAATGTTGGAGTACGATTCCAATGTTGGAGTACGATTCCAATGTTGGAGTACGATTCCAATGTTGGAGTACGATTCCAATGTTGGAGAACAATTCCAATGTTGGAGTATGATTCCAATGTTGGAGTATGATTCCAATGTTGGAGTATGATTCCAATGTTGGAGTATGATTCCAATACTGGAGTATGATTCCAATGTTGGAGTATGATTCCAATACTGGAGTATGATTCCAATGTTGGAGTATGATTCCAATGTTGGAGTATGAGTCCAATACTGGAGTATGATTCCAATGTTGGAGTATGATTCCAATGTTCTAGTATGATTCCAATACTGGAGTATGATTCCAATGCTGGAGTATGATTCCAATGTTGGACTATGATTCCAATGTTGAAGCATGATTCCAATGTTGGAGTATGATTCCAATGCTGGAGTATGATTCCAATGTTGGAGTATGATTCCAATGTTTGTGTATGATTCCAATGTTGGAGTATGGTTCCAATGCTGGATTATGATTCCAATGTTGGAGTGTGATTCCAATGTTGGAGTATGATTCCAATGCTGGAGTATGATTCCAATGTTGGAGTATGATTCCAATGTTGGAGTATGATTCCAATACTGGAGTATGATTCAAATGTTGGAGTATGTTTCCAATGTTGGAGTATGATTCCAATGCTGGAGTATGATTCCAATGCTGGATTATGATTACAATGCTGGAGTATGATTCTAATGTTCGAGTATGATTCCAATGCTGGAGTATGATTCCAATACTGGAGTATGATTCCAATACTGGCGTATGATTCCAATGTTGGAGTATGATTCCAATGTTGGAGAATGACTCCAATTTTGGAGTATGATTCCAACAATGGAGTATGATTCCAATACTGGAGTATGATTCCAATGTTGGAGTATGATTCCAATACTGGAGTATGATTCCAATGTTGGAGTATGATTCCAATGTTGGAGAATGATTCCAATGTTGGAGTAGGATTCCAATGTTGGAATACGATTCCAATGTTGGAGTACGATTCCAATGTTGGAGTATGATTCCAGTCCTGGAGTATGATTCCAATGTTGGAGACTGATTTCAATGTTGGAGTATGATTCCAATGTTGGAGTACGATTCCAATGTTGGAGTACGATTCCAACACTGGAGTATGATTCCAATGTTGGAGTATGATTCCAATGCTGGAGTACGATTCCAATGCTGGAGTACGATTCCAATACTGGAGTACCATTCCAATACTGGAGTATGATTCCAATGTTGGAGTATGATTCCAATGCTGGAGTACGATTCTAATGTTGGAGTATGATTCCAATGTAGGAGTACGATTCCAATGCAGGAGTACGATTCCAATGCTGGAGTATGATTCCAATACTGGAGTATGATTCCAATGTTGGAGTACGATTCCAATGCTGGAGTATGATTCCAATACTGGAGTATGATTCCAATGCTGGAGTACGATTCCAATGTAGGAGTACGATTCCAATGCTGGAGTACGATTCCAATGTTGGAGTACGATTCCAATGTTGGAGAATGATTCCAATACTGGAGTATGATTACAATACTGGAGTATGATTCCAATGTTGGAGTATGATTCCAATGTTGGAGTACGATTCCAATGTTGGAGTATGATTCCAATGTTGGAGAATGATTCCAATGTTGGAGTACGATTCCAATGTTGGAGTATGATTCCAATGTTGGAGTATGATTCCAATGTTGGAGTATGATTCCAATGCTGGAGTATGGTTCCAATGCTGGAGCATGATTCCAATACTGGAGTACGATTCCAAAACTGGAGTATGATTCCAATGTTGGAGTATTATTCCAATGTTGGAGTACGATTCCAATGTTGGAGTATGATTCCAATACTGGAGTATGATTCCAATGTTGGAGTATGATTCCAATGTTGGAGAATGATTCCAATGTTGGAGTAGGATTCCAATGTTGGAGTACGATTCCAATGTTGGAGTACGATTCCAATGTTGGAGTATGATTCCAATGCTGGAGTATGATTCCAGTACTGGAGTATGATTCCAATGTTGGAGTATGATTCCAATGTTGGAGTACGATTCCAATGTTGGAGTACGATTCCAATACTGGAGTATGATTCCAATGTTGGAGTATGATTCCAATGCTGGAGTACGATTCCAATGCTGGAGTACGATTCCAATACTGGAGCACGATTCCAATACTGGAGTATGATTCCAATGTTGGAGTATGATTCCAATGCTGGAGTACGATTCCAATGTTGGAGTACGATTCCAATGCTGGAGTATGATTCCAATACTGGAGTATGATTCCAATGCTGGAGTACGATTCCAATGTTGGAGTACGATTCCAATGCTGGAGTACGATTCCAATGTTGGAGTACGATTCCAATGTTGGAGAATGATTCCAATACTGGAGTATGATTACAATACTGGAGTATGATTCCAATGTTGGAGTATGATTCCAATGTTGGAGTACGATTCCAATGTTGTAGTATGTTTCCAATGTTGGAGTATGAGTCCAATACTGGAGTATGATTCCAATGTTGGAGTATGATTCCAATGCTGGAGTATGATTCCAATGTTGGAGAATGATTCCAATGTTGGAGTACGATTCCAATGTTGGAGTATGATTCCAATGTTGGAGTATGATTCCAATGCTGGAGTATGATTCCAATACTGGAGAATGATTCCAATGTTGGAGTATGATTGCAATGTTGGAGTATGATTCCAAAGTTGGAGTACGATTCCAATGTTGGAGTATGATTCCAATGTTGGAGTATGACTCCAATGTTGGAGTATGATTCCAATACTGGAGAATGATTCCAATGTTGGAGTATGATTCCAATGCTGGAGTATGATTCCAGTAATGGAGAATGATTCCAATGTTGGAGTATGATTCCAATGTTGGAGTATGACTCCAATGTTGGAGTATGATTCCAATGTTGGAGTATGATTCCCATGTTGGAGTATGATTCCAATACTGGAGTATGATTCCAATGTTGGAGTAAGATTCCAATGTTGGAGTACGATTCCAATGTTGGAGTACGATTCCAATGCTGGAGTACGATTCCAATGCTGGAGTATGATTCCAATGTTGGAGTATGTTTCCAATACTGGAGTACGTTTCCAATGCTGGAGTACGATTCCAATGCTGGAGTACGATTCCAATGCTGGAGTACGATTCCAATACTGGAGTACGATTCCAATGCTGGAGTACGATTCCAATGTTGGAGTACGATTCCAATGCTGGAGTACGATTCCAATGTTGGAGTACGATTCCAATGTTGGAGAATGATTCCAATACTGGAGTATGATTACAATACTGGAGTATGATTCCAATGTTGGAGTATGATTCCAATGTTGGAGTATGTTTCCAATGTTGGAGTACGATTCCAATGTTGGAGTATGATTCCAATGTTGGAGTATGATTCCAATACTGGAGTATGATTCCAATGTTGGAGTATGATTCCAATGCTGGAGTATGATTCCAATGTTGGAGAAGGATTCCAGTGCTGGAGTATGATTCCAATACTGGAGTATGATTCCAATGTTGGAGTATGATTCCAATGTTGGAGTACGATTCCAATGTTGGAGTATGATTCCAATGTTGGAGTATGATTCCAAGGCTGGAGTATGATTCCAATACTGGAGAATGATTCCAATGTTGGAGTATGATTCCAATGTTGGAGTATGATTCCAAAGTTGGAGTACGATTCCAATGTTGGAGTATGATTCCAATGTTGGAGTATGACTCCAGTGTTGGAGTATGATTCCAATACTGGAGAATGATTCCAATGTTGAAGTACGATTCCAATGTTGGAGTACGATTCCAATGTTGGAGTACGATTCCAATGCTGGAGTACGATTCCAATGCTGGAGTATGATTCCAATGTTGGAGTATGTTTCCAATACTGGAGGACGATTCCAATGCTGGAGTATGATTCCAATGCTGGAGTATGATTCCAATGCTGGAGTACGATTCCAATACTGGAGTACGATTCCAATGCTGGAGTACGATTCCAATGTTGGAGTACGATTCCAATGCTGGAGTACGATTCCAATGTTGGAGTACGATTCCAATGTTGGAGAATGATTCCAATACTGGAGTATGATTACAATACTGGAGTATGATTCCAATGTTGGAGTATGTTTCCAATGTTGGAGTACGATTCCAATGTTGGAGTATGATTCCAATGTTGGAGTATGATTCCAATACTGGAGTATGATTCCAATGTTGGAGTATGATTCCAATGCTGGAGTATGATTCCAATGTTGGAGAATGATTCCAGTGCTGGAGTATGATTCCAATACTGGAGTATGATTCCAATGTTGGAGTATGATTCCAATGTTGGAGTACGATTCCAATGTTGGAGTATGATTCCAATGTTGGAGTATGATTCCAATGCTGGAGTATGATTCCAATACTGGAGAATGATTCCAATGTTGGAGTATGATTCCAATGTTGGAGTATGATTCCAAAGTTGGAGTACGATTCCAATGTTGGAGTCTGATTCCAATGTTGGAGTATGACTCCAATGTTGGAGTATGATTCCAATACTGGAGAATGATTCCAATGTTGGAGTATGATTCCAATGCTGGAGTATGATTCCAGTACTGGAGAATGATTCCAATGTTGGAGTATGATTCCAATGTTGGAGTATGACTCCAATGTTGGAGTATGATTCCAATGTTGGAGTATGATTCCCATGTTGGAGTATGATTCCAATACTGGAGTATGATTCCAATGTTGGAGTATGATTCCAATGTTGGGCTATGATTCCAATGTTGGAGTACGATTCCAATGTTGGAGTACGATTCCAATGCTGGAGTACGATTCCAATGCTGGAGTATGATTCCAATGTTGGAGTATGTTTCCAATACTGGAGTATGATTCCAATGTTGGAGAATGATTCCAGTGCTGGAGTATGATTCCAATACTGGAGTATGATTCCAATGTTGGAGTATGATTCCAATGTTGGAGTACGATTCCAATGTTGGAGTATGATTCCAATGTTGGAGTATGATTCCAATGCTGGAGTATGATTCCAATACTGGAGAATGATTCCAATGTTGGAGTATGATTCCAATGTTGGAGTATGATTCCAAAGTTGGAGTACGATTCCAATGTTGGAGTCTGATTCCAATGTTGGAGTATGACTCCAATGTTGGAGTATGATTCCAATACTGGAGAATGATTCCAATGTTGGAGTATGATTCCAATGCTGGAGTATGATTCCAGTACTGGAGAATGATTCCAATGTTGGAGTATGATTCCAATGTTGGAGTATGACTCCAATGTTGGAGTATGATTCCAATGTTGGAGTATGATTCCCATGTTGGAGTATGATTCCAATACTGGAGTATGATTCCAATGTTGGAGTATGATTCCAATGTTGGGCTATGATTCCAATGTTGGAGTACGATTCCAATGTTGGAGTACGATTCCAATGCTGGAGTACGATTCCAATGCTGGAGTATGATTCCAATGTTGGAGTATGTTTCCAATACTGGAGTATGATTCCAATGTTGGAGTATGATTCCAATGTTGAAGTATGATTCCAATGCTGGAGTGTGATTCCAATGCTGGAGTATGATTCCAATGCTGGAGTATGATTCCAATGTTGGAGTATGATTCCAATACTGGAGTATGATTCCAATGCTGGAGTATGATTCCAATGTTGGAGTATGATTCCAATACTGGAGTATGATTCCAATGTTGGAGTATGATTCCAATACTGGAGAATGATTCCAATGTTGGAGTATGATTCCAATGTTGGAGTAAGATTCCAATGTTGGGGTACGATTCCAATGTTGGAGTATGATTCCAATACTGGAGTATGATTCCAATGTTGGAGGATGATTCCAATGTTGGAGTATGATTCCAATGCTGGAGCATGATTCCAATGCTGGAGTATGATTCTAATGCTGGTGTATGATTCCAATACTGGAGAATGATTCCAATGTTGGAGTATGATTCCAATGTTGGAGTAAGATTCCAATGCTGGAGTATGATTCCAATACTGGAGTATGATTCCAATGCTGGACTATGATTCCAATGCGAGAGTATGATTCCAATGTTGGAGTATGATTCCAATGCTGGAGTATGATTCCAATGTTGGAATATGATTCCAATACTGGAGTATGATTTCAATGTTGGAGTATGATTCCAATGTTGGAGTATGATTCCAATACTGGAGTATGATTCCAATGTTGGAGTATGATTCCAATACTGGAGTATGATTCCAATGTTGGAGTATGATTCCAATGTTGGAGTATGATTCCAATACTGGAGTATGATTCCAATGTTGGAGTATGATTCCAATACTGGAGTATGATTCCAATACTGGAGTATGATTCCAATACTGGAGTATGATTCCAATGTTGGAGTATGATTCCAATACTGGAGTATGATTCCAATACTGGAGTATGATTCCAATGTTGGAGTATGATTCCAATACTGGAGTATGATTCCAATACTGGAGTACGATTCCAATGTTGGAGTATGATTCAAATGTTGGAGTATGATTCCAATACTGGAGTACGATTCCAATGTTGGAGTATGATTCGAATGTTGGAGTATGATTCCAACACTGGAGTTTGATTCCAATGTTGGAGTATGATTCCAATGCTGGAGTATGATTCCAATGCTGGAGAATGATTCCAATGTTGGAGTATGATTCCAATCTTGGAGTATGATTCCAATGCTGGAGTATGATTCAAATGTTGGAGTATGATTCCAATGCTGGAGTATGATTCCAATGTTGGAGTATGATTCCAATGTTGGAGTATGATTCCAATACTGGAGAATGATTCCAATGTTGGAGTATGATTCCAATGTTGGAGTATGATTCCAATGCTGGAGTATGATTCCAATGTTGGAGTATGATTCCAATACTGGAGTATGATTCCAATGCTGGAGTATGTTTCCAATGTTGGAGTATGATTCCAATGCTGGAGTATGATTCCAATGTTGGAGAATGATTCCAATACAGGAGTATGATTCCAATGTTGGAGTATGATTCCAATGTTGGAGTCTGATTCCAATACTGGAGTATGATTCCAATGCTGGAGTATGATTCCAATGTTGGAGTATGATTCCAATGTTGGAGTATGATTCCAATGTTGGAGTATGATTCCAATGTTGGAGTACGATTCCAATGTTGGAGTATGATTCCAATGCTGGAGTATGCTTCCAATGTTGGAATATGATTCTAATACTGGAGTATGATTCCAATGTTGGATTATGATTCCAATGCTGGAATATGATTCCAATGTTGGAGTATGATTCCAATGTTGGAGTATGTTTCCAATGTTGGAGTATGATTCCAATAATGGAGTACGAGTCCAATGTTGGAGTATGATTCCAATGTTGGATTATGATTCCAATGCTGGAGTATGATTCCAATGTTGGAGTATGATTCCAATGTTGGATTATGATTCCAATGGTGAAGTATGATTACAATGTTGGAGTATGATTCCAATGTTGGAGTATGATTCCAATACTGGAGTATGATTCCAATGCTGGAGTATGATTCCAATGTTGGAGTATGATTCCAATGTTGGAGTATGATTCCAATGTTGGATTATGATTCCAATGCTGGAGTATGGTTCCAATGTTGGAGTATGATTCCAATGTTGGAGTATGATTCCAATGTTGGAGTATGAATCCAATGTTGGATTATGATTCCAATACTGGAGTATGATTCCAATACTGGAGTATGATTCCAATGCTGGAGTATGATTCCAATGCTGGAGTATGATTCCAATGTTGGAGTATGATTCCAATGTTGGATTATGATTCCAATGCTGGAGTATGATTCCAATGTTGGAGTATGATTCCAATGTTGGAGTATGAATCCAATGTTGGATTATGATTCCAATGCTGGAGTATGATTCCAATGTTGGAGTATGATTCCAATGTTGGAGTATGATTCCAATGTTGGAGTATGATTCCAATGTTGGAGTATGATTCCAATGCTGGAGTATGATTCCAATGTTGGAGTATGATTCCAATACTTGAGTATGATTCCAATGTTGGAGTACGATTCCAATGTTGGAGTATGATTCCAATGCTGGAGTATGATTCCAATGCTGGAGTATGTATCCAATGCTGGAGTACGATTCCAATGTTTGAGTATGATTCCAATGTTGGAGTATGATTCCAATGCTGGAGAATGATTCCAATGCTGGAGTAGGATTCCAATGTTGGAGTACGATTCCAATGGTGGACTATGATTCCAATGTTTGAGTATGATTCCAATGTTGGAGTATGATTCCAATGCTGGAGAATGATTCCAATGCTGGAGTATGATTCCAATGTAGGAGTATGATTCCAATGTTGGAGTACGATTCCAATGGTGGACTATGATTCCAATGTTTGAGTATGATTCCAATGTTGGAGTATGATTCCAATGCTGGAGTATGATTCCAATGCTGGAGAATGATTCCAATGTTGGAGTATGATTCCAATGTTGGAGTATCATTCCAATGTTGGAGTATGATTCCAATGTTGGATTATGATTCCAATGCTGGAGTATGATTCCAATACTGGAGTATGATTCCAATGTTGGAGTATGATTCCAATACTGGAGTATGATTCCAATACTGGAGTATGATTCCAATGTTGGAGTATGATTCCAATACTGGAGTATGATTCCAATGTTGGAGTATCATTCCAATGTTGGAGTATGATTCCAATGTTGGATTATGATTCCAATGCTGGAGTATGATTCCAATACTGGAGTATGTTTCCAATGTTGGAGTATGAGTCCAATACTGGAGTATGATTCCAATGTTGGAGTATGATTCCAATGCTGGAGTATGATTCCAATGTTGGAGAATGATTCCAATGTTGGAGTACGATTCCAATGTTGGAGTATGATTCCAATGTTGGAGTATGATTCCAATGCTGGAGTATTATTCCAATACTGGAGAATGATTCCAATGTTGGAGTATGATTGCAATGTTGGAGTATGATTCCAAAGTTGGAGTATGATTCCAATGTTGGAGTATGATTCCAATGTTGGAGTATGACTCCAATGTTGGAGTATGATTCCAATGCTGGAGTATGATTCCAATGTTGGAGTATGATTCCAATGCTGGAGTATGATTCCAATGCTGGAGTATGATTCCAATGTTGGAGTATGATTCCAATGCTGGAGTATGATTCCAATACTGGAGAATGATTCCAATGTTGGAGTATGATTGCAATGTTGGAGTATGATTCCAATGTTGGAGTACGATTCCAATGCTGGAGTACGATTCCAATGCTGGAGTATGATTCCAATGCTGGAGTATGTTTCCAATACTGGAGTACGTTTCCAATGCTGGAGTACGATTCCAATGCTGGAGTACGATTCCAATGCTGGAGTACGATTCCAATACTGGAGTACGATTCCAATGCTGGAGTACGATTCCAATGCTGGAGTACGATTCCAATGTTGGAGTACGATTCCAATGCTGGAGTACGATTCCAATGTTGGAGTACGATTCCAATGTTGGAGAATGATTCCAATACTGGAGTATGATTACAATACTGGAGTATGATTCCAATGTTGGAGTATGATTCCAATGTTGGAGTATGTTTCCAATGTTGGAGTACGATTCCAATGTTGGAGTATGATTCCAATGTTGGAGTATGATTCCAATACTGGAGTATGATTCCAATGTTGGAGTATGATTCCAATGCTGGAGTATGATTCCAATGTTGGAGAAGGATTCCAGTGCTGGAGTATGATTCCAATACTGGAGTATGATTCCAATGTTGGAGTATGATTCCAATGTTGGAGTACGATTCCAATGTTGGAGTATGATTCCAATGTTGGAGTATGATTCCAAGGCTGCAGTATGATTCCAATACTGGAGAATGATTCCAATGTTGGAGTATGATTCCAATGTTGGAGTATGATTCCAAAGTTGGAGTACGATTCCAATGTTGGAGTATGATTCCAATGTTGGAGTATGACTCCAGTGTTGGAGTATGATTCCAATACTGGAGAATGATTCCAATGTTGAAGTACGATTCCAATGTTGGAGTACGATTCCAATGTTGGAGTACGATTCCAATGCTGGAGTATGATTCCAATGTTGGAGTATGTTTCCAATACTGGAGGACGATTCCAATGCTGGAGTATGATTCCAATGCTGGAGTATGATTCCAATGCTGGAGTACGATTCCAATACTGGAGTACGATTCCAATGCTGGAGTACGATTCCAATGTTGGAGTACGATTCCAATGCTGGAGTACGATTCCAATGCTGGAGTACGATTCCAATGTTGGAGTACGATTCCAATGTTGGAGAATAATTCCAATACTGGAGTATGATTACAATACTGGAGTATGATTCCAATGTTGGAGTATGTTTCCAATGTTGGAGTACGATTCCAATGTTGGAGTATGATTCCAATGTTGGAGTATGATTCCAATACTGGAGTATGATTCCAATGTTGGAGTATGATTCCAATGCTGGAGTATGATTCCAATGTTGGAGAATGATTCCAGTGCTGGAGTATGATTCCAATACTGGAGTATGATTCCAATGTTGGAGTATGATTCCAATGTTGGAGTACGATTCCAATGTTGGAGTATGATTCCAATGTTGGAGTATGATTCCAATGCTGGAGTATGATTCCAATACTGGAGAATGATTCCAATGTTGGAGTATGATTCCAATGTTGGAGTATGATTCCAAAGTTGGAGTACGATTCCAATGTTGGAGTCTGATTCCAATGTTGGAGTATGACTCCAATGTTGGAGTATGATTCCAATACTGGAGAATGATTCCAATGTTGGAGTATGATTCCAATGCTGGAGTATGATTCCAATACTGGAGAATGATTCCAATGTTGGAGTATGATTCCAATGTTGGAGTATGACTCCAATGTTGGAGTATGATTCCAATGTTGGAGTATGATTCCCATGTTGGAGTATGATTCCAATACTGGAGTATGATTCCAATGTTGGAGTATGATTCCAATGTTGGAGTATGATTCCAATACTGGAGTATGATTCCAATGTTGGAGTATGATTCCAATGTTGGAGTATGATTCCAATGTTGGAGTATGATTCCAATACTGGAGTATGATTCCAATACTGGAGTATGATTCCAATTTTGGAGTATGATTCCAGTGCTGGAGTTTGATTCCAATGTTGGAGTACGATTCCAATGTTGGAGTATGATTCCAATGTTGGAGTATGATTCCAATACTGGAGTATGATTCCAAAGTTGGAGTACGATTCCAATGTTGGAGAATGATTCCAATGTTGGAGTATGATTCCAATGTTGGAGTATGATTCCAATGTTGGAGTATGATTCCAGTGCTGGAGTATGATTCCAATGTTGGAGTATGATTCCAATACTGGAGAATGATTCCAATGCTGGAGTATGATTCCAATGTTGGAGTATGATTCCAATACTGGAGTATGAATCCAATGTTGGAGTATGATTCCAATGTTGGAGTATGATTCCAGTGCTGGAGTTTGATTCCAATGTTGGAGTATGATTCCAATACTGGAGTATGATTCCAATGCTGGAGTACGATTCCAATGGTGGAGTATGATTTCAATGTTGGAGTATGATTCCAATGTTCGAGTACGATTCCAATGTTGGAGTATGATTCCAATGTTGGAGTATGATTCCAATGTTGGAGTACGATTCCAATGTTGGAGTATGATTCCAATACTGGAGTATGATTCCAATGTTGGAGTATGATTCCAATGCTGGAGTATGACTCCAATGTTGGAGTATGATTCCAATGTTGGAGTATGATTCCAATGTTGGAGTATGATTCCAATACTGGAGTATGATTCCAATGTTGGAGTATGATTCCAATGTTGGAGTACGATTCCAATGTTGGAGTATGATTCCAATGTTGGAGTATGATTCCAATGTTGGAGAATGATTCCAATGCTGGAGTATGATTCCAATGTTGGAGCATGATTCCAATACTGGAGTATGATTCCAATGTTGGAGTATGATTCCAATGTTGGAGTATGATTCCAATGCTGGAGTATGATTCCAATGTTGGAGTATGATTCCAATACTGGAGTACGATTCCAATGTTGGAGTATGATTCCAATGCTGGAGTATGATTCCAATGTTGGAGTATGATTCCAATGTTGGAGTATGATTCCAATGTTGGAGTATGATTCCAGTGCTGGAGTATGATTCCAATGTTGGAGTATGATTCCAATACTGGAGAATGATTCCAATGCTGGAGTATGATTCCAATGTTGGAGTATGATTCCAATACTGGAGTATGAATCCAATGTTGGAGTATGATTCCAATGTTGGAGTATGATTCCAGTGCTGGAGTTTGATTCCAATGTTGGAGTATGATTCCAATACTGGAGTATGATTCCAATGCTGGAGTACGATTCCAATGGTGGAGTATGATTCCAATGTTCGAGTACGATTCCAATGTTGGAGTATGATTCCAATGTTGGAGTATGATTCCAATGTTGGAGTACGATTCCAATGTTGGAGTATGATTCCAATACTGGAGTATGATTCCAAAGTTGGAGTATGATTCCAATGCTGGAGTATGACTCCAATGTTGGAGTATGATTCCAATGTTGGAGTATGATTCCAATGTTGGAGTATGATTCCAATACTGGAGTATGATTCCAATGTTGGAGTATGATTCCAATGTTGGAGTACGATTCCAATGTTGGAGTATGATTCCAATGTTGGAGTATGACTCCAATGTTGGAGTATGATTCCAATGTTGGAGAATGATTCCAATGCTGGAGTATGATTCCAATGTTGGAGCATGATTCCAATACGGGAGTATGATTCCAATGTTGGAGTATGATTCCAATGTTGGAGTATGATTCCAATGCTGGAGTATGATTCCAATGTTGGAGTATGATTCCAATACTGGAGTACGATTCCAATGTTGGAGTATGATTCCAATGCTGGAGTATGATTCCAATGTTGGAGTATGATTCCAATGTTGGAGTATGATTCCAACACTGGAGTACGATTCCAATGTTGGAGTATGATTCCAATACTGGAGTATGATTCCAATGTTGGATTATGATTCCAATGTTGGAGTATGATTCCAATGCTGGAGTACGATTCCAATGTTGGAGTATGATTCCAATACTGGAGTATGATTCCAATGTTGGAGTATGATTCCAATGTTGGAGTATGATTCCAATACTGGAGTCTGATTCCAATGCTGGATTATGATTCCAATACTGGAGTATGATTCCAATACTGGAGTATGATTCCAATGTTGGAGTATGATTCCAATACTGGAGTATGATTCCAATGTTGGAGTATGATTGCAATGCTGGAGTATGATTCCAATGTTGGAGTATGATTCCAATGTTGGAGTATGATTCCAATACTGGAGTATGATTCCAATACTGGAGTATGATTCCAATGTTGGACTATGATTCCAATGTTGGAGTATGATTCCAGCGCTGGAGTATGATTCCAATGTTGGAGTATGATTCCAATGTTGGAGTATGATTCCAATGTTGGAGTATGATTCCAATGTTGGAGTATGATTCCAATGTTGGACTATGATTCCAATGCTGGAGTATGATTCCAATACTGGAGTATGATTCCAATGTTGGAGTATGATTCCAATGTTGGAGTATGATTCCAATGTTGGAGTATGATTCCAATACTGGAGTACGATTCAAATGTTGGAGTATGATTCCAATGTTGGAGTATGTTTCAAACACTGGAGAATGATTCCAATGTTGGAGTATGATTCCAATGTTGGAGTATGATTCCAATACTGGAGTATGATTCCAATACTGGAGTATGATTCCAATGTTGGAGTATGATTCCAATACTGGAGTATGATTCCAATACTGGAGTATGATTCCAGTGCTGGAGTATGATTCCAATACTGTAGAATGATTCCAATGTTGGAGTATGATTCCAATGTTCGAGAATGACTCCAATGCTGGAGAATGATTCCAATACTGGAGTATGATTCCAATGTTGGAGTATGATTCCAATGCTGGAGTTTGATTCCAGTGTTGGAGTATGATTCCAATGTTGGAGTATGATTCCAATGTTGGAGTATGATTCCAATGTTGGAGTATGATTCCAATACTGGAGAATGATTCCAATGCTGGAGTATGATTCCAATGTTGGAGTATGATTCCAATACTGGAGTATGAATCCAATGTTGGAGTATGATTCCAATGTTGGAGTACGATTCCAATGTTGGAGTATGATTCCAATGTTGGAGTATGATTCCAATACTGGAGTATGATTCCAATGTTGGAGTACGCTTCCAATGGTGGAGTACGATTCCAATGTTGGAGTATGATGCCAATGTTTGAGTACGATTCCAATGTTGGAGTATGATTCCAATGTTGGAGTATGATTCCAATGCTGGAGTATGATTCCAATGTTGGAGTATGATTCCAATACTGGAGTATGAATCCAATGTTGGAGTATGATTCCAATGTTGGAGTACGATTCCAATGATGGAGTATGATTCCAATGTTGGAGTATGATTCCAATACTGGAGTATGATTCCAATGTTGGAGTACGCTTCCAATGGTGGAGTATGATTCCAATGTTGGAGTATGATTCCAATGTTTGAGTACGATTCCAATGTTGGAGTATGATTCCAATGTTGGAGTATGATTCCAATGTTGGAGTACGATTCCAATGTTGGAGTATGATTCCAATACTGGAGTATGATTCCAATGCTGGAGTATGATTCCAATGCTGGAGTATGATTCCAATGTTGGAGTATGATTCCAATGTTGGAGTACGATTCCAATGTTGGAGTATGATTGCAATGCTGGAGTATGATTCCAATGTTGGAGTATGATTCCAATGTTGGAGTATGATTCCAATACTGGAGTACGATTCCAATGTTGGAGTATGATTCCAATGCTGGAGTATGATTCCAATGTTGGAGTATGATTCCAATACTGGAGTATGATTCCAATACTGGAGTATGATTCCAATGTTGGAGTATGATTCCAATGTTGGAGTATGATTCCAATGCTGGAGTATGATTCCAATGCTGGAGTATGATTCCAATGCTGGAGTATGATTCCAATGTTGGAGTATGATTCCAATACTGGAGTATGATTCCAATGTTGGAGTATGATTCCAATGTTGGAGTATGATTCCAATGCTGGAGTATGATTCCAATACTGGAGTATGATTCCAATGTTGGAGTATGATTCCAATACTGGAGTACGATTCCAATGTTGGAGTATGATTCCAATGCTGGAGTATGATTCCAATGTTGGAGTATGATTCCAATGTTGGAGTATGATTCCAATACTGGAGTACGATTCCAATGTTGGAGTATGATTCCAATACTGGAGTATGATTCCAATGTTGGAGTATGACTCCAATGTTGGAGTATGATTTCAATGCTGGAGTACGATTCCAATGTTGGAGTATGATTCCAATACTGGAGTATGATTCCAATGTTGGAGTATGATTCCAATGCTGGAGTATGATTCCAATGCTGGATTATGATTCCAATACTGGAGTACGATTCCAATGTTGGAGTATGATTCCAATGCTGGACTATGATTCCAATGTTGGAGTATAATTCCAATGTTGGAGTATGATTCCAATGCTGGAGTATGATTCCAATACTGGAGTATGATTCCAATTTTGGAGTATGATTCCAATGTTGGAGAATGATTCCAATGTTGGAGTATGATTCCAATGTTGGAGTATGATTCCAATGTTGGAGTATGATTCCAGTGCTGGAGTATGATTCCAATGTTGGAGTATGATTCCAATACTGGAGAATGATTCCAATGCTGGAGTATGATTCCAATGTTGGAGTATGATTCCAATACTGGAGTATGAATCCAATGTTGGAGTATGATTCCAATGTTGAGTATGATTCCAGTGCTGGAGTATGATTTCAATGTTGGAGTATGATTCCAATACTGGAGTATGATTCCAATGTTGGAGTATGATTCCAATGTTCGAGTACGATTCCAATGTTGGAGTATGATTCCAATGTTGGATATGATTCCAATGTTGGAGTATGATTCCAGTGCTGGAGTATGATTCCAATACTGGAGTATGATTCCAATACTGGAGTATGATTCCAATGTTGGAGCATGATTCCAATACTGGAGTATGATTCCAATGCTGGAGTATGATTCCAATGTTGGAGTATGATTCCAATGCTGGAGTATGATTCCAATGTTGGAGTATGATTCCAATGTTGGAGTATGATTCCAATGTTGGAGTATGATTCCAATGCTGGAGTATGATTCCAATGCTGGAGTATGATTCCAATGCTGGAGTATGATTCCAATGTTGGAGTATGATTCCAATGTTGGAGTATGATTCCAATATTGGATTATGATTCCAATGTTGGAGTACGATTCCAATGTTGGAGTATGATTCCAATCCTGGAGTATGATTCCAATGCTGGAGTATGATTCCAATGCTGGAGTATGATTCCAATACTGGAGTATGATTCCAATGTTGGAGTATGATTCCAATGTTGGAGTATGATTCCAATGCTGGAGTATGATTCCAATGTTGGAGTATGATTCCAATGCTGGAGTATGATTCCAATGTTGGAGTATGATTCCAATACTGGAGTATGATTCCAATGTTGGAGTATGATTCCAATGTTGGAGTATGATTCCAATGCTGGAGTATGATTCCAATACTGGAGTATGATTCCAATGTTGGAGTATGATTCCAATACTGGAGTACGATTCCAATGTTGGAGTATGATTCCAATGCTGGAGTATGATTCCAATGTTGGAGTATGATTCCAATGTTGGAGTATGATTCCAATACTGGAGTACGATTCCAATGTTGGAGTATGATTCCAATACTGGAGTATGATTCCAATGTTGGAGTATGACTCCAATGTTGGAGTATGATTCCAATGCTGGAGTACGATTCCAATGTTGGAGTATGATTCCAATACTGGAGTATGATTCCAATGTTGGAGTATGATTCCAATGTTGGAGTATGATTCCAATGCTGGAGTATGATTCCAATGCTGGATTATGATTCCAATACTGGAGTACGATTCCAATGTTGGAGTATGATTCCAATGCTGGAGTATGATTCCAATGTTGGAGGAGAATTCCAATGTTGGAGTATGATTCCAATGCTGGAGTATGATTCCAATACTGGAGTATGATTCCAATTTTGGAGTATGATTCCAATGTTGGAGAATGATTCCAATGTTGGAGTATGATTCCAATGTTGGAGTATGATTCCAATGTTGGAGTATGATTCCAGTGCTGGAGTATGATTCCAATGTTGGAGTATGATTCCAATACTGGAGAATGATTCCAATGCTGGAGTATGATTCCAATGTTGGAGTATGATTCCAATACTGGAGTATGAATCCAATGTTGGAGTATGATTCCAATGTTGAGTATGATTCCAGTGCTGGAGTATGATTTCAATGTTGGAGTATGATTCCAATACTGGAGTATGATTCCAATGTTGGAGTACGATTCCAATGGTGGAGTATGATTCCAATGTTGGAGTATGATTCCAATGTTCGAGTACGATTCCAATGTTGGAGTATGATTCCAATGTTGGATATGATTCCAATGTTGGAGTATGATTCCAATGCTGGAGTATGATTCCAATACTGGAGTATGATTCCAATGTTGGAGTATGATTCCAGTGCTGGAGTATGATTCCAATACTGGAGTATGATTCCAATACTGGAGTATGATTCCAATGTTGGAGTATGATTCCAAATCTGGAGTATGATTCCAATGTTGGAGTATGATTCCAATGTTGGAGTATGATTCCAATACTGGAGTATGAATCCAATGTTGGAGTATGATTCCAATGTTGGAGTATGATTCCAGTGCTGGAGTTTGATTCCAATGTTGGAGTATGATTCCAATACTGGAGTATGATTCCAATGCTGGAGTACGATTCCAATGGTGGAGTATGATTCCAATGTTGGAGTATGATTCCAATGTTCGAGTACGATTCCAATGTTGGAGTATGATTCCAATGTTGGAGTACGATTCCAATGTTGGAGTATGATTCCAATACTGGAGTATGATTCCAATGTTGGAGTATGATTCCAATGCTGGAGTATAACTCCAATGTTGGAGTATGATTCCAATGTTGGAGTATGATTCCAATGTTGGAGTATGATTCCAATACTGGAGTATGATTCCAATGTTGGAGTATGATTCCAATGTTGGAGTACGATTCCAATGTTGGAGTATGATTCCAATGTTGGAGTATGACTCCAATGTTGGAGTATGATTCCAATGTTGGAGAATGATTCCAATGCTGGAGTATGATTCCAATGTTGGAGCATGATTCCAATACTGGAGTATGATTCCAATGTTGGAGTATGATTCCAATGTTGGAGTATGATTCCAATGCTGGAGTATGATTCCAATGTTGGAGTATGATTCCAATACTGGAGTACGATTCCAATGTTGGAGTATGATTCCAATGCTGGAGTATGATTCCAATGTTGGAGTATGATTCCAACACTGGAGTACGATTCCAATGTTGGAGTATGATTCCAATACTGGAGTATGATTCCAATGTTGGATTATGATTCCAATGTTGGAGTATGATTCCAATGCTGGAGTACGATTCCAATGTTGGAGTATGATTCCAATACTGGAGTATGATTCCAATGTTGGAGTATGATTCCAATGTTGGAGTATGATTCCAATACTGGAGTATGATTCCAATGCTGGATTATGATTCCAATACTGGAGTATGATTCCAATACTGGAGTATGATTCCAATGTTGGAGTATGATTCCAATACTGGAGTATGATTCCAATGTTGGAGTATGATTGCAATGCTGGAGTATGATTCCAATGTTGGAGTATGATTCCAATGTTGGAGTATGATTCCAATACTGGAGTATGATTCCAATACTGGAGTATGATTCCAATGTTGGACTATGATTCCAATGTTGGAGTATGATTCCAGCGCTGGAGTATGATTCCAATGTTGGAGTATGATTCCAATGTTGGAGTATGATTCCAATGTTGGAGTATGATTCCAATGTTGGAGTATGATTCCAATGTTGGACTATGATTCCAATGCTGGAGTATGATTCCAATACTGGAGTATGATTCCAATGTTGGAGTATGATTCCAATGTTGGAGTATGATTCCAATGTTGGAGTATGATTCCAATACTGGAGTACGATTCAAATGTTGGAGTATGATTCCAATGTTGGAGTATGTTTCAAACACTGGAGAATGATTCCAATGTTGGAGTATGATTCCAATGTTGGAGTATGATTCCAATGTTGGAGTATGATTCCAATACTGGAGTATGATTCCAATACTGGAGTATGATTCCAATGTTGGAGTATGATTCCAATGTTGGAGTATGATTCCAATACTGGTGTATGATTCCAATACTGGAGTATGATTCCAATGTTGGAGTATGATTCCAATACTGGAGTATGATTCCAATACTGGAGTATGATTCCAGTGCTGGAGTATGATTCCAATACTGTAGAATGATTCCAATGTTGGAGTATGATTCCAATGTTGGAGTATGATTCCAATACTGGAGTATGATTCCAATGTTGGAGTATGATTCCAATACTGGAGTATAATTCCAATACTGGAGTATGATTCCAGTGCTGGAGTATGATTCCAATACTGTAGAATGATTCCAATGTTGTAGTATGATTCCAATGTTGGAGTATGATTCCAATGCTGGAGTATGATTCCAATGTTCGAGAATGACTCCAATGCTGGAGAATGATTCCAATACTGGAGTATGATTCCAATGTTGGAGTATGATTCCAATGCTGGAGTATGATTCCAGTGTTGGAGTATGATTCCAATGTTGGAGTATGATTCCAATGTTGGAGTATGATTCCAATGTTGGAGTATGATTCCAATACTGGAGAATGATTCCAATGCTGGAGTATGATTCCAATGTTGGAGTATGATTCCAATACTGGAGTATGAATCCAATGTTGGAGTATGATTCCAATGTTGGAGTACGATTCCAATGTTGGAGTATGATTCCAATGTTGGAGTATGATTCCAATACTGGAGTATGATTCCAATGTTGGAGTACGCTTCCAATGGTGGAGTACGATTCCAATGTTGGAGTATGATTCCAATGTTTGAGTACGATTCCAATGTTGGAGTATGATTCCAATGTTGGAGTATGATTCCAATGCTGGAGTATTTTTCCAATACTGTAGAATGATTCCAATGTTGGAGTATGATTCCAATGTTGGAGTATAATTCCAATGCTGGAGTATGATTCCAATGTTCGAGAATGACTCCAATGCTGGAGAATGATTCCAATACTGGAGTATGATTCCAATGTTGGAGTATGATTCCAATGCTGGAGTATGATTCCAGTGTTGGAGTATGATTCCAATGTTGGAGTATGATTCCAATGTTGGAGTATGATTCCAATGTTGGAGTATGATTCCAATACTGGAGAATGATTCCAATGCTGGAGTATGATTCCAATGTTGGAGTATGATTCCAATACTGGAGTATGAATCCAATGTTGGAGTATGATTCCAATGTTGGAGTACGATTCCAATGTTGGAGTATGATTCCAATGTTGGAGTATGATTCCAATACTGGAGTATGATTCCAATGTTGGAGTACGCTTCCAATGGTGGAGTACGATTCCAATGTTGGAGTATGATTCCAATGTTTGAGTACGATTCCAATGTTGGAGTATGATTCCAATGTTGGAGTATGATTCCAATGCTGGAGTATGATTCCAATGTTGGAGTATGATTCCAATACTGGAGTATGAATCCAATGTTGGAGTATGATTCCAATGTTGGAGTACGATTCCAATGATGGAGTATGATTCCAATGTTGGAGTATGATTCCAATACTGGAGTATGATTCCAATGTTGGAGTACGCTTCCAATGGTGGAGTATGATTCCAATGTTGGAGTATGATTCCAATGTTTGAGTACGATTCCAATGTTGGAGTATGATTCCAATGTTGGAGTATGATTCCAATGTTGGAGTACGATTCCAATGTTGGAGTATGATTCCAATACTGGAGTATGATTCCAATGCTGGAGTATGATTCCAATGCTGGAGTATGATTCCAATGTTGGAGTATGATTCCAATGTTGGAGTACGATTCCAATGTTGGAGTATGATTGCAATGCTGGAGTATGATTCCAATGTTGGAGTATGATTCCAATGTTGGAGTATGATTCCAATACTGGAGTACGATTCCAATGTTGGAGTATGATTCCAATGCTGGAGTATGATTCCAATGTTGGAGTATGATTCCAATACTGGAGTATGATTCCAATGTTGGAGTATGATTCCAATGTTGGAGTATGATTCCAATGCTGGAGTATGATTCCAATGCTGGAGTATGATTCCAATGCTGGAGTATGATTCCAATATTGGAGTATGATTCCAATACTGGAGTATGATTCCAATGTTGGAGTATGATTCCAATGTTGGAGTATGATTCCAATGCTGGAGTATGATTCCAATACTGGAGTATGATTCCAATGTTGGAGTATGATTCCAATACTGGAGTATGATTCCAATGTTGGAGTATGACTCCAATGTTGGAGTACGATTCCAATGCTGGAGTACGATTCCAATGTTGGAGTATGATTCCAATACTGGAGTATGATTCCAATGTTGGAGTATGATTCCAATGTTGGAGTATGATTCCAATGCTGGAGTATGATTCCAATGCTGGATTATGATTCCAATACTGGAGTACGATTCCAATGTTGGAGTATGATTCCAATGCTGGAGTATGATTCCAATGTTGGAGTATAATTCCAATGTTGGAGTATGATTCCAATGCTGGAGTATGATTCCAATACTGGAGTATGATTCCAATTTTGGAGTATGATTCCAATGTTGGAGAATGATTCCAATGTTGGAGTATGATTCCAATGTTGGAGTATGATTCCAATGTTGGAGTATGATTCCAGTGCTGGAGTATGATTCCAATGTTGGAGTATGATTCCAATACTGGAGAATGATTCCAATGCTGGAGTATGATTCCAATGTTGGAGTATGATTCCAATACTGGAGTATGAATCCAATGTTGGAGTATGATTCCAATGTTGAGTATGATTCCAGTGCTGGAGTATGATTTCAATGTTGGAGTATGATTCCAATACTGGAGTATGATTCCAATGTTGGAGTACGATTCCAATGGTGGAGTATGATTCCAATGTTGGAGTATGATTCCAATGTTCGAGTACGATTCCAATGTTGGAGTATGATTCCAATGTTGGATATGATTCCAATGTTGGAGTATGATTCCAATGCTGGAGTATGATTCCAATACTGGAGTATGATTCCAATGTTGGAGTATGATTCCAGTGCTGGAGTATGATTCCAATACTGGAGTATGATTCCAATACTGGAGTATGATTCCAATGTTGGAGTATGATTCCAATACTGGAGTATGATTCCAATGCTGGAGTATGATTCCAATGTTGGAGTATGATTCCAATGCTGGAGTATGATTCCAATGTTGGAGTATGATTCCAATGTTGGAGTATGATTCCAATGTTGGAGTATGATTCCAATGCTGGAGTATGATTCCAATGCTGGAGTATGATTCCAATGTTGGAGTATGATTCCAATGTTGGAGTATGATTCCAATACTGGATTATGATTCAAATGTTGGAGTACGATTCCAATGTTGGAGTATGATTCCAATCCTGGAGTATGATTCCAATGCTGGAGTATGATTCCAATGCTGGAGTATGATTCCAATACTGGAGTATGATTCCAATGTTGGAGTATGATTCCAATGTTGGAGTATGATTCCAATGCTGGAGTATGATTCCAATGTTGGAGTATGATTCCAATGCTGGAGTATGATTCCAATGTTGGAGTATGATTCCAATGTTGGAGTATGATTCCAATGCTGGAGTATGATTCCAATACTGGAGTATGATTCCAATGTTGGAGTATGATTCCAATACTGGAGTACGATTCCAATGTTGGAGTATGATTCCAATGCTGGAGTATGATTCCAATGTTGGAGTATGATTCCAATGTTGGAGTATGATTCCAATACTGGAGTACGATTCCAAAGTTGGAGTATGATTCCAATACTGGAGTATGATTCCAATGTTGGAGTATGACTCCAATGTTGGAGTATGATTCCAATGCTGGAGTACGATTCCAATGTTGGAGTATGATTCCAATACTGGAGTATGATTCCAATGTTGGAGTATGATTCCAATGTTGGAGTATGATTCCAATGCTGGAGTATGATTCCAATGCTGGATTATGATTCCAATACTGGAGTACGATTCCAATGTTGGAGTATGATTCCAATGCTGGAGTATGATTCCAATGTTGGAGTATAATTCCAATGTTGGAGTATGATTCCAATGCTGGAGTATGATTCCAATACTGGAGTATGATTCCAATTTTGGAGTATGATTCCAATGTTGGAGAATGATTCCAATGTTGGAGTATGATTCCAATGTTGGAGTATGATTCCAATGTTGGAGTATGATTCCAGTGCTGGAGTATGATTCCAATGTTGGAGTATGATTCCAATACTGGACAATGATTCCAATGCTGGAGTATGATTCCAATGTTGGAGTATGATTCCAATACTGGAGTATGAATCCAATGTTGGAGTATGATTCCAATGTTGAGTATGATTCCAGTGCTGGAGTATGATTTCAATTTTGGAGTATGATTCCAATACTGGAGTATGATTCCAATGTTGGAGTACGATTCCAATGGTGGAGTATGATTCCAATGTTGGAGTATGATTCCAATGTTCGAGTACGATTCCAATGTTGGAGTATGATTCCAATGTTGGATATGATTCCAATGTTGGAGTATGATTCCAATGCTGGAGTATGATTCCAATACTGGAGTATGATTCCAATGTTGGAGTATGATTCCAGTGCTGGAGTATGATTCCAATACTGGAGTATGATTCCAATGCTGGAGTATGATTCCAATGCTGGAGTATGATTCCAATGCTGGAGTATGATTCCAATGTTGGAGTATGATTCCAATACTGGAGTATGATTCCAATGCTGGAGTATGATTCCAATGTTGGAGTATGATTCCAATGCTGGAGTATGATTCCAATGTTGGAGTATGATTCCAATGTTGGAGTATGATTCCAATGTTGGAGTATGATTCCAATGTTGGAGTATGATTCCAATGCTGGCGTATGATTCCAATGCTGGAGTATGATTCCAATGTTGGAGTATGATTCCAATGTTGGAGTATGATTCCAATGTTGGAGTATGATTCCAATACTGGATTATGATTCCAATGTTGGAGTATGATTCCAATGTTGGAGTATGATTCCAATACTGGAGTATGATTCCAATTTTGGAGTATGATTCCAATGTTGGAGAATGATTCCAATATTGGAGTATGATTCCAATGTTGGAGTGTGATTCCAATGTTGGAGTATGATTCCAGTGCTGGAGTATGATTCCAATGTTGGAGTATGATTCCAATGTTGGAGTATGATTCCAATGCTGGAGTATGATTCCAATGTTGGAGTATGATTCCAATGTTGGAATATGATTCCAATGTTGGAGTATGATTCCAATGTTGGAGTATGATTCCAATACTGGAGTATGTTTCCAATGTTGGAGTATGATTCCAATGTTGGAGTATGATTCCAATGTTGGAGTATGATTCCAATACTGGAGTATGATTCCAATGTTGGAGTATGATTCCAATGTTGGAGTATGTTTCAAATACTGGAGAATGATTCCAATGTTGGAGTATGATTCCAATGTTGGAGTATGATTCCAATACTGGAGTATGATTCCAATGCTGGAGTATGATTCCAATGTTGGAGTATGATTCCAATGTTGGAGTATGATTCCAATACTGGATTATGATTCCAATGTTGGAGTATGATTCCAATGTTGGAGTATGATTCCAATACTGGAGTATGATTCCAATTTTGGAGTATGATTCCAATGTTGGAGAATGATTCCAATATTGGAGTATGATTCCAATGTTGGAGTGTGATTCCAATGTTGGAGTATGATTCCAGTGCTGGAGTATGATTCCAATGTTGGAGTATGATTCCAATGTTGGAGTATGATTCCAATGTTGGAGTATGATTCCAATGCTGGAGTATGATTCCAATGTTGGAGTATGATTCCAATGTTGGAATATGATTCCAATGTTGGAGTATGATTCCAATGTTGGAGTATGATTCCAATACTGGAGTATGATTCCAATGTTGGAGTATGATTCCAATGTTGGAGTATGATTCCAATGTTGGAGTATGATTCCAATACTGGAGTATGATTCCAATGTTGGAGTATGATTCCAATGTTGGAGTATGTTTCAAATACTGGAGAATGATTCCAATGTTGGAGTATGATTCCAATGCTGGAGTATGATTCCAATACTGGAGTATGATTCCAATGTTGGAGTATGATTCCAATGTTGGAGTATGATTCCAATGTTGGAGTATGATTCCAATACTGGAGTATGATTCCAATACTGGAGTATGATTCCAATGCTGGAGTATGATTCCAATACTGGAGTATGATTCCAATGTTGGAGTATGATTCCAATGTTGGAGTATGATTCCAATACTGGAGTATGATTCCAATACTGGAGTATGATTCCAATGTTGGAGTACGATTCCAATGTTGGAGTATGATTCCAGTGCTGGAGTATGATTCCAATACTGGAGAATGATTCCAATGTTGGAGTATGATTCCAATACTGGAGTATGATTCCAATACTGGAGTATGATTCCAATGTTGGAGTATGATTCCAATACTGGAGTATGATTCCAATACTGGAGTATGATTCCAATACTGGAGTATGATTCCAATACTGGAGTATGATTCCAATACTGGAGTATGATTCCAATGTTGGAGTATGATTCCAATACTGGAGTATGATTCCAATACTGGAGTATGATTCCAATGTTGGAGTATGATTCCAATACTGGAGTCTGATTCCAGAGGCACCTACCTCAACCAAGAGGCCATTCTTCATGTTTGATCCAAGGTAATAACCTTACATACACTATTCCACTTGAAGAGAGGTTGGTGAATTATTTTCCTGCTCTCACTTAATTTTTTACCTGAACAACAACTTGCATTTGTATGGTGACTTTAAGGTAGTAAAATGCCCCAAGGCACTTCACAGGAGTGTTATTAAACCCAATTTTTGTTCTTAAGTTCCAAAATTCACCTGTGCACTTCACTGGACAGTTACCTGAGGGAACCACTCTGTCGAATTTTTAACTTCCCTATCCTAGGGATGCTGAGGCCAATCATAGTAGTCCACATTTATCCACAACCACCCTGTCTTATATTAACTAACACTACATATACAGCAATTGTCATAGCTGGGACCATACTTTTTCTGTTTGACTCAGTACCACATTAAATGGTACACTTACCTGTGAAAGTGCCTGTGGTCCCCACATGGATTTTTTTTGGTTGTCAACATTGTAGTGTCAATGAAAATCCTTGCATTTTCTGATATTTTCCACACTTGTATAAAGTCAAGTGGCACATCTTACTTTAGTTCCATTCACATTCATCCCAACAAATCTGATGTTGGAGGCAAACGTTTGATTATCATGCTTTCTTCCGACCACAAATATATGGTGCTACCGTTTCTTATTATCTTGATCTTATCAAAATACTACATTTTATCAGCTCCTCATAGTTCGTCTTGTCTACTTTTCTATAGGGTATATGTAATGTATATATAACTTGCTTCTGTGTCTGCCATTGGAAGAAACTCTCTCCCAATTCACTTACAACGGCACTTTCAAGATCCCAGCTGTCTAGCCTTTTGCCCTCCATTCACCATGACATTTCTGCAGCTACTGATCTGCTGAACCATATCCTCACCTCCACCTTTGATGCCCTAGTCCCCATTAAAACCATTACTCTCTCTCACCCAGGCCATTCCTGCTGGTATGGCCCTCATCTCTGCTCCCCTAAGTCCAAGGGATGCAGACTTAAATGGATAAGGCAGACAACTGGTTTAGCCATTCAATGCCAGATCTGTCTGAACCACATAAAGCACTATTGGGTCCTACGCCCCTCTGACAAAACTGCTCACTATTCCAGGATGATCCTGGAATGTAAAGATAACCCCCGGCTTCTATTCGCTACTGGAAACCATCTTCTTAAACCCCTCTCCTCTGTCTTCTCCACCCTCACCTCCAAAAACAAGTGTGAGGACCTCATGGGCTTCTTTGTCACTAAGATTGTGACCATCTGATCAGCTGCCTCTGCTGTTTACCTTCCTTCCCCTAGCCCACTGGGCCAAACTTCCTCTAAGGTTCCCCCCTGCCCTAGCCCTGAACTTGCATGTTCTTGTCCATGAGACCCATCTCCTGCTCTATCGTCCCTATTCCCATTAAACTGCTGACCACCCAACTTCTCTTCCTGGCTCCCATGTTAGCTGATATTGTTAACGGTTCTCTCTCCTCAGGTACTGTCCCCCTCTTCTTTCAATCTGCCATCATCACCCCTCTCCTCAAAAAAACAACCCTTGACCCCTCCATCCTTGTAAGCTACCGCCCCATCTCCAACCTCCCTTTCCTCTCCAAAGTCCTTGAATGTGCTGTCACCTCCCAAATCCGTACCCATCTTTCCTGGAACTCCCTCCAATCAAGTTTCTGCCCCTGTCACAGTACTGAAACAGCTCTTACCGAAGTCACAAATGACATCCAATGTGACTGTGACAAAGGTTAACTATCCCTTCTTGTCCTTTTCAGCCTTTGACACGGTTGACCACACCATCCACCTCCAACGCTTCTCCACCATCGTCCAGCTGAGTGGGACTGCACTCGCCTGGTTCCATTCTTATTTATCCAGTTGTAGCCAGTGAATCGCCTGCAATGGCTTTTCTTCCTGCTCCCACATCATTACCTCTGGTGTCCCCCAAGGATCTATCCTTGGCCCCTTCTATTTCTCATCTACATGTTGCCCCTTGGTGACATCATCCGAAAATACAGCGTCAGTTTCCACATGTAAGCTGACGACACCCAGCTCTACCTCACTAACTCTTCTCTCGACCCCTCCACTGTCTCTAAATTGTCAGACTGCTTGTTTCACATCCAGGACTGGATGAGCAGAAATTTCCTCCAACTAAATATTGGGAAGACCGAAGCCATTATTTTCAGTCCCCACCACAAACTCTGTTCCCTGGCCACTGATTTCATCCCTCTCCCTAACATCTGTCTGAGGCTGAACCACACTGTTCGTAATCTCGGTATAAGAACATAAGAAGTAGGAGCAGGAGTAGGCCATACGGCCCCTCGGGCCTGCTCCGCCATTCAATAGGATCATGGCTGATCCGAACCTAGACTCATGTCCACATCCCTGCCCGTTCCCCATAACCCTTAATTCCCTTATCAGCTAGGAAACCGTCTATCTCCGTTTTAAATTTATTTAATGTCGCAGCTTCCACAGCTCTCTGAGGTAGCAAATTCCATAGATTTACCACCCTCTGAGTGAAGAAGTTTCTCCTCATCTCAGTTTTGAAACGGCAGCCCCTTATTCTAAGATTATGCCCCCTAGTTCTAGTCTCACCCATCAGTGGAAACATCCTCCCCGCATCCACCCGATCAAGCCCCCTCACAATTGTTGAATCCGTGATTCTTAAAGTATGACGTTTTCCAATAACTACACGGAGGCTGTCACTTAACAATCAACAGGTGCTTACTGGAGGAGGGTAGTCTAAAGACTGACAGTACAGAGGCATGCTCAAGGTTTATATACAGGTGTGGTCACTGCCAGTACTACAGTATACAGGAGCTGTAAAATAGTTCTCTCTTAAAGGTACATACACTACAATTCCTCCCCTTTTAGATTAGCAGTACCCATAATGTTCAAATAACAATTAACACTTTAACATGCACATTAAACTGAAATAGTCCATTTATAGATTCACTCTTTGGGGCGGCTTCCTGATCCTTTCTGGATAGCGCCTTTCCTGAGGTTCTTGTTCTTGGTGCGGAAGCGATTCTGGCCCCTTTTCGTCGGTTATTTCATCAGCTTCCACTGCTACTGTTTCTGAGGTAGATGCTACCGGTATGTCGGGTTCATCCCCAGGGACGCGAGACATGGGGTTGACTTGTTCCTGTGACGCTAAGATCTGGTCGACGTGGCGTCTCACAATGTTCTCCCCGACATCCACTGTGTACATTAATGGCCCCTGCCTTGTGCATATCGTTCCGGGTTGCCATTTCTCTGTTCGGTAGTCACGGGTCAAGACTGGTTGTCCTACATTGAAGCTCCTTGTTGGCTTCTCATTGATGTGCTGGAATTGTTTATCCTCAACATTTCTTCGCACATTTGGTCTGAGCAAATCCAGACGAGATCTCAACCTTCGGTTAAAGAACATCTTGGCCGGGGTCTGGTTGGTAACTGCATGTGTCGCATTTATGTAGGCTAACAGGAAATTGTCCACCTTATGCTCTAGTGGAATTTCATCATCGCACATGGCCTTTATCGCCTTTTTAAAGGTTTGTACAAACCTCTCAGCCAATCCATTTGTGGCTGGATGATACGGGGCGGATGTGTAATGCCTTACCCCATTCCTTCTCATAAATTTCTGAAACTCTTCGGACACAAACTGTGGTCCATTATCAGAGCAAATCTGCTCTGGCAAGCCGTTCCTGGCAAATATGGTCCGTAGGACTGCAATCGTTTTCTCTGCCGTGGTTGAGGACATTTTTATTACCTCAGGCCATTTCGAGTGAGCATACAATACAATACAAATCGCTTTATTGGCATGATAAGGTACATCTTATGTTGCCAAAGCATCAAAATACATTTATGGTTGAACACATAAACGCGGTTCCATTCATACAGTGTATAAACAGGTATATCCCTGAGTTTATAAATATACATCCACTGCTATTAAGAACATTGAGTCCATGAATGGACCAGCGAAATCAATATGCACCCATTGCCATGGAGAGGAGGGCCACTCCCATGGGTGTAGAGGGGCATGTGGTGGGGCATTTTGGACCTTCTGGCATCCTGAGCAGCTCTTGGTTAGGTCCTCGATTTGTTGATCGATCCCCGGCCACCACACATAAGCCCAAGCAAGGCTTTTCATTTTCTCACCTCCCAGATGACTTTCGTGGAGCTCATTGAGCACTCTCTCCCTTAACTTGGGTGGAATTACCACTCGGGATCCATACATCACTGTCCCCTGGCATACTGACAGCTGTTCCCTTCTGGATGAGAATGCTGGCAACAGTGAGTCGCCATGTGTTGGCCATCCCCTCACCATCAAATCATATATCCGAGACAGTGTCGGATCATTGCGGGTCTCCTTCTCCATATCCGCGTTAGTTACTGGCAATCGTTCAATTATTGACGAATAAAATATTTCGACAGGGTCCACTGCTGGTGCTTCCTCCACAGTAGGCAGTGGCAGGCGTGATAACCCATCAGCGTTTCCATGCTGTTTCATGCCTTTATATTCTATTTCATATTGGTTCGCCCCTAGAAAAAGGGACCATCTTTGTAACCGTTGTGCAGTCATCACCGGAACGCCCTTCTTTGGATTGAAGATGGAGACAAGTGGTTGGTGGACAGTCAGCAAGGTGAACTTCTGCCCATGCAGCTAGTGGTTGAATTTTTTTACTCCCCATACTAGGCTGAGGGCCTCCCTGTCAATCTGGGCGTAGTTGCGCTCGGCTGAGGTTAGTGACCGAGACGCAAAAGCTACTGGCCTCTCCAACCCGTCTGGGAATTTGCTACAGCACCGCTCCAATACCATAGGGTGATGCATCACATGCCAACCGAATTGGCAGTGCTGGGTTGAAATGGGCCAACACCTCTTTTGATGTGATCAATTCTTTGCACTTCTGGAAAGCTCGTTTACATTCGTCATTCCACTTCCATGGTACCCCCGTTTGCAGTAGGGTGTTCAGTGGGTGTAATACTGTAGACAAATTTGTTAAGAACTTATGGTAGTAGTTTACCAGCCCGAGGAACGACCTCAGTTGTGACAAATTTTCCGGTGCTGGAGCCTTGACTACTGCCTCAATCTTTTCAGGGGACTTATGTAACCCCTCTTCATCAATAACGTGGCCACAATACGAGATCTGCTTCTGGAAAAACTCGCACTTGTGGCGATTAGATCATAGCCCATATTCCTTTAATCTAGTGTGCACCTTCTCCAGGTTGGCGAGGTGATCACTGTCATTTTCGCCCGTGACCAGGATGTCGTCCAAATAACACTGGGTCCCTGGAATCCCTTGCAGGACTTGATCCATTGCCCTTTGCCAAATAGCCGGAGCCGATGCTACCCCGAACACCAGCCGGTTGTACTGGTAAAGACCTTTATGAGTGTTGATCGTGAGGTATTGTTTCGAGGCTTCTTCTACCTCCATTTGCAAGTACGCCTGGGCCAGATCAATTTTGGTGAAGCGTTTACCTCCAGATAGCGAGGCGAAAATATCCTCAATCCGTGGAAGTGGATATTGTACCGTGTGAAGGACTGGGTTCACTGTCACCTTAAAATCCCCACGGATGCAGACCTTCTTTGGTTCCCCAGGCGTATTACTCAACGACCTCTTTATTACAGGAACGATGGGTGTAGCCCACTCGCTCCAGTCTACTTTGGACAGTACTCCTGAACGTTCCAACCCTTCCAGCTCTGCTTTGACGGCTGGTCGGATCGCATAAGGCACCAGTCTGGCCTTAAAAAACTTTGGGCTTTCATTTTCCTCTATTTTATTCGTTGCTGTTATGCCTTTTAGTGTTCCAAGTCCCTCCTGGAACACTTCTTATGCATCAGTTAGCATTTTTGACAGTCGTCCAGGTGTGACGTCATCATCCTTTTTGGCCTCAACCTTCAGTGCCTGTATGGAATGCCAATCTAATTGTATCTTCCGGATCTATTCACATCCTAGTAGTGGTGGTCCTCCATCTGGCAATACATATAGGTCCATTTTAGGTATTTCCTGGCCTTTGTATATCACTTTCACCCTTATTTTTCCTTTGGGGTAGACTTTTTGTCCCGTGTACGTCTTCAAGACAATTTCTGTAGCTTTCAAGGGTATATGTGAAAATAGCCGCTTGTAGTCCCTTTGGATTATGACTGTTAGGGCTTATCCTGTGTCCAATTCCATTTTCACTTGGACTCCGTCCATCTTGAGTTTGACCCAGATAGTCTGGTGATCCTCCATTTTGGTTACCTTATGTAGTTTCAGACAACTCAGCTCCTTGCTTCCGGAGTCTGTATCACTTTTCTGTTCATCTGAGCTACTGTCCATCACCTTATGTACCTTTTTGTACTTCTCCTGTGGAGATTTCTTGCTGTTGGTTTTCTTCCCTGACCTGCAGACTCTTGCTATGTGTCCTGCTTTTCCACACTGTCTGCACACTTGGTCCTTGAACCAACAATCCTTCTGGTCGTGTGTTGTTCTGCCGCAGCGATAACACTTCCCTGCTCCATTTGACATTTCATTGGTGCCATATTCTTGCGGTCTCCGTTGTATCTCTACAGCGCCCCGTGCGGCTGCTCCGTGTGATACTGCCATGCTGAAAGCCTTGTCCAGCGTAAGATCCTTTTCTGATAGAAGCCGTTTCTGGGTTCCTTCACTTTGAAGCCCACACACAAACTTGTCCCTTAACGTATCTGCTAGTCCCACTCCAAACTGGCAGTGTTTCGATAGCTTGCGCAGTTCCGTTAAGTACTCAGCATTACTTTCGTCTTTATGCTGGTTCCTTTTGTGGAACTTAAATCTTTCTGCTATCAGCAGCGGTGTGGGGTTTAAGTGGTCCTGTAGGATTTCTACTATGCCTTCGAAATTCTTATCCACGGGCTTCTCTGGGGTTATTAGGTTTCGCAGTAAGCCATAAGTTTTTGCACCCATGGAATTTAACAAAACCAGTGCTTTCTTAGCATCTGGCACTTCATTCGCCCTGCAGTACACCTCAACGTTTTCCACATATGTCGCCCAATCTTCAACTTCATTGCTGAACGCAGTGATACTGCCACTCTTCGGCATCCCTGAGTGTGATTTAACTGTCTAAAATGGCGTCTCCCGTGCTCTCCCTTCTTCTCCGCTGGCACAAAATGGCGTCTCCCGCGCTTTCCTTTCTTCACGCGCTCGCCCTTCTTCTCCGCTGCGGCTTCTAAAAATGGCATCTCCCGCGCTCTCCCTTCTTCTCCGCAGCTCAATGGCATCTCCCGTGCTCTCCCTTCTTCTCCCCGCGGACGCTGTTCAGCTCTTGAGCCCTGGCTGTGCTCTGCGCATTCTCCTGTGCGCCTTTCCCGTTGCCACCGCTCGGTCCTGAACCCGGCTGCTGCTTTACCCTCTCTCTGTTTTGTTTTTCCTCGATGCCGCTCGGTTTTCAACCCCCGGCTGCGCCCTGTGTGCTTCACCCTCTCTCTTACCCCATCTACGCTGCTTTGCTTTTTTCTCTGCCGTCGGTCAGCTCCAGCCGCCGCTGTCCAGGAAGGGTCTGCGTTGTACCTGTTGCCAGTCTGTTGCTGGATCGTCGTGGCTGGAGAACCAAGCCCGGCTCTCAACAGCCTCCCCTGCGACGTTCACTCTCTGCCGGATGGCTGGGTGCTTACTCGTGGTCGACGTCCGCGGAGCGAATCCTTGAAGGGAAATGCAGAGTTGCAGGTAGATTCGAATCGACCTCGTCGCCACTGTTGAATCCGTGATTCTTAAAGTATGATGTTTTCCAATAACTACACGGAGGCTGTCACTTAACAATCAACAGGTGTTTACTGGAGGAGGGTAGTCTAAAGACTGACAGTACAGAGGCATGCTCAAGGCTTATATACAGGTGTGGTCACTGCCGGTACTACAGTATACAGGAGCTGTAAAAGTAGTTGGCCTAGAAATTGAGTGGGGTTAGCGCCCATTTTGAGGCGCTAGAGGGCCTAGCGCCACAAGTACAGCCGATTGAGAAATTCACTTGGGCGCTGCCATCGGCGTTAGCCGGTTGCGCTGCGCCGGCACCGATGACGTCATCGGTGTGCGCAGTGTCCCGGTTGCCGTGGCAACGCGCCCGAACGCCGAAATTGAGTTGCGGCCGCCTCGACCGTGGCAGCCGCAACCAACGATTTTTCAAAAGTTCGCTACGGGTCTTAGCGCCGGCGCATTAAGGTCGCGCGGCGGCCGGCCGCTTTCCCGGCGGCCGCCTGCCCGCACCTTCCTCCCCGGACTCCTCCAACACCTCCCCGCGGCACAGATGCGTGTGGGCCGCGAGCCCAGCACTTCTCCGAGGTGCCAGGCTCATTTTTCTCCACAGATCAACGGCCAGCGGTCGGGTGCAGGCAGCTCCTCCTTAACGGAAGGAGGAGGCCTGCACTTCCCCAGCCTGCCGCACCGCATCGGGTGCCGCAGCGGCGGATTAGCGCTGCAATGCGGCAGTCAGCGCCCATTGCGAGGCGCTGACACCCTCCAGTAGCGCCGGCAGCCGTCTGGGCGCGGCGCTACTGAATTTTTGGCGCACGCAGGGGGACTTAGCGCCGGCGCTAAATTTCCGGCGCTAAAGCCCTGGCGCGGCGCCAACTCAATTTCTAGGCCGTTCTCTCTTAAAGGTACATACACTACAACAATCTTATATGGTGTGGAGATGCCGGAGTTGGACTGGTGTGGACAAATGTAGGAAGTCACACAAACACCAGGTTATAGTCCAACAGCTTTATTTGAAATCACAAGCTTTCGGAGCGCTGCTCCTTCGTCAGGTGAAGTGGAGAATTGCATAAAGACACAGCTTATATAGTCAGAGAATAATGTCAGATGTTTACAGGTAATCTTTCCAACTGCCATTTATCACACCTCGGCAGAGATAATCACAGCAATCAAAGGTGTGAATGGTGTCCAAACGGGCCAGTCAGGAAAACATTACATCAAAGAACAATGAGGTGGGGTCACAAGGGGTCAAATTTTGCAGATGCTGGGGTCTGTATGAAAAACAAAAAAACAGACAAAAAACATTTTTTTTGCTGGAAATCACAGCAGGTCCGGCCGCATCTGTGTAGAGAGAACAAGCCAACGATGACTCGAGTCTGGATGACCCTGTAAACATCTGACATTATTCTCTGACTATATAAGCTGTGTTTTTATGCATTTCTCCACTTCACCTGGTGAAGGAGCAGCGCTCCGAAAGCTTGTGATTTCAAATAAAGATGTTGGACTATAACCTGGTGTTGTGTGACTTCCTACAATCTTATATGTTTCGATAAGATCGCCTCTCATTCTTCTGAATTCCAATGAGTAGAGGCCCAACCTACTCAAACTTTCCTCATAAGTCAACCCCCTCATCTCTGGAATCAACCGAGTTAACCTTCTCTGAACTGCCTCGAGAGCAAGTATATCTTTTCTTAAATATGGAAACCAAAACTGTACGCAGTATTCCAGGTGTGGCCTCACCAGTACCCTGTATAACTGAAGCAAGACTTCCCTGCTTTTATACTCCATCCCCCTTGCAATAAAAGCCAAGATTCCATTGGCCTTCCTGATCACCTGCTGTACCTGCATACTAACCTTCTGTGTTTCATGCACCAGGACCCCCAGATCCCTTTGTACTGTAACACTTTGCAGTTTCTTTCCATTTAGATAATAACTTGCTCTTTGATTTTTTCTGCCAAAGTGCATAACCTCACACTTTCCAACATTATAACATTGTCCGACTCCACCCTTGCCTCAGCTCATCTGCTGCTGAAACCTGCATCCATGCCTTTGTTAGCTCTGGACTGACTATTCCAATGCGCACCTTGCTGGCCTCCCATGTTCTACCCTCCATAAACTTGAGTTCATTCAAAACTCTGCTGCCCCTGTCCTAACGTACACCAAGTTCCATTCATCCATCGCTGATGTAAATTGGCTCCCGGTTAAGCAACACCTCAAATTTAAAATTCTCATCCTTTGTTTTCAATTCCCTCCATGGGGTCATCCCTCCCTATCTCTGTAATCTCCTCCAGCCCTACAACCCTCCGTTGTTGTTTTTGTTGGAGAAATTCTCCTCTGCATTCCCACCTGAAATTGGGCCGGATCATGGAATATCAAAAATTTGGCGAAGTGAGGCCAACTAGTGCCTCACTGAAATAAAGAATAGATTTGCCTTTCTAATCTAGGCTTTATTAACTTTAAAAACCCAGTAGCACATCTTTCAACACCAGTCTCCAACAATGACTAGAGAGAACTGAATTTAAGATGGCCACCATAAATCACCTGACATCCACTACCAATGAGTTTACAACATATATCTCAAGGTAGAAACAAACAACCAATTACAATACTTCTTACTAATACAGAGAACAACCACCCCATTCACCAAACACAATACTTCTTATTAAACATAGGAAATAATCACCACATTCACCCCTCCTTTTAAAACATGCTCCAACCTAAATAACCTTTACAATTTATAATTAATTTATTTACAACTAAAATACAAATATAATATTTCAACAACTTTAAAACATTACTATCAATTTAAAAGTCCATTTTCAATCGGTCGACCGGATATCTTGTTCGTGTCGACCTTCTTAACCTTGGTGAAATTCCTTGCCCTCCCACACCCGGAGGCACCGAAGTATCTTCTGCAGACAGGCTATCCATATCCCGATTATCAACGGTTTCCGGATTGGAAATCCCATCAGGAAGTAAACTAGGACGGTCATGAACATCCATCAAAGGCTGACTAATAGAAGTATAATTATCTGCAATAGGGTTGGAAACATTCGTAGTATCTATAACAACATCCACATTATCTGAATCATGACTATTATTAGTATCCTCGGAAGAGGGCTGGCCACCACAAGGAGCCAAGTCTTTAATTGAAACAATACTTTCTTTCCCATCTTGGTATCGAATATGAGCATATTGGGAATTTGCCTCCAACAGCTCCACCTCCTCCACTAAAGGATCATATTTTGACAATCTAACATGGCGTCGAAGCAACACAGGTCCCTGCATAGTAAGCCATGAAGGTACCGAATATCCCGTAGTAGATCTCCGCGGGTAATTAAAGAGCCTTTCATGGGGGGTCACATTAGTAGCCGTTGAAAGCAATGATCTAATGGAATGCAGGGCATCAGGCAGTACCATTTCCCACTGTGTATTCTTAAGATTCCCGGATGTCAAAGCCAACATAACTGCCTTCCAGATCATCCCATTGTATCGTTCGCACTGTCCATTACCCTGGGGGTTATACGGGGTAGTTCTACTAGTAGAAATTCCCCGACTCTGAAGGTATTCCTTCAACTGGGAAGACATAAAAGAACTTCCTTGATCTGAATGGATATACGCAGGCATCCCAAAGATGACAAAAAGTTGAGTCAGACATTTTATAACTGTAGCAGCTGATACATCTGTGCAAGGAAAAGCAAAAGGAAACCTTGAAAACTCATCCACAACAGTAAATATGTATCGATTTTGAGTCATTGAAGGAAGAGGCCCCTTAAAATCAACGCTCAAAAGGAGAAGTAGCCTTTATAAGATGAGCCCGTTGAGGCTTAAAGAAATTCGGTTTACACCGAGCACAGATAGAACATGATGAAGTCATCCACTTGACGTCTTCAACTGAAAAGGGCAAATTCTTACTGCGTACGAAGTGTATCATCCTCGTCACCCCAGGATGACATAAAGCATTGTGAAGATTAATAAGCGTATCTCTGTGAATCACAGAACAATAAGCCCTCGACAGTGCATCAGCAGCAACATTATCTTTCCCCGGACGATAAACTATATCAAAATGGTAACATGCCAACTCAATCCTCCACCTCATTATTTTATCATTTTTGATCTTTCCAAAATGTTTAACATCAAACATAAAGGACACAGATTTTTGATCGGTTACCAACGTGAAATGTCGCCCCGATAAATAATGTCTCCATTTACGCAGTGCTTCTACTATTGCATATGCCTCTTTCTCTATTGAAGAATGCCTTTTTTCACTATTGTTCAAAGTACGTGAGAAAAAGGCCACAGGTCTTCCATTTTGGTTCAGAGTAGCCCCAATTGCAAAATCAGAAGCATCCGTCTCAATCACAAAGGGAACCTGCTCATCAATAGAATGCACAACTGCTCCTAGGATATCCTTTTTAAATTTATCAAAACATGTCCTGGCCTCCCATGATAGAGGATATGTCGTAACCCGTATAAGGGGCCGGATCTTCTGCGAAAAGTTTGCAATCCAATTAGAATAGTAAGAAAACAGTCCAACAACTCGTTGCAAAGCCTTAGAAATAGTAGGATAAGGTAAATCGGTCAATGGTCGCAGACGTTCTGGATCTGGTTTAATCTTATTTCCCGAGATAATATACCCCAGTAGATTTACCTCAGTAGTCGAAAAGATACACTTCTCTTTATTAAAAGTTAAACCAACTTTTTCCGCAGCTTGAAGGAATCTTTCTAAATTAGAATCATGCTCCACCCTTGATTTACCACACACCGTAATATCATCTAAATATGAAAAGGTGTCAGAGAGAGAGTTATCACTTATAAAAGCATCCATTGCCCGTTGAAAACAAGCAACACCATTAGTAACACCAAATGGTATTCGGCAAAACTGATACAGCTTTCCACCAGCCTCAAAGGCTGTATATGGTTGATCCCTCTTAACAATAGGAATCTGATGATAAGCACTCTTTAAATCAATAGTGCTAAAAAACTTATACTGAGATACTTTGTTGATAAGCTCATCAATCTTAGGCAAAGGGTACGCATCTAATTGAGTATACCTATTAATAGTTTGAGAGTCGTCTATCACCATTCGTTTCTTATGCCTCTCGTTAGTGGTGACAACTACCTGAGCCCGCCAAGGTGAACAACTAGGTTCAATGATTCCTTCCAATAAAAGACGTTGGACTTCAGAATTATTAAATTCTCTATCCTGACTGCTATACCTTCTTGACTTGGTAGCAATTGGCTTACATTCCGGCATCAAATTGGAAAAAAGTGATAATGGAGAAATGGATAAAGAAGTTAATCCACAAATGGATAAGGGTGGCTTAGTCCCTCCAAACAAAAGACTAAGACTCTCGTGTAATTTAAGCACATCATGACCAATCAAAATATCCGCACAAAGATTAGGCAAAACAGATAGGCGTATATCAGTATATGTATTACCTAGAAGAATCAATTTCACAAGGCAACAACCAGTTACTTGTGAAGTAAGGGTCGTCTGAGCCATACACACCTGATAAGTAACAGGCAAGATTTTCAAACACTTTTCCTTCACAAACTGAAGACTTATAAAACTCTCGATACTGCCCGTATCTATGAGAGCCTTCACTTCTAACCCATTAACTTGGGCCATAACTATAGCTTTGTTTAGGCCATGAGCAAATGCAGCAGAAATTGATGCAATAAACGCCCTCTCTACAGGTTGAATAGTCGCAGAAGAGGAGGTAATTGAACCTAATGATTTACAAACACGTGCATAATGACCTCTCTTGCTGCATTTACTACATACAGCCTCCCGGGCAGGACACTTCAAACGAGGATGCCGGACGTTCCCACAAAAATAACACTTCTGAATCCTAGAGGCAACAGCCGCCGAAGTAAAAGGTGGAGCTGTTGGAGTAGAAACTATTGCAGAGTCTAGTAAACCACTCCCATTAAGTCCACCTAATTCCTTTTCGTCCGGAACTGCCGAAACCACAGTCACAGGCCAATTAGAAAGAGCATAAGAATCCGAACTTCTCTGAGCCATATCCAATGTAGAAGCTTGCTCAAAAGCACTCTTGGGATCCAAAGTCTTATTTTCTAACAACCGCTGACGAATTGATCTAGACAGTAGTCCATTAATAAAAGCATCCCGTACCGATTCTTCCTTATATTCTTCGGCCGTCACGGCTTTATAATTACAGTTAGCACCAAGGTGCCGAAGTGCTTGTAAATAAGTATCCAAAGATTCTCCCACCTGCTGCCTACGGGCAGATAGAAGGTAACATGCAAATACCTCATTCTTTGGTTTAACAAAAATCTTCTCCAATGTAGAAATAGCCAATTCGTAAGTTTTACAGTCCAAAATATACTTATACACATCCGGAGCAATGTAGTTGATCAGCATATTCAGCTTATTCAGAGACTCTTGTTCCAACACACCCAAAAAGTTTGTAAATGTACAATACCAATGTTTCCATTTATCATCCACTCCTGCAGAATTAGGGTCAGCATTGAATCGTTCCAGTTGAAGATATCGCTCCATTCTGATAAAAAGTTAATAAATTGAAATAAAGAATAGATTTGCTTTTCTAATCTAGGCTTTATTAACTTTAAAAACCCAGTAGCACATCTTTCAACACCAGTCTCCAACAATGACTAGAGAGAACTGAATTTAAGATGGCCACCATAAATCACCTGACATCCACTACCAATGAGTTTACAACATATATCTCAAGGTAGAAACAAACAACCAATTACAATACTTCTTACTAATACAGAGAACAACCACCCCATTCACCAATCACAATACTTCTTATTAAACATAGGAAATAATCACCACATTCACCAAAGTGACTGGGATTGCTGGGTGCTACTTTCCCACTAGCCACATACAAAAAACAGCGATGGACACAACCTTGGTCCCCAGTGGATTTTCCTCCTTTCTGCCCCATTAACTGCCAGTTCTCAGGGCCACTATATAAAGGGTGGCAGTTTGCCCCAAAAAGTAGTTCCCTCTTCTGGTGCCTACTGCAGCACCACTAGGATTCTCCACCCTCGCACTGGGGGGCTTCCCCGTGATAGCGGAAATCCCAGCTATAGCCCGCCATACATATATAATAAGCCCTGACCCAGGAAAATAGTTTGGGGCTGGGGTGAATACAGAGGGGCAGACAGAAGTCTGACCAGTCTGAATTATGTCCCAAAGAGAAAATTGCTCCCAATAATTTTTTATATTGTACTGTAACAACTTCCTGACAGAAGCAACCCTCTGAACACGAAGGCCGGGATTTTTCCCTAGATATTTTTGCGGCAGACCAAAAGAGTAAAATGTGGAAATGTGGTTTACTTCCCCAATCTGGCCCCAATAAATGGCCACCAAATTGTAAATCACCAGTCCTGATAAGCACACACCATCCCCCTATAAATGTGTGTAGGTGGTGTGACCAAGCTGTCCCCATAATTTCCACCAATGAGTAACCCTAACCCAACATCAGAGAACACTGCAACTTTATAAAGAAAAGATTTGCATTTATATAGCTCCTTTCACAACCTCTGGATGTCCCAAAGCTCTTACAGCCAATTAAGTGTTTTTGAAGTGTAGCCACTGTTGCGATATGGGAAACATGGCAGCCAATTTGTGCACAGCAAACGCCCACAAACAGCAATGTGATAATGACCAGATAATCTATTTTTTGGTGATGTTGATTGAGGGATAAATATTGGCCAGGACATCGGGGATAACTCTCCTTCTTCGAAATAGTGCCATATGATCTTTTATTTCCACCTGAGAGGGCATATAATGGGGATACAACAACACAGTGATGTCCCAAGGCAGATTCCAATACTTAAAGGGTATGATGGAGTAGCCATGATAGAGACCTGGCTGCAAGCTGGGCATGATTGGGAGCTAAATATTCCAGACTATAGGAATTTAAAGTCTGACATATTTAGAATCTCGAACTACAATTTACCATGTGCAGGAATGAGACTTCACAGTTTCAATTGCTCCCTTTCTGGGCCAGAGAAGTTGATTAGCATTGCATTAACAATTATCAAGTCATTAAAAATGTACATCACGCTAGTAAATTCCAGCTCTAACTTTCTGTGGCGAGTTTAATAGGCAATTAATGTGCAAATGTAGCAAGTTCTTAAAAGTAACGGGGAGGCTGAGGGCGAGAGGCCGTTTGTGTGAAGCAAACAGTGGAGCAGTATAAATCAACCAGCAAGTTCTGGAGATTCACAATTCGCAGCGTATCTCTAGGTCCCCTGAATTTGCTGGCTGATTTGCACATTAATAATGGTGTGTTTCTTTAACACGTCATTATTTTTCCAGCTAGATTCAGCCCAATATGTTTTAGAATCGACAGGGGAACAGGCCATACTCAATTTAATGATGAGTAATGAACTAGAATTAGTTAACAATCTGACTGTAAGGGAATATTTTGCTAATAGATGAAATAACGCGGTAAGAGATTGAATTTTATATTAGGTTTGAGATGGTAGGGTCACAAATCAAGGTTTTAAATTTAAGTAAAACAAACTTCAAAGGTATGAGAAATTAATTGACTGGCTGAAGTGTTAATAGGTAAACCTACAGAGAAACTGGGAAGTATTCAAAGAAGTATTTGGCACGATACAAAACCACTACATACCCCTAAAAGGCAAAAGCTCCACTTGTGTAACTAAGCAACCCTGGTCAACAAATGTGGTAAGAGATAGAATCAAGCTAACAAAAAGGCTTACAAAAATGCAAAGAAAATTGGAAATCCAGCAGACTCGGAGCTATAAAAAGCAACAGAGAGTTACAAAGAAAGCAGTAAGAGGTGCAAAGCGGGAACATGAAAAAATGTGCAAGGGATATCAAAGCTAACAGCAAAGGTTTTTATAAATATATTAAGAAAAAAGAGATTGCAAAGGGGAATGTGGTGAGCCCATTAAAGAGAGCTGCAGGCAAGTCTATAATGGACAATAAGGAAATGGCAGATTTACATGAACACTTAATGGTAGAGTTTCCGCTTTGGTGATCCGGGTGCAATTTGCACCCAAAATTGCACTTGTTTTGAGAAGTGTTTTTCCCCCTCAAGTTTCAGCCCAAACTCATTTGCATATCACTGAACATAAAACCTGCCGTGAACCAGTGGATACGGGCAGCGTTTTAGAACGGAATTTTTAAACAAAATGTTTTTGCTTCAAAACATATTCCTAGATATATTTAGGAGTGATAACTTGGTGCAGTTTGATTAAAACAGCTGAAATTGGGTTTATCACAAAAAACCAAGCATTTTAATCAGAGTGTCTAGTCCAGCACTTGTGAGTAACCCAATTTTAAATAACTGAAAATGACTTAAAAAAATATACAGAACAATTTGCTAGTTATATTGAGGTAGTCAGTTTCTTAGTAAATTTAAAAAAATATATATATTCAAAAGCTTTTAAAACGTGCCTATTAGTGTCCTTGCGCCCAAAAGAGCCAGCCTAATTTTTAGAGCCTCTTTGAAGGCCCACAAACGAGTACAATTAGCGGAACCTTGCAGTGGTGATTAATTCAATCTGGGGGCGTGGCCAGTTTCATGGGCGGGGCTGGCTTCTCGCGCGATGTTTTTTGAACTAGCGCAAAAGAGCGTGGAAACTTGGGCCTAGAAATTCGGTAGGCTTAGCGCCGCTTTTGAGGCGCTAGAGGGCCTAGCGCCGGAGTTATGGCCAGTTTGGAAATTGAGTGGGTCCCTAAATCGGCGTTAGGCCGTTAGCGCTGCGCCGGCACCGATGACGTCATCGGTGTGCGCAGCGTCCCGGTTGCCATGGTAACCCGCCCGAACTCCGAAATTGACTTGCGGCCGCCTCGCCCGTGGCAGCCGCAAGCAACGTTCTGGCAGAGGTGCCTTACTGGACTTTGCGCCGGCGCATTAAAGGCCCCGCGGCGGCCGGCCGCTTTCCCGCCGGCCACCTGGCCGCAGCTCCCTCCCCGGACTTCTCCCCCCCCCCCCCACCCCGGGACAGATGCAAGCCCGGCACTTGTCCGAGGTGCCGGGCTCATTTTTACAATGATTTTCGCGGGCCGCGGCCGGGTGCAGGCAGCTCCTCCTTAAGGGAAGGAGGAGGCCTGCACTTCCCGAACCTGCCGCACCGCAGCGGGCGCCGCAACGCCGGAATAGCGCCGCAATTCAGCGCATAGCGCCAGTTTTCAGGCGCAAACAGCTTTCAGCAGCGCCGGCAGCCGTTTGGGCGCAGAACTAGTGAATTTTTGGCCCGCCCAGCGCGACTTAGCTCCGGCACTAACTTCCGGCGCTAAAGCCGTCGCTGCGCCAAAACCCAATTTCTAGGCCATGATCTGCAATGGACATCATTTGCGCTTGGAGTTCTTTTGCGCTGGTTTGACTGATTTCGGGCGCATTGCGCTGGAAATAACAGCACAACCTAATGGAAACTCTACCCCCTTAGTATCCATTTTCACAGTGAAGGAAGAGAACAAAATACCAGCGGTATAAGCAAATCTAAAAATAAGTCAAGGGGATAAACTTAGTGGGTTTAATATAAGTAATAAATGGTAATGAAGAAGATAATAGGTCTTAAGATAAACAAATCTCCAGGACCTGATGGTTTCCATCCCAGAATATTAAAATAAATAGGTGAGAAAATTGCAGATGCATTAGTCATAATTTTCCAACGCTCTCGAGATTCAGGAATTGTGCCATTGGAGTGGAAAATTGCAAAATTCACTCCATTATTTAAGTAGGGTGCAGGGGACAAACCGGGTAACTACAAACTTTTCTGTTTAACATCAGCAACAGTGTGACCGAGCACTTGGACAATATGAGCTGATCAAAGAGAGTTAGCATGGATTTGTGATTAGTGTCTATGGATGTTAGTGATATGATTTCCAGAAGGCATTTGATAAGTTTCCGCACAAGAGATTATTAGTAAAATGCAAGTGCACGGAATTGAAGGTAATCTTGTGACATGGATTTGGAATTGGTTGGGAGGTACGAGACAGAGAGTAGGGATTAACAGAACGTTTTCTGATTAGTGGGAGGTGACAAGTGGTGTTCCCCACGGATCTCTACTGGGGCCTCAACTTTACACCATATAGATGAATGACTTGGATGAAGGAATAGAGAGTGAGATATCCAAATTCGCAGATGGCACTAATTTAAGTGGCACAGTAAGTTGTAAAGATGGGAGCAGGAAGCTACAAAAGGATACAGACGGATTAAGTGAGTGGGCAAAACTATGGCAGAGGGAGTTCAATGTGGGGAAGTGTGAGGTCATCCAGTTTGAATCCAAGAATTACAAATCGTAATATTTCCTACTGATGCAGCGGGCATTTACCACAATGATACGAGGCATGAGGGACTTCAGTTAGGTGGAGAGACTAGAGAAAGTGGGATTATTCTCCTAGGTTAGAGAAGGTTATGGGAAGATTTAATAGAGGTGTTCAAAATTATTAGGCATTTTGATATAGTAAATAAGGAGAACCTATTCCACAGGAGGAAGGTTGATAACCAGAGGGCCCAGAAAGGGCCCAGCTGTCTCCTGCAGCTTGCTCCAGGTCCCTTCTTGCCTTCAACACATTATGGAATGCAGGCCACCAAACTAGCCCCAACCCTTCTTTCACTGAGGTGTTCTTTTCAGGAGGCAACTAGCAGCAATAGGGGAGTGAAATGGAATGTTTGACTAAGCCCTGCCTTCCTTGCACTTGAGCACAGAGCTTAGAGACAGTTGGGTAAATCGCAAGCGGAGTGGATCGCAGGAGGAGTGGATCGCAAGCGGAGTGGATCGCAGGAGGAGTGGATCACAGGAGGAGTGGATCGCAAGTGGAGTGGATCGCAAGCAGAGTGGATCGCAAGCGGAGTGGATCGCAAGCGGAGTGGATCGCAGGAGGAGTGGATTGCAGGAGGAGTGGATTGCAGGAGGAGTGGATCGCAAGCGGAGTGGATCGCAAGCGGAGTGGATCACAGGAGGAGTGGATTGCAAGCGGAGTGGAAATTGGGAATTTGGCGATAGTAGGAATTCACTGGTGGGTATAAGGTTGGAAAAAGTCATTAGATTGGAATTTAGCTTGGTCTTGTAGCATAAAAGAAACTGCAAGGTCAGTGGCAGTTAGCAGTTAACAGACAATCAGCTGTAAGTAATTGCTTGATTAGATGGTGAAAGCTGTGAGCGAGAAGCTGATTAAGCAGTTGTAATTTGTTTGACTCTCAGAAGGTATATATTAGGTACCAGTTTGCAAACGCACAGAGCTTGGAGACAGAGCTGGGTAAATTACGATTGGAGTGGATCACAAACAGAGTGGAAGCTGGGAATTTGGTGATAGTAGGAATTTATTGCAGTCGGAAGGTGGTTTCTCACATTCAACTCAAAAGAAGGAGTGGAGCCACAGAATCTGAGGATTCTAAGTTAAATATTTAATATTTAGGTTTGTTGTACTTAGTATCTCAGTGGTTCTTGCTAAGCTTGAGTAAATAGTTTAGTCTTTGGCTAGTTTGCTTTGACAAGTAAAGAGAAAAATTGCAGTGTAGTTTAGATCTAGTTAACAGAAATTATATAAATCAACTTGTATCTAAGTGGTTTATTTTAATTTTCTAATTAGAATGGTGGGACAGCTACGACCCGTAACCTGCAATTCCTGTGCTATGTGGGAACTTCAGGATGCTCATATGTCCCAGAGACCCATGTTTGCAGGAAGTGCCTCCAGCTGCTCGAACTCCTGGATTGCAGGTTACAGGAAGTGGTCACCCCACTGCCAGATCGAGTTCAGAATAGGAAGTAGGTGGCCACCTGGAAGGGTAGAAAGAGGCAGGCAGTGAATGAAACCTCTGGGAGTGTGGCACTCAAACCGATATTCAGCATTGAATACAGGAGGGTGATGGCACCTCAGGAGTGCAGTCCCGAGCATGGCACCGTGAGGCATAGGACTGCACAGGGGGCTACAGCAAAGTGTAGTAATGCAGTAGTAATTGGGGATTCGATAGTCAGTGGGACAGACAGACAGGCAGTCTGCTGTGAGACCTGTAAGGTATGTTGCTTCCCTGGTGCCAGGATAAGGGACATCATGGAGAGGGTGTGGCACATTCTGCGGGGGTCAGGGTACGAGCCAGAAGTCGTGGTCCATGTCTGAACCAATGACCTAGGGAGGAAGAGGGTTGAGGCCCTACAGTCAGCCTTTAAGGAGCTAGGGAGGAAGTTAAATCGCCAGACCTCAAAGGTAGTAATCTTTGGATTACTCCCAGTGCCACGTGCTAGTGAGAGTAGAAATAGGAAAATATGGCCGGTTAATGTGTGGCTAGAGACATGGTGCGGGAGAGAGGGTTTCAGATTCTCAGGACATTGGGATCAGTTCTGTGGCACGAGGGGTCTCTTCAAGATGGACAGGTTGCACCTGCAGAGAGCTGGGACCAATATCCTTGTGGGCAGGTTAACTTGTGCTGTTGGGGATGGGTTTAAACTAATTCACTGGGGGTTGGGCACCAGGGTGTAGTATTTAAAAAGTAGAAACAAGTTGCATAGAGGACTGGGAGAGACAGTTCAAGTTAGAAATAATGCAGAATTAGGTGGGATCATAGAAAATACAAAGTGACCTAAGTTAGGTTTGGAGTGCATTTGTGTAAATTCAGAAAGTGTGGTTAATAAGGTTGGTGAGCTGCAGGTGCAAATAGCCATGTGGTAATATGATGTAGTGTCAATAACTGAGACCTGGAACATGATGTGATGCCTTTGTAATGATATTAATATTTGAACCTTTGTTTTAATTATTTTGTTCATATGAGATCGTGTGTATGAGAAGTGAGCTGGATCAATTCATTTCCCTCAAGCTTGTGATGACTCCATGAGTAAAGAGGACTTGATTCTTGCAGTGCATTGAACTGGCTTTTGATCAAAAAAGGGGAGGATTGGATGCTTAATATTCCTGGGTGCAAGGTATTCAGGAAAGATAGGAAAGGAAACCAAGGAGGAGGGTTTGATTTAAGGAAAATATTGCAGTGCGAGAGAGAATGTCCTTGAGGGATCAAAGACCGAATCTATTTGGTTGGAGTTGGGAAACAATTTACTTTTTTTTATTAGTTTATGGGATGTGGGCGTCGCTGGCAAGGCCAGCATTTATTATGCTACTTGGTGTCTTTTATAGGCCACCAATACAGTAGTGGGAAGGAAAATGCTAGAATCTATTAAGGATGTGGTAACAGGGCACTTAGAAAATAATAATAGGATTGGACAGAGTCAACACAGATTTATGAAAGGGAAATCATGTTTGACAGATCTGCTAGAGTTTTTTTGAGGTTGTAACTAGCAGAATAGATGAGGTGGACCAGTGGATGTGGTGTATTTGGATTTTCAGAAGGCATTCGATAGGGTGCCACACAAGAGATTATTAAACAAAATTAGGGCTTATGGGATTGGAAGTAATATACTAGCATGGATTGAGGCTTGGTTAACAAACAGAAAAGAGAGTAGGAATAAACGGGTAATTTTCGGGTTGGCAGGCTGTAATAGGATCAGTGCTTGGGCCTCAGCTATTCACAATCTACATCAATGATTTGGATGAGGGGACCAAATGTAATATATCCAAGTTTGCTGATGATACAAAGCTGGGTGGGAATGTAAGTTGTGAGGAGGATGCAAAGAGGCTGCAAAGGGATATAGACAGGCTAAGTGAGTGGGAAAGAACATAGCAAATGGAATATAATGTGGAGAATTGTGAATTTATCCACTTTGGTAGGAAAAATAAAAATGCAGAGTTTTTTAAATGGTGAGAGATTGGGAAATGCTGGTGTTCAGAGGGACCTGGGTGTCCTTGTACATGAATCAGTGAAAGTTAACATGCAGGTACAGCAAGCAATTAGGAAAGCAAATGGTATGTTAGCCTTTATTACAAGAGGATTTGAGTATGAGTAAAGACGTCTTACTGCAATTATATAGGGCCCTGGTGAGACCACACCTGGAGTATTGTGTACAGTTTTGGTCTCCTTACCTAAGGAAGGATATACTTGCCATAGAGGGCATTCACCAGACTGGTTCCTGGGATGGGGGGTTTGTCCTATGAGATTGACTAGGCCTATATTCTCTGGAGTTTAGAAGAATGAGAGGTGATCTCATTGAAACATACAAAATTCTTACAGGGCTCGACAGGGTAGATGCAGGGAGGATTTTTCCCCTGGCTGGGGAGTCTAGAACCAGGGGTCACAGTCTCAGATTAAGGGGTCGGCCATTTAGGACTGAGATGAGGTGAAATTTCTTCACTCGGAGGGTGGTGAATGTTTAGAATTCTCTACCCCAGAGGGCTGTGGAGGCTCAGTCATTGAGTATATTCCAGACAGAGATCGATAGATTTTTGAATAGTAAGGGATATAGGGATAGTTCAGGAAAGTGGAGATGAGTTAGAAGATCAGCCATGATCTTATTGCATGGCGGAGCAGGCTCGAAGGGCCAAATGGCCTACTCCTGCCCCTATTTCTTATGTACTTTTATGGAGGAGGGTTAATTTCAGTGAATTGAGGGATCTGGCTTGGGTAAATTGGAGCCAAAGACTGATAGGTGATGGAGCCTTTGTTCAGGCACAGTCTAGGTACATTCCTACAAGGGGAAAGGAAGGGCAACTAAAGCCAGAGCTCCCTGGATGATGGAGTTGGAGAGTGGGATGAAGCAGAGAAAGGGGGGTTATTGACCGGTGTCAGCTTGATAATACAAGGGAGAATCAGGTTGACTATAAAAAGTACAGAGAAGTGAAAAGGAAATGAGGGGCCAGGAGACAGTACAAGAATAGATTGGCAGCTAACATAAAGGGGAATCCAAAGGTCTTCGATAGACATTTTAACAGTAAAAAGGTTGGCAGAAGAGCAGTGGGGTTGACTAGGGACCAAAATGGAGAACGATTGGGGGAGGCAGAAGGCATGGCTGACGTAGTAAACATAGAAGCATAGAAGATAGGAGCAGGAGTAGGCCATTCAGCCCCTCGAGCCTGCTCCGCCATTCAATGCAATCATGGCTGATCATCCAAATTCATTACCCTGTCCCTGCTTTCTCCCCATATCCCTTGATCCCTTTAACCTTAAGAAATATATCCAACTCTTTCTTGAATATATTTAATGAATTGGCCTCTACTGCCTTCTGTGGTAGAGAATTCCACAGGTTCACCACGCTCTGGGTGAAGAAATGCCTCCTGATTTCTGTCCTAAATGGCTTACCCCTTATCCTTAGACTGTGACCCCTGGTTCTGGACTTCCCGACCATCAGGAACATCCTTCCTGCATCTAGTCTGTCCAGTCCTGTCCGAATTTTATAAGTTTCAATGAGATCCCCTCTCGTTCTTCTAAACTCCTGCCTCACAGCGCCAGGGACCCGGGTTCAAATCCGGCCTCGGGCGACTGTCTGTGTGGAGTTTGCACATTCTCCCCGTGTTTGCATGGGTTTTCTCCGGGTGCTCCGGTTTCCTCCCACAGTCCAAAGATGTGCGGGTTAGGTTGATTGGCCATGATAAAAATTGGCCCTTAGTGTTAGGGGGGATTAAATACGTGGGGTTACGGGGATAGGGCTTGGGTGGGATGGCTGTCGGTGTAGGGACCGGGTGCTAGGGTTTGGATGATCAGCCATGATCTCGTTGAATGGCGGAGCAGGCTCGAGGGGCCGAATGGCCTATTCCTGCTCCTATCTTCTATGTTTCTATGTTTCTATGAGTACAAGCCCAATCGACCCAATCTCTCCTCATAAGTCATTCCTGCCATCCCAGGTATCAGTCTGGTGAATCTTCGCGGAACTCCTTCCATGGCAAGAACATCCTTCCTCAGATAAGGTAACCAAAACTGCACACAGTACTCAAGATGTGGTCTCACCAAGGCCCCGTACAACTGCAGCAAGACATCCTTGTTCCTGTACTCAAGCCCTCTCACTACGAAGGCCAACATACCATTTGCCTTCTTAACCGCCTGCTGCATCTGCATGCTTACCTTTAGTGACTGGTGCACAAGGACACCCAGGTCTCGTTGCACTTCCCCTTCTCCTAATCTATTGCCATTCAGATAATAATCTGCCTTCCTTTTTTGACATAGTAAATGAGTACTTTGCATACCAAGGAAATGAGTACTTTGCATACCAAGGAAGAGGACTTTGCCAAAGCTATAGTAATCGAGGAGGTTGCTGGGATTACTGGATGAGATGAAAAATAGAGGAGGTACTAGACAGTCTGGTGGTAATTAAAGTGGATATGTTACCCAGTCCAGATGGGATACATCCTAGGTTGCTGAGGGAAGTAAGGGTAGAAATTGTGGAGGTGCTGGCCACAATCTTCTAATCCTCCTTGGATTCAGGGGTGGTGCCAAAGGACTGGAGGATTGCAAATGTTACACCCTTGTTCAAAAAAGGGGAGAAGGATAAACCTGGTAATTACAGGCCAGTCAGTTTAATGTCGGTGGTGGGGAAACTTTTGGAAACAATAATCCAGGAGAAAATTAAAAGTCACTTGGACAAGCATGGACTAATAAAGGAGAATCTGCACAGATTTGTGAAGGGAAATTTGTGTTTGACTAACTTGATTGAGTTTTATGATGAGGTAACAGAACGGGTGGATGAATGCAGTTGATGTTGTGTATATGGACTTTATAAAGGTGCTTGATAAAGTACCACATACTAGGCTTGTAAGCAAAATTGAAGCCCATGGGATAAAAGGGGCAGTAGCAACATGGATACAAAATTGGCTAAGAGACAGGAAACAGAGTTGTGTTAGTTGGCTGTTTTTCAGACTGGAGGGAGGTATACAGTGGTATTCCCCAAGGTTCAGTACTAGGGCCACTACTGTTTCTAATATACATTAATGACTTGGATGTGAAGGTGTAGGGCACAATTTTGAAATTTGCAGATGACAAAACTTTGAAGTGCAGTAAATAGTGAGGAAGCTGGTACTAGGCTTCAAGAATACATAGACAGACTGGTGGAATGGGCAGACACATGGCAGATGAAATTCAGTGCAGAGAAGTGTGAGTTGATTAATTTTGGTAGGAAGAATGAGGATGGTACAATTTTAAAGGAGTTGCAAGAAGAGACCTGGGGATGCTTGTGCACAAATCTTTGAAGGTGGCAGGACAGGTTAATAAAGCATATGGGATCCTGAGCTTTATAAATAGAGGCATAGGGTACAAAAGCCGGGAACTTATGCTAAACCTATATAAAACACTAGTGCGGTCCCAGCTGGAGTATTTAGTGTCCAATTCTGGGCACCACACTTTAGGAAGGACTGGAGAGGGTACAGAAGAGATTTACTAGAATGGTTCCAGGGATGAGGGTTTACAGTAATGTAGCTAGACTGGAGAAGCTGGGGTTGTTCTCCTTGGAGCAGAGAAGGCTAAGAGGAGATTTGATAGAAGTGTTTAAAATCATGAAGGGTTTAGATGAATAAATAAAGAGACACTGTTTCCAAAGGGTCGATAAACAGAGGACACAGATTTAAGGTGATTAGCAAAAGAACCAGAAGTGACATGAGGAAAAGCTTTTTTACGCAATGAGTGGTTAGGATTTGGAATGTACCGCCTGATAGGGTGGTGGATACAGATTCAATAGTAGCTGCGAAAAGGGAATTGGATAAATACTTGAAGGAGAGAAAATTACAGCGATTTGGGAAAAGAGTGGGGGAGTGGGACTAACTGGATTGCTCTCCGAAAGAGCCGACGCAGACTAGATGGGCCAAATGGCCTCCTTGTGTGCTGTATTATTCTATGATTCCTGCTGTCATTTGCATGCAGTGGAATGGGCAAAGAGTGGGTGGTGCAGTCCAGCCCCAGGGGTTAGTGAGAATTTCTACAGGCTGTTTGTGAGGTGGGGAATCAGCAATAGGACTTTCTTCTGTTTTCTTGCTGGCATCACCAGAAAAAGGGTGAAATCCTGAAGCAAAGTCTAGTCCAGAGTTTAATTTAAAAAAAAAAATCTCTCTTTTCTGGAACTTTTCATCTTGTGGCTGAAATGACTGTTCATGCCTAGCATCCCCAGGTGGTTCCAACTCCTACAGTATCTGCCACGTACACCTGGTGTGACCAAGGGGGGGGAAATTGGCTCCACCCCCTTTGGGGCGATAACTTCGCTGGGGCACTACCTCCAGTGCCCCGAAAAAGTTGGCAGCCCTATGCCCGAAATTCAATGGTAGCACCCCAAGCTGGAGGCGGAGCGCTACTGGAAGCACTCCCCCTCCCTCTTGGGGCGCTCCCATAGAATATTGTGGTGGTATGTGCAGCAGTGCCGTGGTACTGCAAGCCTCCATCCCCCAATTAAAGAGAGGGGCATAGCGCAGTGCGCACCAGGGCCCTGTTGGACCACCGGGGAGCGGGGTGCCGGCAAAAGAGCCCGGCACTCCTCTCTGCCTGATCATGGCCAACACCCTGCCTGGGGAGGCCAGAGGGGGCAGGTGCTGGCAGGCGGCCCAAAAAAAATGGCCACCTTCCACCTGCCCTTTAATTATAGCCGCCCCGGCTGCAAAAATGCCCCCTGACCCTGTCGAACATAGTGCTCGGTGGTAGATCAGGGGGCACAAGCCAAGTTTGCAGGTGGGGTGATGCGCATGGTGATGATGTCATCGCTGGAGGCATGGCGCTACCGGCGCTGTGACTCTCCCACTGAATTTCGAAGGAGACGTTAGCGGCACCGCGTCCGGGCACTAGTTGCTTTGTGCCCCACGAGGGGCACTAATGGGAGGCACAAAGCAACCAAATTTTCCCCCTCAAGTGTTTCTACGCTGATGGCAAACCAGGTCCCAACTGAGGACTGTGGAGGGGGAACCTCTGAATTTGGGAGTCTCCACCACGAGCCTGTCCCCTCATGCCTATAACCTTGTAGGGGCAGACGGAAACGAGCTGAAGGTTGGGACCTAGCATAGTTGAGTCCTGACCATTCATCCGGACTTCCACCGATCTTATGGTGGGAATCCACTAACGGCCATGGATTTTGGGGAATACCGCATCCCTTTTTGTGTTAATGACTCTTTTTAGCACTGAAATTTCTATTAAATGCTGCTGAGTTTTTCAATAAAAATAAATTTATCCAGACCCTTGGACAAATTTCAAATTCCACTGGGCCTCTCCTTAGCAATTCCTTCCACACACCATGTACAATTTCTCTGTCTTGGACCCTAAATAACTAAGGAGAAACTCATGATAAGGCTAATTGCACATTGCCTGTAAAAGGAAAAAGTGTCAGGGTGCAATTTCACACAAGTTCACATTCTTGACTGTCTTACTTGTGGTTAATGATCCCACTCAGGAGATAAAATTAACTGCATAATCTCTTGAAGGTGACTTAAGCTAAGCACAGATTTTTTTTAGGGTACTGAAGGAGGTGGCCCTAGAGATAGCGGATGCACTAAGGATGATTTTTCAGAATTCATTAGACTCGGGAACAGTGCCGATGGATTGGAGGGTAGCTAACGTTACCCCACTATTCAAAAAGGGGGGTAGGGAAAAAGCAGGTAATTACAGACCTGTAAGCCTTACATCAGTTGTGGGCAAAATGCTGGAGTCCATCATTAAGGATGAAATAGCGGAGCACTTAGCAAATGGGGACAGGATAGGACAGAGTCAACATGGATTTACAAAGGGTAAATCGTGCTTGACTAATCTATTGGAATTTTTTGAGGGAGTAACTGGTAGAATAGATGGGGGAGAGCCAGTAGATGTGGTGTACCTGGACTTCCAAAAGGCCTTCGATAAGGTCCCACATAAAAGATTAGCATGGAAAATTGAGGCTCATGGGATAAAGGGGAAAGTTTTGGCGTGGATAGGGAACTGGCTGTCAGATAGAAAACAGAGAGTTGGAATAAACGGCTCATTTTCTGAATGGCAGGCAGTAACAAGTGGGGTACCACAGGGATCTGTCCTGGGCCCCCAGCTGTTCACAATTTACATTAATGACCTGGATCAGGGAGTCGGATGCAGCATTTCCAAATTTGCAGACGACACTAAACTAGGAGGTGGGGTGGGCTCAGAGGAAGAGACCAGGAAGCTCCAGAGCGATTTGGACAGACTGGGCGATTGGGCGGATAAATGGCAGATGCACTATAATGTGGACAAGTGCGAAGTTATCCACCTTGGGTGCAGGAACGGGAGGGCAAATTATTATTTAAATGGCAATAGATTGGGAGAGGGGGAAGTACAGAGAGACCTGGGTGTTCTTGTACACCAGTCACTGAAGGCGAGCATGCAGGTGCAACAGGCGGTCAAGAAGGCAAACGGTATGCTGGCCTTCATAGCAAAAGGGTTAGAATACAGGAACAGGGATACCTTGCTGCAGCTGTACAGGGCACTGGTGAGACCACACCTCGAGTACTGTGTACAGTTTTGGTCGCCTCATCTGAGGAAGGATGTTCTTGCCATGGAGGGGGTGCAGCGGCGATTCACCAGGCTGATACCAGGAATGGCGGGAATGACCTATGAGGAGAGACTATGTAGTTTAGGGATGTACACACTGGAGTTTAGAAGATTGAGAGGGGACCTCATAGAAGTGTATAAAATTCTGACAGGTCTAGACAGACTGGATGCAGAAGGAATGTTTCCCTTGGCGGGTGAGAACAGAACTAGAGGACATAATTTAAGGATAAGGGCTAAACCATTTAGGACAGAGATGAGGGGGAATTTCTTCACTCAGAGAGTGGTGAACCTGTGGAACTCATTGCCACAGAGGGCAGTGTACGCCAGCTCATTAAATATATTTAAGAGGGAATTAGATATATTTCTACGGGCAAAAGGGGTTAAGGGTTACGGAGAGAAGGCGGGGACGGGATACTGAATTAAAGGATCAGCCATGATCTCATTAAATGGCGGAGCAGGCACGAAGGGCCGAATGGCCTACTCCTGCTCCTATCTTCTATGTATCTATGTATCTATGTAAGAGAAAGCTCCATGAGACTTCTCTTCAAGCCAATTTAACAACTTGAGTATCAATCTAACATTGAAAGCTACATTATACAACTATGGCAAGTAATAATTGCCAGGTGTTCATTTCTGCATTCAACCATTGTGTTCTTTCGAGTATTGGTTTGCCATGTTGTAACTTATCAAACAGGATTTTGCCAGTATGTGCTACCGGAGGTCAAAGCATATGTATTAAAATTAAAATCCCATTTGCGTTCCAGGATTTTGACCCAGCGATGACGAAGTCCAGATGGTGTGTGACTTGGAGGGGAAACTTGGAGGTGATGGTGTTCCACTGCACCTGCTGCCCTTGTCCTTCCAGGTGGTAGAGGTTGCGGGTTTGGGAGGTGCTGTTAAACAAGCGTTGGTGAGTTGCTGCACTGCATCTTGTAGATGGTACACACTGCAGTCACGGTACGCCAGTGGTGGAGGAAGTGAATGTTTAAGGTGGTGGCTGGAGTGCCAATCAAGCGGGCTGCTTTGTCCTGGAAGGTGTCACGCTTCTTGAGTGGTGTTGGAGCTGCACTCATCCAGGCAAGTGGAGAGTATTCCATCATGCTCCTGACTTGTGCCTTGTAGATGGTGGAAAGGCTCTGAGGAGTTGGGAGGTGAGCCACTTGCCGCAGAATACCCAGCCTCTGACCTGCTCTAGTAGTTAGTGTTTATATGGCTGGTCCAGTTAAATTTCTGGGCAATGGTGAGCCCCAGGGTGTTGATGGTGGGGGATTCGGCGATGGTAATGCTGTTGAATGTCAAGGGGTGGTGGTTTGACTCTCTCTTGTTGGAGATAGTCATTGTCTGGCACTTTTGTGGCACAAATGTTACTTACCACTTATCTGCCTAAGCCTGAATGTTGTCCAGGTCTTGCTGCATGCGGGCATGGACTGCTTCATTATCTGAGGAGTTGCAAATGGAACTGAACACTGCAAGCATCAGTGAACATCCCCACTTCTAATCTTATGATGGGGCAAAGGTCATTGATGAAGCAGCTGAAGATGGTTGGGCCTAGGACACACCCTGAGGAACTCCTGTAGCAATGTCCTGGAGCTGAGATGATTGGCTTCCAACAACCACAACCATCTTCCTTTGTGCTGGGTATAACTCTAGCTAGTGGAGAGTTCTCCCCCTGATTCACACTGACTTCAATTTTACTAGGACTCCTTGATGCCAAACTTGGTCAAATGCTGCCTTGGTGTCCACCAGTGGCTCTATTGCCTGTTCTTTGTTTTCATCAGTGAGCACTGGCTCTTCACGTCACGTCACTTAAACTTAGCTCCCAAATTCCTAGATCTCTCTGCCGTCAAGACTAGGCTTCTCCACTGGACTAGTGATCTAATGGCCCAGAAATTCGGGTCCCCACGCGTGAGTACGCTTTGGGTACTCACGCGTAGGCCCAACGAAAGTGCCGGTTTCATGCATGCGTGGGAAACCGGAACTTCTGTTCCCTTGAAAGAAGGGGTTGACAGGTGGAACGCGTGCGCCGGAGAGGCAGCGCGTGCGCATTGAGCTTACATTTTTTTTGCAGGTTTCTCCGGGAGGGTAAGTCTCCAGCAGTTACACTTTTAAAAAGTAGGCACAAGGCCTACTTTTAACAAGGTAAGTGGTGAATTAATTAAAATTAAAACATTTTTTCCACAGGTTTATTGTTTTAAAATACTTTAAAGAAGGGTAAGTTTATTTTTAGCCCTGTTAGAAAATGTAATTAATTTTTTCAAAATTTAAATTATTGTTTAAAATAGTTATTTCATGTAATTTATAGTTATTTTAAAAGTGATTTAAAAAAAAAAATTATTTGAAGTTTTAGTTATGTTTTGGGGCTTATAGTATTTATAGGTTTGACAGCTCTTCCTGTCAAATTTATGAATGAAGCATTCCCTGCTACCATTGGCTCTCCATGGCCCACATGATCCCAGGGAACACTTCCAACTAACTGTGCCCCTGGGATACACAAGCACTGCGCGCTGGCAGTTGGAGGAGGCCCAGGATCAGAATGCCACGTGGGCCCACAGCACAACGGCCGGCGCACAAGGCAAGTGCAGGTCAGAGGCTTGCACCCGCGGGAAGCCTCCGACCCGAATTTCTGGGCCACTGACTTGTGGATCGCGAGTGGAGTTCGGGGCCAGGGATCGCGAGAATATCAGTGCTAATTTGATCATGTGCGAGACATCATCATCCAAAGATTGGTGAAGTCAAGCATAGGTCCCTTGCAATCAGAATCAGGGGAATTTATAATGGGGAACAAAGAAATGGCAGACCAATTAAATACATATTTTGGTTCTGTCTTCACAAAGGAGGACAGAAATAACCTCCCAGAAATGTCAGGGAACATAGGGTCTGATGAAAGGGAGGAACTGAAAGAAATCAGTATTTGTAGGGAAATGGTGTTTGGGAAATTGATGGGATTGAAGGCCAATAAATCCCCAGGGCCTGACAATCTACATCCGAGGGCACTTAAGGAAGTGGCCCTAGAAATAGTAGATGCATTGCTGATTATCTTCCAACATTCGATGGAATCTGGAACAGTTCCCATGGATGGAGGGTAGCTAATGTTACTCCACTATTCAAAAAAGGTGGTAGAGAGAAAACGGGGAATTACAGACCGATAAGCCTGACATCGGTAGTGGGGAAAATGCTAGAGTCCATTATAAAGGATGTAATATGCAATCAACCACCACCTAGACCGAAGGGTGTGTTGATGCAGGGTGGGGGGGGGGGGGGCGCGGGAGGTGGAGGACACAAGCACAGTCACAAGATTGGTAAGTGAAAAACAGCAGTTAGCTGTGTTTTATTTTTAGAAAACGGGGGAAAAAAGTTATATGCCTGGCAAAATCCAAAACATATGACGTTCAAAGAGAAAAATGAAGAACAATACCATCACCTGCCCCGGGTGGTTAGGAAGGCAGTCCTTAAATCAGTTTTCTCCAAAAACACTAAGCCAGGGTTACTTTACCACTGGATCTTTCTCAGCCGGTCCAGGGATCACATCAGGCTCTCAGAACTAAACAATATTCCACCCGGGTTCAACAGCAGACCTCTCTGTGGCAGCTGCAAGCTGGGCCCCAACAGCAGCCTTGGCCTTGTCCTGGCTTTCTCCTCAGGTACCGGCCCTGTCCTGGCCCCCTCCTCAGGCCCTTGGCCCTGAAGGGATGCACTATTTGCCATTTGAACTCCTGAGCTAATGGGTAGATTTGCCTCAGGTGTGTTGGAGGTGGGTGTGGCCTCCACCTGAATTGGAGTGAGAGGGGGACTTTGTCTCTATCTGGTGGCCACATACAGTCCATCCACCACAAACCGCCCCCATAGCTCACATATCCCCCCTCCCCCCCCCTCAGCTCCGACCTCCGGGAAGGGGCGCAGGCAGACCAAAGGGCCTCCTCTTTTCTGCTTTTAGTTCATCCTCTATTTTTTCTGAGTTTTCTGTTGCTGTTTTATAACAAAGCACCTGTCCTTCGAGTCTGGCAACATTTTGTTCAATAGTGGCAATATCTTGTTCTGCCTTAAACAGTTTAAACTTGTACTCACTCAACTGCCTATTCACATCTCTCTGCATTTCAAGAATTTGTAGATCTGTACCATTTTCTGGTCGATCAGAATCCGTGAGAACATTCTCAATCTTAGAGTTCTTCTGTCGTTCCTCTTCCAACTGCAATTTCAGCCTTCTGATCTGTGCAAGTAATTCTTCCTTTTCATCGGCCAGTTTCTTTAGCCACACATCTAGTGGTCCATCTCCTGCACCTTCAAGCACTTGAGCAGCCTCTTGAGACACAACTGTAATTGCACCAACAACTGGTTCATGGTTTACATCACCATTAGGTGTGCCTTCTGGGATTATCACCAAACCGCGTTTCTCTATAAGCTCGTCTTTGCCGAATACCCTCTATTAGTTCTTCTACTTTATGTTGTGACACACTACATGTATGTTTTTGTCATTCTAGTTCCTTAGATTTTTCCTCCTTTTCTCTATATAGCTCTGCCATTTGTTCCTCCAATTCCTCAATAACATCTTTTAGTGTATCCACTTGGTAGACGAGGTTAGATTTTCCATTGTCTAGTTGTGCATTGGAGACCATAGCTTTTTTTTGTATTTCTCTTCTACTTCTGATAAGGAATCCCGCAATTCACTGAGTGAAACATCTGGATCCAGAATGCTACTCGTATCCCCACTCCCTCGTCGAGGGGAAGATCCCCCAAGTGAGGCCAGTGTCGCTGCCGACAACCCTGCAACTGCATTTCAAGAAGCAGGCTGAGAAAACGATTCAGCCTTCTCATCCAACTCTTTCTGCTGCAAAAGGGCCTCCATCGCTCCACCAAAGGGTTTTCAACACTGTGTGCTTTGTCCTCCCAGCCACCAGAGGGCTAAAGCCAGCATTCTCCACCATATGTAATCAACCACCACCTAGACTGAAGGGTGTGTTGATGCGGGGGGGGGGAGGTGGAGGACACAAGCACAGTCACAAGATTGGTAAATGAAAAACAGCAGTTAGCTGTGTTTTATTTTGAGAAAACGGGGAAAAAAGGTTCACGTCTGGCAAAATCCAAAACATACGATTTTCAAAGAGAAAAATGAAGAACAATACCGTCACACACCCTGGGTGGTTAGGAAGGCAGTCCTTAAATCAGTTTTCTCCAAAAACACTAAGCCAGGGTTACTTTAAGACTGGATCCTTCTCAGCCAGTCCAGGGATCACATCAGGCTCTCAGAACTAAACAATATTCCACCCGGGTTCAACAGCAGACCTCTCTGAGCCAGTTGTAAGCTGGCCCCAAACAGCAGCCTTCTCCTGGCTTTCTCCTCAGGCCCTTGGCCCTGAAGGGATGCACTAGTTTGCCTTTTGAACTCCTGAGCTAATGGCTAGATTTGCCTCAGATGTGTTGGAGGTGGGTGTGGCCTTCACCTGAATTGGAGTGAGAGGGGGACTTTGTCTCCATCTGGTGGCCACATACCGTCCATCCACCACAAACCACCCCCATAGCTCACAAATAGCAGAGCACTTGGAAAACAGTGACAGGATCGGACAAAGTCAACATGGATTTACAAAAGGTAAATCGTGCTTGACTAATCTACTGGAATTTTTTTGAGGATGTAACTAGTAAAATAGATAAGGGAGAACCAGTGGATGTGGTGTATTTGGACTTTCAGAAGGCTTTCGATAAGGTCCCACATAAGAGATTAGCGCGTAAAGTTAAGGCACATGGGATTGGGGGCAAGGTATTGACTTAGATAGAGAACTGGTTGGCAGATAGAAAGCAAAGAGTTGGAATAAATGGGTCTTTTTCCGAGTGGCAGGCAGTGACTAGTGGGGTACCGCAGGGATCGGTCCTTGGACCCCAGCTATTCACAATATATATTAATGATCTAGACAAGGGAACTAGATGTAATATCTCCAAATTTGCAGATGACACAAAGCTGGGTGGGCGTGTGTGCTGTGAGGAGGATGCCGAGAAACTACAGGATGATTTGGACAGGTTGGGTGATTGGGCAGAAGCATGGCAGATGCAATATAATGTGGATAAATGTGAGGTTATCCACTTTGGTGTCAAAAACAGGAAGGCAGATTATTTTCTGAATGGCAATAGATTGGGAGTAGAGGAAGTGCAACGAGACCTGGGTGTCCTTGTGCACCAGTCACTGAAGGTAAGCATGCAGATGCAGCAGGCGGTTAAGAAAGCAAATGGTATGTTGACCTTCATAGTGAGAGGGTTTGAGTACAGGAACAAGGATGTCTTGCTGCAGTTGTACAGGGCCTTGGTGAGACCACATCTTGAGTACTGTGTGCAGTTTTGGTCGCCTTATCTGAGGAAGGATATTCTTGCCATGGAAGGAGTTCAGCGAAGATTCACCAGGCTGATACCTGGGATGGCAGGAATGACGTATGTGGAGAGATTGGGTCGATTGGGCTTGTACTCGCTGGAGTTTAGAAGAATGAGAGGGGATCTCATTGAAACTTATAAAATTCTGGCAGGACTGGACAGTCTAGATGCAGGGAGGATGTTCCCGATGGTCGGGGAATACAGAACCAGGGGTCACAGTCTAAGGATAAGGGATAGGCCTTTTAGGACAGAAATGAGGAGGAATTTCTTCACCCAGAGAGTGGTGAACCTGTGGAATTCTCTACCACAGAAGGCAGTAGAGGCCAATTCATTAAATATATTCAAGAAAGAGTTGGATATATTTCTTAAGGCTAAAGGGATCAAGGGGTATGGGGAGAAAGCAGGGACCGGGTAATGAACTTGGATGATCAGCCATGATCGCATTGAATGGTGGAGCAGGCTCAAGGGGCCAAATGGCCTACTCCTGCTCCTATCTTCTATGTTTCTATGTATGTTTACACTCTAGAAACTGGTTTACGGTTACCTTATAATCACTACACAACCTTACCTTACCATCTGACTTGGGTACCATCTGACTTGGGTAAAACAACAATGGGTGTAACCCAATTACTCAGATCTAACTTGGTGATAATGGCCCATATTTTCCGATCGCAGGCCTCCCACGGGCGGAGGCCTGCGATCTGGAAAAATCTGCGCCCTTACCTGAGGGCTCCTGGGATGCGCACAGTTCTGATGCTGGGCCTCACCGAACTCCAAGTGCGCAGGGCCCACGTATCCCAGGGGCGCAAGTGGCTCGCAGCATGCCTGGGATCACGTGGGCCATGGGGAGCCAATCACAGAAGGGAATCTCCCTTCATACATTTGACAGGAAGACCTGTCAAATATATGAATGGAAATTAATGAAAAAACATAGTACTGTAAAACTTTAAATCAATTTTTTTTTAAATGACATTTTTAAAATTACTTGAAATTACAATAAATTAAGGGGGAAAAATTCAGTTGGTTTGCGCCTCCCGTTAGCGCCTTAAGAGGGCGCTAATGGGGTGCAAAGCAACTAGCACCCGGGCACGGCGATGTTTGCGGCGCTCACGAAATTAACTAGACATTTTGCGGTGGTGCTAAACACTACCGCCACGATCTCCTGCACCGGCAGATCGTGATGTCAGGCGAGTGTGCAGCGCCCCATTAGCACCCCGGACCGGATACTAAGTGGCGCCCCCTGCCTTACCGCTTGGCATTAGCAACGACAGGTTGAGGGGAGCGTTTTGCAGCCAGGAAGGGACAGGGGGAGCGCTATTTAAAGGCGACCGCTTCCTGCCTTTTTTTGTTGGTGACATTTTTGCCCCACGCATTCTGAGAGAGAGAGAGAGAGACTTCTGGAGAGATTCATCGCTGTGTGAAGGAGTTTTGGGTACTGAGCAGCACTTCGCAGGTTCATTTTGATTTGCCCTTCCTTGTATCGACTTAGAAGAGACAAGAGACAGTGGGGGCTGCACTCTGAGCTCTTTCCCTGGGTCTCTCCATTGTTCTTTCCAGCAGATTTGATGTACAGGTCTCTCCAGGCCGAGATTCAAGGCTGCAATGAGCAGGGGGTGGATGGAGAGCAAGATCGAACCTCCCCTTTAAGAACTGGCCGGCACCAGTGTGTCTGTGTTCCATTGCTGACTGACATCACATGAGCTTCGCCAGCGCTCTGAGGTAGCGTTTCGCTCCTCAGCCTTTGCGCCTTAAGACAGGTATGAAGCGCCTGATTTAGCGCTCCAATTACCTCCAGGGGCGAAAAAAGCCAAGTTTGCCGTCGGAGGCGATAATTAGCGCCAGGCGCTAAACTTTGTGCACGGCCGACAATGGAGCCCCAAACGGGGCAATACTGAATTTCCGCCCCCCGCCCCCCCCCCACAAGTATTTTAAACAAAAATTAATTTAAAAAAAAATTATTAAAGTATTTTACGGGGCTAAAATAAACTTACCTTTTTTTAAAGTATTTTTAAATGATAAGTCAGTGGGGAAAAAAATGTTCTTAAAATTTTTCTACTCCAGGCGTAAGAATTGTAAGGGTTTTCTGCGGGCAGAGGGTCTCCAGAAAGCGGATCTATCCGCCTGCAGAGGCCCTTCTCCAGGGCAGCCGTAGGATCTGTCAAGAGTATTCTTGACAGATCGGAAATGCCGGTTTACAGCGCATGCGCTGTGCATGCCTGAAACCAGCATTTCCGATGTCCCTACGGGTGGGTGCACAGCGCGTACCCACCCGTAGGGATCGGAATATCCGGCCCAATGTTCACAGTTTCTAGTCTTTTGGGTTCTTGCACAACTTTCTCCTTGAGTGCGTATGGTACAGGATGTGGCTTGCAGTAAACTGGCCTTGCGTCCTTCTGCACTCTGACACTCGCCTTGAATTCTTGGATCGGACTGCCTGTTTCACTCAACACCTTCAGATACTGCTTGATGACATCATCTTTCGATGCAAATTTCGATTCCACACAAAAAATCTCATTCCAATCCAGCTTCAGTTATCCCAACCAATTTCTGCCTATCAAGGCAAGCTTGTCTCCTGCCACTACTATGAGAAGCAAGCTCTGACACTGACCCTTGTATTTCACTGGTATGGTGACACTTCATACTACAGGGATTTGCTCTCCTGAGTAACTTCGCAGCTCTACCTTCGATTTCTCTAGTCGATAATCACGCACGCAATATAGCGATTCTGGTACTACGCTCATAAATGCATCAGTGTTGATTTCCATGGGTATCCTGGTTCCTGAGACATCTACTTGGATGATGATGATGTTACTTCGCGAATTGCTGTTAGGTACCTTCATGCTCCTGATGATGTGAATCTCCAGAAACTCCTCGTCCTGCAGCTTCTCTTCAACGGTATGTAGTGTCTGGCGATTTCTCTTTCTAGCATTCAGTCGGATTACTCTTCTGTTGGCACACCTTTGCAAGATGCCCAGTTTTCTTGCAATAGAAACACTCTGCCTTCACATATGGACAGCTTTAAGCGATGCGTTGTACCAGGCACCGATGGCACGACTTCAATGCACAATTAACTTGGCCAGTTGCTGAGGCCTTGGGGCCCAACTGCCTTTTACTTTTAGCCTGTAGCTGATTCACCTCGGTTGTCTGACGACAAAATGGCGCAAAACTCTCTGGAGTATCGGTTGGTCGTATCCATCGACATAGCTATCTGACAAGCAAAGTCAAGTTAGGGGTTGTCACCAATTTATTTCTGATACGTTCATTTTTCAACCCACAAACAAAGCAGTCACGCAAAGCTCGGTCCTGAAAGTTTCCGTAATGACGGTGAATGGACAATGTACTCACTGATACCCTCATCATTTAATTGATCACGTGTTCCAAAACGATAACTTTCAGCAATTTCCAGGGGCTCAGGACTGTAGGGCTGTTTAACATGGTTAGGATCTCCTTCATTGGCGTGTCCTTCGGCTTGGCGGGAACAAGCAAATTTTTCAGGGTTTCATGAAACTCTGGGTCTGCTTCAGTTTAAAAAAAAATAAAAAAAAATGCCCGTTTCATTTCTAAAACTGTCCGGTTACAGTTTACATCATTGGGGACTTCGACAATACTATTCATAACGAAAAACATTTCTAGCCACTGCACATATGCTCCGAAAGTCTCGGTCGCAATGGAACTCGCCCAAGCGCCTTATTATTCCCAGAGGCGTGGCCATCTGGACTCTGGCAATGCCGATAGTTCAGCCACGTGTGATCGAAATTTACCTCAAATTTTTTAAGTTTTTCTGCAAAACAAAGAACCTCTAATAGTCCCTCTGTCAGTTGGCAGGATTATCCTCCAACAAAAAGTTCAGCTACGGAATCCGCATTCGCTTCCTCATCGCCAATTCTGTGATATCTTGAGACACAGCAACAGCACAACATGCTTCCGATAAGAACTGTACTGCATTATTAGAACTAATATACATCAGTCCACCAGGTGGCTCTATTACAGTTTCTTGATATCACGTGGAGTGAAATGAATTGGCTGATGGCTGGCAACTGTGATGGTGGTGACCTCGGGAGGAGGTCAAGATGGATCATCCACTCGGCACTTCTGGTTGAAGATGGTTGCGAATGCTTCAGCCTTGTCTTTTGCACATGTGTGCTTGGCTCTGCCATCATTGAGGATGGGGATATTCATGCAGTCTCCTCCTCCCATTAGTTGTTTAATTGTCCACCACCATTCACGACTGGATGTGGCCAGACTGCAGAGCTTTGATCTGATCCGTTGGTTGTGGGATCACTTAGCTCTGTCAATAGCATGCAGTTTCCTTTGTTTAGCATGCATGTAGTCCTGTGTTGCAGCTTCCCCAGGTTGGCAGCTCATTGTTAAGTATGCCTGGTGCTGCTCCTGGCATGCTCTTCTACACTCCTCATTGAACTAGTGTTGGTCCCCTGACTTGATGGTAATGGTAGAGTGAGTGATATGCCAGGCTATGAGGTTACAGATTGTGGTGGAATACAATTCTGCTGCTGCTGATGGCCCACAGCACCTCATGGATGCCCAGTTTTGAGCTGCTAGATCTGTTCTGAATCTATCCCAGTTAGCACGGTGGTAGTGCCACACAACACGATGGAGAGTGTCCTCAGTGTGAATACGAGACTTCGTCTCCACAAGGGCTGTGCGGTGGTCACTGCTACCCTTACTGTCATGGACAGATGCATCTGCGACAGGTAGATTGGTGAGGATGAGGTCAAGTAGGTTTTTCCTTCGTGTTGGTTCTCTCCCACCTGCTGCAGGCCCAGACTGGCAGCTGTGTCCTTCAGGACTCGGCCAGCTCGGTCAGTAGTGGTGCTACCGAGCCACTCTTGGTGATGGACATTGAAGTCCCCCACCCAGAGTACATTAAGGGTACAGTTGCATAGTGGTTATGTTACTGGACTAGTAATCCAGAGGCCTGGACGAAGGATCTGGAGACGTGAGTTCAAATTCCACCAACTGGGGAATTTAAATTCAGTTAATTAAATAAATCTGGAATAAAAAGCTAGTATCACTAATGGTGACCATGAAATTATCGGATTGTCGTAAAAACCCATGTGGTTCACTAATGTCCTTTAGGGAAGGAAAGTTGCTGTCCTTACCTGGTCTGGCCTATGACTCCAGACCCACAGCAATGTGGTTGACTCTTAACTGCACTCTGAAATGGCCTCACAAGCCACTCAGTTGTATCAAACCACCGCAGTTCAGTTATCTCGAGTGTTACTCTATCAGCCCAAATGTCTGTCCTTGAGGATACTGGTGAATGAATGTGCTTTAATGTAGCTCTTCTCAATTGAGGAACAGGGGCTGTATATAGATATCATCATCCCTGATTCCACTGCTTAGCACACATACCTGTGGTTGATTAACTGTTTCTCCAGGTTTTCTTTTGGACCAGATAGCACACCTGAGTCTCACGGGGGAATTTTAACCCAACAAAACAGATGGGTTACGGTCGGGTGGGAAGTTGGTGTTAAAAACCTGAATGCCGATTGAAAACCTGCCAACTTCTGGTTTTAACGGGGCTGGGCAGCCAGCCGGCTCCGAGGAGGCAGGTCACCTATTTAAATACTATAATAATGAGGCTGGCATGCCTCCGATTTAACCATTTTAACTCATTTTAAATTTAACAGAGGCTGGTCAGGTTTTTGCAGGCCTCGTGAAACCCGCCAGCTAATGGAAGGTGAGGACTGCTGGATCAAGGAGTCAAGTGCCTTTATACTTACCTCCTGGATCCAGTGTCCCTGCCTAACCCACTCTGCGCTCCTCCGGTTCTCTGATCTGCTCTGGACTGCCCTCCCCGTGCGCACTGCCTCCCTTCCTCCTCTCTGCGGCATAGTGCTGCATGTCTGCAGCCTGTCTGCGCCTCAATCTGGCTGCGGGTGGGAAACCGCTGTCTCCAATGTAACAACAACTTCTATTTATGTAATGCCTTTAAAGTGGCAAAATGTCCCAAGGCACTTCACAGGAATGTTTTAAAACAAAATCTGACACCAAGCCACATAAGGAGAAATTAGTGTAGATGACCGACGCCATAGAGAGATTTGAAAACGAGGATGAGAATTTTAAAATCAAGGCATTGCTTAATCGGGAGCCAATGCAGGCCAATGAGCACAGGGGAAATGGGTGAACGGGACGTGGTGCGAGTTAGGACACGGGCAGCCGAGTTTTGGATGACCTCAAGTTTACGTAGGGTAGAATGTGGGAGGCCAGCCAGGAGTGCATTGGAATAGTCAAGTCTAGAGGTAACAAAGGCATGGATGAGGCTTTCAGCAGCAGATGAGCTGAGGCAAGGGCGGAGATGGATGATGTTACAGAGGTGGAAATAGGTGGTCTTAGTTATGCTGCGGATATGCCATCGGAAGCTCATTTCAGGGACAAATATGACACCAAGATTGCGAACAGTGTGGTTCAGCCTCAGACAGATACTAGGGAGAGGGATGGAGTCGATGGCCAGGAAATGGAGTTTGTGGCAGGGGCCAAAGACAATGGCTTCGGTCTTCCCAATATTTAGTTGGAGGAAAGTTTTGCTCATCCAGTACTGGATGTTGGACGAGCAGCCTGACAATTTAGAGGCTATATGGAGAGGTTGAGAGGTGGTGGTGAGGTGCAGCTGGATGTCGTCATTGTGCATATGGAAACTGACATATGGATGATGTCGCCCAGGGGCAGCATGTAGATGAAAAATGTGAGGGGGCCAAGGATAGATCCTTGGCGGACACAGCAACAAAAACAAGAACAACTTGTATTTATATAGCGCCTTTAACATAGTAAAACATCCCAAGGTGCTGCACTGGAATATTTTAAGACAAAAAATTGACACCGATCCACATAAGGATAAATTAGGGTAGGTGACCAAAAGTTTTAAGGAGCGTCTTAAAGGAGGAAAGAGAGGTAGCGAGGCGGAGAGGTTTAGGCAGGGAATTCCAGAGCTTAGGGCCTAGGCAACAGAAGGCACGGCCACCAATGGTTGAGCGATTATAATCAGGGATGCTCAAAAGGGCAAATTAGAGGAGTGCAGATATCTTGGGGGTTGGGGGGGGGAGGTTGAAAACAAGGATGAGAATTTTTAAATCAAGGCACTGCTTAACCGGTGGTAACGATGTGGGAGCGGGATGAGAAGTCATTGCAGGTAATTCTCTGGCTAGGATATGATAGATAAGAATGGAACCGGGTGAGTGCAGTCCCACCCAGATAGATGGCAGTGGAGAGGCGTTGGAGGAGGATGGTGTGGTCAACCATGTCAAAGGCTGTAGACAGGCCGAGAAGGATGAAGAGGGATTTCTTACCTTTGTCACAGTCACATAGGATGTCTTTTGTGACTTTCAGAAGTACCGTTTCAGTACTGTGATGGGGGCGGAATCCTGATTGGAGGGATTCAAACATGGAGTTCCGGGAAAGTTGGGCACTGATTTGGGAGGCGACAACATGTTCAAGGACTTTGGAGAGGAAAGGGATGTTGGAGATGGGGCGGTAGTTTTCAAGGACGAAGGAGTCGATGGGTTGGTTTTTTGAGGAGAGTGGAACAGTACCTGAGGAGAGAGCACCATTAGCAATATCAGCTAATACGAGAGCCAGCAATATCAGCTAATATGAGAGCCAGCAATATCAGCTAATATGAGAGCCAGAAAAAGAAGTTGGGTGGTCAGCAGTTTAGTGGGAATAGGGTCGAGGGAGCAGGAAGTGGGTCTCATGGACAAGGTGAGCTCGGAGAGGGCATGAGGGGAGATCGGAGAGAAACTGGAGAAGAATGCGAGTTAAGGGCTAGGGCAGGGGGGAACCTTAGAGGAAGTTTGGCCTGGTGGGCAAGGGGAAGGAATGGAAGTGGCAGAGGCAGCTGAACAGATGGTCTCAATCTTAGAGACAAAGAAGCCCATGAGCTCCTCACATTGTTGTTGGTGAAGGTGGAGGAGACAAAGGAGAGGGGTTTAAGAAGATGGTTTTCAGTAGAGAATAGAAGCCAGGGGTTATCTTTACATTCCAGGATGATCCTGGAATAGTGAGCAGTTTTGGCAGACGAGAGCAGGACCCGATGGTGCTTTGTGTTCCAGCCAGATCTGGCGGTGAATGGCTAAACCAGTTGTCCGCCATATCCGTTCAAGTCTGCGTCCCTTGGACTTAAGGGAGCAGAGATGAGGGCAGTACCAGGGTGGGAGAGAGTAATGGTTTTGATGAGGACTAGGGCATCAAAGGTAGTGGTGAGGGTGCGGTTGAGCAGATTGGTAACTGCTCAAATGTCGTGGTGAATGGAGCGCCAGAGGCTGGACAGTTGGGATTTCGTAAGTGCAGTTGTAAGAGTTGGGAGAGAGTTTTTTCAAGGGGCGGGCACAGAAGGAAGTAGGGTTGGGAGGGAAAGGTGGATGGAGAGCGATACAAGGAAGTGGTCAGAGTTGGCCTTCTAATGGTCTGTAAGAGTGACCACGAGCTTCCGGTTGCCTGTCACTTTAATTGTCCGCTCCACTCCACTCCCACTCAGACCTCACCGTCCTCGGCCTATTACACTGTTCCAATGAAGCTCAACGTAAGCTCGAGGAACAGCATAACTTCTGCCCCTATCATTTTTCTCCATTTATTTTTTTCTCTCTCTCACGTGGCAGCTGTCTTTCATTCTGCCAGTGCCATTTACACTTCATCGAGAGCCATCTTTTATTTCTTAACTTGTCCCATTGCCATCTCCTTTTGCCTTGCACCATCTCTTCATCTCTCAATGTTTCTTGATCTCTCCTGCTTTTCATCCTATCACAGCCCTTCCCTTTTATTCTTTCCTCCCCTCTCCCCTTTCCCTGCCCTTGCACTTGCTTAAACATCTGTTTCATCTCCAGCTTTTTCTAGTTCTGATGAAGGGTCATTGACCTGAAATGTTAACTCTGTTTCTCTCTCCACAGACGCTGCCTGACACAGCATTTCCTGTTTTTATTTCAGATTTCCAGCATCCACAGTATTTTGCTTTTATATGGCCTGATTTGTGACTGATACAATGGGCATAGCGAGGCCACGTGAGATGGCCGTGTGTATGGGTTGGGGAGTTTGCATTGAGGGGGAGATTAAGGGAGGATAGGAGGGCAGTGAACTCCAGGAGAGCAAGATGAATTGAGATGGAGATTGAAATCACCGCAGATGAGAAGTCACTCGCTACAGAGGCTGAGGGAGGAAAGCAGTGAAGATATCTCGGGGTGAGAATTTTTATGGTACTTGGGTGGGCCATAAAGAATGAGAATTTTAAATGAGTGGTGAGAGGTGTGGAACAAGATGAGATACTCAAAGGAGGAGAAAGTGCCGGATTGGAAGGGGGACAGACCAAGGTGCAATATGGTGATAAGAGCCACACTGCCACTACGACGGTCTGGGCAGAGCAAGTGGTGGAAAGTATAGCCAGGTAGGGAGGCTACATTTAGGGGTAAGACATCATCATCCCTCAGCCAGGTTTCCATCAAGGCCATGATGTCAATGCAATCACCGATGTTAAGCTCATGGATGGCAAGGGCCTTGTTCACAAGTGAACGTACATTCTGGAGGGAGATGCGGATAGGGGCGGTGATAGCTGATCCGCTGGCAGAGTCCACAGGGTCAGCACTGGGAGGGGTGAGTGGGGCGGGGAGGAGATTGGCAAGATTAACCCCCAGCGGGCGTACTGGGAGGGAAGATCAGCGAGAGAGTAAGATGGGGCAATTGGTGTTGCTGCTCGTAAGGATGAAGCGCGAAGTGCCTTGGAGGATGCCAAGAGAGGCACAGAGGGAAGCTGTAGGCTTATCTAAGTGGAGTTAGGCCTGGGACGGCAGCAGGAGAGTAGGAAGATCGAAGAGTAATGTAGGGTTAGGGTAGGGATTTGGGAGGGCAGAGTACCCGAGAAGGGAGAAATGAAAGGAGGCATGATGATGGGCGAGAGCTGTCGCGGAGGGGTAGTGAGAAAAGGAAAAGGGGAAGAAATAGAAGTGATTGGCTTGGGTCCGGAGCGGCAGCCAAAATGTGCACTCGAATGGACGGGGAAAACTCCAATTACACAGGTCTGGTTATGTAGCAATTATTAAGATACATGCATCCTGGTGGTAACGGGGAATAGATAATATTCCAGGATGGCTAATGTAAATCAGGCCCTGCTGTTAAACCCATTCAGCCAGGTTTCCCGACCACTTCCGAGAACCCCCCCGCTCCCAACCCGCCTCCCGATTAAAATTCAGGCCACATTCTCCCTGCTGAGTCTGAACCACTTTGGGCATTGGTCCTCCATTATGCCCAGACAGTTGCTATGTTGCAGTAGACCTGTTTTCAGAAGTAGTTTCTGGTGCAATTCAGTATCTTCACGTGGCTTCTGTGCTCCCTGCCTGCCTCCTCCTCCTCCTCCTTCCCCATTAAGAGAAATAACACCCATACCGTATGTGGTTACCTGCCTGTATGGGTGTTTGTATTCCACCGTGTACATGTCTGTACATGCCTCGGCTGACTCCTCCCACAAGTCCAGGTATAAAGGTGACTGCTCCACAGTCCCTCTGTATTCTGGACTGGTCGACCACTCGAGGCACACCTTCATTCTCTTGTTAATAAAAGCCTGTTAGTTACTCGCTTAACCTCAGTCTTTTGGGTAATTGATAGCGCATCAATTTTATTAACAAGATTTTTTATAATGGAGAATATCCTCACACCAGCATGCCTGGACTTAGAGCATCGGGAGGCGGACGCATCCACCAAGTTTGCTCACTGGCTTAGGTGCTTTGAAAAATTCCTGATCGCCTCTGCTGCAACAGTCAAATCGGATGAGGACAAACTGGATGTCCTGACCTCCAAAGTGAACCACCGAGCGTACTCGGTCATCCAAGACGCGACCTCGTACACGGCTGCTCTCAAGCTACTCAAGGACCAGTACACGCGCCCAGTGAACGAGGTGTACGCCAGGCACCTCCTGGGGAGTCGTAAACAACAACCTGGGGAATCGACCGAGGAATACCTTCAGGCACTGTCTGTGCTTGGCCGGGCCTGTGGTTGTAAGGATGTAAAGGCCGCCGTGTACACAGAGGAACTTATCCGGGACGCTTTTGTACCGGGCCACAGGTCCAATTACACCCGACAGCAACTGTTGGAGCAGAGTGACCTCGACCTCAACAAGGCCTCTGAACTCGCACTATCATTGGACGCAGCCTACCGGGGCATGGATGCCTACTCCTCTGCACCGTGGACGCCGCGGGGAACGACAGCCTGGGACACGGTAGGACCGTCTCATAGCGCCGTGCCACCCCAGCCGCATCCCAGCAACGGCCCAACTACCGCAGCAGTGTCCCAAGGCCAGAAATGCTACTTCTGTGGCCAGGCCAAACACCCCAGAGCGCGCTGCCCGGCGAAAAATGCGATCTGCTCGGGCTGCGGGAAGAAGGGATACTACACCAGCATCTGCAGGGCCAAAGCCACCCCGAACCCCAGCAGAGCCGCATGTGGGCCGTGCGGGCCGCCATCTTGGGCCTCCCCAGCCATGTGCGAACCACCGGAACAGCAGCCATTTTGGACGCCCCCAGCCACATGGGGATCGTGGACGCCACCATCTTGGACGCCAGCCGGGACGCAGCAGGCCCCCAACACCGCCTCATCTGATACCCGCAGCGACACACCGACCCCTACGCTGGCCTCCATTACGCTGGACCAAGCGAGACCGCACCAACTGGCCCGGTCCACAATGGACATTAAGGTAAATGGTCACGAAACAACCTGCCTTTTTGACTCTGGGAGCACGGAGAGCTTCATCCACCCCGACACAGTGCGGCGTTGCTCTCTCCCAGTCCTGCCTGCGCACCAGCGGATTTCTATGGCCTCCGAGTCCCAGTCGGCGGACATTGGCGGCTACTGTGTGGTGACACTCTTAGTAGGCGGGACTGTGTACAATAATTTTAAACTTCTGGTCCGGCCCCACCTCTGCGCTGCCGTTCTACTGGGGTTAGATTTTCAGTGCCACCTTAAAAGTGTTACGATGGCGTACGGTGGACCCCTCCCCCCACTCAGAGTCCGCAGCCAGCAGCTTCCAAACTGCCCGCCGCGCACCAGGTGCAACCTCTCCACACTCAGAGTCACCCCCCCCCACTGTTTGCTAACCTCACCCCCGACTGTAAGCCCATCGCCACAAAGAGCAGACGATACAGTGCAGGGGACATGGTTTTCATTAAAACCGAAGTGGAGCGGCTCCTGAAGGAGGGGATTATTGAGGGCAGCACCAGCCCCTGGCGAGCCCAGGTTGTGGTCGTTAAGACCGGCGAGAAGCAGCGCCTGGTCATCGACTACAGCCAGACAATAAATCGCTACACCCTGCTGGACGCTTACCCACTCCCCCGCATAGCTGATCTGGTCAACCAGATCACGCAGTACCGCGTCTTCTCAACCATTGACCTGAAATCAGCATACCACCAGCTCCCTATCCGCCCTGAGGACCGCCAGTATACTGCCTTTGAGGCAAACGGCTGCCTCTATCACTTCCTTAGGGTTCCCTTTGGCGTCACCAACGGGGTCTCTGTCTTCCAAAGGGAGATGGACCGGATGGTCGATCAAAATGCATTGCAGGCCACTTTCCCATATCTGGACAATGTGACCATCCGCGGCCATGACTTGCAGGACCATGACGCAAACCTCGAAAAATTCCTCTGCACCGCCCAACTCCTGAACCTGACGTATAACAAGGAGAAGTGCATATTCCGCACAACCCGCCTCGCCATCCTTGGCTGTGTTGTGGAACACGGAGTCATCGGTCCCGACCCTGACCGGATGCGTCCCCTTATGGAACTCCCACTGCCCCACTGCCTCAAGGCCCTGAAGAGGTGCCTAGGGTTTTTCTCCTATTACGCCCAATGGGTCCCCTACTATGCGGACAAGGCCCGTCCGCTGATCAAGTCCACCTCTTTTCCCTTGACGGCAGAGGCCCGCTGAGCCTTCCACCGTATCAAGGAAGACATTGCCAAAGCCACCATGCACGCAGTGGACGAATCCATCCCCTTCCAGGTGGAAAGCGACGCGTCCGACTTTGCCCTGGCCGCTACCCTTAATCAGGCGGGGAGACCCGTGGCCTTCTTTTCACGAACCCTCCAGGGCCCGGAGACCAAACACTCCGCTGTTGAGAAGGAGGCCCAGGCTATTGTGGAGGCTGTGCGTCATTGGAGGCACTACCTGGCCGGAAAACGATTTACCCTGCTCACTGACCAGCGTTCAGTTGCTTTTATGTTTAACAACAAGCAGAGGGGCAAAATCAAAAACAACAAGATCTTGAGGTGGAGAATCGAACTTTCCACCTACAATTACGAGATCTTGTACCGGCCCGGGAAGCTCAATGAACCCCCGGATGCTCTATCGCATGGCACCTGCGCCAGCGCGCAGATCGATAGACTGTGGGCCCTCCACAATGACCTCTGCCACCCGGGGGTCACCAGGTTCTTCCACTTCATCAAGGCCCGCAACCTGCCTTACTCCATTGAGGAGGTCAGGACCATGACCAGGAACTGCCAAGTCTGTGCTGAGTGCAAACCGCACTTTTATAGACCAGACAGGGCTCACCTGATAAAAGCCACTCACCCCTTCGAGCACCTGAGCGTTGATTTTAAAGGGCCTCTCCCCTCCTCCGACCGCAATGTGTACTTCCTCAACATTATTGATGAGTACTCCCGTTTCCCGTTCGCCATCCCCTGCCCGGACATGACCAGTGCCACGGTCATTAAATGTCTGAACGACCTCTTCACCCTGTTCGGTTTCCCCAGCTATATCCATAGCGACCGGGGCTCATCGTTTATGAGCGACGAACTCCGCCAGTACCTGCTCGCTAGGGGTATTGCCACAAGCAGGACCACCAGTTACAACCCCCGGGGGAACGGACAGGTGGAAAGAGAGAATGCGACAGTTTGGAAGGCCGCCCTGCTAGCCTTAAAGTCTAGGGGCCTTCCGACCTCCCGCTGGCAGGATGTGCTCCCCGATGTGCTCCACTCTATTCGGTCACTGCTCTGCACTGCCACTAACGCCACCCCTCATGAGAAAATGTTTGTTTTCCCAAGGAAGTCCACATTGGGGACATCGCTACCGCCATGGCTGACGTCCCCAGGGCCGGTCCTACTGAGAAGACACGTGAGGACCCATAAAATGGACCCCCTGGTCGAGAGGGTCGACCTCCTCCACGCCAACCCCCAGTATGCTTACATTGCGTACCCGGACGGGCGGGAGGACACAGTCTCCATACGAGACCTCGCACCCTCGGGGGCCCCAGTAACCCACTACCCACTACCACCCCCCCCCACGATCCAATATCCAACCCCAGCAGACAGCATGCCTGGGCCCCGCGACCCGCTCGACACCCACGAGGACTACACACCAGTGCCACAGCCTACGCAGGACTCGACGCCAGAAGCTTCACTACCCCTGCCGTCGCCACGTCGATCACAGCAGCAGACAAGACCTCCGGAGAGACTCCAATACACAAACTTTTAATACACTTCACCCCGCCGGACTCATTTTTAAACAAGGGGTGAATGTGGCAAACCACTGTTATACCTGCCTGTATGGGTGTTTGTATTCCACCGTGTACATGTCTGTACATGCCTCGGCTGACTCCTCCCACAAGTCCAGGTATAAAGGTGACTGCTCCACAGTCCCTCTGTATTCTGGACTGGTCGACCACTTGAGGCACACCTTCATTCTCTTGTTAATAAAAGCCTGTTAGTTACTCGCTTAACCTCAGTCTTTTGGGTAATTGATAGCGCATCACCGTAGGGCTGAGAAGTCCTTTTTGTTGTACACTTCTGTGAGTGTTGTGCTAATAATTGGAAATCTTCAATCTGTTAATCTAATTACCTGGCACTAAATACCCATTTTTGGAATGTGTTTCCCATGATTAACCTTCAGCTTTTCACCAAAGGTTTGTTCCTATTTTGGAAAGTATTATCAGCGAAGTGCTAAATATGGAGAAAAAATCCATTCGTGTTTTCTGCCACAACTTCACCCATTATTATGAACATTTACTTTTTAGAATAAATTAATTGACAAAAGGAATTTTAGCTCCTGGTATGTATGGTAACAAAAATACTGATAGTATTGAGGGAGTGCTGCACTGTCAGAGGTGCGCCATTTGGATGAGACGTTAAACCGAGATTCCGTCTGCCTTCTCGAGTGGAAGTAAAAGATCCCATGGCACTATTTCGAAGAAGAGTAGGAGAGTTATCCCCGGTGACCTGGCCAATATTTATCCCTCAATCAACATCACTTAAAAACAAACAGATTATCCGGGCATTATCTCGTTTCTGTTTGTGGGAACTTGCTGTGTGCAAATGGCTGTCACGTTTCCTACATTACAACAGTGTTCACACTTCAAAAGTATTCCATTGGTTATAAGGAGCTGTGGGACATGCTGAGGTCATGTGTATATAAATGCAAGTCCTTTCTTTTCTATGCATCCATACTTTAGAATTAAGCATACATTTTTATTCATGTTAAAATTTACGTGCAGGTTGCAGTTGATGATTTAAAAAGGAAACTTGTAAAATTACCAAGAAATAATATTGACAATTAATATTTTGGCAAAGGACCAAAGCTCCATTAATGCCCTAAATTTGGCACTCATAATTACAACTTCCTGGTTACAATCAGTTAAAGACAGAAAATTCAAAGGTTACTTACATCCTTATATAAGCACTTGTTAGCTACATGTGATTTCATGGCAAATATTAATTATGATAAAATTTAATGCAGGGCTTTTTATTTATAGCTTTAGCAGCTCCACGCCAGAACACACATGATAACAGATTTAAGATAAGAAAACAGTCCCTTCTCAAAATTAGCCCAAAGGGTTCATTCTTTTGCTGAATGGAAGTGCTGAAATATTTAGTTATTCCGTTGCATAATGCTGCGCAGACAGGAGATGTAATATTTACTTGAGTAGGGAAAGAAATCGAGCTTATATTTATTTGTGCATGACAAAAATCAGCAGGATGTTGAAGTAGCAGAATAATGAAGCTTTCTTCATAGCAAATTGCTCTTTTTTGGCTGAGATATTTTGGGTCCTTCAACATTACACATATGCTGACGATATCAGCTGACTGTTAAAGCCTTCCCTATCTGACCTAATTTCAAAGTGGAACTGTGCAAACAACTATTTAAAAAAAAAAGTTTTAATAAATTGCTTCATTTTACACAGCTGTGGTCTCCTTGATTACATATGATGTACCTCCTCCGTGTGAAATTGTACAAATATACAATGACAATATACATTATTGAAAATATTTTAGATTTGATTTGCAGGAAGCCTCACAGTCACTGGGGTAGATTTTGACTTTCGGGTGATGCAGAGGCCCCTGTGATTTTGAGGCAGGGCTCAGACTCAGCGTGCCAGATTGAAGCCTGAAGATGGGTCCGGAGCTGTGGTCAGCAAAGTAAGTTGCACGGGGGGAGAGTCGCACCCCTGTGCTCGCTGACCTACATTGGCTCCCGGTCTAGCAACACCTTGATTTTAAAATTCTCATCCTTGTTTTCACATCCCTCCATGGCCTTGCCCTTCCCTATCTCTGTAACCTCCTCCAGCCCTGCAACCCTCCGAGATCTCTACCTTTCTCCAATTCTGGCCTCTTGCGCATCCCCGATTTTAATCTACCATTGGCAGTCATGCCTACCTTTTTGACCAAGCTTTTGGTCATCTGTCCTAATATCTCCTTATGTGGCTCGATGTCAAATTTTGATTGCTAACGCTGCTGTGAAGCGCTTTGGGACGTTTAGCAAGTTGTTGTTGGTGGGGTTCTTGGGGTGGCAGCAGCCCAGATTATTTGTGTGGCCCTCAGAAGAGCACCATAAAAATAGTTCAAGACTTCCCTTTTAGAGGGTCTCTTCTCTTCCATCATACATGCACAAATGACATCTCGCCCTTAGCCTCTCCATTAATTTTAAAAACTTGCCGTATTTGCACATTAATTGCCCATTAAACTTGCTACAGAAAGTTAAGTATGGTAATTAATAGTGTAAATACCCTTCTAACAATGTGATGATTGTTAATGCAATGCCAATCAATCTCTCTAGACTCGAAAGGAACCAATTGAAACTGTGGAGTCCCATTCCTTCAGGTAGTGAATTGTTCTTGAAGATTTTAAAAGTGTCAAAATTTAAAAAAAAATTTTGGCCCATTTTAAAATGTTTATATTTTTCAAAAAAGTAATTTTATTTTAAATGCTTCATTAAAAGGACTTTTAATTAATTTTGAACATTTGATCATTTATTTTTAGTTAAGTGGTGTGGATTCTGTACGTAAATGGAATCCCCATAAGCAGCATGGGGATCCCCCTTTTTGATTGATTGGCCTGGCCCATGTGATCCATGGGATGCTTGCGAACTGCATGTGCCCCTGGGATCTGTGGGCCTTTACGCCTGCAGGCCCAGGACCCGAAGAGTCCGAAGCTTCGGAAACACCAAGTAAATTCATTTTTTTTTCCAGTTCGGAGGCATATTCTTCTGGTATGCTTCTGACCGCAAATTCAGGGCCATTATCAGTTCGCATTTCCAGCAAGTCACGACACAAAGATTTCAGCTGAAGGGTCCAGGAAAAAGTCTAACAGCGCATACCACAAGATGTCCTGCTCCAGCAATTTCCAGCCCATAATTTCAGTAAGCGAGTGGTAAATCTGTGGAACAGGCTCCCTAAGGAGGTGGCAGGATCAGTTAGTATTGATTCATTCAAATGCAAATTAGATGGATTTCTTTCAAAAAACTAACATTTTGGGGTACAGTACAGGAGTAATTTGAGACATGACATCATGGTAAGTGTAGCATGCTTGGGAGGAACAGTTGACAATGCTCCAAAACTTTCCACCACTCCAAGTTTTCTTCGCCTCATGTTTGGATGGTTGGCTCTGTTGCAAACTAATTGATAGAGATTGAATGCTATGATTAGTCAACAGCTCCAGAGGGCTCAGTATTTACTCTGGGTGGGGTCTTCAATGTCCAGCACCATGAGTGGCTCGGTAACACCACTACTGACTGAGCTGGCCGAGTCCTGAAGGATATAGCTGCCAGGCTGGGCCTGTGGCAGGTGGTGAGAGAACCAACACAAGGGAAAACCCTACTTGACCACGTCCTCACCAACCTACCTGTCGCAGATGCTTCTGTCCATGACAGCATTGATAGCAGTGATCACTGCATAGTCCTTGTGGAGATGAAGTCCCGTCTTCACACTGAGGACACCGTCCATAGAGTTCTGGGGCACTAACACCATGCTAAATGGGCTAGATTAAGAATGGATCTAGCAGCTCAAAACTGGGCATCCATGAGGCGCTGTGGGGCAGCAGCAGAATTGTATTCCACCACAATCTGTAACCTCATGGCCTGGCATATCCCTCACTCTACCATTATTACCATCAAGGCCAGGGACTAACCCTGGTTCAATGAAGAGTGTAGAAGAGCATGCCAGGAGCAACACCAGGTGTGCCTAAAAATGAGGTGAGAAGCTACAACACAAGACTACATACATGCTAAACAGTGGAAGCAGCATGCTATAGACAGAGCTAAGCAATCCCACAATCAACGGATCAGATCAAAGCTCTGCAGTCCTGCCACATCAAGTCATGAATGGTGGTGGACAATTAAACAATTAACGGGAGGAGGAGGCTCCATGAACAACCCCATCCTCAATGATGGCGGAGCCCAGCTCATGAATTCAAAAGATGCGTTTGCAACCATCTTCAGCCAGAAATGCCAAGTGGATGATCCCTATCGGCCTCCTCCTCCTTAGGTCCCCGCCATCACAGAAGGCAGTCTTCAGCCAATTCGATTCACGCCACGTCATAGCAAGAAACAGCTGAGCACACTGGATACAACAAAGGCTATGGGCCCTGACAACATCCCAGCTGTCATGCTGCAGACTTGTGGTCCACGCCTCCAGCCGAGCTGTTCCAGTACAGCTACAACACTGGCATCTATCCGACAATGTGGAAAACTGCCCAGGTATGTCCTGTCCACAAAAAACAGGGCAAATCCAATCTAGCCAATTACCACCCCCTCAGCCTACTCTCAATTATCAGCAAAGTGATGGAAGGTGTCGTCGACAGTGCTATCAAGCGGCGCTTACTCACCAATAACCTGCTCAGCGATGTTTAGTTTGGGTTCCGCCAAGACCACTAGGCTCCAGACCTCATTACAACCTTGGTCCAAACATGGACAAAAGAACTGAATTCCAGAGGTGAGTTGAGAGTGACTGCCCTTGACATCAAGGTAGCATTTGACAGAGTGTGGCATCAAGGAGCCCTAGTAAAACGAAAGTCAATGGGAATCAGGGGAAAAACTCTCCACTGGCTGGAGTCATACCTAGCACGAAGGAAGATGGTTGTTGGAGGTCAAGCATCACAACCCCAGGAGATCGCTGCAGGAGTTCCTCAGGGCAGTGTCCTAGGCCCAACCATCTTCAGCTGCTTCATTCACTCCCTCCACCACCGGCGTACTGTGGCTGCAGTGTGTACCATCTACAAGATGCACTGCAGCAACTTGCCAAGGCTCCTTCGGCAGCACCTCCCAAACCCGTGACCATTTCCACCTAGAAGGACAAGGGCAGCAGGCGCATGGAAACACCACCACCTCCAAGTTCCCCTCCAAGTCACACACCATCCTGACTTGGAAGTATATCGCTGTTCCTTCATCATCGCTGGGTCAAAATCCTGGAACTCCCTACCTAACAGCACTGTGGGAGTTCCTTCACCACACTGACTGCAGCGGTTCAAGAAGGCGGCTCACCACCACCTCCTCAATGGCAATTAGGGATGGGCAATAAAATGCTTGCCTTTCCAGCAACGCCCACATCCCAGGAACAAATATAAAATATATTATCATTGTATCATGCTTCTACCAGGATGGTAGAAATGGAACTAGATGCAGGTTAGCCTTTTATCGTCTACCAATTTCTATGGAAGACTTGAAAGACTTGCATTTATATAATGCCTTTCACAACCTCAGGATGTTCCAAAGTGCATTACAGACAATAAAGTACTTCTGAAGTGTAGTCACTGTTGTAATGTAAGAAATGCAGCAGCCAATTTGCGCTCAAGTCAACAGAAATTAAAATCAGGAGAGGTCCATAACGGGAGGCTGACCCGATATTGCCCAAAGTCAAAATTACTCTAAAATGTCTGTAGTTTTATTGAGCACCAAAGATTCAGCATATTGGGCAATCTCAAGAATCCCTTGCCCATATTCACATTCCCATCAAACTTCCATTATAAATAGTAATCTGCATTTTTTTGTGCTTGTATGTTTGTATCCTTTGGGCTAAGATGGTGCCACATCAGTCCAAAAATGCTAATCACGTAACTTGTTTCATTTCACATTTTATATGGAAGCTGGTTTCTAGCTCATTTTGATTCTGCATTTGTGATTAAATGCTGTAATTAATTAGATTGCAGTTAGGCTGTACAAATGCTGTACAGAATCATTTTAAAATTCATAAGGCGTTTTTGGTAACCTGCATTTTATAATGATAATTGTCATCCAGCAAGGTTTACTAATAGCTTGAACAGCTGTTTAACTTGAGAGCTCTGTGATAAGATACAGTGAAAGCAGTTTTAAGTCTAAGCTTAGCCACAGGTTGACAAGAGTCAAGGCTTAGATGCCTTCAAATGTGTACAGAGGCACTGCTGGAGTTTAACCAGCTAACATTGTGTAGTCTCCCAGAGCAGAGCACTGTTAATCTTGATGCTGCTTGTCCAGCTTGGATCACCCTACTACTACAACAACAACAACAACTTGTATTCATATAGTGCCTTTAATGTAGTAAAACGTCCGAAGGTGCTTCATAGGAATATTACAAAACAAAAAATTTGACACCGAGCCACAAAAGGGGAAATTAAGGCAGATGACAAAAAGCTTGGTCAAAGAGGTAGGTTTTAAGGTGCGTCTTAAAGGAGGAAAGAGAGGTAGTGAGGCGGAGCGGATTAGGGAGGGAATTCCAGAGCTTAGGCCCTAGGCAACAGAAGGCACGGCCACCAATGGTTGAGCGATAATAATCAGGGATGCATAAGAGGGCAGAATTAGAAGAGCACAGATATCTTGGGGGTGAGGGGGGGAGGAGGAGGAGATTAGAGATGGGGAGGGGGGAGGCCATGGAGGGGTTTGAAAACAAGGATGAGAATTTTGAAATCGAGACGTTGCTTAACCGGGAGCCAATCTAGGTCAGCGAGCACAGGGGCAATGGGTGAACAGGATTTGGGGCGAGTTAGGTCAGGGGCAGCCGAGTTTTGGATGACCTCAGGTTTACATAGAGTAGAACGTGGGAGGCCAGTCAGGAGTGCATTGGAATAGTCGAGTCTAGAGGTAACAAAGGCATGGATGAGGCTTTCAGCAGCAGATGAGCTGAGGCAAGGGCGGAGACGGACGATGTTACAGAGGTGGAAATTAGGTATGCTGCGGATATGCCATCGGAAGCTCATTTCAGGGACAAATATGACACCAAGATTGCGAACAGTGTGGTTCAGCCTCACACAGATACTAGGGAGAGGGATGGAGTCGGTGGCCCGGGAATGGAGTTTGTGGCAGGGGCCAAAGACAATGGCTTCGGTCTTCCCAATATTTAGTTGGAGGAAAGTTTTGCTCATCCAGTACTGGAAGTCGGACGAGCAGTCTGACAATTTAGAGGCTATATGGAGAGGTTGAGAGGTGGTGGTGAGGTGCAGCTGGATGTCATCATTGTGCATATGGAAACTGACATATGGATGATGTCGCCCAGGGGCAGCGTGTAGATGAAAAAAGTGAGGGGGCCAAGGATAGATCCTTGGTGGACACAGCAACAAAAACAAGAACAACTTGTATTTATATAGCGCCTTTAACATAGTAAAACATCCCAAGGCACTGCACTGGAATATTTTAAGACAAAATATTTGACACCGATCCACATAAGGATAAATTAGGGTAGGTGACCAAAAGTTTTAAGGAGCGTCTTAAAGGAGGAAAGAGAAGTAGCGAGGCACGGCCACCAATGGTTGAGCGATTATAATCAGGGATGCTCAAAAGGGCAAATTAGAGGAGTGCAGATATCTCGGGGGGGGGAGGGTTTGAAAACAAGGATGAGAATTTTTAAATCAAGGCGCTGCTTAACCGGTGGTAATGATGTGGGAGCGGGATGAGAAGTCATTGTAGGTAATTCTCTGGCTAGGATTTGATAGATAAGAATGGAACCGGGTGAGTGCAGTCCCACCCAGCTAGATGGCGGTGGAGAGGCGTTGGAGGAGGATGGTGTGGTCAACCATGTCAAAGGCTGTAGACAGGCCGAGAATTGTGAGGGTGCCGGTCAGTTCCTTCAGTAACCCCTAGATGGCACCTTCACTGGTTGGTTTCCCTTTGTTAATTGTTACTTGTTTCTCCTCTTTTGGTAAGACCAAATAAATGAACAAATAAACTGTAACTAAACCACTAAAAAATCTTTAAATAAACCTTAACAAATCAAATTAAAATTTGGTTGTTTAATCCAATTATGCACTCCAGTCCCCGCGGCGCCCACCGGTCACGGAAGTGCTCGAGCGCGCCGGCGGACACTGCGTGCTCCATCTTCAGGGCCACCCGGGCGCGAACATGGCCGCGGAAGAGAGGGAGGCAATCTGGCTGGATACCGCCCGCTGCCTGGACCAATTGATGGCTTTTTTCGCCAGGCCCAGGAGCAGACCCACGAGGAGGTGCTCCAACCTGCCTGCTCCCCTCCGCACCGGGTGACCGTAGATCAAGAGCGTGGGACTGAAGTGCAACCAAAAATCGAGGAGCTGCCCCTTCAGATAATGGAAGAGGGGCTGCAACCTCTCACACTGAACATAAACATGAAAAACGGACTCCTCCAGACCGCAGAACAAACAGGTGGTCTGGGAGTCCGTGAACCTATTTAACAATATATTGCACGGGACTGCTCCATGCAACACCCTCCAGGCCAAGTCCCCAATAGAACAAGGGAGGACTCCTGCATAGAGAGCCCTCCATTGGGGACCTCCGCCTCCACCGGAAGGCAAAACGGCACGCCACGGCGTGTCCGGACGGCGGGTGAAGATGACAAAGTGGAAAGTGTGCAGGAGCAGCCCGTACAGGAAACCCTCCGTGCGGAATGAAAAGGCACGGAGGGCATCTCCTCGAGACAGCTCAAGTTGTGAGGCGCCGGTTCCCGAGGGGGGTTTCGGGGCAGGGCGCCGATAAGGAATTCCGTCCGAATGGGGGAAAGCTCGGACGGGATCACCCCACGCGCTTGAGCCGCCTCGATACACCTCGTGGCACCGGGGTGCAGCGTCGCTTTCACCGACTCGCTGGCATCGACCGCGAGCCGGACGTTGTCCCAAGACATGCGCCGCGCCAACTCCTCCGGCGCCATCCAGCCCGCTCCTCCGCCATCGAGTAGGTCCCTGACTCTAGTCACCTTGCCAGGCACAGCCCTGCGTTCCGCCAGCCACCCGAACTCACGGACGCGGAGGTGCGGATTCCTGAACAGCGGCTCCCGAAGGACAGCCGCCATTCCTGACGGGGGAGAGCTCCGCCTGGAGGCAGCGTAGTTCCAAACCCATAGCAGTTCCTGGTAGAAGACAGGCAGCTCCCGCAGGCTGGTACGCCTGCCGCCCACTTCCAAAAACAGGAGCTGCATGTCGTAATTGAGGCCGTGCAGCTGGCGGAAAAAGTACGTCGCCAGCGCACACCATCTTGGAGGATTCTCGACGTACAGGTATCTCTGCAGCGTCCGAAGACGGAAAGTCGCAGCCTGGGTGCGGAGGCACACCAACGCCTGACCGCCCTCCCTAAGCGGGAGACTCAGAACCGCGGCAGAGACCCAGTGCATCCTTTTGTCCCAGAAAAAGTCGACGAGCTTCTTCTGTATCTTGGCAACAAATGCAGGGGGAGGGATCAAAGTGACGAAGCCGGTACCACAACATGGCGGCCACCAGTTGGTTTATGACCATCGCTCGACCCCTGTAGGACAACACTCGGAGCAATCCTGTCCAGCGTCCTAAGCGAGTGGTGACTTTGGCCTCCAACTCTTGCCAGTTCGCCAGCCAGGCGTCCTCGGCAGGGCTGAGGTAGACTCCCAAGTAGAGGAGGTGCGTGGTGCTCCAGGCGAAGGGCCTGAACTCCTCCGGCAGGGAGTCCACCCGCCACTGACCCACCAGGAGTCCAGAACATTTCTCCCAGTTGATCTTGGCGGAGGATGCGTCCGAGTAAATCTGCTGGCATTCCCGCATCCTCCGCAAGTCAGCGGGATCCGTGACCGTGAGGAGCACGTCATCGGCGTAAGCCGAGAGGACCACCTCCACGCCCGGCCCTTGCAGAGCCAGTCCCGTCAACCTCTTCCACAAGAGGCGCAGGAAAGGCTCTACGCAAACGGCGTATAACTGGCCGGACATGGGGCATCCCTGACGCACCCCCCTCCCGAAGCGAAGGGGCGCCGTCAAGGACCCATTAACTTTAATCAGACACTCTGCGGCAGCGTACAGAAGTCGGATCCGGGCGACAAAATGCGTCCCGAACCCGAATGCGCGCAGAGTCCCGAAGAGGTACTCGTGATCCACCCTGTCGAACGCCTTCTCCTGATCCAGGGAAAGGAAGGCGACCGACAGACCAGCCCTCTGGGAATGGTGGACCAGGTCCCGGACCAGATGGATATTATCGTGGATGGTCCGGCCCGGGACCGTGTAGGACCGGTCGGGGTGGATCATGTGGGCCAGCACGGCGCCTAGGCGAGCAGACATAGCCCTGGCAAAAATTTTATAGTCCGTGCTGAGGAGGGAGACCGGGCGCCAGTTCTTAAGGAGGCGGAGATCACCCTTCTTAGGCAGCAGGACAATAACCGCCCTGCGCCAAGAGAGGGGCATCTCCCCGGTCGCCAAACTTTCCCCCAGGACCCGTGCAAAGTCGCCCCCCAAGGCGTCCCAGAACGTCCTGTGGAACTCCACGGTCAGCCCGTCCAGCCCCGGGGACTTTCCCCTGGAGAGCTGGCGGAGGGTGCCGGTCAGCTTCTCCAGACTCAGAGGAGCGTCCAATTTTTCGGCGCCCTCCAGGCCGACCTTCGGCAGGTCCTCCCACAAAACTCTGCGCGCAGCCTCGCTGGACGGATCCGGAGAGAACAGAGCCCCGTAATAGGCGCGGGCCTCCGCACTGATTCCCTCCGGATCCGAGACCAGAGATCTGTCGTCGGCCAGCAGCCCTAAGAGCTGCTTACAGACCCCCTGTCTTTTTTCCAGCGAGTAGAAGAAGGGGGAGCCGCAGTCCAGGTCCCGCAGGAACTGGATCCGCGACCTCACGTACGCGCCTCGGGACCCGACAAGCTGCAGGTCCTTCAGCGCGCCCTTCTTCTCTTCGTACACCATCCGCAGGGCCGGGTCCTTGAAGACTTGACCGAGACGGGACTCCAGGTCGAGCACCTCCTTCTCCAACCGCCCGACCCGGGTCTCCCGCCTCTTGGTCGACCCCTTCGCGTACTCCTGACAGAAGAGACGGACGTGAGCCTTGCCCACGTCCCACCATAGCCTCAAGGAGGGGAAGCCCCCCAGCTTCCTTCTCCAGTCGGCCCAGAACCGGCGAAACGAATCCTGGAACCGCGCATCCTCCAGCAGCCGGTTATTAAAATGCCAGTACGCGGACCCCCCCCCCCGTGCGCGCAGTGGAGCAAGCTCCGCCCACACCAGGTGGTGGTCCGTGCACGGCACAGGCCGCATGGAAGCTGCCGGAATGCAGGAGACGTACGCCCGGGAAATATAAAGGTGGTCGATCCTCCTCCAGACCTCACGCTAGTGAAGGCGCTGGAGTCGGGGTGGAGATGTCGCCAGACGTCCATCAAGTCGAAGGACCCAACCAGGTCCCTCAACTTCTCCATCGCCGCCGGGCATCGCTGGGGGGCCGAACGGTCCCTCGCCTCGAGGGTGCAGTTAAAATCCCCCCCGAGGATGACGCACTCGCCCGCGTCGATGGAGCCCAGAAGAGCGGACACTTCTTCAAAGAAGCGCACTTGCTGCGCACCGGCCTGAGGGGCGTACACATTCACTAGATGGAGCGGCACGCCCCCCAGGTGCACAGTGACCTGGAGCAAGCGGCCCGGCACGAGCTCCTTGACCCCCAAGATCTCCGGCTGAAAATGCGGGGCCAGCAAGATAGCCACCCCGCTGGAAACGCTGGAGAGGTGACTCATGCTGACCCCTCCTTGCCACTCCAGGAGCCACGTGGCCTCGTCTCCCGGAACGGTGTGGGTTTCTTGCAGGAAGCACACCGCATACTTCCCGTCCTGAAGGACCGAAAGGTTATTAAATCTGCGGCGAGCCTCCCTGCTGCCGTTGATGTTGAGGCTGGTTATGGTTATCTTCATCTCAGAAGCATAGTGCAACCTCTACCTACAACTAACGGGGGGAGGGAGCGCAGCCGCTAGTCAACCGCCACTCCCTCAGGAGCCCAGTGAGGAGCGACCTGAGCCGACGCAGTTCGAGCGGGCTCACGTCCGCGTCCGCGCCCACGGCCCTGACGGCGGCGCGGACCGACCCGATGAGCAGCGCCAGCTCCGACCACCTGGCGAGGGCCAGCTGGGTCTTATTCTGACGACCGTGGCGCACGGCCACAAAATCCCGGAGTTCCCTGACGGGAATGAGGGGAGACCCGGTGAGGGGCACAGGGTCATCCATCGCCTCGTCGGCGATGGAATCCAAATTGTCCTCCATGCCCATCACCGAGTCCCCGTCCTCCTCTGGGGGGTCGTCGCCGGCGGCCGACCCGTCCGTCGCGCAGTGCGCAGCGAACGGCTCCGCCGCAACAGCCGGCCCCGCCTCTGCCCGGACCCCACCCCCAGGATCGATGGCAGAGGAATCCTCCCTGGGCTCCTCCGGGGGTGCCGGGCCAGAAGACGGCGGCGGTTCGAAGCCCCCCTCCGCCTCAGACGCCTCAGACGCCGGAGGAATCGGGGAAAAAACAAAGCCCAACTCCTCCAAGACGTCCGGCGCCGGAGACACAGTCAGAGGGCCCTCCTCTTCCCCGCCACCGGCCTCCGACCCAGCAGATGGGGTGACCTCAGCTAAAACCTCGACCAGGTCGAGCAGCCCCTGGGAAAAGTCCGGGTTGCTTTGGGCGAGCTCACTTTCGTCAAACTCGCCCGACCCAGACCCCAGGCCGCCCGACCCGTCGAGGGGTAACGGCACCGAGAGGCAATCTACTTCCGCCGCGGGTTGTTCCGCGACCCCCCCCCACGGGCAGGGTCTCGTCCCCATCCCCGGGAGGCGCGTGCTGGACAGACACATCTGCCTCAGCCTCCCGAGGGACAGGCGACCCCTGCCGACCGCCGGAGATGGTGACAGCGGAGGGGAGGGGCGCAGTACCCGCGGTGGGCAACGACTCCCCCTGTTCGGAGGGACCTTCCTCCTCCCGGTCCTCCTCCTCATCCAGGGGGTCGCGCCTTCTTTTTAGCGCGGAGGGAGCGAGGGAGACCTCCATGCCTGCAGGGGCCTCCTCCTCTGCTCCCTCCGGCGGGGCAGGTTCATCGGGTTCCTCGGGCCCAAGCCTGGCCACAGGTATTAACGTTTCCGCCTCGGCGGCGGCGGCCACAGGCTCGGGCACGAGGCCCCTCCCACCCTCGTCTGCCCTGACCAACTCCGCAATGCGCGCGGGTGTCAGGGGATCTAAGTCCAGGGGCTCGCCCTCCGCGGGGGGACCCACCCTGAAATGCTTGGATTTGCCCCGCGCCTTCTTTCCACCCGGACGGGCTCCCTCCCCCCCGCCTGAGGCCCCGGTGGCATCGGCCTCCGACGACGACCGCGCACCAGTTGTTTGGGGGGCACGGCCAGACCCGGGGAGAGGAGCGGTGGCAGCGCCAGCCTCGGCCACGCTAGACGATCTGGCGGCCTTGGAGGCGGGGCAGTTCTTTCTAATGTGCCCCACCTCCTTACAGGCGTGGCACCGCACACCGTCCGACGTCCAAAAAGCGCAGTAGGCGGTCCCCTCGTGGAGGACGACAAAAGCCCCGTCGGTGTCCTCCTCCCGCGCCAGCTGGATGTAGACCTGGCGCCGGAAGGAGAAGACGTGCCGAAGGCTGGCTTCCCGGCAGCCGAGCGGGATAGGCGCAATCCCCGACCTCACCTCCCCAAGTTGATGCAAGTGGGGGAGGAGGAGCTCACCAGGAATGTAGGGCGGGACGTTAGAAATAACGATCCTCCTCGCGGTGGCCTCGAGAGGATCCACCGCTAGGAAGGTCCCGCCCACAGTGAGCCCCTTTGTGATGGCCAGGGACACCGCCCGCTCCGACCCCAGGAAGAACACAGCCTTCCCGTACATTTTTGAGGCGGCGAGGATGGCTGAAGGGCCGACAACCCCAGCCATGGCCTTAACGCACGCCTCAATTGTCATATTGGGGTGGGTGTAGCTCTTCACCCCAAGCTTTTTAGTGATGAGTTTAAAAGGTGACGGGGCAGCAGGAGAAGCGAGAGCGGATGTGGCTGTGGCTACCACTCTCGCATAGGCCCTGGCTGACCCCGCCACCGGCGAAGATGTACTCGCCAATATGGGGTGGTTCTCTCCTTTTTAAAAAAGGAAGAGCTACACTCACCCCAAGTCACAGGCCTGAAGGTGTTAAAAGGCCTCAGGTTTTTTTTTTAAATTAAGTCTTCCCTTGAGCAGAGGGAGCTGTTAAACTAAGGCCCGCCTCTCCCCTTGTTGGAAGTAATTGGGAGAGGGGCCTACTCCCCTCTGCTCAAGTGGCAATTAGTAAGTTTTTGTAACAGAGGTGCCTCCTGAGAGACAGGGAGAGAGACAAAGAGAGGGGGGGGTGGGAAGGAGGGAGGCCGCAAAGGCAGGGGCACCACTCAGGATGGCAGGTAGGTGGGTGGGTGTCGGCAGGGGGTGCACTCCCCGATGGAAAAATAATCAAAGTCTCTATGGGTGGTCTTCAGGCAGGGGGAGAAAATGTCTTCGCCTGGGAAAGCTGGAGAAAAGCCCAGGCTCAGCCCCACACCAGGTCTTCTCGATGTACTGAAAAGGCTTCACCTGGGCAGCTCCAGCTAACCCAGGCCAGGCAATGGAAGGGGCTTTTGACACCCCTTGGTCTTCCGGCCCGGTCTTCTTTCCTCCCCCTACCCACAATACAAAGTCTTTGGGGAATGCACGAATGACACCCCCCTGCAGAAGTTCAAAATAGAAAAGAGGTTGCTCCTACCCTCCTTCCAAGCAGTGGATGTTAAGTGCTGCTCCTCTCCCCTCTCTCCCTCTCCTGAAATGGAGGCCAATTGGGGAGGCCGTGATGGAAAGGCCTCTCCTGCTGTAAATGCTGGCCTCCTTTTTCCCTCTCCTCCTCTCTCTCCAGGCACCTCGGTAGATGATGTTGTAGATGGTTGATGGTGGTGGTGGTGGCCTGGGGTCTCTCCTTCCCCTCTACTCCCAGGTCAAGGCGACCACCACTTCCCACTCTGCTGCTGCAGCACAACCTGCTCCACAGAGAGCAAGGTCTGGAATGAGTGTGAGGGTGCCGGTCAGTTCCTTCAGTAACCCCTAGATGGCACCTTCACTGGTTGGTTTCCCTTTGTTAATTGTTACTTGTTTCTCCTGTTTATTACTTAACTGCCTTTCATTTGGTTTATTGGTTTCACCTGTTTTTGCTTGTATTTAAGTTCTGTGGTTTCTTCCCTCTGGGCTCAGTCCTGACAAGGGAGTTAGTCTCGACTTGGTGCTCTGTCTCGACTTGGTGCTCTGTCTCGACTTGGTGCTCTGTCTCGACTAGGTGCTCTGTCTCGACTAGGTGCTCTGTTTTGACAAGCCATTTGCCTATGTGGTAGCTTGCCTTGACAAGCCGGTTGCCTTAGTGGTTGCTTGTCTTGAGCTCCTATGTCTATAACTGTTTATCTGTGTTATGTTTTGCTTGTATTAAGTTCTGTGGTTTTTCCCTTTGTTCTCGGTCTTGACAAGGTGCTGACAAGTTGCTCTGTCTTGACTAGGTGCTCAGTTTTGGACAAGCTGATTGCCCTGTGGTAGCTTGTCTTGAGCTCAGTTTGGACAAGCTGGTTGCCTCATGGTAGCTTATCTTGAGTTCCTATCTTGACTAGCCATTTGCCTATGTGGTAGCTTGTCTTGAGCTCCTATGTTTTGTAACTGTTTACCTGTGTGATTCTAGTAAAGTACTGTTATTTAAGACTGCATATCTGCTTCTTGCCTCATCTGTCTGCACTTGGGTCCGGAACCTGCCTCGTCCGGACAGCACGGCCCCATGTCTACACGGCCCTGTGACAGCCAACCCTGACAGAGAAGGATGAAGAGGGATTTCTTACCTTTGTCACAGTCACATAGGATGTCTTATGTGACTTTCAGAAGTGCCGTTTCAGTACTGTGATGGGGGTGGAATCCTGATTGGAGGGATTCAAACATTGAGTTCTGGGAAAGTTGGGCACTAATTTGGGAGGCGACAACATGTTCAAGGATTTTGGAGAGGAAAGGGATGTTGGAGATGGGGCGGTTGTTTTCAAGGATGAAGGAGTCGATGGGTTGTTCTTTTGAGGAGAGTGGGACAGTACCTGAGGAGAGAGCACCATTAGCAATATCGGCTAATACGAGAGCCAGCAATATCAGCTAATATGAGAGCCAGAAAAAGAAGTTGGGTGGTCAGCAGTTTAGTGGGAATAGGGTCGAGGGAACAGGAAGTGGGTCTCATGGACAAGGTGAGCTCGGAGAGGGCATGAGGGAAGATCAGAGAGAAACTGGAGAAGAATGCGAGTTAAGGGCTAGGGCAGGGGGGAACCTTAGAGGAAGTTTGGCCCGGTGGGCTAGGGGAAGGGATGGAAGTGGCAGAGGCAGCTGAACGGATGGTCTCAAACTTAGAGACAAAGAAGCCCATGAGCTCCTCACATTGTTGTTAGTGAGGGTGGAGGAGACAAAGGAGAGGGGTTTAAGAAGATGGTTTTCAGTAGAGAATAGAAGCCAGGGGTTATCTTTACATTCCAGGATGATCCTGGAATAGTGAGCAGTTTTGGCAGACGAGAGCAGGACCCGATGGTGCTTTGTGTTCCAGCCAGATCTGGCGGTGAATGGCTAAACCAGTTGTCCGCCATATCCGTTCAAGTCTGCGTCCCTTGGACTTAAGGGAGCAGAGATGAGGGCAGTACCAGGGTGGGAGAGAGTAATGGTTTTGATGAGGACTAGGGCATCAAAGGTAGTGGTGAGGGTGCGGTTGAGCAGATTGGTAACTGCTCAAATGTCGTGGTGAATGGAGCGCCAGAGGCTGGACAGTTGGGATTTCGTAAGTGCAGTTGTAAGAGTTGGGAGAGAGTTTTTTCAAGGGGCGGGCACAGAAGGAAGTAGGGTTGGGAGGGAAAGGTGGATGGAGAGCGATACAAGGAAGTGGTCAGAGTTGGCCTTCTAATGGTCTGTAAGAGTGACCACGAGCTTCCGGTTGCCTGTCACTTTAATTGTCCGCTCCACTCCACTCCCACTCAGACCTCACCGTCCTCGGCCTATTACACTGTTCCAATGAAGCTCAACGTAAGCTCGAGGAACAGCATAACTTCTGCCCCTACCATTTTTCTCCATTTATTTTTTTCTCTCTCTCACGTGGCAGCTGTCTTTCATTCTGCCAGTGCCATTTACACTTCATCGAGAGCCAGCTTTTATTTCTTAACTTGTCCCATTGCCATCTCCTTTTGCCTTGCACCATCTCTTCATCTCTCAATGTTTCTTGATCTCTCCTGCTTTTCATCCTATCACAGCCCTTCCCTTTTATTCTTTCCTCCCCTCTCCCCTTTCCCTGCCCTTGCACTTGCTTAAACATCTGTTTCATCTCCAGCTTTTTCTAGTTCTGATGAAGGGTCATTGACCTGAAATGTTAACTCTGTTTCTCTCTCCACAGATGCTGCCTGACACAACATTTCCTGTTTTTATTTCAGATTTCCAGCATCCACAGTATTTTGCTTTTATATGGCCTGATCTGTGACTGATACAATGGGCATAGCGAGGCCACGTGAGATTACAAGGTCAAGGGGGTGGCCGTGTGTATGGGTTGGGGAGTTTGCATTGAGGGAGAGATTAAGGGAGGATAGGAGGGCAGTGAACTCCAGGAGAGCAAGATGAATTGAGATGGAGATTGAAAGAAATCACCGCAGATGAGAAGTCACTCGCTACAGAGGCTGAGGGAGGAAAGCAGTGAAGATATCTCGGGGTGAGAATTTTTATGGTACTTGGGTGGGCCATAAAGAATGAGAATTTTAAATGAGTGGTGAGAGGTGTGGAACAAGATGAGATACTCAAAGGAGGAGAAAGTGCCAGATTGGAAGGGGGACAGACCAAGGTGCGATTTGGTGATAAGAGCCACACTGCCACTACGACGGTCTGGGCAGAGCAAGTGGTGGAAAGTATAGCCAGGTGGGGAGGCTTCATTTAGGGGTAAGGTGTCATCATCCCTCAGCCAGGTTTCCATCAAGGCCATGATGTCGATGCAATCATCGATGTTAAGCTCATGGATGGCAAGGGCCTTGTTCACAAGTGAACGTACATTCTGGAGGGAGATGCGGAGAGGGGCGGTGATAGCTGATCCGCTGGCAGAGTCCACAGGGTCAGCACTGGGAGGGGTGAGTGGGACAGGGGGTAGATTGGCAAGATTAACCCCCAGCGGGTGTACTGGGAGGGAAGATCGGCGAGAGAGTAAGTTGGGGCAATTGGGGCTGCTGCTCGTAAGGATGAAGCGTTAAGTGCCTTGGAGGATGCCAAGAGAGGCACAGAGGGAAGCTGTAGGCTTATCTAAGTGGAGTTAGGCCTGGAACGGCAGCAGGAGAGTAGGAAGGTCGAAGAGTAATTTAGGGTAGGGATTTGGGAGGGCAGAGTACCCGAGAAGGGAGAAATGAAGGGAGGCATGATGATGGGAGAGAGCTGTCGAGGAGGGGTAGTGAGAAAATGAAAAGGGGAAGAAATAGAAGTGATTGGCTTGGGTCCGGAGCGGCAGCCAAAATGTGCACTCGAATGGACGGGCAAAACTCCAATTACACAGGACTGGTTATGTAGCAATTATCAAGATACATGCATCCTGGTGGTAACGGGGAATAGATAATATTCCAGGATGGCTAATATAAATCAGGCCCTGCCGTTAAACCCGTTCTGCCAGGTTTCCCGACCACTTCCGAGAACCCCCCCGCTCCCAACCCGCCTCCCGATTAAAATTCAGGCCACATTCTCCCTGCTGAGTCTGAACCACTTCGGGCATTGGTCCTCCATTATGCCCAGACAATTGCTATGTTGCAGTAGACCTGCTATCAGGAGTAGTTTCTGGTGCAAGTCAGTATTTTCACGTGGCTTCTGTGCTCCCTGCCTGCCTCCTCCTCCTTCCCCATTAAGAGAAATAACACCCATACCGTAGGGCTGAGAAGTCCTTTTTGTTGTACACTTCTGTGAGGCGGAGAGGTTTAGGGAGGGAATTCCAGAGCTTAGGCCCTAGGCAACAGAAGGCACGGCCACCAATGGTTGAGCGATAATAATCAGGGATGCTTAGGAGGGCAGAATTAGAGGAGCACAGACATCTTGCGGGGGGGGCGGAGGAGGAGAAGGAGATTAGAGATGGGGAGGGGCGAGGCCATGGAGGGGTTTGAAAACAAGGATGAGAATTTTGAAATCGAGACGTTGCTTAACCGGGAGCCAATGTAGGTCAGCGAGCACAGGGGTAATGGGTGAACAGGATTTGGTGCGAGTTAGGTCACAGGCAGCCGAGTTTTGGATGACCTCAGGTTTACATAGAGTAGACCGTGGGAGGCCAGTCAGAAGTGCGTTGGAATAGTCGAGTCTAGAGGTAACAAAGGCATGGATGAGGGTTTCAGCAGCAAATGAGTTGAGGCAATGGCGGAGACGGGCGATGTTACGGAGGTGGAAATAGGCGGTCTTAGTTATGCCGTGGATATTACATAGGATATACAGCACAGAAACAGGCCATTCGGCACAACCAGTCCATGCCGGCGCTTATGCTCCACTCGACCCTCCTCCGGTCTTTCCACATCTATCAGCATAACCCTATGTTCCCTTCTCCCTCATATGCTTATCTAACTGCCCCTTAAATGCATCTATACTATTTGCTTCGACCACTCCCTGTGTTAGCAAGTTCAACATTCTCACCACTCTGGGTAAAGAAGTTTCTTCTGCATTCCCTATTTGATTTCTTGGTAACTATCTTATATTGATGGCTTCTAGTTTTGCTCTTCCCCACAAGTGGAAATGCTCATCCCTGTATCTACTCTATCAAAACCTTTCATGATTTTAAAGACCTATGTGGTCAGAAGCTCATTTCGGGGTCAAATATGATACCAAGGTTTCGAACAGTGTGGTTCAGCATCAGACAGGGAGAGGGATGGAGTCGGTGGCTAGGGAACGGAGTTTGTGGTGGGTATCAAAAACAATGGCTTCAGTCTTCCCAATATTTAATTAGAAAAAATTTCTGCTCATCCAGAACTGGATGTCGGACAAGCAGTCTGACAATTTAGAGACCGTGGAGTGATCGAGAGAAGTGGTGGTCAGGTAGAGTTGGGTGTCGTCAGTGTACATGTGGAAATTGACACTGTTTTTGGATGATGTTGCCAAGAGGTAGCATGTAGATGAGAAATAGGAGGGGGCCAAGGATCGATTTTTGGGGGACACCAGAGGTAACGATGCGGGATCGGGAAGAGAAGCCATTGCAGGTGACTCCCTGGCTACAATTAGGTAGACAAGAATGGAACCAGACGAGTGCAGTCCCACTACAGTTAGGTCTGGGTTGGCAGGATTATCTAGGTCCCAGTAATGAGCTAGGCTGGCTGGTCTAGTGCATTTCCATCATCCTCCTGGCTATACCAGACACACACATACCCAGTTCCGCCAGTTGGAGGTGCACGGCTTTCTTCTCTGCAGCCCAATCATGGTGGACAGTAAACTAAGATATATGAGAATGTGTTCTCACACCCAGTCTCTAAGTAAGATATTCCAACAACTGTTATCTCAAGTCTTAGAGTTTCCTCATCAGCTATGCAATGGATATCCACTTTCAATATAGTGGAAGGACCAAAGTGAGATAACTTGCGATGTGCCACCCACATTAATGTTCAAGATGCCCCAGTTCAATACCATGTACCATCTTCAACTAATTAATTTACTTCGAGAGATGCCCCACTGTGAGACTGACACCCCTTCAGGATGTCTAGTGATAAGTGTAGACTGAAGTGCTTCCTCCCTGCAATCACAGAATCACAGAATCACAGAAACCCCACAGTGCAGATAGAGGCCATTTCGGCCCATCAAGCCTGCACCGACACATATCCCACCCGATCCCCGTAACCCCTACACCAACACGTAACCCCACGTATTTAATCCCCCTAACACTAAGGGTCAATTTATCATAGCCAATCAACCTAACCCGCACATCTTTGGACTGTGGGAGGAAACCGGAGCACCCGGAGGAAACCCACGCAAACACGGGGAGAATGTGCAAACTCCACACAGACAGTCACCCGAGGCCAGATTCAAACCCGGGTCCCTGGCGCTGTGAGGCAACAGTGCTAACCACTATGCCACCGTGGCAATCATTTCTCCTTTTTGTCACAAATCCATCTCATAACTTAGATGTCCTACATGAGCTGAAAGAAGCCCTTGCAATAGCGCAGGTGTTGCAACACATTTTAAAATCATTTAATTTTTTTTTACTTCAAGTACAAGGCGGGAGTGACATCATAACATTTCCTGCCTCATTTTCCTAGGGTTTCGCTTGGAAGAGGCCCAATGGATGTTCACCACAGCAAGTGACCCTTTGGGTTTGTGCCCAGCCCCCCTCAGATAAGAAGCTCTGAGAAGGGTAGGCAGCAAGCAGATGGAGGCCAAAAACAGGTATGTTCTTTTTTTCCCCTGCAGGTGCAGATGGGAATAATTTCTTGCATGGAGAGCAAAGGAAAATTGGCACTTTGATATGCTTTGTCCTGTCTCCATTGCACTTTTAGGGCTAGAGGCCTTTTGGCTAATGTTTCTTCACAGCAGCCAGAAGACCCTGCAGCTGGTGAGTGTTACAGCTATTGCAGGCCTCTGCAGCAGCAGTTGGCTTTCCTCCACTGCTTCTAGACACAAGACCCTGCCAATGGGTGAGTCTGTGCTGGGTATCATCAATCATCAGGCCAAGGATAATAACCTGAATCCAGAACAGACAGGCTCAGATCAGGTCAAGCATCGTGACTCCAACAGAACTGCGCCCAGACAGTGGCAGAGGGAGGAAAATTGACCATCAAATCCAGCAAACATCATGCTGCTTCCAGATAGGAAAAAAACAAGAACAGTATCAAAGTACTTACCTTTTTAAAGGGAGCAAGTCAAGTGAAAGAAAAAGAAAGAAAAACTTGCATTTATATAGTGCCTTTCACTACCTCAGGACATCCCAATGCACTTACAATAAAGTACAATTGAAGTGTAGTTACTGTTGTAATGTAGGAAATGCAGCAGCCAATTAGCACGTAGCTGTAATGTACTCAACACATGGACACACGGACACAGGATGCATGCCTTCATTCATCAACACGAGGCTTCTTTATTTATTTCCTTTATCTGTTTACCCTCCGTCGCCCCCTACTGGGGTGGAGGGTAACTATCACCACATCACCCTTTCTAAACAGACTTTGAATACTATTCCTTTACTATTAACATTTCAAATGACCTTCTTTCAAATCATTACTTTTTTACTGTGCTTAAGAAATAACAAACTCTAACAAACATAACGGCCCAGAAATTCGGGTCCCAACGCATGAGTACGGACGGAGTACTCATGCGTGGACCCGATGGAAGTGCCGGAATCTTGCATGCACTAGGCATGCGCGGGAAACCGGCACTTCCGATCCTCTGAACCAAGGGGTTCAGAGGTCGAACGCGTATGCGCGGGAGTCTGCGCGTGCGCGTTGAACTTCCTTTTTTTTTACAGGTTTTAACGTGCGGGTAAGTCTGTACATTTTAGAAATGTAAAAAGCAGCCGTAAGGACTTCATTTTCAAAGGTAAGTGGTCAATTATTTAAAATTAAAACATTTTTTCCACAGGTTTTTTACTTTTAAATACTTTAAAGCAAGGTAAGTTTATTTTTAGCTGTTTTTTTGTAAAATTATTTTTTTCAAAAATTTAATTTTTTGTTTAAAATAGTTATTTAATGTCATTTATAGTTTATTTACAAAGTGTGATTTAAAAAAAAAATTATTTGAAGGTAAAGTACAGTTTTACAGCCTCAGCATTTATACGTTTTGACAGGTCTATCTGTCAAGACTTATGAATGGAGCATTCCCTGCTCCGATTGGCTGCCTGTTGCTCACGTGATCCCAGGGGACGCATCGCACTAACTACGCCCCTGGGACATGCCAGCATAGCGCGCCGGCCTCTGGGGCAGGCCTCGGAGAGGAATTCCACACAGGCCAAGAGGCCAACTGCCGGCGCGCTAGGTAAGTGTAGGTCGGGGGCTTGCACCCACGGGAAGCCCCCGACCCAAATTTCTGGGCCATTATCTCTAATGCACAATGTATCTCTTTTTTTTTTAGAGAAACACGAATAATGCAAGCAGAGTAAGCTTGGAGGGACAAGCTGACTGCCTGAACCCTCCACCAAGTACCTCAGGTATTATTCTGACCCAATGAGGTGTCTTGGTTCTTAAGCTATTCATGTTGCAAAGTCCTGGAGGTATGAAGGAGGATTGCGGACCATTTCAGGGTATCATCTGGAACCCGATGGAGGTGGGGTATCCCCTGTGGGTGGAGGAGTTCCAGGACCCGCATCCCCATTGTAGTCATCGGGAATGGAAGGCTCATCAGCAGCGTATGGGGGTTGCTGGGTAAGTGCGAGGTGTCTGCGGTTCCTGCGAACAATCTGGCCCTGGATATCAACCAGATACGATCTTGGGGTGTTGGCCTGTCCTTGCACAATGCCTCTTTTGCGGGAGTCACGTATCCACACATAGTCACCTGGAAGGAGTGGACACAAGGGCTTAGCTCTGTGGTGACTGTTAAAGTTGGCCTGTTTTCTTAGTTTAGATTGTTTGTCCTTGTCTGTAAAATTCTGGAGGTTGGGCCAGCCTGGGCATTGTTGTACTTTACGTTGTAGTTAACCGCTTAATCCAGGTCACCAGACAGAACACCTGGCTCATGCTCTGCATTTTGTGATCCCTTGATGGCCATCATGCAGTTTGTCCAGAATGTCTTTCTGCATTGATGCTGGAATGACCAACTGGCACCCTTGTAGCAGCAATCCTTGTGCAAAAGTGAGGTCACCTGAAACGGCCGCGTAAGGTCTAAGAACGTTGTCAAGTTTCGCATGATCTGGCCAGCCCTCATGGCAGTATGTGAAGACCTGACGAAGTAATTCATCCGTTTCCTGTTCTTGACGAAGTGCAGCCAGGCGTTTCTCGGTAATGGGCAGTGCAGTGAGTATTGAGTGTACATAATTCTCTATGCACTGCACCTCAGGGGAATCATCCACCGGCGGCTGGTAGGGAGCCCTGGAGAGGACATCGGCAGTTGCTAGGCTCTTCCCTGGCACATGTGATATAGTGAAGTGAAAGTGCATGAGTCGCATCCGAAAGCGCTGAATGCGGGGGGCAACTCGTCCAGGTTTTTAGATCCCAATAGTGTAAGGAGGGGCTTGTGATCTGATTCGACCTGGAATGTCATGCCTATTAGGTGTTAAGTCCGTGAATGATTGAGACACAGACCAGCAGGAGTGAAAACAAACAAGTCTTTACTGGTGGAAGTCAATAGTGAAAAACTAACAAACAGAGGCTCTCTAGCACCTTTTATACAGGGGTGGTCACTGCCGGTACTGCAGTCTGAGACCAGCTATTCTCTTAAAGGTACATACACAACAATTCCTCCCCTTTTAGATAAACAGAACATAACATTCATTTAACAACTAAATGATAACGAATTACAATCACAATTACTGTTGCTAGATACATTGGTTAAGTTTAAGCAATTATAAGTTCAGTCTTTGAGGAGGCTTCCTGATTCTGTCTGGATAACGCCTCTTTGGGGTATCAGGTTCTTCTGGCAATGTTGCGTCGGGATCAATGTCTTTGTTTGGTTCATCTGCTTCCAATATTACCGGTTCTGCGGTAGCTGCAATTGGAACGTCAATTTAATTACCAGGTGTAGCAGATCGTGGTGTGGAGTTGACATTTTCCAGTGACTCTAGAATCTGGTCAGCATGGCGTCTTACAATGTTCTCCCCAACGTCCATGGTATACATAAGAGGTCCTTGTCGTGTACAAATCGTTCCTGGCTGCCATTTCTCAGTGCGGTAGTCCCAGGCCAAAACCGGTTGACCTATCTTAAAACTCCTGGTCGGCCTTTCATTCATATTCTGAAACTGCCTGTTCTCCACATCTCTTCGGACGTTTGGCTTAACCAAATCCAAGCGGCATCGTAGTCTTCGATTGAAGAACATCATGGCTGGAGTTTGGTTGGTAACCACATGTGTCGCATTCCGGTAGGCAAACAAGAAGTAGTCCACCTTGTGTTGTAGGGGTATATCTTCATTACACATTGCCTTGATAGCCTTCTTGAAAGTTTGGACAAACCTCTCAGCCAATCCATTAGTGGCTGGATGATATGGGGCAGATGTGTAATGCTTAACGCCATTGCTCTTTAAGAACCTCCGGAACTCTTCAGACACAAACTGTGGTCCATTGTCAGAGCAAATCTGTTCAGGCAGCCCATTCCTGGCGAATATGGTTCGCAAAACTGTGATAGTTTTTTCCGTGGTGGTTGAGGACATTTTTATTACCTCTGGCCACTTTGAATGTGCATCCACCGCAATTAAAAACATCGAGTCCATGAAGGGACCAGCAAAATCAATGTGCACCCATTGCCATGGAGATGAGGGCCACTCCCATGGATGCAGAGGAGCTTGTGGTGGGGCGTTTTGGACCTTCTGGCATCCTGCGCAGCTCTTGGTCATCTCTTTGATTTCTCTATCGATTCCCGGCCACCACACAAACGCTCTGGCTAAGTTCTTCATTTTTACCCCACCCAGATGACCCTCATGAAGCTCATTGAGTACTCTATCCGTCAACTTAGGTGGAATTACTACTCTGGATCCACACATCAAGGTCCCTCTGCACACTGACAGCTGTTCTCTTCTCGGCGAGAATGCTGGCAGCAGTGGTTCGCCATGTGCTGGCCATCCCTTCACCGTTAAATCATAGACCCGTGATAGTGTCGGGTCATTCCGTGTTTCGTTTTCTATGTTTGCATTTGTCACAGGGAGACATTCGACTATGGTCGAGTGGAATAACTCCATTGGATCCACTGCAAGGTCTTCTTCTTCCACCGTCGGCAATGGTAGGCGTGACAATCCATCAGCATTTCCATGCTGTTTAGTTCCTTTGTACTCGATGTCATATTGGTGTGCCCCTAGGAAAAGGGACCATCTCTGCAGCCGTTGTGCCGTCATTATCGGTACACCCTTCTGAGGGTTGAAAATGGAGACAAGAGTTTGATGATCGGTTAGTAGAGTAAATTTTTGACCGTGCATGTAGTGATTGAACATCTTCACCCCCCACACTAGGCTGAGGGCCTCTCTGTCAATCTGAGCATTGTTACGTTCGGCAGAAGTTAACGAGCGTGACGCAAAAGCTATCGGCCTCTCTAACCCATCAAGGAACTTATGTGACAGTACCGCCCCAATGCCGTAGGGAGACGCATCACACGCCAGTCTGATCGGCAGTGCTGGGTTGTAGTGAGCCAATACTTCCCTTGAAGTGATTAAGTCCTTACTCTTCTGAAAAGCACGCTTACAATCATCGCTCCATTTCCATGCTACCCCCGTTCATAGCAGGGCGTTCAGTGGGTGCAAAATTGTCGACAAATTCGGCAAAAACTTATGATAGTAATTCACCAATCCGAGGAATGACTTCAGTTGCAACACATTTTCAGGTGCTGGGGCCTTAACAACCGCTTCAATTTTGTCAGGGGACTTATGTAACCCCTCTTCATCAATCACGTGGCCACAATATGATATCTGTTTCTTAAAAAATTCGCACTTGGGGCGGTTGGCTCGCAGCCCATGTTCCCGTAGTCTAGTGAGCACCTGTTCTAGGTTGTTAAGGTGTTCACTGTCATCTTCACCTGTTACAAGGATGTCGTCCAAATAACACTGAGTCCCCGGAATCCCTTGCAGGACTTGTTCCATCGCTCTTTGCCATATCGCCGGAGCCGATGCTACTCCGAATACCAATCGATGATACTGGTAAAGACCTTTGTGAGTGTTTATCATGAGCTACTTCCTAGAGGACTCTTCAACCTCCATCTGCAAATATGCTTGTGCTAGGTCAATTTTTGTAAAACGCTTCCCTCCAGACAGTGAGGCGAAGATGTCTTCTATCCTTGGAAGAGGATATTGTACTATGTGAAGGACAGGGCTCACCATCACCTTGAAATCCCCACAGATGTGAATCTTCCTTGGCTCTCCGGACTTATTGCTTAACGTTTTCTTCATGACAGGAACGATGGGTGTCGCCCACTCGCTCCAGTCGACCTTAGACAACACGCCTGCCTTCTCCAGATTCTCCAGCTCTGCCTCGACGACTGGGCGAATTGCATATGGTACCGGTCTCGCTTTGAAAAACTTGGGAACTGCATTCTCTTCTATTTTTATCGAGGCGGTTACGCCATTAAGCGTGCCCAGTTCTTGTTGAAATACCTCTTTGGCGTTAGCTAAGATTGTTGACAATCGTCCAGGAGTGACGTCTTAATCTTTTTTACCATCCACCGTCATTGCATGAATGGAATGCCAATCTAAGTTTATCTTCCTGATCCATTCCCGTCCCAATAACGGTGGTCCACCATTTGGCAGTATGTAGAGATACAATTTCCGTATTTTCTTGCCATTATATTCAACAGGCACCCTTATTTTTCCTCTGGGGTATAATTTTTGCCCCGTATACATCGTCAAGACGATGGATGTCTCTCTCAAGGGTATGTGTGAAAATAGCCGCTCGTAGTCTCATCGATTCATGACGGTTAGCGCTGATCCTGTATCCAATTCCATTTTAACTTGGGACCCTGCTATCGTGAGGGTGACCCAAATGGTTCGGTGATCCTCTTTTGCGATTACATTGTGAAGTTTGAGACAGCTTAGTCTCCTGTTCTCGGATTCACTATCGCTCATCTGGTCTTCGGAACTACTGTCCGTCATCTTTTGTACTTTCTTGTACGGTTCCTTAGTAGCCTTTTTGTTGTCACTGGTCTTCTTCCCAGACCTGCAAACTCGTGCAAGGTGTCCAATCTTCCCGCATTGTCTGCATATTTTGTCTTTGGACCAGCAGTCCTTCTGGTCATGGTTAGTTCTGCCGCAGCGATAACATTTTGCAAATCCCCGTGTCATTTCGTGGGTGCCGTATTCCTGTGGTTTTTGTTGAATTTCTGCAGCTCCCCTGGCTGCTGCTTCATACGATACTGCCACGCTGAAAGCCTTATCTAGCGTCAGCTCTTTTTCTGAGAGTAACTTCTTCTGTGTTCCTTCACTCAGGAGTCCACAGACAAATTTGTCTCGTAGGGTATCTGCCAGTCCTGCTCCGAACTGGCAGTGCTTTGATAGCTTGCGTAGTTCCGTAAGATACTCAGCATTGCTCTCATCTTTGTGCTGAGTTCTCCTGTGGAATTTAAATCTTTCTGCTATCAACAGCAGTGCAGGGTTTAAGTGTTCCTGTAGGACAGCAACAATTTCGTTAAAACTCTTCGCCTTCGGTTTGGCTGGAGTAATCAGGTCCCGCAATAGGCCGTACGTTCTAGCGCCCATTAAGTTTAGCAATATCGATGCCTTTTTCCCCACCGCTATTTCGTTTGCCTCGAAATATACCTCGACTCTTTCCACATACGTGGTCCAGTCCTCTAATGTATTATCAAAAGCAGTGATACAGCCAGTCTTTGGCATCTTGCAAATCTAAAATGGCGTCTCCCGCGCTTTGCCTTCTTCCCCGATTTAACAAAATGGCGCCTCCCGCGCATTGCCTTCTTCCCCGCTGTTGTTAGCGCTGCTTTCCACGGTTTCTTGCGCGTTAAATATTGATTCTTTTTCTTTTATTATTTTCCCGTCATGGAGCGGCCCCTCTGGGACACTTCCCTCCCTCTTCTTAGGTCCGAACGCTGCCCGGCTCCGAAGCACCGGCCGCGCCCTGTGTGCTCCACCCTCTCTCTCTCTCTTTGCCTCCCGACTCGCTGCCCGGCCCCGTTGAAAAGCCACCCGATCTGAGGAAGGATCAGAGCACTACCTGCCACCAGCCCGACTAGCTGGGAAACCACAGACTGGTGAACCGAACCTGGCTCTTGACAGTCTCTCCTGCAAGTTTTCAAACTGATGATTGACGGTCGACGCCCGTTTCTCGAGTTTCTTTGGACTCAATTTTTTTTTTTCTTTCTTTTGGCTCCGACCTTCAACAACGTCGTCTGAGGTGCTGCCGAGTTGCAGGTAAGTTTGTTTCTTACTCGTCGCCAGTGTTAAGTCCGTGAATGATTGAGACACAGACCAGCAAGAGTGAAAACAAACAAGTCTTTACTGGTGGAAGTCAATAGTGAAAAACTAACAAACAGAGGCTATCTACCGCCTTTTATACAGGGGTGTTCACTGCCGGTACTGCAGTCTGAGACCAGTTATTCTCTTAAAGGTACATACACAACATTAGGAAGTCTCTATAGCGCTCACACGCCCATGTAATGGCCAGGGCCTCTTTTTCAATCTGCGCATAGCGCTGCTCTGTTTTTGAAAAGGCTCGTGAAGCATAGGCTACAGGGCGCCAGTCAGTGTCAGGTCTCTTTTGTAAAAGGACTGTACCCAAGCCAAACGATGAGGCATCAGCTGACACCTTAGTGAGTGCATTGGGGTCATACAGTGCAAGGCCTGGCAGGGTGGTTAGCTCCGTCTTTATCTCAGTGAAAGCTTGGGACTGCTGGGGTCCCCAATACCATGAGGTCTGCCTGTTGAGATCCCAGAGTGGCTTGGTTTTATCGGCTAGATGGGGTATCTATTTGCCCAAGTGATTGACCAGGCCCATGAAGCAGCGTATTTCAGATACATTCCTTGGCGTGGCCATGTGTGCGAGGGCCTTGACTTTGTTAGGATCTGCTCTGACACCGGTCCCATCGATGACCTGGCCGAGAAATTTCACCTGCGTTTTGGCGAATTCACATTTGGAGTTAAGAGTAAGTCCAGCTTGCTGTAGTTTACTGAAAATTGCAAAAAGTCGCTGATCGTGCTGTTCTTGGGTTGCGCCAAACACCAACACATCATCCATTTGGCATAAGACACCATCAAGTCCCTCAAGGAGGCGGGACATGCGGCACTGGAAATGCTCAGGGGCGGAGGATATTCCAAAGGGCAGTCTGTGGAAAGAGTAACGTCCGAATGGCATCATGAACGTGGCGAGACGTTTTGACTCCTCTGACAAGGGTATTTGCCAGAAACCAGATTGAGCGTCAAGCTTTGTAAAAACCTTTGCATCTTTGAGCTGCCCCAGAGTGTGCTCTACGCAGGGTAAGAGATGCAGCTCTCCACAGGCACTTTCATTGAGTTTTGTTAGGTCTACGCAGATTCTGATTTTTCCGTTGGGTTTTGGGACTACAACCATTCCGGAGCACCAGGCTGTGGGTTCCTCAACTCTTGCAATTATCCCCAGTTGTTCCATGTGGGTGAGTTCCTCCTTAACTTTGGACATAAGGGGGAGCGAGACACGTCGGGGTGTAGAGAGAGCAAAAGGTTTAGCATCCGGCTTGAGGCGAATGTGATACTCCTCTTGCAGTCGCCCAATGCCTTGAAACAGTCTGGGGAACCGCTGTCTGACCTCCCGTTTGAGGTCCGTAGATACTGTCTCTGCTACTTGTGGGTCCAACCTGGACACCAGACGCAGGGAAATGATGGCGGGGCGACCGAGGAGCGCTGTTCGTAGACCGCATACCACATACACGTCCTGTTTTGTAGACCGTGGACCACGGGTCAGGGAAGCTGAAAATTTTCCTCTGACATTCAACGGGACTTAACAAGGCCCTGAAGAATCTTAGTGGTGCTCTGAAGAGCCTCTTGACCTAGGTCGTTGTCGAGGCACTCCAGGATGACAGTGACATCAGCCCCTGTATCGAGTTTGAATTAAGTCATGTGACCACTCAGGCTTAGGGTGATGGTCCACGGCTGGTCCTGCCCATCTCCAATTGACCCAGGAACGCTATCTCATTGTCGTCGTCCTCTGATATTTCAGCAACCGCAGGTGTGGATCGGCAAACTGCAGCAAAATGTCCCTTTTTCTGGCAATTCCTGCAGCTAACATCTTTGGCGGGACAGATTTGTCTATTGTGTGTACTCTGGCCACACCATCTGCAACTCCGCTTTTGTGGTTGGAAATGTGTTCCAGTTTGAGTTCCAGTGCGAGGCCTCTGTACATATTCATGTGAGTCAGTTTGTCTTGATTTTGTCGAAAAATGTTTTTGGGGGGCTGATTGTCGGGGGGGCAATTATGGTTTCAATGGACTCCTCCTCCTCATTACTATCTTTCCGAAGCATTGATTGCTGTTTCTTTATTGCTTCACTTTAGAAAACCTGTGTTTTTGCTTTGTCAACCGTGAGGTCTGGATCCATCTGTAATTTTTCAGCGAGTTTAAGATCCCTTAGTCCAACAACCAATCTGTCACGAATTAGTTTGTCCCACATAGTTCCATATTCACAGTGTTCCATGAGCTCATATAGCGTTTTGATGAAGCTATCACCCGATTTCCCTCTCTCCTGCACGCGCCTATGGAATCTTGCGCGTTCGAATATCAAATTCCTCCGCGGGATGAAATGATTAGACAACTCCGTTTTAACTGTGTCAAAGCTTTTCAGTCGATCAGCCGTAATATTCCGACACCGGACGATCGCTTCAGCCTCCGCTCCCATGGAATATAATAGCGTGTTGACCTGTTTTTCCTGTGACTGTTTATCAAGGCCTGAAGCCTGTCTGAAGCGTTCATATCTGCTGAGCCACAACGGCCACTCTTCCGGCCGTGTAAAATCAAATTCAGAGGGGGAAGAAATCTGAAAGAATGCAGGACTTTGAGTGGCCATGATAGTAAGCAACGTGGGGTAAGTACACTTTTTTTTCCCTCAGTCTCTCTTGTTTATCTCCATCCTGGCGTAACTAGCTACTATGCTACACCCGTATTGTAAACTTTCACGCACCAGGAGCTGACTGGTTTCACTGGGAAAGTTAGTTCCATTGACGCGGACAGTCTTTAACAAGGGTATCTCGGGTACTTGCCACTTCTGTCACCATGTAATGTACTCAACACACGGACACGGGACGTATCCCTTCAACCATCAACACGAGGCTTCTTTATTTATTTCCTTTCTCTGTTTACCCTCCGTCGCCCCCTACTGGGGTGGAGTGTAACTATCACCACAGTAGCAAGGTCTCACAAAGTGCAATGAGATATATTACCAGATAATCTGTTTTGTTGATGTTGGTTGAGGGTAAATATTGGTGAGGAGAATATGTTTATTCAAAATTCTTGTTCTTACACACAAAATAAAACCAAAAGCCAAAACACACATTTGAATTAACATGATTTCTCCAGATTTTCTCCAGATTTTTTCTCTTAAAGCCACTTTTCTACCAGAATCTCCGATGCCAGTTCATTTTTGCTGACATCGCTTCGAATAAGTTTCACACAACAGCAATGTCAAAAGGTGAATTTGCAGAAGGAGCAGGTAATAAACTAAAACAATTTAAGTCATTCTGTGGAATGCAATTATATTTCTTTGGTTTAGGTACTGCTGAAATAACACAGAACAAAAGTGTTAACTGATGCTTTCCACTTTCTTTGAAGATAAGCTTTTTAATTAACTTTTGAAGAAATTGAGGCAAATTGACTGGACAAAGGATTAATGTGCATGGCGGGAGTCCAATCACATTTAGTAATTATACTGCAGTGACTAAAAATTATAGTTAAACTTTACAACACTACTAAATTCAATCAACAGTTAATTCTGAATCAGATAGTTGTTTGAAATGCTATCAGAATATTTAATAAAAGATAAATAAGAATATTTAAAAAATCAAATGTAAATAAAGCATGGCAAAGACTTAACGAGATTTCTTTTTCAGTGATCTTTAAGAGGTAATAAACAGTGGGGTCCTCTCAGGTTTGAACAGAATGGATTGCTGAATTGCACGCTACAGTTCCTCACATAATACTTCAAAAAACTAGTAGTTTGTTATTAATTTCTTTGAGGAACATTAGTTTTTACTTGTGGGGTCATGAAGACCCTCTACTTAGTATGCATTCATTCTTGTAGCTGCCTTGCTTAATGTCACTGTGCCATTACCAGCCACCTGTAAGTACACAGAAATGCCAGATTATTAATGAGATTGCAAAGGCTCAGGTAGTTCTACTCTCGTTTATTTTTAAATGAGCTGCTGCCTTATTCATAGAGTTTGCGTGTAGTGTACTGAAATGTCACAGAGCAAAACAAGATAATGGGTGCAAAATTCGGATCGTTAGAGCCTGTTTTTTTAGAACTCCAAAATGGCTTCCGTAAATCGCGCCGGACGCCATATTGGCAAAGGCGTTAACGCACGCACAGTGAACATCTGTTGGCAGTATGCAGAGCAGGCAGATCATGGTGTCAAAGCATGCAACACTGATTTGACACCAGCGCTGCCATTTTGGAGCTCCCCACTCTAGCTAATGCCCTCTCTTAACCGTGGAGCGGGGGGCCATTCAAGTGGGGGGAGTTAAAAGAAATGTTGTAGTGGTAGGGGATAGTATCATTAGGGGGATAGATAGAATTCTTTGCAGCCGAGAGCGAGAGTCCCGAAGGCTGTGTTGCCTGCCCGGTGCCAGGGTTAAGGACATCTCCTCTGGGCTGGAGAGAAACTTGGAGTGGGAGGGGGAGGATCCAGTTGTCGTGGTCCATGTTGGTACCAACGACATAGATAGGACAAGGAAGGAGGTTCTGGTGAGGGAGTATGAGCAGCTAGGGGCCAAATTAAAAAGCAGAACCACAAGGGTAATAATCTCTGGATTACTACCTGAGCCACGTGCAAATTTGGCAAGGGTAAATAAAATTAGAGAGTTAAATGCGTGGCTCAAAGACTGGTGTGGGAGAAATGGGTTTTGCTTCCTGGGACACTGGCATCAGTACTGGGACAGGAGAGAACTGTTCAGTTGGGACGGACTTCACTTGGCCACTGCTGGGACTAGAATCCTGGCGAATTGAATAACTAGGGCTGTAGAGAGGGCTTTAAACTAATTAGTGGGGGGGAGGTTTTAAGAGAGCGAAAAATAAAAATGACAGCGGAGAAGGCAATAGAGCAAGGTAGCAGTGGGGGAATTAAAAACCAGAGCATGTCAGGAAGGAACAGAATGTATAATGATAAAGGTAAAGTAGTAAAAGGGGTAAAAGCAGGAATAAATTGTCAGAAAACATATTTGAAAGTTCTTTATCTGAATGCACGCAGCATTCGTAACAAAATAGATGAGTAGACGGTACAAATAAATACACATGGGTATGATCTGGTGGCCATTACGGAAACATGGCTGCAAGATGATCATGACTGGGAACTAAACATACAAGGGTATTTGACAATTAGGAAGGACAGAGAGGAAGGAAAGGGAGTTGGGGTTGCTATGTTAATCAAGGATGGAATCACTGCAATAGTCAGAAATGATATTGGGTCAAAGGATCAGGATAGTGAAACAGTTTGGGTGGAGATAAGGAATAATAAGGGGAAAAAGTCACTAGTGGGCATAGTCTATAGGCCTCCTAACAGTTGCAACTATGTTGGTCGGAGTATAAATCAGGAAATAGTTGGGGCTTGTAATAAGGGAACAGCTATAATCATGGATTTTAACTTTCATATTGACTGGACTAATCAAATTGGGCATGGCAGCATTGAGGAAGACTTCATAGAGTGTATTAGGGATGGGTTCCTTGAGCAGTATGTAACTGAACCAACCAGGGGGCAGGCAATCTTAGATCTGGTCCTGTGTAATGAGACAGGATTAATAAAAAATGTCCTAGTAAAGGATCCCCTTGGAATGGGTGACCATAATATGGTTGAATTCCAAATTCAGTTTGAGCCTGAGAGAGTTGGATCTCAAACCAGCGTACTAAGCTTAAATAAAGGAGACTACGAAGGTATGAGAGTAGAATTGACTAAAGTGGACTGGGAAAACAGATTAAAGTGTAAGATGGTACAAGAGCAGTGGTCTACATTCAAGGAGATATTTCACATCTTTCAAGATAAATATATTCCACTGAGGGAAAAGGGGAGTAAAAGAAAAGACAGCCATCCGTGGCTTAGTAAAGTAATAAAGGATGGTATTCGACTGAAAACAAGGGCATATAAAGTAGCCAAATCTAGTGGGAGGATAGAAGATTGGGAAGCATTTAAAAGCCAGCAAACAATAGCTAAAAGATTAATTAAGAAAGGGAAGATAGATTATGAAAGTAAACTAGCAAAAGATATAAAAACAGATAGCAAGAGTTTCTACAGCTATATAAAAAGAAAAGGGTGGCTAAAGTGAATGTTGGTCCCTTAGAGGATGGGACCGGGAAACTAGTGGTGGGGAACATGGAGATGGCAAAGACGCTGAACAAATATTTTGTATCAGTCTTTACAGAAGAGGGCACTAAAAATATCCCAACACTGGACAAACAGGGGGCAATGGGGGGGGAGGAGCTAAACACGATTAAAATCACTAAGGAGATGGTACTCAGTAAAATAATGGGACTTAAGGTAGATAAATCCCCCGGACCTGATGGCCTACATTCTAGGGTCTTGAGAGAAGTGGCGGTAGGGATTGTGGATGCATTGTTGATTATTTTCCAGAACTCCCTGGACTCAGGAAAGGTCCCGGTAGATTGGAAAACTGCTAATGTAACACCCTTATTTAAGAAGGGAAGTAGACAAAAAGCTGGAAACTATAGACCAGTTAGCCTAACATCTGTGGTTGGCAAAATGTTGGAGTTCATTATTAAGGAAACAGTAACAGAGCATTTGGATAAACATAATTTAATAGGACAGAGTCAGCATGGTTTTACGAAGGGGAAGTCATGTTTGACAAATTTGCTCGAATTCTTTGAGGATGTAACATATAGGGTGGATAAAGGGGAACCAGTGGATGTAGTGTATTTGGACATCCAAAAGGCATTTGACAAGATTCCACACAAAAGATTACTGATCAAGATAAGAAATCACGGGATTGGGGGTAATATACTGGCATGGGTGGAAGATTGGCTACCTAACAGAAAACAAAGAGTTGGGATAAATGGTTCGTTCTCGGGCTGGCAATCAGTAACTAGTGGTGTTCCGCAGGGGTCAGTGCTGGGACCCCAACTCTTTACAATCTATATTAACGATTTGGAGGAAGGGACCGAGTGCAACATATCCAAGTTTGCTGATGATACAAAGATGGGAGGGAAAGCAGTGAGTGAGGAGGACATAAAAAACCTGCAAAAGGACATAGACAGGCTAAGTGAGTGGGCAGAGATTTGGCAGATGCAATATAATGTTGGAAAGTGTGAGGTTATGCACTTTGGCAGAAAAAATCAAAAAGCAAGTTATTATCTAAATGGAGAGAAACTGCAAAGTGCTACAGTACAAAGGAATCTGGGGGTCCTGGTGCATGAAACACAAAAAGTTAGTATGCAGGTGATCAGGAAGGCCAATGGAATCTTGGCTTTTATTGCAAGGGGGATGGAGTATAAAAACAGGGAAGTCTTGCTGCAGTTATACAGGGTATTGGTGAGGCCACACCTGGAATACTGCGTGCAGTTTTGGTTTCCATATTTAAGAAAAGATATACTTGCTCTCGAGGCAGTTCAGAGAAGGTTCACTCGGTTGATTCCAGAGATGAGGGGCTTGACGTATCAGGAAAGGTTGAGTAGGTTGGGACTCTACTCATTGGAGTTCAGAAGAATGAGAGGCGATCTTATCGAAACATATAAGATTGTGAGGGGGCTTGATCGGGTGGATGCGGTGAGGATGTTTCCACTGATGGGTGAGACTAGAACTAGGGGGCATAATCTTAGAATAAGGGGCTGCCCTTTCAAAACTGAGATGAGGAGAAATTTCTTCACTCAGAGGGTAGTAAATCTATGGAATTTGCTACCCCAGAGAGCTGTGGAAGCTGCAACATTAAATAAATTTTAAATGGAGATAGACATTTTCCTAGCAGATAAGGGAATTAGGGATTACGGGGAGAGGGCAGGGAAGTGGACGTGAGTCTAGATTCGGATCAGCCATGATCCTATTGAATGGCGGAGCAGGCCCGAGGGGCCGTATGGCCTACTCCTGCTCCTATTTCTTATGTTCTTATGTTAACCTCGCACAACCGAACACCCATCCAGCAGCAGGAAGGAACCCCAGCAACGCTATTTAAAGGGATCATCTACTACTTACAGGCTAATTGCTGGTTGATTTCTTCTGGCTGCGGCTATGATTCTACAAGTGTTTAGTGATTTCTATAGTTGTTTCAAACTGATAAAGTCTACAGGGAGTGGTGTGACAGCTGCTAATGGACTTTGTCCTAACTTCAAGACTTCTGCACAAACCACTTGCTGCCAGAGAATGAACAGAGGCCACACAGAGCAGGACAAGCTGCTGGAAGGAGGAGGAGGAGGAAGAGAAGGACTCTCAGCAGGAGGTCATATCTGCCCAGGGTGTTCAGGGAGCAATTCTTCTGCCTGAACCTCAGCGAGGAACAATGTGAGACGTTGGCGCTTCAGTAAAGACATCCTCACTGAAATCTGCCACCTGCTGCAGCCACAACTGCAACCTCAGCAGGGCAAGGATCGCATTACCAGTAGTTGTGAAGGTCACGGTGGCGACTAACTTTTATGTGTCTGGCTCCTTCCAGGCTGGAGCTGGAGATATTTGTAACATCTCACAGTTTGCCATCCACTCTTACGTAAGAGAGGCTCTCTATTCAAAGAGAGCTGACTACATTTCATTCTCTCTTGCCAGAGACCAGCAGGCGGAGCAAGCACATGGCTTCGCTAGGATTGAAGGCTTCCCATGGTACAGGGTACCATTGACTGTACGTATATCGCTTTGCGGGTACTGCATGTCAACTCTGCCCTATACCAGAACCGAAAGGGATTCCACTCCCTCAACATGCAGCTGGTGTGTGACCATAGATAGCAAATCCTGCAGGCCAATGCCAGCTATCCTGGCAGCAGTCGTGATGCCTTCATTCTGTGGCAGTCCACTGTGCCAGCTGTATTTGAGCCACCTCGGCAAACCAAAGGGTGGCTACTGTTATGTATTATGTGTTCACCTCCCACCTGCGGTGGCGCTGTCACGGCAGATACATGGTTGGGTGTTCTCTTGGTTAAGTTTAGCTCTCTTTGTTCGTAAATCTCCAGAACTTCCCTTTCCTTCCTGAATAAAGCACTTCATGTTTGAATCTCTGAGTTATGAGTTCTAATTGTGTCTAGGTAGAAAGGTACCGACACAACAAAGTGGCGACAAGGATCGGATGAATCTGTGTTGTGGAAACTTTCTTGTTTTCGACTACAAAACACTCGGAACAGAGATTGCAGCATCACATTAACGTTACGGGTGCAGTGAGTAAACAGAAATTTTAATTTGAAACGTGAGATGGCTACTATATTAGGAAACATCGGTGAAATGTGGAGCAATAGAGCGCTTATACGGAACGTTTTGACTATTTTGTATTGGCGAATGCGGTGGCAAACGAGAAGGTCGTGCCTACCTTTTTGAGTGTAATGGGGCCGAAGACATTCAATTTACTTCGCAGCCTTGTGCAGCCAGAGAAGCCAGGAACTAAAACATATAAGCAACTAGTGGAAATTCTTGGAGCACATTTTTCACCAAAACCTCTGGTTATTGCTGAGAGATTTAGATTTCACAAACGGAATCAAGAGGAGGGGGAATCAGTGACGATGTTTATTGCTGCTTTAAAAAGGTTGTCGGAACACTGCGAGTTCAAGGAGGTGCTGAATGCCACACAGAAGCGCCTTCTTACTGAGGACAACCTTACTCTTGAAAAGGCCATTGAAGTTAGTGTCTCCATGGAGATGGCGGAAAAGGAGGCTCACCAGTTGAGTTCAACAGGGAGAGTTCACAAGGTGTTGCCTGAGCCTAAAGGTGCATGGAATGGCACATGTTACCGTTGTGGGAAAACGGGCCATCACGCTAATGACTGCTGGTGTACGGAGCTGGAATGCCGAAATTGTGGCAAAAAGGGTCACATTGAACGCGCCTGTGGAGGTAAAAAAAGAACAGACAGAGCTGGGAAGCATGAAAGCAAAATGTCTGTATTTGGGCAAGAGAGGAAAAAGAGTGTTCATTCAGTGCAGTATGATGGAACAAGCAAAACAGAGGGGTGCGACACCTCTGAGGAGGAAGAGGTGCACATACTGACAGTTGCAGGTGGTTCAAATGGCTACTGGGTGTCACCACTGGTGGAGGGACAATCAGTGTGGATGGAGGTGGACACAGGCGCGGCTGTGTCCCTTGTTTCAGACACTGTCTACAACAAAATGCTAAAGCATCTTACCCTTCAGCCAACAAACATTGTGCTAAAGATGTTTACTGGCGAACCTGTGGCCATGAGAGGCGCCATTGAGGTGACAGTTAAATTCAACGGACAGACTGCGAAACTGCCACTATATGTGGTGAAGGGAAATTACCCATCGCTACTGGGACGTGCGTGGCTAGAGAAAATCACACTGGACTGGCCTGCAGTCCGCATGATGTCAAAAGGGGAGTCGGGTCTGACTGCAGTGTTAAACAAACATGCAGAACTCTTCAATGGGGAACTTGGGAGCATGAAAAAGATCAGCATGAAACTGGACATTAAACCTGACAGCAAGCCGAAGTTTCACAAAGCCTGACCTGTACCCTATGCAATTAGGCCAAAAGTTGAGGCTAACTTGAAGGCCTTAGTCGAGAATGGAGTCCTGGAGCCTGTGAGTGTGAGCAAATGGGCCACACCCATTGTTCCTGTCCTGAAAAAGGATGGATCTGTTCAAATCTGCGGGGATTTTAATGTGACTATTAACCCGGTGCTGTCTGTAGATCAGTACCCTCTTCCCTCATTGATGATCTTTTTACGGGCCTGGCCGGAGGGCAAAAGATCAGCAAAATAGACTTATGCCAGGCTTATCTACAAATGCATGTCGATGACAAATCAAAGGAGCTGCTGACAATTGTGACACACAAGGGGCTATACAGGTACTGCCGCCTTCCGTTTGGAATTACATCGGCCCCAGCTCTATTCCAAAGGGCAATGGATCAGATTTTGAGTGGACTGCCAGGAGTCCACTGCTACCTGAATGATATCCTTGTCACTGGGACAAATGAGGAGGATCATCTTCTGAACTTGGATGCGACACTATAACGACTGAGAGTACGGACTCAGAGTTCGTAAAGACAAATGTGAATTCTTTCAGTCTTCAGTTGAGTACCTGGGGCATGTGATTGACGCTACTGGCCTGCATAAGGCGCCGTCAAAGGTCAAGGCGATCGTGGAGGCCTCAGCACCCCAGAATGTAAGCCAGTTACGTTCATTTCTGGGGCTACTTAACTACTATGGGAAGTTTATTCCAGACTTAGCAACATTGCTGAAGCCGTTATATCTGTTGTTATGTCAAGGCAAAACATGGAAATGGACTGAACTGTGCAACGAAGCTTTCGCCCAAGCAAAGAAAGCATTGCTGAAATCGGAGGTCCTGACACACTTTGACCCAAAGCTACCCGTGCAGCTAGCATGTGATGCATCACCATATGGTGTGGGAGCAGTCATATCCCACATCATGCCTTCTGGTGAAGAGAAACCTATCGCCTTCGCATCACGCACCTTGAACAAGGCCGAGAGCAACTACGCACAGATTGAGCGCGAGGCCTTGGGAATCGTTTTTGGAATTCGAAAATTTCATCAGTACCTGTTTGGGAGAAGGTTCACACTCCTGATGGACCACCGTCCATTGACTTCAATCTTCGGGCCCCACACCGGAATTCCGTCTCTCGCTGCAAGCAGGATGCAAAGGTGGGCTTTACTGTTGTCAGGACACACATACGACATCAAATATCGCAATCAGACTTGCACGGCAACGCAGACGGTCTCTCGAGGCTACCCTTGCCTGTTACTCCCCCAGAGCCTCATCAGATAGACATCTTCTACTTTAGACAAGTGGAGGGAGCACCTGTCACTGCAGTTCAGGTGTGAAGGTACACCTGCAACGATCCAGTCCTGTCTGAGGTAATGGACGATGTCATTCGAGGGAGAGCTATAGGAGATTCTCCTAGTTTGAAACCGTACGTTTGAAAAAGAAATGAGCTCTCCGTCCAGGCAGGTTGTCTTCTTTGGGGATGCTGTGCCATCATTCCGCCACCTCTGAGGGAACCTATACTGCAACAACTTCATACAGGCCACAGTGGGATGGTTCGGATGAAGGAAATGGCAAGAAGCTACTTCTGGTGGCCAGGTCTCGATGGAAATATTGAGGAGAAAGCCAAAACATGTTCCCCATGTCAAAGGGTCCGGAATGTTCCACAGCTGGCAACCCTACACCCCTGGGATTGGCCTGCAGAAGTGTGGCAGCGAGTACATGTGGACTTCGCCGGTCCTTTCGAAGAGAAGATGTTTATGGTGGTTGTGGACGCTCGTAGCAAGTGGCCGGAGGTCTCTGTGATGAGGTCTACCACGGCAGAGAAAACAATTGAGAAACTTGGTGAGATGTTCAGCCGTTATGGCTCACTGGAACAACTCGTAAGTGACAATGGTCCACAATTTGTATCACAGGAGTTTGCAACCTTCCTGCATGTGAATGGTGTCCAACACGTCAGGGCTGCGCCCTATCATCCCTCTACTAATGGCCTGGCAGAAAGGTTCGTGCAAACGTTGAAGCACGCCTTGAAGGCATCGCAAGGTCAGGGCTCAATCCACCAACGTCTGAACAGCTTCCTGTTGTCCTACAGGAACGAGCCGCATGCCACAACCAAAACTTCCTCCGCTTCACTCATGATGAAGAGGCAGTTGCGGACAAGTTTTGACTTACTCAAACCTCCAAGGGCAGAACAGGTTGTCCATTGTCAACAACAAGCTCAAGTTGAAAAAAGAGAGAGAAAAGAGCCAAGGAGAGATGGTTTCACCCTGGAGAGCACGTCCTAGCTCGAAACTACAACACTGGACCGAAATGGGTTCCTGCTACAGTGATCGCACAGATGGGCCCTGTGTCTTACACGGTTGAGACCGCCGAGGACGTCGTCTGGAGAAGACACACAGATCAACTGTTGCTAGGAGCAGAGACAGCCACAGAGGCTCCAACGGCTGGTTGGCCTGAACTGTTTCCGGATGATACCGCAAACCAGCATCCTTTGCCACAGTGCTCTTCTCCAACATGTGGTGCATGTGCCTTTAAGAGCCCCTGTGTACTGTAATGCCGGTAGTGGCCACTCAGGCTATATAAGCCTGTATAGTGTCTTGTATCTGTTAGTTCACCTCCAGACTTTGTTCAGTAAACACCTGCAAACCAACTCCTGCATTCCATGTCTCCATTAACACACGGATACAACAGTGGCGATGAATTGGAAACGGACTTACCTGCAATTCGGCAGCACCTCAAGGAGATCGATTCCTCAGACGAAGGTCGAAGAAAAAAAAAAGAAAAAACTGTGGTTTCACCAGCTAGCCAGGCTGGTGGCAGGTACTGCAATAATCCTTCCTGGGCGGCGGGCTGGGGCTCGATCGGTTGGCTCTGCAGTGGGGCCAAGCAGCGAAGGCGGAGGCAAACAGATACGGAGGGTGGAGCACTCGGGAGACGGCCAGCAGGTCGGCTTTCAGACCAAGCAGAGGGCGGGAAAAGTCCCAGAGAGTCCAGTGGGAACGAGTCTCCAACTATTAAAAAATATCTGTATAAATAAAAACCGCGGAGAACAGCGTTGTCAGCAGCGGCAGCGGCGGGAAAGCGCGGGAGGCACCATTTTTTCTCGGCAGGGAAGAAAGGAAAGCACGGGAGGCGCCATTTTTTTTCAGGATGCCTAAGGCTGGCAATATTACTGCTTTCGATAGTGATGTAGAGGATTGGACCACATATGTGGAAAGAGTGGAGGTATATTGCACAGCAAAAGAAATAGAGGATGATAAAAAGGCAACGGTACTTCTAAATCTAATGGGCGCAAGGACATACGGGCTGTTACGAAACTTAATCACTCCAGCCAAACCGATGGACAAGAATTTTAAGGAGATTGTTGATACCCTACAGGAGCACTTAAACCCAACACCGCTGCTGATAGCGGAACAATTCAAATTCTTCAGGAGGAATCAGCACAAGAATGAAAGTAACGCTGATTACCTCACCGAATTAAGGAAGCTGTCAAAGCACTGCCAATTCGGGGCAGGACTGGCAGATTCTCTTCGAGACAAATTCGTCTGCGGTCTCCTAAGTGAAGGAACACAAAAAAGGCTACTTTCTGAGAAAGATTTAACACTGGATAAGGCTTTCAGTGTGGCTGTATCATACGAAGCAGCAACAAGAGGAGTTGCAGAGATACAGCAAAAGCCACAGGATTTCGGCACCCATGAAATGACACGGGGTTTCGAGAGATATTATCGCTGCGGCAGATCCACCCATGACCAGAGGGACTGCTGGTTCAAGGACAAGGCATGCAGGCAATGCGGAAAGATGGGACACATTGCACGTGTATGCCGATCTGGAAACAAAAAATCCACTGACAGAAAAAAAATCAATAAGGAAAAGTACAGAAAGGTACAAATGATGACAGACAGTAGCTCCGAAGACCAGAAGAGCGATAATGACTCTGGAAACAAGAGACTAAGCTGTCTCAAATTACATAATGTAATTGCCAAAGAAGATTACCAGACCATTTGGGTTACCCTCACGATAGCGGGGTCCCCAGTTAAAATGGAGCTAGATACAGGATCAGCTCTGACCGTCATAAGTCGACGGGATTACGAGCGGCTATTTCCGCATATACCTTTGAAAGACACATCCATTATCTTGAAAACATATACGGGGCAGAAAGTATACCCCAGAGGGAAAATAAGGGTGCCTGTTGTATACAACGGCAAGGAAATACAGAAGTTGTATTTATACGTTCTGCAAGTTGGTGGTCCACTGCTGTTGGGACGTGAATGGATCAGGAAGATACGTTTAGACTGGCACTCCATTCAGGCACTGACGGTGACCAGTAAGAAGAAAAATGATGATGACGTCATACCTGAACGATTAAAAGACATCTTGGCCAATGCCAAAGAAGAGTTTCAACAGGAACTAGGAACCTTGAAAGGCATCACCGCCTCGATAAAAGTGGAAGATGCGGCAATTCCCAAGTTTTTTAAGGCAAGGCCGGTGCCATACGCAATTCGTCCAGCAGTTGAGGCAGAGCTGGAGAATTTGGAAAAGGCAGGCGTGTTATCCAAGATAGATTGGAGCAAGTGGGCAACACCCATCATCCCGGTCATGAAGAAAACGTTGAATAATGATAAATCTGAAGAACAGAGAAAAATTTGCATCTGTGGGGACTTCAAGGTGACTGTAAACCCGGTCCTTCACACGGTACAGTATCCTCTTCCGAGGATAGAAGATATTTTCGCCTCACTATCCAGAGGGAAACGTTTCACCAAAATTGACTTGGCACAGGCATATCTACAGATGGAGGTTGAGGAGGCCTCTAAAAAGTATCTCACAATAAACACACACAAAGGCCTGTACCAGTACAATCGACTGGTTTTCAGAGTAGCATCAGCTCCAGCTATCTGGCAAAGAGCTATGGAGCAAGTCCTGCAAGGGATTCCGGGGACTCAATGCTACCTAGACGACATCCTTGTAACAGGAGAAAATGACAACGAGCACCTTGCCAATTTGGAGCAGGTGCTCACTTGGCTGAGAGAACGGGGCCTACGAGCAAATCGCCCCAAGTGTGAATTTTTCCAGAAACAAATATCATATTGTAGCCACATAATTAATGAAGGAGGGTTGCATAAGTCACCTGAAAAAATTGAAGCAGTCATAAAAGCCCCAGCACCTGAAAATGTCTCACAATTAAGGTCGTTCCTGGGATTGATAAATTACTATCATAAATTTTTACCGAACTTGTCAACTGTTCTGCACCCTCTTAATGAACTGCTACAAATGGGAGTAATTTGGAAATGGAGCAAAGACTGTAAACGTGCCTTCCATAAATGCAAAGGCTTGATCACGTCCAAGGAAGTTTTGGCTGATTACAACCCATCACTGCCAATCAGACTGGCGTGCGATGCATCCCCTTACGGCGTAGGAGCGGTATTATCGCATAGATTCCCTGATGGCTCGGAGCGGCCGATAGCTTTTGCGTCACGCTCATTGAACTCAGCTGAGCGTAACTATGCCCAGATCGACAGGGAAGCACTCAGCCTGGTGTGGGGAGTGAAGAAATTCAACCATTACCTACACGGACAAAAATTTACCTTGTTGACTGACCATCAACCCCTCGTCTCCATATTCAACCCTAAAAAGGGCGTTCCCATTATGACAGCGCAAAGGCTACAGAGGTGGTCCCTTTTCCTAGGGGCACACCAATATGACATAGAATACAAAGGATCAAAACAGCATGGAAATGCTGAGGTTTATCGCGTCTACCGTTGCCAACGGTAGAAGAGGCACCTACAGTAGACCCAGTGGAGATGTTCCACTCAACCATAGTGGAATGTCTACCAGTAACAAATTCTACCATTTGAAAAGGAAACGAGAAACGACCCGACTCTCTCACGAGTCTACGATTTAACGGTGAAGGGATGGCCCGCACATGGCGAACCACCATTGCCAGCATTCTCGTAAAGAAGAGAACAGCTGTCAGTGTGCCGAGGAACCTTGATGTGTGGATCCAGAGTGGTGATTCCACCCAAACTCCAGGATAAAGTGCTAAAGGATCTTCACGAGGGGCATCTGGGTGGAGTGAAAATGAAGAACCTAGCCAGAGCGTTTGTGTGGTGGCCAGGTATCGATGGAGACATTGAAGAAATGACCAAGGCTTGTCTAGGATGCCAGAAGGTCCAAAACGCCCCACCACAAGCCCCTCTACATCCATGGGAGTGGCCCTCATCTCCATGGCAAAGGGTACACATCGACTTTGCTGGTCCATTTATGGACTCAATGTTCTTAATCGCGGTTGATGCACACTCTAAGTGGCCGGAGGTAATAAAGATGTCCTCCACCACCACGGAAAAAACCATCACAGTATTAAGGGCCATATTTGCCAGGAATGGGCTGCCTGAACAGATCTGTTCTGATAATGGACCGCAATTTGTGTCCAAAGAATTCAGGAAGTTCTTAAAAAACAATGGGGTTAAGCACTACACGTCCGCCCCATACTATCCCGCCACCAATGGATTGGCTGAAAGGTTTGTCCAGACCTTCAAGAAGGCCATAAAGGCCATGGGTAATGAAGACATAAATCTACAGCATAAGGTAGATAACTTCTTGTTTGCATACAGGAATGCAACACATGTGGTTACAAACCAAACTCCCGCCATGATGTTTTTCAATAGAAGACTAAGATGCCGGCTGGATTTGATCAAGCCAAACATCAGAAGGGACATAGAGAACCGGCAATTTCAAGGCATGAATGAAAGGCCAACTAGAACCTTCCAGATAGGTCAACAAGTTTTGGCCCGGGGCTACCGTACCGAGAAATGGCAGCCTGGAACTATTTGCACACGACTAGGACCGCTGATGTATACCGTGGACATTGGAGAAAGCATAATAAGGCGCCATGCTGACCAGATCATAGAGTCATCCGAAAAGGGACAACCTACATCACAACTCTATATGCCTAATGATGAAGCAGAGATACCCATAGTATCTACCTCCGATCCGGTGATACTGGAACCAGATGCACCCAACACTGGCATTCAAGCCGAATCGACCTTGCCAAAAGAACCTACTACACCACCAAAAACTACTACACCACCGAGGCATTATCTGGACCGAGTCAGGAAGCCTCCAGAGAGACTGACTTATAATTGATTAACTGCAGCAAATGTGTAGATTATTGTTCTTGTAAACATGTTAATTAATGATTACTTAAAATGTTATGTACTGGTTGTCTAAAAGGGGTGGAATTGTGGTGTATGTGCCTTTAAGAGCCCCTGTGTACTGTAATGCCAGTAGTGGCCACTCGGGCTATATAAGCCTGTATAGTGTCTTGTATCTGTTCGTTCACCTCCAGACTTTGTTCAGTAAACGCCTGTAAACCAATTCCTGCATTCCGTGTCTCCATTAACACACGGATACAACACAACACAGGAAGTCATAGAGACTGTTCCACCTGTGCAAACTCCTGACTTTCAACTGACACAGGCATCTTCTCCATCCAGGCCTTTGTCAATGCCTACTGCTGTGGAAACCAGCGATGACCGTCGGTATCCTGTCAGAGAGCGGCGGCCTCCAAAACGCTTGGATCTGTAGGCTTAGTGACTTACCCACAAGACTGGGGCAGAATAAACCCCAGGGTCAGGTCAGTATTTGAGGCAGTCTACCCCTACCCTTGGTTAGTTGAGTGCATTGAAAGTAACTTACCTGTTGAGGAATAATGTGGACCTTTCATTTAAGAAGGGAGGAATATGTTATGTATTGTGTGTTCTCCTCCCAGCTGCGGTGGCGCTGTCACAGCAGATCCACGGTTGGGTGTTCTCTTGGTTAAGTTTAGCTCTCTTTGTTCGGAACTCTCCAGAACTTCCCTTTCCTTCCTGAATAAAGCACTTCATGTTTGAATCTCTGAGTTCTAATTGTGTCTAGGTAGAAAGGTACCGACACAACAGCTACTGGGCAACAAGGCTATCTGCTGACGACATAGCTCATGACTCCGGTGCGCAATCCATGCACATATGGGCAGCATGCATACAACGAAAGCCATGCTGCCACAGGAAATGTGATAGAGCAGATTGGCTACTGGTGTGCTAAAACAACGCTTCCTCTGCCTGAACTTCTCTGGAGGAGCCCTGCTGTACTCAGCAGAGGGGGTGTCAAGATTCGTGGTGGTCTGCTACATGCTGCACAACCTTGCCACCATGAGGGCACAGCCCTTGCCACCAGCCATACAATGAGTAGCTGAGGAGGAGGAGGAGCAGCAAGAGGAAGCAAGGAGGCAACCTAGACAGCCCCTTGCTGCCCATGAAGAAATTATCCGAGTACGATAGGAATTACCACAACCCCAATTCCCAATTCACCAACAGTCCCGCACCTTCCCTTCCCTCTGTCACTGACCACCACAGAGTGCACTTGGCCACAATGCAGTAATAATAGCCTCCAGAAAATAAACATTCCAAACCAAATTTATAAATCAAATGATCACCCTTGCGCATTCCCTTGGTGCCTGTCTTCCGTGTGCCTTTGCCTGTCCTAGTGTTCCTATACAGTACTACCCCAGTGTCTGCAGCATGGCTGGTGGAAGGCTGCTGATTTTCAGTGGAGGAGACTGCAGATGGCCTTGGAGGACGACCCCGAGCAGCTCTGGGCCTAGAAGACCCAGCTTCAGACTGCACCATCTCGGCAAGGGCGGCAGCAATCTGGGCTGGCTGGCTGACAGGCAACAGCAAGGGCACTGGCGGAGTGGCAGTGGTGGGAGTACGAATGCTGTCATCCTGAGAGAGGACAGCAGGATCGTGCTACATGCAGCCACTGCCACTCCCCCAGGGTGCACCTCAAAATTTCTAGTAATCTGTTGGAGGACAGATTGCTAGACTGCTGTGACACCTTGCAAGCCCCTTTGAACACTGTAATCCACAACCACGATAGCAGCAGTGTGAGCTTCCCCTGCAGCACTCGGACGTTGGGTGGCTGCTGCTTGTGCTGCAATGCAAGCTGAGACATCAGCCATCAGACGCTGCATCATGCTTGGATGCACAAGTGTGCTAATGGAGTTGGCCACCACTTTCATGCTGGAAATCATGGGCTCCAAGCTCTGCACAAAGCCCTGTCAAGTTTGTGCCAGACTCCTCCATGCTCCTTGAGATAGCAAGCAGCCTTTCTGTCAAGCTTCCCAGTACACCAAGCATTTCATTGTGCATACCCATCAGCCACCTTCTGTAGCCTGGCCCATCAAAGTCATCATTTGAATCCTCTGCAGTAGAACTTGTGTGCGACCTCACTCTCCGGTGAGCTGGCACCTGTGTTATCCTTGCTCCCTGCTCTGGCTGCAGGCCTTTCGTTCCGGGTGTCCCACCATGTACAGATCTTGTCTCTATGCTGTCCTCTAAATAACGTGCCAGTATCTGAGCTGGTGGCTGCGAGTGTGAAATCGAGTAATAGTGCATCTCCATCATCACTGTCTTCATGCTCTTCCACCACTGCCTGGGCAGGTTTCAGTTCTTGGGTATCTAAAAGTAAAAAGGGACAAGGGTTATGGTGAGGGAAGGAAGGGAAACTAAGAGGTACATGCTTACACCAGCTGCAGCTTGTAAATCAGAAGAGATTCTGGGATGAAGAGGAAGTGGGATGTGAGAAGTAGGATTAGGTATGAGGATACCGTCATCTTTGATGGTTTCAGTCTTGCCGCTGGCCACGGGCTCAGCAATACCCCTCTCAATAATGGCCAACACCGTCTTCTCCATGGGGAGGTCAGGTTATGCAGGTGTGCTTGTTCCCACTGTAATGATATCAGCAAATAGTGATGTTATTTGCCTGTTCGATTATGATGTCTTAATAGCATGATTGCAGGTATTGATTACTTATGCCTGACCAGCAGAGGTCATGTGACCGAGAGAAGCAAGGCAGAGAGTTTTACTTTCACTTTGATTCTAGCTGCATCACAGTATAGAGTGTTCTGTAAAAAGGCTGTTAAAAAGAGTTGAATAGACTTTAGATTAAAACAACTTTCTCTTTCAATAAATGAGTCTTTATTGAACCCAAAAAGAAATCAAAACATGGTGTCAGAAGAGGATTGAAAGAGAAAAAGAAAAAGAAAGAAAAAATCTGAAGTTAGCAACTTGATGGGACAGTGCAAGCAGTTGTGGCAAGTAAGCGAAATCAGCTCTCCACAGATTAGCAAGCCAAAAGAGAACATCGTTGCTTACCATTAGAGAATAGCTAACGAAGTGAAAACATGGGAGGTTTACACCCACCAGCGACCCTTCAATTGTCAGGTAATGTGGCTGAAAATTGGAGGAGGTTCAAACAACGTGTAGAGTTGTATTTATCAGCAATCGGAGCTGAAGAGAAAAGTGATAAAGTAAAAGCGTCACTGTTCTTGCATGTCGTGGGTGATGAAGCGCTGGAGGTGTATAATAACTTTACATTTGCTGTTGATGGAGACAAAATGAAGCTAGATAAAATAATGGAACAGTTTGAGGCCTACTGCATACCGAAACGCAATGTTACGTTTGAGAGGCACAAATTTTTCACATGTGTACAGAAAATCGGCGAGACTATTGATCAGTATGTGACTGAACTGAGAAACCGGAGCAAATCGTGTGAATTTGGGGGACTCACAGACTCGCTGATAAAAGACAGACTGGTGTGTGGTATTCCAGCTAATGATCTAAGGGAAAGGCTGCTAATAGAGCAAGATCTAGACCTGGGAAAAGCCATAGCACTGTGTAGGGTTACAGAGACTGTGAAGTTGCAGGCAAAGGAGCTGTTCACTGACAGTAGCTGCAACGTGGATGCAGTGAGAAAGAACGGATACAAACCGTTTAACAAAGAGAGCGCCAATGTGAAAAAAGAGACGTGGCCAGCAAACGAAAATGAAAGAGACAATCGGAAGTCAGGTAGTCGATGCGGTACACAGCATCCACCAAGAAAGTGTCCAGCATATGGTAAAACATGCAATAGATGCAACAAAAACAACCATTATGCCCGTTGCTGTAAGAACCAAGCGCAACAAAGCAAGGTCCATACAGTAGATGAAAGCGAGATAGAGGAATTCTATGTAGATGTGGTGTCTGAAAACAAAAAAGAAGAAAGAGACTGGATGTTGACACTAAAAGTGAACGACATACACATTCCATTTAAATTGGATACTGGAGCACAAGTTAATGTGATATCAGAGACCAATTTTAAGAGAATTAGACCCAGACCAAAGTTACATAGAATACAAGTCAAAGTGACCGGATACTCAGGTACTGATATACCAGTGAAAGGAAGATGCATTGTCAAAGTAACACACAAGGACAGAGAGCACACGCTAGCATTAATCGTGGTGCCAAAGGATGCGCAAGCCATACTAGGGTTAAAAGCCTGTGAGAGACTGAACCTGGTAAAGAGAGTCCTCGTTGTGGAAAGTGAAAGAGAGACAGTCTATGATGCACTGAATGTTGTGTACACACCGGGTAAGCTTATGTATACAGCAGACACATTGTCCAGAACTGTTGACCTAGGAGAGCCCGCAAACACACTGAAAAGACTGAAGTACAAGGCAAAAGACAGTGGAACTGACTTCGACCAGAGCATGCTTGTATACCGCACAACGCCGCTCGAGTGTGGTATGTCACCAGCCCAACTCCTGATGGGACGTCGGCTAAGGTCAAACTTACCTATCCCAGAGAACCTCCTGAAAACAAAAGAGGGGGAGAAAGTGAGGAAGTTCAAGGAGCAACAGAAAGAAAAGCAAATTTAAGGACTATTGTTAAAGAAGGAAGTAATGTTATCTTATTCTTTCTTCTAGTTCTAGTGTATTGACATATTTCATGTGAACACACAAAGCAAGGGTAAAAAACCTTGATCATGATAATGATAATGTAAGTTCATTAAGTGTTACAGTTAAAATGCAGATTAATACAAAGAAAACATGTTGTTAGTTAAAAGTAAAATACTTTTGTTTTAAGAAAGGGAGATGTAATGATATCAGCAAATAGTGATGTTATTTGCCTGTTCGATTATGATGTCTTAATAGCATGATTGCAGGTATTGATTACTTATGCCTGACCAGCAGAGGTCATGTGACCGAGAGAAGCAAGGCGGAGAGTTTTACTTTCACTTTGATTCTAGCTGCATCACAGTATAGAGTGTTCTGTAAAAAGGCTGTTAAAAAGAGTTGAATAGACTTTAGATTAAAACAACTTTCTCTTTCAATAAATGAGTCTTTATTGAACCCAAAAAGAAATCAACACACCCACCGGTTAGGTCCTGCTGGCAGCGGTTGTGAGCCACTGTTTCCTGCAAAAGAAAGGGATGTGTGTCAGTGAGTGTGGTGCATTTGTTTGGGTGATGTGCCTGTCATGGTTGAATAGCTGGCAGTGTATGCAAGCTGTGAGATGTGGGTCTGAGGCTTGCAGCAGTGCTAAGTGTGTGAGGGTGAGGTGAAGCTATGAATGTTACATATGAGTCCTGATTGATAGAGATTGTTGGTAGGTGAGTGATGTTGGTGTGGTGCATTGAGCAGTGGCTGAGGCTAGTGGTGCAGTTGGTAGGATATGGCATTAGAAGATGCATTCATTGACCTTGGTTACTTGTGTGTGGTCATTGAACTTCTTGTGGCACAGCGTCCAGGTCCTCAGGGATTCTCCTGGGATTTACCTCCACTGCTATCTGCTCTCACTGCCTTCTGAGCGTGTGTCTGGAGGGCCTCCTGGCCCCCGCGGATACAGGACATCTCTCCTCCTCCTCCACCAAGACCTCCAGTGCAACATCCAAAAACCTGTTAGCCCATTCTCTCCCATGCTGTGCCATTCTTCTCTATTTCCCAGCTCAGATTCAGTTCCTGAATGACTTCCAGCACCTGCTCTAGCCACAATGCACGTACCCTTTAAGAGGTGCAGGCTAGCTTTAACTGGTGATAGCAAGTAATGACTTTGGGCCCCCGCTGATGAGTACAGCAAATCAACAGCGTGGTTCGTGCTGGCTGCACGCTGAAAGCATTGAAATGAGCAGGCAGCAGGAAGTTGGCGTGCTGCCTGCATTACATTGAACGGGCGCAGGTTAATCACACATCGTGATCCCTGCACCCGTTTTTGGTGACTATCAAATTTAGCCCCCCTTGACTATTAGTCATTGAGACTGAAAGAATAATTTTGGAGTACGGTTTGATTATTGACTGTGTGAGCTATTATCATCATTGCTGGTTCATTGAGTATGGGCGATGTACAGTGGGAGAGAGCATCGTTTATTCTGAATGTTTCTACTTAACTCTACCAGCATTCTTGGATATTCTTGCTTCGAAGCAGAACTAATAGAGCTGATTTTATGAATGCCACTGGTGGGGAGCATATTGGAAAATGGTGGACAGCAGTATTAGAATCGGCTCTGTTATCTTTTCACAGCTAGATTTTGGGGCCTTTTCAGAGGGTTTGATTTTAATGACCTCCAACATCTGCACTATTTTTGTATAGTTCCCGGATTCAATTTCATGACTAGAGGTTTAAAGAAAAACCATGCATGCTGGAAATTTTACATTAAACAGAAAATGTTGGAAATTGGAAAAGCTTTGAGCAGCTTCATAACACAAAAGACAGGTCAACATTTCAGTGCCCTTTGTCCATTTTTAGCATTTAGTCATGATTAAAATCTGGGCAGAAGTTTACAGTTTTCTTTTTACCTTCGAGGAGAAAGTCATCTCATGGTCGCCTAATTCGCGCCTGAAAATCAGGGGGAGAGCCGTGAATGGGTGAGCAGTCCTCATCCCCCCCGCTCCAAAACAGGCGCGAGGCTGTGTACATATGCAAATCAGGGTCCACCGCATGTTGTAGGACCCTGATTGCAAAATTCAGAAGCAAATGGGCAGGGCGTGAGTCTTGCACTCCCCATTCGAGACCCTAGCACAAACAAACCTAGGCTGACTCGCCAGTGCAGTACTGAGCGAGTGCTGCACTGTTGGAGGTGCTGGCTTTCAGATGAGACGTTAAACCAAGGCCCCGTCTGCTCTCTCAGTTGGATGTAAAAGATCCTATGGCACTATTTCTCAGAAGAGAAGGGGAGTTCTCCCTGATGTACTGGCCAATATTTATCCCTCAATCAACATCACTAAAACAGATTATCTGGTCATTATCTCATTGCTATTTGTGGGAGCTTACTGTGCACAAATTGGCTGCCACGTTTCCTACATTACAACAGTGACTACACTTTAAAAGTAGTTCATTGGCTGTAAAGCACTTTGGAACGTCTGGTAGTCACGAAAGACGCTATATAAATGCAAGTCTTTGGGGAAAAATTGGGGCACTAACGCCTCCCGTGAAATTCAGCGGGAGGTTACCGGTGGTGGTAGCCGGAAGCGCCCCGAGGTGCCGCACCGCCAGCGATGACATCATCGCTGTGCACAGCGCCCTGCTCGCGCCCTGGCTGCAAACTTGGGTTGCGCCCCCTGACCTATCGCCGGACAATATGTCCAACAGGGTCAGGGTTGTGTTTTTGCTGCCGTGGCAGCGCTACTTAAAAGGTAGGTGTCGAGCGGCCATTTTTTTTTGGCTGACTGCCAGTACCTGTCCCCTTCCCCTTTTTTCTTCAGGGTGTCGGTTGCAATCGCTCAGCCCGGCACTCCTCTTGAATGCTGGGCTGTTTTCATGACACCCCGCGCCCCGGTGTTCTAGCAGGGCCCTGGTGCACATCGTGCTAGGCCCCTCCCCTTTAATCAGGGGAGGGAGGCCTGCAATGACGCGTGGTGCTGTTGCACATAGCATGGTGATATTCAGTTGTAGCGCCCCAAGAAGGAGGTGGAGCACTTCCAGCAGCGCCCCGTCTCGTGCTTGGGGTGCTACAACTGAATTTCAGGCGGAGGGGTGCTAATTTTTTCAGGGCGCTAATTTTAGCGCCCCGGTGACGTTAGCACCCCAAAAGGGGCGACACCGAATTTTTCCCCCTTTATTTCTCTTCTCCCTGGGATCGCCTCCCTGTCCCCCAGACCCCACCTGCCGGCTGGCTCAGAGTAAGTGCCGGCCAATTTCCAGTCTTCCCTGACCAGCGAGCTGCAACAGGGCGCCTGCCCCTTTGGTGCCCACAGCTCGCCGGTGGCATTTAAATGAGGCACAAAGACAAATTTGGCTTGGGCCTCAAGCTGGCACACAGAGTGGTCGCCCTGCTGACCTTGTGCCTGTTTGGGGCGCAAGTCGCATTTCTCCCCCTTTGACTCTGAGTCAAAACTGTGAAGAGGTGAACAACAGTAAGGTAAAAATTCTGCTTATGCACACCCACTGGCAGCAAATATCACAAAATTGCACACCGCTAACCTATCATTTTCCATCCCTTAATTTTATCGATATGCATTCCCAGCATGCGCCAGGAGCATGGAAGTAAATTCCCCCCCAGTATTTCTAAGTGTTCTTAAAATGGGTCGTCTATTCTTACTGTCAAGCCCATTTAAAACTGTGCCTCTCTTTCTGCATGCTATTCATCATTCCCCATTTGTTAAGGATGGACTGGCAATATATTCTCAGGGTTCCTCAGTCTTGAGAAGTGGTGAGCTTTTATGCAGCTCTGAATGCACAGCCAAGATTTAAACTAGCATTGTGGATAATTACCAACACAGACCTTTGGAGTATTCTCATTTTTTTCCCCCACAAATCAGAATACAATTATATTAATGCTGCTCACTCGCTCATTAAGCTGCTAATCATCCACTTAATGACTTCAAACCTGCAAATGTTGGCTCAGAAAAAGTATGGGAAACACAATGGAGGTAATTTTGACTTAGTATGTTAGTATAAAATGGGTGATAGTGAATCGACTGCCCATTTTACATATTTAAGTAGTTTTATTTCCATTGAAATCAGTGGAAATAAAAATCGCGACCGATGTAAAACAAGTGGTCAATTCGCTATCACCTTTTTTACACTATCGCACAAAAACAAAATGACCTGCAATGTATCCAGAAATGCCTGTATTAATTCATACCCATAATGGCAATCATTCTAACATTTTTTTTAATTTAGAAGCCTGTGTTGAAGTAATTTGTAAGTGTAATCGTTGCTGCCCTTTACATGCGGCTTATCACCTGCTAAAAATACATATTCAATAGCTAATGGAAGAGGTGTGCGACTTTTCAAAACCATGAAGACGAAACCAAAAACGTGACTCAACAGGATGTATGTAACTGCAGTGAAAAATGTTACCCCATCACACAAGGGAAATGCAACAAAGGCTTTAAAGCTCTATAAATGCTAGAAAACTCTTCACAACAGGCCTATCAGCACCACATAGGGGTAGATTCTCACCTTCTGTGCTCCTGGTACAGAGCTTATTGTACTTGATCTTATAAAATATCCCCAATATGACAGGTCTCACTAAATAGAAACAGAAAATATACAGTCAGTCCATCTGCATCTGAAAAGTGGAAAGATTTGTTTACATTTCAGGTGCAGAGCATCTGTGCGACTGTCTCAACATAAAACAGTAATCTATCTTTCCACTATCTATAACAAATCGTCAGCTCATTTTGCCCTTTTCAGATGCTGATGGGCTAGTTGCTTTTATAAGGCCTGTCATATTGCACTTTGCTTATAAGTTTGGTATTTTTAATGATATTTGTTGCTTATCATTATTTTGCATTTCTGGGTAAATTTGCGACCCCAGCAGGGAAGGCACTGTCGAAGAGAGCACAAGTCAAAGATAGAGCTACAAACCCTGTGCCCCGATTCTCCAACCCTTCCTCCCTGCCAGTACATCTCTCTGCTGAGAGCACAGAATTGTGGAATTTACCCATACAGCTAATGGAAAAGGGACAAATCATGCAAGTATTCCTGAACTGGCAGTTGCAATAATCTAGTCCCATGCTCAGTTCAGAGAAAGTCCTTAAAACATCACGACCTATAAATACATCTGACACTCAAGATTCCCATTGTAGGCCTTCAATTTGATTCCCTACAATATGTAAAAGTCACATTTATTCATGCCATGATAATAGCACGTTGAATATCAGCAGGTGTAGTAAATGTTATTATTTCTCTTAGCAACAAGCTGTCCCTGAGGACTTAAATCATTCATAATGCAAAGCTCACGCTGAATAGAATTTCGCACTGTTAATCTATAGCTCTACATTCTCAAATGCAAACATGCTATATCACAGCAACATAACTGATGGTTTTGACATTGATGGTAACACCAATCCTAGGCATCCACAAGAATGAGTTTTGCATCGGCAGCAGTTTATCAGGACAGACTGGTGTTTTCTCCACTCTACATCCTAGGGTACTTAAGGAAGTGGCCCTAGAAATAGTAGATGCATTGCAGGTCATCTTCCAAAATTCTATAGACTCTGCAACAGTTCCCATGGATTGGAGGGTAGCTAATGTAATCCCACTATAAAAAAAGGTGGTAGAGAGGAAACGGGGAATTATAGACCGGTAAGCCTGACATCGGTAGTGGGGAAAATGCTAGAGTCCATTATAAAAGATGTAACAGCAGAGCACTTGGAAAACAGTGACAGGATCGGACAAAGTCAACATGGATTTACAAAAGGTAAATCGTGCTTGACTAATCTACTGGAATCTTTTGAGGATGTAACTGGTAGAATAGATGAGGGAGAACCAGTGGATGTGGTGTATTGGGACTTTCAGAAGGCTGTCGATAAGGTCCTGCATAAGAGATGAGCATGTAAAGTTAAAGCACATGGGATTAGGGGTAAGGTACTGACTTGGATAGAGAACTGGTTGGCAGACAGGAAGCAAAGAGTTGGAATAAACGGGTCTTTTTCCGAGTGGCAGGCAGTGACTAGTGGGGTATGTAGGGATCGTTCCTAGGACCCCAGCTATTCACAATATATATTAATGATCTAGGCGAGGGAACTAGATGTAATATCTCCAAGTTTGCAGATGACACAAAGCTGGGTGGGCGTGTGTGCTGTGAGGAGGATGCTGAGAAACTCCAGTATGATTTGGACAGGTTGGGTGAATGGGCAGATGCATGGCAGATGCAGTATAATGTGGATAAATGCGAGGTTATCCACTTTGGTGGCAAAAACAGGAAGGCAGATTATCATCTGAATGGCAATAGATTGGGAGAAGGGGAAGTGCAACGAGACCTGGGTGTCCTTGTGCACCAGTCGCTGAAGGTAAGCATGCAGGTGCAGCAGGCGGTTAAGAAGGCAAATGGTATGTTGGCCTCCGTAGCGAGAGAATTCGAGTACAGGAGCAAGGATGCCTTGCTGCAGTTGTACAGGGCCTTGGTGAGACCACACCTTGAGTATTGTGTGCAGTTTACGTCGCCTTATCTGTGGAAGGATGTTCTTGCCATGGAGGGAGTGCAGCGAAGATTCACCAGACTGATACCTGGGATGGCAGGAATGACGTATGAGGAGAGATTGGGTCGACTGGGCTTATTTTCGCTGGAGTTTAGATGAATGAGAGGGGATCTCATTGAAACTTATAAAATTCTAACAGGACTAGACAGACTAGATGCAGGAAGGATGTTCCCGATGGCCGGGGAGTCCAGAACCAGGGGTCACAGTCTAAGGATAAGGGGTAAGCCATTTAGGACAGAGATGAGGAGGAATTTCTTCACCCAGAGAGTGGTGAACCTCTGGAATTCTCTACCACAGAAGGCAGTTGAGGCCAATTCATTAAATATATTCAAGAAGGAGTTGGATATATTTCTTAAGGCTAAAGGGATCAAGGGATATTGGGAGAAGGCAGGGACAGGGTACTGAATTTGGATGATCAGCCATGATCTCATTGAATGGCGGAGCAGGCTCGAGGGGCCAAATGGCCTACTCCTGCTCCTATCTTCTATCTTTCTATGTTTCCTTGGTACTCTATATTTTTGTCTCTTATCCATTGTCCCTCATTCAGGTTCCGTCTATTTCAGGTCACTACACTCCTTCCTGGTTAACACCTGCTCTTGAATAAGTGTCACTAATGTGATATGCATTTAAATATAAGCCTGAATAATAATGTAATAAAACATTAAATACTGCTTATTAAGCCCTTATAAAGAAAAATATGTTAAAACTCGCTCAATGCATTAATGGCCATTAGACTCATTAACTCCCAGATGCAATCTCAGGAGCGTGGAAAAGCAGAAGTGGCTCCTATTTACACTAGCACACAAATTACACTTAAACAGAAACTTAGCACATTCACTAGCTCACAATTTTATCTCCTCTCTTTCAAATGTCAAGGAATTTGTCTGTTCGACTAAAGGAGTTACTCCTCCTCTGATCCTAATAATGATGCTTCTGGCAATCATTGCTGTACTTTGAAAGACGGGCTGTAGACTTAACTGAAGCATCTTGAAGAGTTTTTAACTTAATAGCTCAAAGTTAGGACAGATTACTGAGCCTCCAATTATCCAATATCACTTTCAGTGTTAGGCCATTCTCACATATAGCTCAAGGATCTATCCTCGGCCCCCTCCTATTTCTCATCGACATGTTGCCGCTTGGCGACATCATCCGAAAACACTGTCAGTTTCCACATGTACGCTGCCAACACCCAGCTCTACCTCGCTACAACTTCTGTCGACCCCGCCACGGTCTCTAAATTGTCAGACTGCTTGTCCGACATCCAGTTCTGGATGAGCAGAAATTTTCTTCAATTAAATATTGAGAAGACCGAAGCCATTGTTTTCAGTCCCCGATACAAACTCCGTTCCCTAGCCACTGACTCTATCATCTCTCCCTAACATCTCTCTGAGGCTGAACCACACTGTTCGCAACCTTGGTGTCATATTTCACCCTGAAATGAGCTCCTGACCACATATCCACAGCATAGAAACATAGAAACATAGAACATAGGAGCAGGAGTAGGCCATTCGGCCCCTCGAGCCTACTCCAACATTCAATGAGATCATGGCTGATTATCCAAACTTAGTACCTTGTCCCTGCCTTCTCCCCATATCCCTTGATCCATTTAGCCTTAAGAAATATATCCAACTCCTTCTTGAATATATTTAATAAATTGGCCTCAACTGCCTTCTGTGGTAGAGAATTCCACAGGTTCACCAATCTCTGGGTGAAGAAATTCCTCCTCATCTCTGTCCTAAATGGCTTACCCCTTATCCTTAGACTATGGCCCCTGGTTCTGGACTCCCCCACCATCGGGAACATTCTTCCTTCATCTAGTCTGTCTAGTCCTGTTAGAATTTTATAAGTTTCAATGAGATCCCCTCTCATTCTTCTAAACTCCAGCGAGTATAAGCCCAATCGACCCAATCTCTCTTCATACGTCATTCCTGCCATCCCAGGTATCAGTCTGGTGAATCTTCGCTGCACTCCTTCCATGGCAAGAACATCCTTCCTCAGATAAGGTGACCAAAACTGCACACAATACTCAAGATGTGGTCTCACCAAGGCCCTGTACAACTGCAGCAAGACATCCTTGTTCCTGTACTCGAACCGTCTCGCTACGAAGGCCAACATACCATTTGCCTTCTTAACCGCCTGCTGCACCTGCATGCTTACCTTCAGTGACTGGTGCACAAGGACACCCAGGTCTCGTTGCACTTCCCCTTCTCCCAATCTATTGACGTTCAGATAATAATCTGCCTTCCTGTTTTTGCCACCAAAGTGGATAACCTTGCATTTACCCACATTATACTGCATCTGCCATGCATCTGCCCAATCACCCAACCTGTCCAAATCATACTGGAGTTTCTCGGCATCCTCATCACAGCACACACGCCCACCCAGCTTTGTGTCATCTGCAAACTTGGAGATATTACATCTAGTTCCCTCGTCGAGATCATTAATATATATTGTGAATAGCTGGGGTCCTAGGATCGATCCCTGTGGTACCCCACTAGTCACTGCCTGCCACTCGGAAAAAGACCCGTTTATTCCAACTCTTTGCTTCCTGTCTGCCAACCAGTTCTCTATCCAAGTCAATACCTTGCCCCCAGTCCCATGTGCCTTAACTTTACACGCTAATCTCTTATGCGGGACCTTATCGAAAGCCTTCTGAAAGTCCAAATACACCACATCCACTGGTTCTCCCTTATCTACTCTACCAGTTACATCCTCAAAAGATTCCAGTAGATTAGTCAAGCATGATTTACCTTTTTAAATCCATGTTGACTTTGTCCGAACCTGTCACTGTTTTCCAAGTGCTCTGCTATTACATCTTTTATAATGGACTCTAGCAATTTCCCCACTACCGATGTCAGCATAATTAAGACCGCCTATTTCCAGCTCCCTAACATCGCCCGTCTCCGCCCCCCCTCAGCTCATCTGCTGCTGAAACCCTCATCCGCTGCTGAAATCCTCATCCATGCCTTTGTTACCTCTAAACTTGACTATTCCAATGCACTCCTGGCTGGCCCTCCCACATTCTATCCTACGTAAACTTGAGATCATCCAAAACTCGGCTGCCCATGTTTAACACGCACCAAGTCCCGTTCATCCATCACCCCTGTGCTCGCTGGCCTACATTGGTTCCCAGTTAAGCAACGCCTTGATTTCCAAATTCTCATCCTTGTTTTCAAATCCCTCCATAGCCTCACCCCTCCCTATCTCTGTAATCTCCTTCAGCCCCACAACCCTCCCGAGATATCTGCACTCCTCTAATTTTGCCCTCTTGCGGATCACTGATTATAATCGCTCAACCATCGGTGGCTGTGCCTTCTGTTGCCTAGGCCCTAAGCTCTGGAACTCCCTCCCTAAACCTCTCCGCCTCTCTACCTCTCTTTCCTCCTTTAAGACGCTCCTTAAAACCTACGTCTTTGACCAAGCTTTTAGTCACTGTCCCTAATTTCTCCTTATGTGGCTCGGTGTCAAATTCTTTGTCTTATAATACTCCTGTGAAGCGCCTTGGGACATTTTACTATGTTAAAGGCGCTATATAAATGCAAGTTGTTATATTTTATCAATTTCCATTCAGAAATGTGGCTGTTACATTACTGATATATGATATAAGAATAATAATAGGACATTTCTATCATTACTGTTCCTTTGTGTTCCTTTCAACCATATGGTTCAGTTCATAATACAATTAATGCATTTCTGCTGACTGGTAATAGTACACATCTCCTTTCTTTGAACAAAGCCTTAAAGGTCACACTACCAAGTTACCCTCGTTCGCCTGTCTGTAATAGTTTTACATATCTAAAATATTAAATAAAGAATTCGTTTGAACATCTACAGTACGTCAGGGCAGACAATGTAAATTACAATGTTTATGCTGCCAGTTTTCAGTAATTTGCAACATGTTTAAAGGGTAATGTTTGATATAAATAGAAATGCAGTAGCGGGAGTAGCAGCAGCAGACAATAAAAGCAGTAACTGAGGTAGTGTATCTGTGTGGATGATCTGGCTGCAAGCAAGGTGGAGGGGTCACTTTTGGAACAGTAGCAAATGGATGCAGTTGAGGAAATATGCACAAATTAGTGAGGGTATGAAATCATAGCCCTATGGAAATACTGGGAAAGGCATATAGGATGAACAAGACAGAAACATAGGAACAGGAGTAGGCCATTCAGCCCCTTGAGCCTGTTCTGCCATTTAATTGGACCATGGCTGATCTGTATCTTAACTCCATCTACCCGCCTTGATGCTGTAACGTTTAATACCCTTGCCTAACAAAAATCTATAATCTCAGTTTTGAAATTTTCAATTGACCTAGCCTCAACAGTTTGTTTGGAGAGAGAGTTCAAGATTTCCACTACCCTTTGTGTGAAAATGTGCTTCCTGACATGACCCCTGAAAAGCCGAGCTCTAATTTTAAGGCTATGCTCTCTTGTTCTGGACTCCCCACCAAAGGAAATAGTTTCTCTCGAGCTACCCTACCGAATCCTTTGATAATCTTAAACATCTCAATTAGATAACCCCTTAATCTTCTCTATGAAACAGAAAACAAGCCTAGCCTATGCAATCTGTCTTCATAATATAATTTTTAAGCCCTGGTATCATTCCATTGAATCTGCACTGCACCCCTTCCAAGGCCAATATACCCTTCCTGAGGTGCGGTGCTGAGAACTTTTTTTTTATTCATTCCTGGAATGTGGGCATCACTGGCAAGGCCAGCACTTATTGCCCATCCCTAATTGCCCTTGAGAAGGTGGTGGTGAGCCACCTTCTTGAACTGCCACAGTCCATGTGGTGAAGGTACTCCCACAGTGATGTTAGGGAGGGAGTTCTAGGATTTTGACCCAGTGTTGATGAAGGAACGGCGATATACTTCCAAGTCAGAATGGTGTGTGACTCGGAGGGCAACTTGCAGGTGATGGTGTTCCCATGCACCGACACCAGTGATGCCAAAGAAGCCTTGGCGAGTTGCTGCAATGCATCTTGTAGATGGTACACAATGCAGCCACTGTGCACTGGTGGTGGAGGGAGTGAATGTTTAAGGTGGTGGATGGGGTGCCAATGAAACTGGTTGCTTTGTCCTGGATGGTGTCGTGCTTCTTGAGTGTTGTTGGAGCTGCACTAATCCAGGCAAGTGGAGAGTATTCCATCGCACTCCTGGCTTGTGCCTTGTAGATGGTGGAATGACTTTGGGGAGTCAGGACGTGAGTGACTCGCCACAGAATACTCAGCCTCTGACCTGCTCTTGTAGCCACAGTATTTATGTGCTTGGTCCAGTTAAGTTTCTTGTCAATGGTGACCCCTAGGATGTTGATGGTGGAGGATTTGGTGATGGTAATACCGCTGAAAATCAAGGGACGGTAGTTAGGCTCTCTCTTGTTGGAGATGCTCATTGCCTGGCACTTGTGTGGCGTGAATGTTACTTGCCACTTATCAGTCCCAGCCTGGATGTCATCCAGGTCTTGCTGCATGCGGGCATAGATGACTTCATTATCTGAGGAGTTGCGAATGGAACTGAACACTGTGTAATTATCAGCAAACATCTGACCGTATGATGGAGGGAAGGTCATTGGTGAAGCAGCTGAAGATGGTTGGGCCTAGGACACTGCCCTGAGGAACTCCTGCAGCGATGCCCTGGGCTGAGATGATTGGCCTCCAACAGCCACAACCATCTTCCTTTGTGCTAGATATGACTCCAGCTAATGGAGAGTTTTCCCCCTGATTCCCATTGACTTCAGTTTTACTAGGGCTCCTTGATGCCACACTCGTTCAAATGCTGCCTTGATGTCAATGGCAGTCACTTGCCTCACATCTGGAATTCAGCTCTTTTGTCGATGTTTAGACCAAGGCTGTAATGAGGTCTTGAGCTGAATGGACCTAGCAGAACCCAAACTGAGCATCGGTGAACAGGTTATTGGTGAGTAAGTGCCGCTTGATAGCACTGTCAATGACACCTTCCATCACTTTGCTGATGATTGAGAGTAGACTGATGGGGTGGTAACGGGCTGGAATTGATTGGAGAACGCAGTACTCCAAATGGGGTCTCACCAGAGCTCTGTACAGCTGTACCATAACCTCCACCCCTTTGTATTCCAGTCCTCTTGAGATAAAAGTCAACATCCCATTAGCCTTTTTAATTATTTTTTGTACCTGTCCACTAGCTTTTAGTGATTTCTGTACTTGGACCCCTAAATCTCTTTGCCAATTCACAGTTCCTAGCATCTCACCATTTACAATATACTCTGATCTATCTTTCTTGGGACTAAAGTGGATGACCTCAAACTTTCCCGCAGCTATGGTCTCTTCATAGTCCAGCTTATTATTACTGAAATGATTCCTCCATGATTCCAGATGATGATGGTTGGTTGCTCAATGATCTCACTGGATTGAGAGGGAACAAACCTTGTGTCGATATGCTATGTTTTTAAAGCCACAATACATAATCTGAATTGATCTGCTTCAAGAACACTAAAAAAATAAATCAGCTGAAATTATATTTGCTTGAAGTTGAACCAGGAAGCTGGTTATTTGACTTCTTAGAGGGTTCCATGAACACTGTGGTGCCACTGAACCTTGGCCGTCACCAGCATAGATTGGAAAACCGCAAGGCCCCTACCTGCAATGTGCCTAAATGTGCTGGCCAAAGTTGCAAAATGACACCCCTCCCCCAATTTGTTTATTTGCTGCTAATGGAAATTCATTGCAAACCTTCGGGATCAAAGCCTCCACATCATAAGACACAGCAGTGAGTGGAAAAAATACAGTACTTTTAAAAAATACACAGACTTTTGGTGTCTGGTTTACGTTTAGGAAGTTTCCAGACAGCTCACTGGAAAACTGGAGTGTCAGGCCCAAAAAATGGGTGGGTAGATGGATACCCTCTGCATTTATTCTTTGCAGTTTTTTTCCCTTCCTTACCTGAAAGCAGTGATTCATGCCGCAGTGCAGTTCCTAACTGCCAGACACTCACTGGTACTTTGCCTAAGTGACTGTTCTTCATATGTGAGCCTGTATAGTAAAGGGTAGGTTTTATAATTTACCTGTCCTGGAGCGGAAATTCGCGCAATGGGAGCGCAAAATGAAAATTCGAAAGCAGAGGTCGGCGCACCTGATTCACGATTTTCGGAGATTCCTGTCCATTAACCTAAATGGATGGAAAATCGTGCAGTCCACGAACTGAGCACAATGACCTCCGTGCCAGAATTCCCAATATGTGTTCCCATCATGCAAAGCTCTGCACCAGAATGTTAAATCGTCAAATTTAACCAAATACCAATGGGGCACTTGATCAGCCATCATAGCCAAGACTATTGCTGCCCGCACCCAATTGGGGATAATTTTATTTTTGAGTGATAGTGAAAAATGGGCGATATCGATTCAGCCGCCCATTACACATTTTTCCCAATTTTCACTTCCATTGATGACAGGAAAGATGTTTAACGGGCAGCTGAATCGACATTGCTCATTTTACACTATCACCAAAAGTCAAAATTACCCCCATTGGCTCCACATAAGCCGCTTCTAGGAAGAGTCATGAATAATAATCAAGAGAAGTAACCCTGTCTGATTTTCCCCCTCCCTAGTCCAAAGGTCCAGAGGCCATTATATAACCCGCACTGCCCTCTCCGTTGAGATCAACTCACTCAGCACAGTTCAGAGATTCCTGGTCTGTATGGAGGTTAAATTCCTCAGCATTTCTCCCACTCCACAGCTGTAACTTCGGCAGAAAGCCTGTTTATATGTGTGCAACATGACCACAATTTACATTTGGTCACTGAGCAAGGTGGAACCCACTGTTAGTTTCTGTACTTATGGATGTACAATGTAGATTATAATAAAAATACCCAACACCAGGACTAGCTGCCCTTCACAGAAGGAGCAATGTAATACAGTCAATAAAACATGACTGCAAACCTTCTCATTCCCCTAGCAACAGTGGCTCAAATTCTGAAAATTCAACTTTGTTTGTTATTCGCTGTTATTCAGTTGCAGCTAGATTACATAGGATTACATAGGATATACGGCACAGAAACAGGCCATTCGGCCCAACCAGTCCATGCCGGTGTTTATGCTCTACTCGAGCCTCCTTCCATCTTTCCTCATCCAAATCTATCAGCATAACCCACTATTCCCTTCTCCCTCATATATTTGTCCAGCCTCCCCTTAAATACATCTAAACTATTCGCTTCAACCTCTCCCTGTGGTAAGGATTTCCACAATTTCACCACTCACTGGGTAAAGAGGTTTCTTCTGAATTCCCTATTGGATTTCTTGGCAACTATCTTATATTGATGGCCCCTAGTTATGCTCCTCCCCAAAAGTGGAAACATTCTCTCTGTGTCCACTCTATCAAAAGCGTTCATAATTTTATAGATCTCTATATTAGGTCACCCCTCAGCCTTCCTTTTTCAAGAGACAAGAGACCCAGCCTGTTCATCCTTTCCTGATATGTATACCCTCGCATTTCTGGTATCGTCCTTGTAAATCTTCCCTGCACCCTCTCCAGTGCCTCTATATCCTTTTTATAATATGGTGACCAGAGTTGTACGCAGTACTCCAAGTGTGGTCTAACGATACAGGTTTAGCATAACCTCCCTATTTTTCAATTCTATCCCTCTAGAAGTAAACCCTAGTGCTTGGTTGGCATTTTAATGGCCTTGCTAACCTGTGGCGCAATTTTTAGTGATTTGTGTAATTGTACTTTGAGATGGGTTGTTCCTCTACCCCACCTAGACTCGCACCCTCCAAGCGATAAGTGACCTCCCTATTCTTCCTACCAAAATGTAATACCTCACATTTGTCTGTGTTGAACTTCATTTGACAATTATTTGCCTATTCTGCAAGTTTATTAATGTCGTCCTGTAATTTGTTGCAGTCCTCCTCAGTATTGACTATCCCCCCCAATTTAGTGTCATCCGCCAATTTAGAAATTGTGTTTTTGATTCCAAAGTTAAAATCATTAATGTAAATTGTGAACAGCAGTGGTCCCAGCACTGATCCTTGTGGAATACCACTACCCACCTTCTGCCACTGTGAATAGCTACCCTTTACTCCCACTCTCTGCTTTCTGTCTTAAAGCCAGCTAGCAATCCATTCTGCTACTTGTCCCCTGACCCTGCATTCTCTGACCTTATTCATTAGTCTTATGGGGTACCTTATCAAAGGCCTTTTGAAAATCTAGATAAATTAGATCTCTTCTTCTTCTTAGGCAGTCCCTCGGAACCGAGGATGACTTGCTTCCACGCTAAAAATTAGTTCTCAGCTGACTGATGAGTCCATTGCGGGACCTACAGTCTCTGTCACAGGTGGGGCAGACGGTAGTTGAAGTGGGGGGTGGGTGGGGTGCTTGGGTTGACGTGCACGCCTTCAGCTGTTTGCACTTGGCTTCCGCTTGCTCCCGGCGAAGAGACTCGAGGTGTTCGGCACCTTCCCGGATGCTTCTCCTCCACTTTGTGCGGTCTTGGACCAGGGATTCCCAGGTGTCGGTGGGGATGTTGCACTTTTTCAAGGCTGTTTTGAGGGTGTCCTTGAAGAATTTCCTCTACCCACCTGGGGCTCTCTTGCCGTGTCGGAGCTCCGAGTAGAGCGCTTGTTTTGGGAGTCTCGTAGCGGGCATGCGGATGATGTGACCCGTCCATCAGAGTTGATTGAGCATGGTCAAAGTTTCGATGCTGGGGATGTTGGCCTGAGCGAGAACACTGACATTGGTGCGCCTATCCTGCAATGGATTTACAGGATCTTGCGGAGGTAGCGTTCGTGTTACCTCTCCAGTGCTTTGAGGTGCCTGCTGTACATGGTCCATGTCTCTGAAGCATACAGGAGGGAGTGTATCACTACTGCTCTGTAGACCATGAGCTTGGTGCTGGGTTTGAGGTCCTGGTCTTCAAACACTCTCTTCCTCAGGTGACCGAAGGCTGCACTGGCACACTGAAGGCAGTGTTGGACTTCATCATCGACGTCTACCCTTATTGACAGTAGTCTCCCGAGGTATGGAAAGTGGTCCACGTTGTCCAAGGCCTCATCATGGATTTTGATAATCGGGGAGCAGTACTGTGTGGCAGGGGCAGGTTCGTAGAGGACCTTTGCCTTACAGATGTTTAGTGTAAGACCCATGCTCTCGTCTGCTTCGGTGAAGGTGTTGATGATGGTTTGGAGTTCGACCTCAGAGTGTGCACTGACACAAGCGTCGTCTGCATACTGTAATTCGATGACACAGGATTGGACGACCTTGGATCTGGACTGGATGTTTGTTCTGTAGATTAGCTCCACTCCAGTGGGGAGCTTACTGAGGGTGAGATGGAGCATTGCAACCAGGAAGATTGAGAAGAGCATTGGTGCGATGACACAGCCTTGCTTGACCCCGGTCCATATGTGAATTGGGTCTGTGGTGGTACCTTATCAAAGGCCTTTTGAAAATCTAGATAAATTACATCTACTGCATTACCATTGTTAAGCTGACTCGTCTATAATTCCCTGGACATGTTCTATCCCCCTTTGTAAATATCAGTATTACTTTAGCTATCCGCCAGTCCTCTGGCACTACACGTTTTTCTAATGAATTATTAAATATGTGTAGTAATGCCTCTGCTATCTCTTCCCTAGATTCTTTAAAAATGTATGGTTTTTATCCTCCTTGAGTTTGATTAGTTTATTTAATATATCCCCTTTTTTATTTTAAATGCACTTATCTCATTACTCATCTCATCATCCAATGTCATATCCACCTGTTCTATCTCCCTGGTAAATACTGAAGTGAAATAATGATTTACTATTTCTGCCATCTCCCTATCGTTACCTGTGGTATTGTCCTGTCCATCCCTTAATGGCCCTATTCCCATCCCAACCTTCCTTTTTTTTATTAATGGGCTTGTAAAATATTGTACTATTTTGTTTTATGTTCCTTGATAATTGAATTTCATAGTTCCTCTTTGCCTTCCTAATTGTTTTTTTGACTTCTCTTCTAATCCCTTTGTATTCTCTCTTATCATGCACTCCTCTGCTGTCTATATACTTAATGTATGCCACTTTCCTTACCCTCAATTGTTTCCTTATGGCTTTATTCATCCATGGAGTCTCATTAGTGTTTAGTTTGTTCTTTCCTTTTAGCAGAATATATTTTTCCTACACTCTGTTGAACAGCGTTTTAAATGTTTCCCATTGTTGTTCTATATCGTTGTTTGCCAATACTGTTGCCAATTTTATCTTCCCAAGTTCTATTCTCAGCCCCTCAAAATCTCCAATCTACTAACTTGGTTTTTGTCATTCTTACGTCCTTCTCTATTGTCATCTTAAAGCATGTTATATTATGGTCACTATTGCCTATATGTTCCCCTACTTTTACTTCTCCTATCTGCTCTAGCTCATTCCCCATAACTAGATCCAATAGCGAATCCTCCCTTGTTGGGCTTTTTACATATTGGGTTAGAAAGGAATCCTGTAGACATTGTAGGAACTCCATTCCCTTATCCTCTTTACCTACCTCTTCTGTCCAATTAATATCGGGGTAGTTGAAATCCCTCATGATTATTACTCTACGTTTTTTACAAATTTCTCTAATTTGTCTGTATAGTTCTTCTTCCACCTCCCTTCCACTATTAGGTGGTCTGTAGACTATGCCTATTAGTGTGATTGATCCTTTATTATCTTTTATCTCTATCCATATGGATTCTATTTTTGTCTTGCTGATATCTACTTCCCTTTTTTCTACTGCCATTATGTTATCCCTAATAAGTACAGCTACACCACCTCCCCCTTTTTCCCCCCTCTATCTTTTCTAAATATGTTATACCCCTGCAATGTTTAATTCCCAGTCCTGATTTTTCTGTAGCCATGTCTCAGTAATCCCTACTATGTCTGGTTCCTCCCAATGCATGATTGCTTTCAGCTCCTGTTTTATTTCGGACACTGTGTGCATTGCTGTACAGACAGTTTAACTCATTTTTAATAGAATTTCTTCTCATTTTATGTTTAACCATCTTTTTAGACTCCTGTTCTACAACTCCATTTGCTCTCTTGCCATCAATGTCCTCTCTTACTTTATTCTTTCCTATGCTCACGTTTCGTGTTTTGTTTATATTTAGGCTGTTTATGTTTCTTGTAGATCTCTCTCCCCCCTTGTTACTAGTTTAAAGCCTTTGCCACATCCCTATTTACCCTTTCCGCTAGGACACATGTCCCATCCCGGTTCAGGTGGAGCCCGTCCCATCGGTACTGCTCCTTCCTGTCCCAGAACTGGTGCCAGTGTCCCATGAAAAGGAACCCCTCTTTCCCACACCAGCCCTTTAGCCACGATTAATTCTCCTGATCTGTCTGCTTCTATGTCAATTTGCACGTGGCTCAGGCAATAACCTAGCGATTATTACCATTGAGGTCCTGCTTTTTAATTTAGAGCCTATCTCCTGAAACTTTTTCAGCAGAACCTTCTCTCTGTTCCTACCTATGTCGTTTGTTCCAACATGGACCACAACAACCGGATTTACCCCCTCCATTTCCAAGTTCCTGTCCAGCAGCTGTGAGATATCCCTTACCCTGGCACCTGGTAGACAACACACCCTTCGAGATTCTCGTTCATGGCTGCAGAGGACGCTATCTATCCCTCTAATTATAGAGTCCCCTATCACTACCACATTTCTATTCTGCTCTTCCCCCCACCTTGAACAGCCTTCTGAGCCACAGTACCTTGGTCTGCATTGTGCATAAAGCCTGCCAGTGACAAGAGCCACCGTTTTAGTGGCATATTTTCTAAACGCTTAAATTAAAGTGAGAACTGAAACATTGGCCCTGATATTCATGAGGAGGCACATTCAGAGCAGGGAGGAGGATTTCTGGATGGGAAACCCAGAAGGATGGGTTTCCCGGATGTCCTGCAGATATTGGCCCATAATTTGCGGTCCCTACGGGCGCATATGAAGTGTATACCTGCCCGTAAGGGCTGTGCAAGTTCTGGGTTTTTGTGCGTGAAGTGCATGCGTGAAGAACCGGAACTTGCGATCTGTCAAGAATCTATCAGGTCACATTGCAGGTGGCTGTCTGCCTGAACAGTCAAGGTCAGTAAATTTGCAAAATCTCATCCCAAACCTCCAACAACAAAGTTGTTGCATTTGAATGTCAGCCATGTTACAGGAACGCTTTTAAAGTTCTGCACCAATTGACTACATATCATGTCCTCCAGCAACTCGTCTCCTTGCAGCTGAACTGTTTCTGACAAGACAGGAAACAGGAGCCAGAAGCACGAAAATGGGAAACCACTATAAAAATGGAATTAGCAAGGCAGGTAATAGGTTCTTAACTGCCTGAACTACCTGTCCCACAGGTTCCAGCCAGGTCAGTTTGGGAGCGGCTGACCCGACACTCATAAAAATCGGGTGGGGGCGGGATGGAGGTGGGTTGGCAGTCTGAAGCCATTTTTTCCGATTTTCGCTGCCAACCTGCCTCCTCAGGGCTGTTAAAATCAAGCCCTGATACTCTGCTGGGTTCGGCCAGCTCCAAATCTAAGTTTACACTGCAACTAGTCTGTTGATGTGAAGTAGAAACTGCTTTGCCCTGATGCCAAAGTTGTAGTGTAAATGAACCTCAGGTTGAGGTTGAAACATACTGTTGGGGTAGAGTTTCCAATCAGATTTCCACCCCTGCCACAGTACCGAAACGGCTCTTATCAAAGTAACAAATGATTAAGCTTATCCAAAGCTCTGGTGCCCATATCCTAACTTGCACCAAGTCCCGTTCACCCAGGTGACTGTGACCGTGTTAAACTATCCCTTCTCGATCTGTCTGCAACCTTTGACACTCCATCCTCCTCCAATGCCTCTCCTCCGTCGTCCAGCTGGGTGGGACCACACTCGCCTGGTTCCATGCTTATCTATCCAATCACAGCCAGAGGATCACCTGCAATTGGTTTTTTTCCCGCTCCCACACTGTTACCTCTGGTGACCCCAGTGACCTATCCATGGCCCCCTCCTATTTCTCATCTACATTCTGCCCTGCGGCAATATCATCCGAAAACAGAATGTCAGGTTCCACATGTACACTGCCAACACCCAGCTCTACCTCACTGCCACTTCTCTCGACCCCTCCACTGTCTCTAAAATGTCAGACTGCTTGTCCAACATCCATTACTGGATGAGCAGAAATTTCCTCCAACTAAATATTGGGAAGGCCGAAGCCATTGTCTTCGGTCCCCGCCACAAACTCCGTTCCCTAGCCACTGACTCCATCCGTCTTCCTGGCAACTGTCTGAGGCTGAACCAGACTGTTCGCAACCATGATGTTGAATTTGACCCAGAGGTCAGCTTCTGACCACATATCAGCACCATCACTAAGACTACCTATTTCCACATCCGTAACATCGCCCAACCCATCTCAGATCATCTGTTGCTGAAACCCTCACCCATGCTTTTGTTACCTCTAGACTTGACTATTCCAACGCACTCCTAGCCAGCCTCCCAACTTCCACCCTCCATAAACTTAAACTCATATAAAAGTCTGCTGCCTATATCCTAACGCGCACCAAGCCCCATTCACCTATCACCTCTATGCTCGCTGACCTACATTGGCTCCCGGTTAAGCAACGTCTCAAAATTTAAAAATTCTCATTCTTGTTTTCAAATTCCTCCATGTCTTCGCCCTTCCCTATTGCTGTATCCTCCTTCAGCCCTACAAAGCTCCACGATATCTGCGCTCCTCCAATTCTTGTGCATCCCCGAATTTAATCGCTCCATCATTGGCAGCCATGCCTTCAGCTGCCAAGGCCCTTAGCTCTAGAATTCCCTCCCTAATCTTCTACACCTCTTTTTCCTCCTTTAGGACGCTCCGTAAAACCTACCTCTCATCTAACCTAATATCTCCTTATGTGGCTTGGAGTCAAATTTTGTTTGATAACGCTCCTGTGAAGGCCCTTGGGATGTTTTACTATGTTAAAGGCACTATATAAATTCAAGTTGTTGTTGTTGTTGTCCTGGCAGATATTTATCCCTCAATCAATATCACTAAATAAAACAGATTATCTGATCATTATCACATTGCTGTTTGTGGGAGCTTGCTGTGCATAAGTTGTCTGCCACGTTTCCTACATTACAACAGTGACTACACTTCAAAAGTACTTCATTGGCTGTAAAGTGTTTTCAGGCGTCCTGAGGTCATGAAAGACGCTATATGAATGCAAGTCTTTCTTTTTTCTTTCAGATTAAAGAATCATTAAATAGCAGCGCAGTGTCTGAACCAGGAAGTGTAAGTTAGAATATTTAATTCAATGACAAATTGAGTAGAGAAAGCAAAATAAAGAGAGGGAAAAAAGATGGGTTTAAGAGAGTGAGTTAAAAGATACAGAAAGAAAGGCCTAGAAATTAGGTATAGCCCCGCCAGCTCGCTTGCGCCCAGAATTTACCGCTGGGCGCGGAGCCAGTTGCGCCCGTCAGATATTCAGTTTTTGCGCCCCAAGTCGGAACCGGGCGCTATTCCAGGGTGTGCCCGCCCCCGCTTGGGGCGCTGAAACTGAATTTCAGCGCTCTAGGCGCCACTGCGCCACCCGCTGCGGAGCGGCAGGCTGCAGTACTGCAGGCCTCCTCCTTCTCTTAAGGGGGACGTGCCTGCAACGGGTAGATCGCCACTGGACAGAGCCGGCAAATGAGCCCGGCACCACGGTGAAGTGCCGGGTTCGCGGAAAGCAGCCGGCAATGCCGCGGGGGGGGGTGGAGGAGGCCGGGGAAGGAGGTGCAGCCAGGCGGCCGCCAAAAAAGCGGCCGGCCGCACCTCCACTTTAAAGCGCCCCACTAAGGCTGCAGTACCGACCCGGTCTCCGAATGTTATTAGCGACCACCACGGAAGAGGCGGCCGCTACTGAAGATGGGGGTCGGGGCGGTAGCGGGGTGGAACCGGGGCACTGCGCACACCGATGACGTCATCGGTGCCGGCGCAGCGCTACCGGCTACCGCCGCCACTACCGCAGCGCTCAATATCAGCGCTACCACCCCTACTGGCGCAAAAGCCCTCTTTGGGCGAAAACTGGGCGCAAAGCCAACTGAATTTCCAGCCCAAAATGTTTTAAAAAAATATTAACTTTTTATTTTTTTAAATCTCTAACAATAATTAAAATCTGAAGGAATGAGACTCCACACTTATAAAAGTTGTTTTTCAGTGCCAGAGAGGTTGTTTGGTAGTAATTAATACTTCTCACATCGTTGAAAATTTACTTACACTGAAATTGACAAGCCATAACCTTTACTGGTGAGTTTAGTGGGTAGCTATCATGTAAGTACCGCAACCTCATGCCCTTCCATGTGTTTCAATGCCATGTCTCTTGGTGAGGTACTGTTATAGCGAAGCTTCCAGAGGAGCAGGGCAGCTCAGATAGCAACTTTCTGATTACCATGTTTAAATGCCCATGTGCACTCACCAAAGTTGCTGTTCAATTTACTCTTTAATAATGGTGAGCGCTGATAGCCTCACCGTTACTTCTGCCAAGGGTCTGAAGTACGAGTTGATACTGTGCCCAAAATGTGGTGGGGTGGAACTATTACCAGTTTTGACAAACAGTATATGTAGATATATTGCGAATTCGGTAGCTTGCTTTAGTTCTGTCTTACAATATTTTGTAATAAAGAGCTATAGAAAGTCATTCTTACAGCTGTAATATGTTAGAAAGCATGTGGATATTTTCAAGCTGCAAAAAGATATTTTGCACTCAGGGGTCAAAGCACACAACACTATTGTTTCGTGTTTGAATGGTATGTACATAATACACATTGAGATTTCAATGCAACTTACTCTTTAGAGAACATTTTTCAGTAAAAATCAAAAAACCACACAGCAAAAAATATGCTTTTCATATAGGAAGTGACTTTGCTTTATATGCTATATCCAAACGCTAGAGAATGACTGAAAACAGGTTCTGCAACAGCGACAGTTGTACCATATGCAGCTTAAACTCAAGATGTAGCATTATCGCCAAGTATAATTAAAAACATTCTGAGAACATAAACTTCTTTACAACGGACATATTCTAAAGAACTCATCATGCACTGCATCCCTTGCTCTTTCTGAAATATTAAAGCAAGCATTGGAATATTTTCACGACCCCCTCAAAGTTAGCTCTGCTCAACAACAGAGAATAGAAACCAAGAACTCACCGCGTTAAAATTGGGGAAAAGGCTGACCGCAGCAGCAGTGTCCAGTGGGAATGGAAGAAATGGTTTAACATCCAAGGCCGGCTGCATAGCTGGGACTGGCGGCCGCATTAAGGCAGGAAGCGCGTTGCTTTGGCATGTGCCGCCTGCAGAGAAGAGACATAAGTCAACATTTACTTTGCTATGCTCATGTGTTGTGTTTTTGCATTCCGTGTCAGACTAAAGACAGCAGCCAAAACTGGAAAAAAAACTCAACAAACTGTTTCAGCAACCACTTTAAAAAGCGCACAATCTCATGCAGTTATCGACAGCGCCAGAGAATGAATAATAGCACAGACGTCCATTTCTGATTAATCCATGGACCAGAGGAAAATAAAATATTTTGGATGGTTATGCTCAGAGGAGCATAACTCATTTGAGGTATACTGACAGACAAGCTGATCTCTGCTGATAAAGCTATGCAGGCTGCTCACTACCCTGGGGTGAGTTCAAATCTGAAAGTAGGAGCGATTCCAAGTCTCTGATGATTCGACTGAAATGAGATTTTACATTCTGAGGGAAAAGTATGCAAATGAGCAGGAAATCACAATACATACTAATGAGCAGCAGTGTGTTTATATACCACTGCAAACCCGTACATTTGTTTGCTTCTTGCCACAAGGCACAGTACTACTCTCTGTCGGCTGCCAAGAATATAAAATGGTTACAGACCTAAATAACACGGTGGTTTCAATTATTTCCCAAAGTATTGTTGTTTTAATATTAATTGAAAACGAACTGAGTCAAAGGAATGGTATTAAAGAAAAATAACTGAACAAGTTAACAACATTAATTTCTGGGATGTATGCGCTGGCCTGTAAAAAAAAAAATGCTGGTCACTTTCCAGGAGATATTAACATTGAAATGTGATGGGATTTTTTTTTACCACAACACATGGCTCAGATGTGAGACAACAATTTGGCCAGCTGACTTCACTTTGCTTTTCTTTCCCTCCTTGTGATTCTGATTAGCATAAATAAAACATAATGCTTATTGCGACAGTATAACTGTATTCAGTATCACAACAATACTTGTTTCAGTCGGAACATGCATTTGTCAAAATATGTTTGCTGCATGTTCAGACACGTAGCTCGTTGAGTACCGATTGGAAGTACATTTTTGGGGGGCAGAGGGAAGAGAAGGCAGTTACATTTTTTAGAAATATTAATGCTACCAAAGAACCACCTGTTCTATTTTGAGCACAAAATGCTAGCGTCAATCACTCTGTGGTCAAGTATAAAAAAGTTTGGATGTGAGGTAAAGCTAAGTCTCTTCTGCCCAGCAACCTGCCTTAACCTCAGCACCCCTGCTGCGTACATATCACATTTCCATTTCCCACACCACACATTCTTGTGGCCTCTCTGAATAAGGCTGCCAATTAAATGTCGGTTAGTGCTGAATTATAGTCCGTTTGGTGCTGTGTACTCATGTCTATTGCAATTGGGTTGAGGCTGCCCAATCTCAATTAACTGAGAATCCTTCCAGCTGGCACAGGGAACAGACTTTGATCCATCAGTCCGAGCTGGATTTAAATTAAGATGCCAGAGGTCAAAGGGCAGTGTTCTAACCCTCTGAGTCACTCACTTCCCTATGGAAATAACATTGGAATGTTTTAATGTCTGCAATATTATAAATATTTATCTGGCATTGATATATAAAATGTTTAATTCCCTGCTAAGACTGTGAGGTTTTCATGCAATAAAATTATCTGGAATGTCAGCAGATCAGCTGGATCTTCTGATACACTTACATCTGGTCTTATCCCTACATTGCTGCTTCTGGTAAAGCTATTCGATATGCAGCTGGTAGAAGGTGCATGAGAGCAGGCCAAGGTGAGTCACCTTCTGATTTTTCCCTGTAAGGAAGGCCCTGGTAATGGATATTTTATTTTGGCACCAGTAAAAGTTGTACACTTTTGTGGACAGGGAGTAACAAGGAACACACTTTAACTTTTAGCGCCTTTCCCCTATGATGTCTGCAAAAGAAAGTTACAGAAACATCTCCATTCACTTCCAGGATCGTTTCTCAGATCAGTGAAGGCCAATGAGGGACAGGCTAAATGAAGTCTTGATCTGAGCACATTGAGTAAATCTTTTGTGACCAGGAGACTCGATAGGACAGTTTTCCATGGGGCTGCTTTTGATTCAAGTAAACAGAAAAGGCATGCCTTTCAATTGTTTTATCTTTTTAGACTTTTTTGGTAGGGAGTACTTTAGCTGAGAATTACTTGTGCCAAGAGCACAGTTTTGTTAAGTCTGTGAATTATTTAGTTAATTAAGACACAGACTAATGAGTAACAATAAAAACAGGTCTTTACTGGTTGGAGGTAGGGACTATACTGAATACAAGATTACTGCACAGTGCTTATATACCGGTGTGTTCACCCCCGGTATTACGTCTACAGCAGCCTGAGAAAGTAGTACATCTCTTAAGGTGGAACAGGCTTAAGCTCTCTTAAGGTGGAACAGGTTACATACACAACACTCCTCCCTTCTTAGCTTTATAGTCATCCCCCCCATTTAACATAACGTAATAACATATATACATATATAACTTCATGTTTAACGTAACATATCACAGATTCAGTCTCTGCGGAAAACAGTTCACAGATTCAATCTCTGTGGTGTAGTCGGTTCACGTTACTCATTCAATAGTCCTTTCATGGATTTAACAGCTTGAACTTCCGAACTGATTTGGCTCCGTTCGGAGGGACCACGTGTGTGATCTGGTAGAGGTGATAATGATTCAGATGGGTCATCTTCTGTTTTTACTTTTCCTTTTCTGCTTCTTGGAGACTCTCTGGGCTCCATTGTCAGCTGCCACAGCTGCCAGCTGCATGCGCAGTTCCTCCTTCTCTTCCTCCTGTTTCCGTCGTAGAGCCAGCTTCTCCCGATGTTCCGTAGACTTTTGGTGCTCCTCCATGATTTCTGCACTTTGGGAGTTGAAGTTACAAGCTGGGCAGGACAGGACATCGTAATATTCGGTGTCGTCCACCAGGTCATGGTAATATTCGGTGTCGTCCTGAGCTAGACCAGTGAGAGGGTCGTCTATTTCCTCCATACCCAGCTGGACGTTAGCCAGCTCTTGTTCCAAATCCAGACATCTTTCCTGAAGAGACTTCTTCATGTGTACCTCTGCATCCAGCTTTTTCTGGGCTTTCAGCAAGTCGTTTACTAGTGACCTCATTTGTGATTTTAATACTTCAACTTCCTTTGGAGATTGATTGATCGAACTATGCAATCCCTCTACTGGAGCAGCTGTTTCAGCGGTCTGTTGTTCTAAATTGACGTGAGTCAGCGTACTTTTGGCATCCAATGGCTGCTCTGTTGCAGTCGTTTCAGTCTGTGTCGTCACATCAGCCATCTCAATTACTTTTGAGAGCTCCGAACCCTTTTCCTTTGAAGATCGCAGCTCGTGTTCAAGTTTTTCCCATTTCAGAGTCTTGTCCCTCAGCATATGAAGGAGTTGGCTGACCGTTAATTCTTCTGACACCAGATCATGGCACGCACCTTCAGAACCTGAATCAGCTTTGATTCGTTCGGCCTCCTCGCGCAGATGGTTGGTGTGCTCCTGCTCCATTTTCTCCATCAGTTGCTTCTGTTGACTTTCCAGATTCTCCCACTCTGTAACAAAGAACTTTTTTATTTCATTCATCTCTTGCTCAAAACGGCGAATCATTTGTTCTAATTGCTGTTGTAGTTTGAAATGGAGTTGAGTTCGAGCCCAGTGTCCCTCAAAAATGTGCATATCAGTAGACTTGACAGACTCAGAATTCTCTGTTAAACTATGTTGTTGTTGCTCAGTGGAATTCTGTGCTGAAACTTTGTCTTTTGCACATGGGTTGGTCTTACCATCATCAGTTCTAGAGTCTGGGCTGATTATCTGCACCGAGTTCTCACTCTTTATGGCTTTTAGCGAATGCCAGTCCATATTTATGTTTCTAAACCACTCCCGGCCTAGTAGTGGTGGACCTCCCTCCGGTAGCACATATAAGTCCATTATTTGACTTCCTTCGCCCTTGTTGGCCACTGCAACCTTTATTGTCCCGATGGGGTACACTCTCTGCCCCGTGTAGGTTGTCAATATAATCTCCGTATCCTGTAGGGGAATATGTTGGAATAACCTTCTGTAATCTTTCTTATTCATGACCGACAATGCCGATCCAGTGTCCAATTCCATTTTTACTTGGACTCCTTCTATCTGAAGAGTAACCCAAATTGTCTGGAGGTCTGCACCCTTACCAACGTTGAGTACCCTTAAGCTAGCCAGTTCAATACTGCTTGCGTCTGAATCGGACTCCTGTTCGGCCACCTTGTGTACCTTTGCGTATTTCCCTTGCGGTGACTTCTTGTTGCTGGTCTTCTTCGCTGACCTGCATACTCTAGCTATATGTCCAAGCCTACCACAAGTTCTACATTCTTGGTTTTTAAACCAACACTGGTTCTGATCATGCGTTGTCTTTCCACAACGATAACATTTGCCAGAACTCACACCCAATTTGTGTGCACTGAGCTCCGGTGACCGTAGCTGCATTACTGCCGTGCCTCTCGCTGCGGCTTCGTGTGCTGCTGCCATAGTGACCGCCTTCTCAAGCGTCAGCTCATTCTCCTCGAGCAGTCGCTTTTGTGTATCCTGTTTAAATAAACCACACACAAATTTGTCTCATAGTGCATCTGCCAGTCCCGTTCCAAACTGGCAATATTTCGCTAATTTACGCAATTCCAGCAAATATTCAGCATTGCTTTCATGCTGTAGCTGCCTTCTGTCATAAAATTTAAATCGCTCCGCTAGCATCAGCGGCGTGGGGTTTAGATGATCTTTCAGGACAGTAACAATCTCATCGAACGTCTTATCCGCCGGTTCATCTGGTGATAACAGGTGTTTCAATTGCCCGTATGTCTTCGCACCCATTAAATTTAATAATGTTAGAGCTTTATCTTGGTCACGAATTTTATTGGCCTTACAATAATTTTTTACTCTTTCAACATATATGGCCCAATCTTCGAGGTCACTATCAAAGGTGCTAATATTCCCGTGTTTAGGCATTGTAGTACTTTATCAGATTTGCAATTTCTCAGATTTTTTTTTTTACTGCTATCCAAGATGGCGGCTTCCCGCTCTTGCCGTCGTCCTCCGCCCACAAAATGGCGGTTTTCCCGCGCTTGGCGGTCTTCACCCGTCCCCCGACGCCATCTCCCTTCAGCCCCCGAGTGCGGCCCTTATCTTCGCCGCGATCGCCCGAGTGCGGCCCTTATCAGCGGATGCGATCGATGGCCCGGCTGCGCCTCGCACTTGAAAGCGGCCCGGCCCTTATCAGTGCTTGCGATCGATGGCCCGGCTGCGCCTCGCACTCCAAAGCGGCCCGGCCCTTATCTGCCGATCGCTATCGCCCTGTACCTGTCTTCCCCAGCCCTGTCTTCTACTCCGGTTCACAAGCTGATGGAGGCTTCAGGGTCCTAATGCCTGTCGCTTCCAGTGGGGTGGTGCGGTTTGAAACCTCTCTTCAACCGCCGTGGAATAACTGCCGCAGGGTAAGAACCTGACTCGTCGCCAGTGTTAAGTCTGTGAATTATTTAGTTAATTAAGACACAGACTAATGAGTAACAATAAAAACAGGTCTTTACTGGTTGGAGGTAGGGACTATACTGAATACAAGATTACTGCACAGTGCTTATATACCGGTGTGTTCACCCCCGGTATTACGTCTACAGCAGCCTGAGAAAGTAGTACATCTCTTAAGGTGGAACAGGCTTAAGCTCTCTTAAGGTGGAACAGGTTACATACACAACAAGTTTCCCTTTCAATGCACTAGACTGGGCATGTTCACTAAATAGCAACTGTCTTCCTGCGCCTCCAGTCTTCTGGTCATTTATCAAAGCTATCTCTTAAAACTTCTGTGAATCCTATATTCTATCCCTTTTGTATCCTTATGGTACATTGCTAGCTTTCCTAAAAGAAAGCTAACTTCTCTGGCTCACTTTTCTTCTCCAACAACAGCCTTGGCAAAGAAAATCCCTCCATTGCTTCTTCCTGTTCTCCCACTATGACTGACATTGATTTCTATCCTAGCCATGCCTGCCATTCCTCCAGTCTCTGGACCTAAGCAAGACTATTAAAGTAATGTAAGCTGTTCTTAACTGAACTTACTCATCATTTTGAAAACTAACCCATAATAATTAATATAATTTTCAGCATGGCTATCCTACTGGTGATCTTCTGGTCAATGTCACACACCTCTGAAATGTACTTTTGAAAAAATGGGTAATTCATTTGTCATTGCCTTTGACCTCTCCAAAGCATGTAACAGGGTCTGGCACTATGAACTTCTAAACAAGTTACCAGCATATAAACGTTCACAACTTTCGCATATAAACATATAAAATTATGTTCATGGCCATTTAGTTTCTTCTCAAATCTGTAGTTGATGGCTTATCCTCTGACTCTTATTACATTAATTCTGGGGACTCTCATCAACTATAGCACAGTTTTGAGAAGAAACAAAATGACATTGAGCATAATTTTGGTGGATGCCTGAGAAGAAACAAAATGACATTGAGCATAATTTTGGTGGATGCCCTGATTTGTGCGCCTGGTTATGCGAGGCTCCACTCCAGGCATAGCTGAGTATGGATGTCTTTCTCTTTCACTGCTCCAGTGCCTTTTTATATGGCAAAGTTGTACAGCACGCAACACACAATGATCAGATTGCGAATCTTAGCAGGACTTTATTATAGGTTTCTCCCTGTCCTGGCATCTGAAATGCAGCTTCAAGATGCTTAATGTGTGTTTAGTGATAAACCTAATGATTGCATGGGCTTCATTCTATTTGCACTCTGCTGATGTTTGTGGTTGTCTGAAAAGTGTCATGAGCCAGTTCTCAAGATGGTAGCCTTGGTCAACTAGGATTGATCGTTATGGCTTGAATAATCCTGGCACTGTGGACTGCATTAAAATGGCAGCATCATCTTGGCTACCTGGGAAGTTGGTATTCACTTGCAATACCCTGTGTTGCTGATCACAGACACATTTTGATGGAATACAAGCCCTTGTTGTTCATGAAAGTATAGGAATTGTGAGCAGGAGCCTATAGGATCACATGAGTGTTGTCAATGCTACCATAGATTTTAGGGAACCCAGTCAAAAATGTGCTGCCCTACCATTCTGATGCAGGTTTTCCATGCAGCAAGTGGTGAGATTGCTTACCTTACTAAATATTGCATCAGTCACCTGCTGGTTACATATGTTAACTGCAGATTGTTTGATGTTGCTGATGTTCCCTGTGGCAGCTTGCAATGAACCAGAGGCACAACAGTTCAAGGCTGTGGTTACATTGACAGCCGCTGGCAGTGCTGTCCCTGTGGTGGAGTTTGCTTAGACACCAGTTTCCAGGAGGCGGCACAACTTTGTCACTGCTTCTTGAGTGAGCTGAGGCCTACAAAGATCATTTTCTTCACATAGGTGTGCTTCTGTCTATATACATGGGTTCATGGTGAGGGGCAGTCCATCTCAGGTGTAATCTCACTTGCCCAGGCATCCATCCTTTCCTCCTGCTCTTCTACTTCTTCCAATAGGAATCCCATTATTTTTGGTATTTGGAAGGCCCGCATTAAAAATGATACTTCCAGTAATTAAATATATTTGCCCAAATCCTTCAAAAATAACTTTGGACAAATGAGTTACCAAAATAGCCTGAAACAGAAATCTTAACTAAAATTGTAGATTTAACAATGCAAGAATCACAGAAAATTCCATGTGTGGTTACTTGCATACAATTATAATTCATTCCAATACTGTGATAAAGCCTGCTTTTATCAATAACTTTGCCTGCTGTTTTACGACACTCCCACCCCAGAAATGATTGTACGGTGCATTATGGGAAGAGTCCTGGTGACTGGGTTCTTTGCAGGTTTTCACGAGCCATCATCACCCGGTGGTGATCAGAAAATATAATATCATTTTGTACAGCAAGCACACTTCATAGATGCGGCATGTTTGCACACACAGCAAGCTTGAAATTGGGACCAATGCATTCAGGCCTGTGTGCTGCAAATTATGGCCAATCAATTCATATGAGCTAAATTGAGTGGCCATAATATGCCGTATACACCTGACTATTTTATTAACGAAATTTGCTAAAAAATAGTAATTATGCAGCACTCTATAGAACTGTCTAAGTACAAGTTATTCTATATAAACTGTTGTGCTTAGTGGTAGTATCTGAAGGCTTAAATGTGCCTTATATATTAGCTCAAATTTTACTGTGGGGTTGGGGGTCAATGAATAGCATCCTGGATAGACAAGAACAGCCTGCTGTAAAGCTCTGCCAGAAACTGGCCAAGTTGAATACCTATGTGCATATATAAAACAGGAATTCTAACAATACATTTTTCTTTATAGCTTAGACTTAAAATTATTATAAAAAGCACGTTTTGGTAACGTGATGAGGACACTATGCACCGTTAATGCAATAGCCGATGTCCATTCAGCTGAACTGCATTGGGTGCTGGCTCCTCATATTGGGCCAGTGATTCCGGTCCCAACGCGTGAGTACGGACGGGGTGCTCACGCATGGGCCCGTTGGAAGTGCCGGATTTCAGCATGCACAGCGCATGCGCGGGAAACCAGCATTTCCTCCAAGGGGTTCAGAGGTCCAACGCGTGCGCGCAGGACTCTGCATGCACGCGTTGAACTTCCTTCTTTTTGACAGGTTTGTCCGTGTGTAAGGGCCTGAACTTTTTAGAAATGTAAAAAGGAGACGTAAGGACTTGATTCTTTAAGGTAAGTGGTCTATTATTTAAAATTATAACATTTTTTCCACAGCGTTATTGTTTTTAAGGACTTTACAGTAAGGTAAGTTTATTTTTAGACCCGATTTCTTAAAAAATTATTTTTTTCAAAATTTGATTAACTGTTTAAAATAGTTTTTTAAAGTTATTTATAGTTCATTTAATTAGTGGGATGTTTTTTAAAATTTTATTTAAAGTTTAAGTAGTGTTTTGGGCGCCCGTAGTTTTCATGAGTTTGACAGTACTCACTACCAAACTCATGAATGAAGTTTCCCCTCCCCTGATTGGCTGTCCAGTGCTCACCTGATCCCAGCCGGCACATCGCACTAACTACGCCGCTGGATCAGGCAAGCACAGCGCGCCGGCAGCTGAACCGGGCCAGTGACAGGAATTCCAAGCAGTCCCAGGCTTCAGCTGTCAGCGCGCCGGGTAAGTGCACATCGGGGGCTTGCACGCGCGGCAAGCCGCCGATCCTAATTTCTGGGCCATTATCGGGTACAAAGGCCCAAGGTCTGCTCTGCATCCAGCGCTTTCTTGTGAGCTCAAAGCACTGTTGGGGCTCCAAATGCTGCAAAAACCAGGAATCAGGATCACCAAGGGCCCAGTATGTATTTTAATCAAGCCCAAGCTCCATAATCTGGTTGGAGTGCTCTAGTTGCTCAGCAAAAGTATTAAAAAAAGTTTCTTGGGTGGTCCTGACCTCACACTAGGGTCATCCAGCCTACTTTATCACTGGGCACAAATTCTGATGTTGATCGAGCATGGCCTCCTTTCCATTCCCTCAAAAAGGTCCTTCCAACTTTTAAGTGTCAGCAACCATTTATATGCGGATGGGACAGGAGATCTATGACCTTGGCGCACTCCCAACATATCATTCGCTACGCACTGGGGATGCTGCCAAATTATGGTATTACGCTGCCTGTACATTTTGGGGTCGGCCAGATACTTTGGGATGCCATAATTAATACCACATGATTGGCAATATAGGGGCCGATAATGTGGTCCCAGCGCAGCGCAGTTAGATCAGCAGCTCCAAAGTGCAGAGTGCCTCAAAGTTACGGTCCTATTAGTGCTGCACTGGTATCATGTTATATTAATTCACACACATCTGTTGTCCATTAATAAATGCTGATAACAAAAATAAAAATATAAGTCCAGTATTGCGCCAGTTCTGGTCACCACACTTTAGAAAGGATGTGAAGTCTCTTGAGCGGGTGAAGAGGGGATTTACCAGAATGGTTCCGGGATGGGGGATCTTAGCTACAAGGACATGTTGGAGAAGCTGGATTTGTTTTCATTAGAGCAAAGGAGGTTGAGGGGTGATTTGATAGAGCTGTACATGATTATGACGGGTTTGGATAAACTAGACGGGGAAAAGCTGTTCCCACTATTTGATGGTACAAGGACTAGGGGACACAGAGTTAAGGTTTTGGGCAAGAGATACAGGGGGGATGTGAGGAAAAACGTTTTTACGCAGCGAGTGGTGATGACCTGGAATGCGCTGCCAACGAGGGTGGTGGAAACAGAGAGGCCTTGCGCAGCATGACCCAGCTGGGCCCCCGGAGATCGGGAGTGCCGGCAAAACAGCCCGGCACTCAAGAAAAGTGCCGGGCTCTTGGAGCGCAGCCAGCACTCCACAGGGGAGGGGGGGTTCAGGAGGACGGGAACGGGAGCGCAGGCAGGTGATGGCAGGCGCCCAGCAACAAAAATGGCTGCCCCGCACCTCGCCCTTAAATTGCGCCTCCCCAGCAGCAGGCAGACCCCCTGACCCTGTCGGACATAGCGTCCGGCTGTAAGTCAGGGGGCACTCCCGAAGATCGTGGCCGGGGCACGAGCAGGGCGCTGCACATGGCGATGATGTCATCACCGGTGGCGCAGTGCCGGGGGGCGCTACCGGTTAGCGCCGCCACTAACCTCCCGCTGAATTTCGCGGGCGGCGTGGGCAACGCCCTCTTAGGGCGCTAACGGGAGGTGCAAAGCAACCCAATTTTTCCCGCTATGACTCTATGACAAGAACCTCGGTAAAATCCACATTAGAAATTACACAATTGCATGAAGCGAAATAGAAATGTGATCGCTGAGAAAAGGATGACAATCTTAAGCACTATATAATTCTAACACAGAGGATCCTATGATGGTTCATCCATGTAACATAATTGAGCCAATTAGTTGTGAACATCTCAGCGCTTAAGCAAACACGCTTCAATTCAGATTCTGGCATATTCCCACGGTTAGTAGGATATTTGCCAGAATAGTTGTGCTCTGTTAACAAATCACAGTCCCACAATATCATTGACATATAGAAAGCATGAACATACTGACCCAGAAGCAGCTGCTACACAGAAAGTCAGCACATTCCCTACAACATGTCCACTTGCTTTACTGAATGCAGTATGCTTACTGCAGACCTAACATTCTCTGTCAAGTAGGCCACACCATCTTGTAAGTAAATAGAAAACCACCTGCCTGGTCACCCTTATAATCTAGCTTTCATTTCACAAGTAAAACAAACTGTACAGCTTAGAGTTACGCACAGCTTAAGCAGATATTCCTCATGGGTGAAATAAAAGGCAAACTATCATGGGTTGTACTACACTGCGTGAAATTGGGTGAACTCAATCTCATGCTGTCAGTTCTGTCAATTAAAAATAAACTAGTCGTATTCCTTTTTCAAAGGATTGAAGGAATACTATGCAAAGAACTGACAAATAACACATCAACCAATGAAAAATACATCCCACTAATGCATGACTTTTGACTTCAAGAAAAACAGAACCAAAAATGAAATGCTGTTTTACAAGGTCAATCCACTTGACCAGTCTGATTCTGTAAAGGTGATTTATTAACAGGCGTAGAGTTAGATTTTAATGCTGATTCTCTGACATGAACTTATATCGGAGCAATGTTTTGTAATGTGAATACAACGCCTTGCTATGTCAAATTGTACAGTGTGTTGCCAAGCATAATTGATTTTTCTACCATGTCGCATTCAATTGCACTTTATATCATCATTAGTATCAATGCATGGTGCAAAAATAAGATTTAGCCCAAAGTGCACTGAACTTAGAACATTTAGCTCTGGAAAAGGGCCTCTCCAAACCCACAGTAGTGGATTTACAAACAGTTTTGCCAATGGAAATGTTGTTACAGTACAACCATAAATTCAACTCACTGATGGCAAACACCAATTTCCCCTCATCTTCATTTTTGCCAAATGGACGTATCCAAAGCTACCATCATAATAAAGGTTCTTGTGCAAGTTCATCTACATTGTGACCGTTGATATATCGGTATGTTTTCTTTTACCTCATCAATTGGTTAAGTCTTTGTGGTAGAAATTCATCTTAGTCGGTCGCGCAAAATGGGTGGTGCCTCATCGGCCACCTGTTATACGTTCCACCCAATACTCAGCTCCATTGAAGTCGATGCGATATCGCATGTTTTGTGCGACCGCCCGAAACGATTTTCTACCCTTTTGTGTTTCGACTTTCTAACGAGCGTTTTTTTTTTTTTACTTTTGAAACAGCTTCATTATTCACCAATCATACTTTGCAAAGCTTTTCTTGCTGGTTTCAATTTTCTCCCAATCATATTCCAGCAAAAACAGGGTTCTACAGTGACATTTTACAGGAAAACAAATTCTTCCAAGATACAAGCACCTTGATGGTTTCTTACCCACCCCACCATACGCAGCCTAAAAATAAAATGTACCATGTAGCACATAAAATTTACAAAAAATATCGCAACTCCCCTCCTCCTATACAAATAGCACAACACATTTCAGCAGGCCTCTGATCTACAGGTATGCCCATGCCACCCCCCCAATCACCACTTACCCAGCTGACACACCACTTCCAGTGTCTTAGTGTAGAAGCGTCAATGTAAAGACACAAAAAGCAATGTGCGAGAGTCAGTCTCCATTGAAAATCTACTACAATTTCTGGGAGACATCACATGATGCTTACTACCACTCACTGGAGTCATTGTTCAATGGCCCACTTACCAGAAAGAAGGGAAAGTGAAAAGAATTAAGAGTAAATAGAAACAAGTATAATAGTAAAGCACAGAAAGCAAAGGAAGAGACAAAAGAAGAGAGCACACAATAAAACAGAAGGATGACAAACAGGAGGAGAAAAGAGGAAAGTGAGAAGAATAAAGGGGAAAGAAAGAAAAGTATAAGGAGTACAGAGAGTAAAGGAGAAGTTAAGGAGAGACAGGGTGACAGAGAGAAACAGAAAAAGCAGTAAAGGTGTAAGTCTAGGGTTCTCAAAATTTCCGCACTCCTCGAAATTATAGATCAAGGGACCCTGTTCGGACAAGTTATTAAAAACAGTGTACCCAAAATGGCTTCTGTACCCTCGTGACCAAACCAACAAGATTTTAAAGCAGGGCTCTGCAGACAGGCAGGCCTGGGGATGAAATTTAAAATGCAGGAATCTGTGAGAAGGACTCTGTGGAGACAGCCAGCCAAAGTAAACACAGAATATGCATTCATTCGCCTTGAAACAAATCAAGCTAGAATGGGCCTAAAATCGTGGCCATTAGGTTTCTGCATATTTAATTGGTAACAGCTCACAGTAGCCATCAAGTCAGGATGGGGACAATTAATTTTCATCCATGACAAACAACCAGGACATCGGGGCCATTAGACCTGGAGACAACCACTCCACAAATCGTTAAAATAAATGGCTGTAATCAGTTTAAACGAGCCCGCCAAAAGTAAAACTGACCTGATTTGGCGCGCAGATAAGGAGTTGAAGAACGGGTATAATTGTAGGCCCATCAGTGGTAATCGCTCTCTTGACTCTTGGCTCTTGCCCTTAGCTCTTGCTGCTGCCTCTCGTTCTCGTGCCCTGGCCTCGTGGCGGGCTCTCTTCTCGCTCCCCGCACCGCTCAACAACCAAGGATGCCCATTACACCAGGGCCAAATGCGGGAGGAGAACGAGACCTGAGTTCAAACCCACACAGGACACACAGGCCACAAACGGGCAAATGAGACGAGACAAGACAAAGAAGAAGGTAAACTGATAAAAGCAGAGAAGGGCAGTGAAAGACGCATTGGGAAAAACCAAACGCCTAGTTATAAGCTGATGTTTGGTGAATAAGTTGGCATTGCGTGCATGGACAGTAAAACCCTGTTGTGACGAATAAGCTGCCGTTCAAAGAGTGGGTAGCAGTGCCCGTGATGAATAAACTGGCGTTCGAAGCATGGGTAGTAAAATCTTTTAAATGGTAAAAAACGCCAACCGACCCATGACCGTGGTGTTACCGCCGACGACCGCCCGAGGGAGAAGAAGAGAACCCATCATGACTCGATGACGATGGCAGCTGAGGAAAAGGAGGGTGCTTCGCATCAACAACTCCAGCACCGCGCCCTGAGACCACGTGGCGACGGAATACCCCAAAGGACAGCAAGAGCGGACCTCAAAACAACCCAATTAAGCGACAGGTTTTGAATTGGTGAGCATGAATTCCTGGCCCCTCATAGCTTAATCTAGTTAGATATAGGGGGCGGGATAAGGATAAGGGGATTGTTAATGTAATTGTTTCCCCTCGATGTGCCGTGTGTTCCCCATTCCCATATGTAGGATTGGCAAAATTTCCACATTTCCCCAAAGGTTACTATTAATAAAAGGGACCCTGCGTGGACATTTTAAAAAGGGTACCCAAAGATGGCGTCCGCACCTCGTGACCAAAAGCCTGCAAGATTTTAAAAACTTGGACTCTGACACAAGCAGCTTTTGGGGAAATCGAAACCTAAAATGCAGTTTCTGTGAAGAAGGACTTTTGTATTTTGAAAAGCAGACAGCAGGACTTCGAATATGCATTAAACCAAATCATAGACAGAGCAAAACCAGTTAGGCCTATACTTGAGGCCATCAAGTTGTTTGCATAAATAATCAGAAACAGCTTAAGGAAGCCATCGAGGCTGGACAGGCCGATTAAGATGCCTTAATAACAATATAGCTCAGACATCAGGCTATTAGGTGCGATCAACAGCCATCTAAAAACAGTTAGTTTAGATTGCTACAATTATTTAAACAAGCCCGCCAAGATTGGGACAATAAACTAACCTGATTTGGCGCGCAGATAAGGGCCATCAGAAGGAGTATAATTGTAGGCCGACCGGCGACTGACGCTCTCTTGCTCCTTGCCCTCGTGGCTGCTGCTCTTTTTCCTCTCCCGTGCTTGCCGCCTGGCCACTGCCCATGTCTTTCCCCACCCCATCAGGGACGCCCGGCATTGCATCAGGTGAACACCGGCAAACCAGGCCAGGCGAGGCGGGATGAGACGAGGCGAGGTGAGGTGAGGTGAGATGAGACGAGACGAATTGGGAGAAGATTGAAAAACGCTTCGAATAATCGGGCCTTCAATTCAGCCGACCTACGACTATCTTCATGCAAACTCCAACTGCCGCCCGAGGAAGAGGAACCATCATCCCTGCGAGGTAAAGTACCCAAGCAAAGACTTTAACCTTGGGGTACTTTTGCCTGGATGACGCCCTTGCAGCGCCCCGAGACCACGTGACGTCGGCAGGCCCCAGAGAGCACAAAGAGCGAACCCCAAGCCCCAACATTGTTTGAGCTCAGCAGATTTTGACTCGGTGAGCATGAATTCTGGCCCCTCATAGCTTAATCTAGTTAGGTATAGGGGGTGGGATAAGGATAAGGGGATTGTTAATATAGTTTGTTTTCCCTCGATGTGCCGTGTGTTCCCCATTCCCTGTATAAGTATAGTTATTTTGTATTTGCCTGTAATTTTATACCAGTAACTTCTCGTAAGACTGTGTTATTTTCTGCTTAATAAAATCTTGGTTTTCTTACATCCAAACCAATTGTCTACTCGAGTCTTTTCTGTATCGCCGCCTGTACCTAAGTCTGGTGTCTAGAACCCAGGGGCGTGGGAGTGATTCGAACCGTTCGCAAACAGTCAGAAGCATAACTGACTGGGCGCTCGCGCCAACCACACCACCCCCTACACATATAAGTGTAATTGTTTATGCCTGTATTTTCATACCAGTAATTTTCATTAAATGGTTTTATTCTGCTTTTAATAAAATTTTGGTTTTCTTACACCGAACCACTTGTCTACTTGATTTTCTCTATCACCACCTGTACCTAAGTCCGGTGTCTAGAACCCAGGGGTGTGGGAGCAATTCGAACTGCTCAAAAGACAGTCAGCGGCGAGGCTGACTGGGCACACGCCACCCCCCTTACAAAGGAAAGAGACTTTTTTGCAGGCGTATCTGTACTGGTATCCTTCACTGTGCGAGGGAAGAAAAGGCAAGAATTTTCTGATGGATTCCAGCTCAAGAAAAGTTGAACAGGTGGGGTATGGCTGGAAAAAATTTAAGAACCAATTAGGACTCTGATACATGCAAGAATCCATGAATACATTTCTAACTTCATTTCAGTCAGAAATAGGGAGGAGGTAGAGAAACATGAACAGTGGACTGAAAATATGTGCATTTAGCAAATGAGGAAAAAAATAAGAGGTGGACATTCAAAATTGCAAGAACATTTTCTGTTTTGTCTTTAGTTTCACTGTATTCATGATGTGGGGCCATGGTAAAGAATCTGAAAGGGAGGGGGCACAACAGAAACAGGCAAAGGTTGGGGATAAGAAGTCAGGGACTGAACACACAGCACACAGGATAAAAGGAATTCGAGAACAGCAAAGAAACCACAGAGGAAATAGTACAGAAACTGTTGAAGCAGACATAAAACAAACACTCAAGGTAGAAAGTAAACATTACAGAAACTGTAGAAAGTCAGCAACTTGCACTTGAAAAAAAGGAGAAATATTACAGAAGTTGTGGAAATAGGGAAAGAGGGGGGGAAGAAAATACGTAAACCACAGATAAAATGAAGAAATGAGAAGGAAAATGCTATAAAAAACTAAAAATAACAAAACAACCAGAATGGGTAATTCAGAAATCACCTGCTGCTTGATTGGAAGGGTATCAGATAAAAGTTGTGTTGCACAAAATGCTGTATGTTTATGTCATATAATACACTTTTGGGTAATAAAATTAATATATTTTAGATTATTTTAGTGACCAGCTGGCATTAAATAACTGAAAATATGGCAACACTGATATCAGGAGTGCTGGGCCTTTGGAGCTGGAGAAGAGAGTGGGATAAAGGGAGGGAGAAAGGAGAGGGGAAATGAGATGGAGAAAGAGAAGGAGAAGGGGAGGGGGAAGGAGAGAGAGGGAGAGGGAGAATGACTGGTTGGGTGGTAGTTTGAGAGGGGTGGGTGGCAGTGCATTGTGTGATAAAGAGGCCTTATAGGGGGAAGTAGAGAGAAAGTGAGAGACACAGACAAACCATGCTGAGTGGAGGTTCCAGTGTGATAAGTTGACTTTGCCATTGATGTTTATTTTGTAATGTGTTTTGATTAATTAGGATTGTTAAATCTCTTTTATTTAAGTGTCACAGTGTCACACGGAGAACACAAATACAAGAAAAGCAGAAGAAGAGTAAACCTAAAGGAGGGAAATCCTGGAAGAACACCAACATTATTGAAGTAAAGACAGGAGTTATGAATAAAAGTCCTGAATTTAGACGTATTGGCCCCAAATATCCATGGGGATTCCGCTAGCCTCTCACCATGACTCTGGCAGGAGACCAGAGGAAGCTGTCAGAGAATGCAAGAGCCCGGTTGTGCTGGGTTTTTGATGTTTCTGGGGATTTTCTAGCATGCCTTGTAAGGGGAAGAACCAAAGTCCTCTCCTTCAAGGAAAATATCATCAGGGGGCGGAGACAGGTGTGGGGTCTCCCACACGCCTGGCTCATTCGGGATCTGGTATAGTGCTAGCGGCTGGTATGCCAAGTGAGATGAGGCATATCAGCCTTCAAGTGGGTGATTGTGAGCCCCTCTGTGGGGAGAGGGGTTCAAACCGAGAAGGCAGTACGGGCCCTCAAAGAATGCCCTGAATATCTTTTTTAAAACAAGATTGTCTGCCTTACAGAAAGGCACCAATGGAAGATTGACATAGACATAGCCATAGACGATAGGAGCAGGAGTAGGCCATTCGGCCCTTCGAGCCTGCTCCGCCATTCAACGAGATCATGGCTGATCATCCAAACCCTAGCACCCGGTCCCTACACCGACAGCCATCCCACCCAAGCCCTATCCCTGTAACCCCGTGTATTTAATCCCCCCTAACACTAAGGGTCAATTTTTATCATGGCCAATCAACCTAACCTGCACATCTTTGGACTGTGGGAGGAAACCGGAGCACCCGGAGGAAACCCACGCAAACACGGGGAGAATGTGCAAACTCCACACAGACAGTCACCCGAGGCCAGATTTGAACCCGGGTCCCTGGTGCTGTGAGGCAACAGTGCTAACCACTATGCCACCGTGCTGCATGGGGTCTGTGCAAACCCCTCTCTCATAGGCAGCTAGGCACTAGGTTTTACAGTTGCATGGGGCAGGCAGACACCAGAGATGCACCTACGGTGGTGCTTGTCCCACCTGCCTCTCCCACTGACCCTGCAACCTCTACTGGAGGATTCAATCCCAGGAAACCCATTAGGAACATCTTCTAATCAAAAACTCAAGAAGCTCGTCACCATCCAGAAAAAAGCAGCCTGCTTGATTGGCACCCCACCCACCACCTTAAACATTCACTCCCTCCACCACTGGCGCACTGTGGCTGCAGTGTGTACCATCTACAAGATGCAATGCAGCAACTCGCCAAGGCTTCTTCAACAGAACCTCCCAAACCGGTGACCTCTACTGCCTGATTACCACCTAGGACAAGGGCAGCAGGCGCATGGGAACACCACCACTTCCAAGTTCCCCTCCAAGTCACACACCATCCTGACTTGGAAGTATATTGCCGTTTCTTCATCATCGCTGGGTCAAAATCCTGGAACTCCCTCCCTAACAGCACTGTGGGAGTACCTTCACCAAAGGGACTGCAGTGGTTCAAGAAAGCGGCTCACCACCACCTTCTCAAGGGCAATCAGGGATGGGCAATAAATGCTGGCCTTGCCAGTGATGCCCATATCCCATGAATTAATTTTAAAAATTCTTTGGTAATACTAAGTTACTGTTGCATAAATCTTCTGAAAAAGGTTAAATTTTTCAGAAGTTTTGTATATTTGGTCTTCTGTATATAAACTTAATCCCTAGCCTGATGTAACAGTCTGCTTTTTATCTGTAGGTAAGCCTGTGGTATTCAATTTCCCTCCCTGTTAAGCTATTACAGGTATTATAATGACTTGTATTCCTTTTGATCAGAAGATTGTATTTTGTGCTCGTAGCCATGGTGGAAGTGTAGAAGGAATTGCAAGACGGAAAATTATTTAAAGCTAGAATTGAAAGAGCATTCTGGATAAAGCAGGAGACTGTAATAATTACATTTATGCATCATAGGTCAGGTAAATGAAAACTTTCATATTACTGTATAAACAATGGCACTGAATTCCACAGACTCCTGTCATAACTCCAAGTTACTGATTGTATATCTGAGTTTGTTGATGACAGTAAGTTAGGAGGGACAGTAAGTAGTGCAGATGGGAGCAGGAAGTTGCAAAGGGCCATAGATTAAGTGAGTGGGAAAAATTGTGGCAAATGGAATTCAATGTGGATAAATATGAGATCATCCAATTTGGACCCAGGAAAGGTAACTCAGAGTATTTTCTAAATGGTGAGAAACTAACTGTAGGGAAGCAAAGAGATTTGGGAGACCTAGTACAGAAATCATTAAAAACTAGTAGACAGTGTTGTGTATGTACCTTTAAGAGAGAACTGCTTTTATACTGTAGTACCGGCAGTGACCACACCTGTATATAAAGCCGTAGCAGGCTTCTGTACTTTCAGTTCCAGCATACCCTCTGTTCAGTAAACACCTGTTATTACCGTTCTCCTGCAGTCCGTGTGTTATTGATACGCGGACACTACAGTGGCGACGAGCAGGTTCGAACTCACCTGCAGTACTGCATCAGCTCATGGGGATCCATCCCTGAAAAGAAGCTTCTTGGAGGTTGAAGCCAGAGCAACGGGCGTCGACCGTGGGCAACCGCCCAGTGATCCGTCGGAGTTCAGTGAATCGCAGGGGAAGCTGTGGAGAGCTGGGCTTGGCTCCCCAGTCAAGGTGTTCCAGCAAATCGTGCTGGTAGCAGGTAGTGCGCTGACCCTTCCGGACTGCGGCGGGCTTGAGCTCGATCGAGCAGCTCTGCAAGGGGGCCGTGCAGCGTCGTCGGGAAGGAAAAGAGAGAGAGAGGGTGGAGCGCACAGGGCGCAGTCGGTGCTCAAAAGCCGGGCAGCGTTAGAGAAAATAAAAGAGGGGAAGGAAAAGAGATGCGCACTGGACAGCGTCGAAGAAGAATAAAACAAAGGAAATTAACTAACAAAAGAGAGACGCGCCGAAGCCACGGGGCACCGCCATTTCTATTTAGAATGCTAGGAGCAGCATTGGCAGCAGGGGGAAGAAGGAAAAGCACGGGAGGCGCCATTTTAATCCATTGGGGAAGAAGGAAAAGCGCGGGAGGTGCCATTTTAAACCACCCAAGATGCCGAAGAGTGGCAGAATCACTGCTTTCAACAACGAAATAGCAGACTGGACCACGTAGGTGGAAAGAATTGAAGTGTACTGCAAGGAAAATGGGGCGGCCGATGAAAAGAATGCGTCGGTATTATTAAATTTGATGGGCGCGAGAACGTACGGCCTATTGCAGAATTTAATTACCCCAGCTAAACCAATGGAGAAAAGCTTTGAAGAGATTGTCAATATCTTACAGGAGCATCTAAACCCTACACCGCTGCTGATAGCAGAAAGATTCAAGTTCCATAAAAGAAACCAGCACAAAGATGAGAGTAATGCTGACTATCTTATGGAACTACGCAAGTTATCGAAGCACTGCCAGTTCGGAGCAGGACTGGCAGATACCTTAAGGGATAAGTTTGTCTGCGGGCTCCAGAGTGAAGGAACCCAGAAACGACTACTTTCGGAAAAGGACCTTACGCTAGAAAAGGCTTTCAGCGTGGCAGTATCCTACGAAGCAGCAGCATGGGGAGCTGCGGAAATACAACAGAAACCGCAAGAATATAGCACCAACGAAATGGCATATGGAGCAGAAAAGTGCTATTGCTGCAGCAGAACAACCCATGACCAGAAGGACTGCTGGTTTAAGGACAAAGTATGCAGGCAATGTGGAAAAGTGGGACATATAGCACGAGTCTGCAGGTCGGGAAAGAAAACCAACACTAAAAGTACTACTAAGGAAAAGTACAAGAAAGTAAAAAAAATGACAGACAGTAGTTCAGAAGATCAGGAGAGTGATAATGACTCCGGGAGCAGGAGACTAAGTTGTCTAAAGTTACACAACGTGATCGCAAAGGAGGATCACCGAACCATTTGGGTCACCCTCATGATAGCAGGGTCCCAAGTAAAGATGGAATTGGACAGAGGATCAGCCCCAACAGTCATGAATTGATGAGACTATGAGCGGCTATTCTCACACATAACTTTGAAGGACACGTCCATTGTATTGAAGACATATACGGGGCAAAAAGTCTACCACAGAGGAAAAATAAGGGTGCCCGTTAAATACAACAGCAAGGAAACACAGAAACTGTATCTCTATATACTACAAGATGGAGGACCACCATTATTGGGAAGTGAATGGATCCGAAAAATACAATTGGATTGGCATTCCATTCAGGCGCTAACTGTGGCTGACAAAAAGGATGACGACGTCACACTTGGACGACTGTCAAAAATTCTAACTGACACGAAAGAGGTGTTCCTGCAAGGACTTGGGACTCTAAAAGGAGTAACGGCAATGATAAAAATTGAAGATAACGCAAACCCAAAATTTTTTAAGGCCAGACCGGTACCGTACGCGATTCGCCCAGCCGTCAAAGCAGAGCTGGAGAGCCTGGAGCATTCGAGTGTGCTGTCCAAGGTGGACTGGAGCGAGTGGGCCACACCCATCGTTCCTGTAATGAAGAAATCATTGAGCAGCACGCCTGGGGAGCCGAAGAAGGTTCGCATCTATGGGGACTTCAAGGTAACTATGAACCCAGTCCTGCACACAGTACAATATCCACTTCCGCGGATAGAAGATATTTTCACCTCACTATCTGGAGGGAAACGCTTTACGAAGATTGATCTGGCCCAAGCGTATCTACAAATAGAGGTAGAAGAAGCATCTAGAAAATACCTCACGATAAACACTCACAAAGTTCTTTACCAGTACAACCGACTGGTATTCAGGGTAGCATCAGCTCCGGCTATTTGGCAGAGGGCGATGGAACAAGTCCTGCAAGGGATCCCGGGGACCCAGTGTTATTTGGACGACATCCTGGTTACGGGCGAAAATGACAGTGAACACCTTGCCAACCTGGAGCAGGTGCTCACTAGATTACAAGAATATGGGCTACGAGCCAACCGCCCCAAATGCGAGTTTTTCAGGAAACAAATCTCGTATTGTGGCCACATGATTGATGAAGAGGGGTTACATAAGTCCCCAGACAAGATTGAGGCAGTAGTCAAGGCTCCAGCACCAGAAAATGTGTCACAACTGAGGTCGTTCCTCGGGTTGGTGAACTACTACCATAAGTTCTTGCCAAATTTATCTACAATTCTGCACCCACTGAATGCCCTGCTGCAAACTGGAGCAGCATGGAAATGGAGTGATGAGTGTAAGCATGCCTTTCAGAAATGTAAATGCCTAATCACTTCAAAAGAAGTATTGGCCCACTACAATCCAACACTACCGATTCGGTTGGCATGTGATGCGTCTCCCTACAGCATTGGAGTGGTGCTGTCACACAAATTCCTTGACGGTTCAGAGAGGCCAATAGCCTTTGCGTCGCGCTCATTAAACTCAGCTGAGCGTAACTACGCCCAGATTGACAGGGAGGCCCTCAGCCTGGTGTGGGGGGTGAAGAAGTTCAATCACTATCTGCACGGGCAGAAATTCACCCTACTGACTGATCACCAGCCTCTTGTCTCCATTTTTAACCCAAAGAAGGGCGTTCCGGTGATGACGGCGCAACAGCTGCAAAGATGGTCACTTTTTCTAGGGGCACATCAATACGACAAAAAGTACAAGGGTACAAAACAACATGGAAATGCTGATGGGCTGTCGCGCCTGCCGTTGCCTACGGTGGAGGAAGCACCTGCAGTGGACCCTGTTGAGATATTCCATTCGACCATAGTCGAATGTCTACCTGTTACAAACTCAAGTATAGAGAAGGAAACCTGAAATGGCCCGACACTCTCTCGGGCCTATGATTTGATGTTGAAGGGATGGCCAGCACATGGCGACTCACTGTTCCCAGCATTCTCGCCAAGGAGAGAACAGCTGTCAGTGTGCCGGGGGACCTTGATGTGTGGATCCCGAGTGGTAATTCCACCCAAGTTGAGAGATAGAGTGCTCAATGAGCTTCATGAGGGTCATCTGGGAGGGGTAAAAATGAAGAGCCTAGCCAGGGCGTTTGTGTGGTGGCCGGGAATCGATAAAGAAATCGAGGATATGACCAAGAGATGCACAGGATGCCAGAAAGTCCAAAACGCTCCACCACAGGCCCCGCTACACCTGGGAGTGGCCCTCATCTCCATGGCAACGGGTACACATTGATTTTGCTGGTCCATTTATGGACTCAACGTTTTTAATCGCCGTGGATGCACATTCGAAATGGCCAGATGTCATCAAAATGTCCTCCACCACCACGGAGAAAACTACTGCAGTCCTACAGACCATCTTCACCAGGAATGGCTTGCCAGAACAGATTTGCTCCGACAATGGACCACAGTTTGTGTCCGAGGATTTCCGGAGGTTTTTGAGGAATAATGGGGTAAAACATTACACATCTGCCCCATATCATCCAGCCACAAATGGATTGGCTGAGAGGTTTGTTCAGACCTTTAAAAAAGCAATAAAGGCGATGTATAACGACAACATACCACTACAACACAAGGTGGATAATTTCTTGTTTGCTTACCGGAATGCAACACATGCAGTCACCAACCAAGCTCCAGCCATAATGTTCTTTAATCGAAGGTTAAGATGTTGCCTGGATTTGCTCAAACCAAACATAAGACGAGATGTTGAGGATAAGCAATTCCAGCACATCAGTGAGAAGCCAACCAGGAGCTTCAAGATAGGGCAACCAGTCTTGGCCCGCGACTACTGAACAGAAAAATGGCAGCCAGGAATGATATGCACACAGCAGGGACCACTAATGTACACAGTGGACGTTGGAGAGAGCATCGTGAGACGCCATGCTGACCAGATTCTAGAGTCACAGGAACACGTCAAACCCATACCACGAGCACGCGCACCTGGTGATGAACCCAAAGTACAGATTGCGTTTACCTCAGAATCAGTGGTATTGGAAGCTGACGAACCAACCAATGACAATGAGCCAGAATCGACTCCGCCGCAAGAACAGGATACTCGAGAAAGGCGCTATCCAGACAGGTGAATTTTGCATGAAGATATTCGCAAGTTGGCTGGATTGAAGGCCCGATTATTCAAAGCGTTCTTCAATCTTCTTCCAATTCATCTCGTCTCATCTCACCTCGTCTCGTCTCGTCTCATCTCATCTCGTCTCATCTGGCCTGGTCTGCCCGTGTTTGCCTGGTGCGGTACTGGGCGTCCCTGATGGATTTGGGGAAGACACGGGCAGTGGCCAGGTAGCATGCGCAGGAGGAAGAGAGCGTGGCTACCGATGGGCCTACAATTATACTCCTTCCGAAGGCCCTTATCTGCACGCCAAATCAGGTCAGTCTATTGTCCAATTTAGGCAGGCTCGTTAATATAATTATACCAATCTAAGTTAACTGGCTTTAGATGACTGTTTATCGCACCTGATGGCCCCGGTGTCCGGGTTGTATTGTCATTAATGCATTTTAAGTTCTGATTTCCCAAAGATGCCTGCTTGTGCTACAGAGTCCATGCTTTTAAAATCTTACAGGCTTTTGGTCATGAGGTGCGGACGCCATCTTTTTGGGTATCCCTTTTAAAATTGTCCATACAGGGTCCCTTTTATTAATAACCTTGGGGGGGTGTTATGTTCATTAATAAACTGACATTCTTATTATGAACACAGCTAGCTTCTAGCTATTCATTTATTCAGTACACATTTTCTAGGTACAGCATCTGTAGAGACTTCCATGTGTGCTCCTGTGTGCAGGCTGCCATCTTGACTGTTGCCTTGTGGGTAGCCTAGTGCCTCATGGGTAATGTAGTCTTAATATCATACAGCTGGGTAGTGTAGTCTTATACATACAGCTATATACAGCTCTACACAGCTCCACCTAGTGTCCACTATAGAATGACATGCTATTGATCACTACAGGGGGGAATGTGGGAATTTTGAGAACCTTACAGAAGTTATGCTTCAGTTGTATAGAGCCTTAGTCAGAGCCCATCTGGAGTCAATTTTGGGCAACACACCTCAGGTAGGATATATTGGTCTTGGAGGGGATACAGCACAGATTCAGCCCATCCAAGACTGGAGGTCAGACAAGCAATTTGACAGAATGGAGGCACTGGAGGGACAGAGAGAGGTGGTAGAGAGATTAACCTGGATATCATCAATGTACACATGGAAACTGACCCCATGGCATTGGATGGTGTCACCGGGGAGCGGGGAATGGATGTAGATGAGGAAGGGAAAGGCGATAAAGATGGAACTTGAGGGTCTCTGAAAGTGATGGTGTGGAAGTGGGATAAGAAGACATTGCTAGAGATGCTGTGGTTACTATTAGATAGTTAGGGAGAGAAATGCTGTATCGCCCCATTTGGGGTGCCATTATCTGCCAGGAGCAAAGTTTAGCGCCTGCCACTAATTATCGCCTCCGACTGCAAACTTGGCTTCTATCACCCCTGGAGTTGATTGGAGCGCTAAATCAGGCGCTATACACCTCTCTTAAGGCGCAAAGGCCGAGGAGTGAGGCGCTACCTCAGAGCGCTGGCGAAGCTCATGTGATGTCAGTCAGCAATGGAACGCAGACACACTGGCGCCGGCCAGTTCTTAAAGGGGAGGGTCGATCTTGCTCTCAATCCACACCCTGCTCATTGCAGCCTTGAATCTCGGCCTGGAGAGATCTGTACATCAAATCTGCTGGATAGAACAATGGAGATGCCCAGGGAAAGAGCTCAGAGTGCAGCCCCCATAGTCTCTTCTAGATCGATGCAAGGAAGGTCAAATCAAAATGAACCTGCAAAGTGCTGCTCAGTACCCAAAACTCCTTCACACAGCATTGAATCTCTCCAGAAGCCTCTCTCTCTCTCTCTCTCTCTCTCTCTCAGAATGCATGGTGCAAAAATGTCGCCGACAAAAAAAGGCAGGAGGTGGTCGCCTTTAAATAGCACTCCCCTAGTCCCTTTCTGATAGCATAACGCTCCCCTCAACCTGTCGTTGCTAGCGGCAGGCGGAAAGGCAGGGGGCGCCACTCAATATCCGGTCTGGGGCGCTACCGGGGCATTGCACGCTTGACTGACGTCATGATCTGTGGGCACAGGAGATCGTGGCGGTAGTGTTTAGCGCCGCTGCAAAATGTCTGGTCAATTTCGCGAGCGGCGCAAACATCGCCGTGCCCGGGTGCCACTTGCTTTGTGCCCCAATAGTGCCCTCTTAGGGCACTAACGGGAGGCGCAAAGCAACCGAATTTTTCCCCCATAGAGTGCAACAAAGCAAGGGCAGTTCCATGTTGCTGGACAACAGAGGATTGTGTGATCAAATGTGTCAAAGGCCTTGCAGAGAGGTCGAGGAGGACAAAGAGGGATAATGCACCATAGCCACAGTCACAGACAATGTCATTTATGATTATGGTTTGGGCTGTTTTGATGCTGTGGAAGGGCTGGAAATATAACTGGAGAAATTCGAACAGGAAGTTTCATGAGCTATGTGCTTGGATCTGGGATAGCAACAAGTGCATTTGTTGTTAGAGGTCAGGGTGGAGAAGGCGGAGGTTTAAGGAGACAGTTGGTTGTAGAGAAAATCACCTTGCTGAGTAGTGAGGGAGGAGAAAGAAAAAGAGAAACCACACTGTGGAGGTGTTGGGACATTTCTGCTGGGTGTGGGGAGGATGGTTGCTTTTCCCAGTGTAAGAAGCACACATACCAAAACAATCTATACAAACGCCCCATGAGCAGTGCCACAGCACAAGAGCGGCCTTGGAAAATTTACCCTGATATATTTGTTTTCAACTGTTTGGATCTCAAAGCCTCTCTGTTCTGTTAAAGTTAATAATTCTGAATAATAAGAGTGGTGAGCTGCAATTGTGTTTGTTAATCTCAGGCCCTCAATCTGGCATCAGTTGTCCTACACACCCTCCTTCCCACCAGCCACCACTCACCTTTGCCTATATGTGCAAAGTGTAAATAATCAGACAGGCTTGTTGGTGCAACGAGCTGTGTACACACCCATAGGGACATCGGAAATGCCAGTTTCAGGCATGCACAGCGCATGCGCTAAAATCTGGCATTTCCGATCTGTCAAGAATGCTCTTGATAGATCAGATGACTGCCCTGGAGAAGGGCCTCTGCGGGGGGAGAGTTGCGCTTTCTGCAGAACCTCCGCCCGCTGAAAACCCTTAGAAATCTTACGCCTGGTAAAAGCAGGCATAAGGCCTGTTTTTACCAGCATAAGAGTTGAAAAAAGTAAAAAAAAAAAAAAAATTTTCACTCATTTATAATTTAAAAATACTTTCAAAAAGCTAAGTTTATTTTTAGCCCTGTAAAAAACTTGAATTATTTTTTTCAAAAAATAAAATTTTTGTTTAAAATATTTAATTTTTTTATAATTTTAACTAATTTTAAAAATGTGATTTTCAAAAAATTTATTTAATGTTTTAGTGTATTTTTGGGGTGATCTCCATTCGTATATTTGACAGGTCTATCTGTCAAAAGTATGAAGGGAGATTCCCTTCTCCTATTGGGCTGGCCCACGTGATCTCAGGGACGCTTGCGAACTGCATGATCCCCTGGGATACGTGGGCCCTGCGCATTTCAACTTTGGAGAGGCCCAGGAGTAGGAGTGTCCAGACCTCGGGAGCCCTCAGGTACGTTCGTAGATTTTTTTTCTCATAGGAGGCATCCGCACGCAGGAAGCCTCCTATCGGAAATTACGGGCCAATCTATTCAAAAAGCCCCATGAGCAGTGCCACAGCACAAGAGCGGCCTTGGAAAATTTACCCTGATATATTTGTTTTCAACTGTTTGAATCTCAAAGCCTCTCTGCTCTGTTAAAGTTAATAATTCGGAATAATAACAGTGATGAGCTGCAATTGTGTTTGTTAATCTCAGGCCCTCAATCTGGCTTCAGTTGTTCTACACACCCTCCCTCCCACCAGCCACCACCCACCTTTGACTATATGTGCAAAGTGTAAATCATCAGACAGGCTCACTGGTGCAACAACGTAATACTAAAACCGCCTCAGCCTCACTGGATGTGGGTGTCACAGCAAGGAATAAACAGAAAGTAACCATGATATTGCATGCTGCGACCAGGCCTAGGACTGTTCCAGGTCCTAATCCTCAATTTCGGGCCATTCTAAGGCCTCTTTCGCGGCCAGGGAACATTACAGACCCTGCTTTCTGGCCTTGAGCCATTCCCAGCCCTGTTGTCTGATCTAGGGCCACTCTCTGAGTGCTAGCTTGAATAATGTAGCATTCAGTTTCCTTATTTAAAAATTCACAGTGAACAAAATTTATCCAAAATATAGATCAAAATCTTGAATCAGTCAACGCACAAAAGGTTGGCCAAACCAGCATCGCAGAGAAATCCTTGTTAAATGAACTGTAGAATTCTGCAGGCAACAATAATCCAATGGCTGAAGGAAATTGTGCAAGGAAACTGGATGATGGATGTTCTGCCTTATAATTGCAGGAGTTTCATTTTGTTGCCGCCAGTAGGTGGCAGTAAAGGGAAATGGCCAGTAGGGTCACTCAACAGGAAGTAGTATAGTGATAGCAGACAAAGAGGTCACAGCAGCATGGAGCGAGCTGCTAGTTAATCCACTGTAATCCTACATTGTTACGCCTTCGAAAGCATTGCCTGTGAGTTGAATGGTTTCATTACATATCCATGTTTAGATGTTAGCTATATCTCATGTATGTAACAAGGTGCATTTCTTTCTTTTGTCTTTCTCAGTTTTACTCCAACCCAATGCAACTGATTTGTATTGTTTCATTGACCTCATGCAAGTGTGGCATTATTAAACACCGGAGCTTGGACGCTACATCCTGACTCCCATGTCGTTATTGAAAGGAGTTTGGCTGGCTGTCTAACTGCGTACAGACACATACACGTAGGGAGGACAGTACAATGGATGTCCCTATAGCTGATGTAACTCTATAAGGTGACATACATCTCGGGTCTTTATAAATTACGGGGTTTCTCAATGGAGGGATTTTGTCCCCTCTGGGCCTCACAACCCAATTTACAGCTGTTTAGTTCAAATGGCACTTCACTCATTCATCTTAAAGCCTTATTGTTACAAGAACTTAACTATCTATAAGCATGTCAATCAAAGCAAACCAGAATACTAAGAGTGAAAAAGCAACACAGATTCTGTTGGGGGGTTTGTTTTGAAATGATAGCAGTCTATCAGTGTGGCTGCTGAGTATTATTCAATTAATTCTTTACTTTGTTTTGAAATGTCATTATTACCTGTATGTTCTTCAGAGGTATGCTTTAAGTGCATTGATTGTGACAGCTTGATATTCAGAATTAGATTTGCATAATGAGAAAGTCACATTTTTGAATATCTATTATTCATTGTATTTCCCAATTAAATAGAAAAGTTATATCTAACTTTGATCACTTTAACATTATTCACCTATCATCATGTTGTATAAAAAGAATACATAATTGATGGTATGTGATACAATCTATATGTCACTCATGCCACTGATAATAACTCACTTGCAACAAATAAAAGTAGATTAACAAGAGCTACCTTATACCTAATAATAATGACAGCCTATAACCAACTGAGTAACATCACCACTTCTAAGTGATCAAATCAGCTGACTGGTGGAATACAAGTCACATCCCATTGCTCATCAGTATATATATATCCTCTATTATACAGTGGTGAGGGACTTCTGCACTTCAGTTTTCGTTGCTGACATTTAAAAAAAAAAAATTCATGGGATGTGGACGTCGCTGGCAAGACCAGCATTTATTGCCATCCCTAATGATGAAGGAATGGCGATATATTTCCAAGTCAGGATGGTGTGTGACTTGGAGGGGACCTTGGAGGTGGTGGTGTTCCCATGTGCCTGCTGCCCTTGTCCTTCTAGGTGGTAGAGGTCGCGGGTTTGGGAGGTGCTGCTGAAGAAGCCTTGGCAAGTTGCAACAATGCATCTTGTAGATGGTGTGCATTGCAGCCACGGTATGCCGGTGGTGGAGGGAGTGAATGTTTAAGGTGATGGATATGGATGGAGGTGCTAATCAAGTGGACTGCATTATCCCAGATGGTATTGATTTTCTCGATTCTTGTTGGAGCAGCACTCATCCAGGCAAGTTCCTGGATGAGTGCAGCTCTAACACTCCATCACACTCCTGACTTGAGCTTTGTAGGTGATTAAAAAGTTTTGGGAAGCCAAGAGGTGAGTCAATCACCACAGAATACCCAGCCTCTGTCCTGCTCTTGTAGCCACAGTATTTATGTGGCTGATCCAGTTAAGTTTCTGGTCAATGGTGACACCCAGAATGTTGATGGTGGCAAATTTGACGAATGTAATGCAATTAAATGTCTTGGGGAGGTGGTTAGACCTATTTTGTTGGAGATAGCCATTGCCTGGCCTTTGTGTGGCATGAATGTTACTTGCCACTTATCATCCCAAGGCTGGATGTTGTCCAGGTCCTGTTTTATGCGGGCATGGATTGCTTCATTACCTGAGGAGTTGTGAATGGCACTGAACACTGTGCAGTCATCAGCAAACATCCCCTCTTCTGACCTTATGTTGGAGGGAAGGTCATTGATGAAGCAGCTGAAGATGATTCGGCCTAGGACACTGCCCTAAGGAATTTCTACAGCGATGTCCTGGAGTTGAGATGATTGACCTCCAACAACCACAACCATCGTCCTTTGTGCTAGGTATGATTTTCAGCCAGTTGAGAGTTTTGCCCCTGATTCCCATTGACTTCAATTTCACTAGAGCTCCTTGGTGCCACACTCGGTCAAATGCTGCCTTGATGTCAGGGGCTGTCAGTCTCACCTCACCTCTGGAATTCAGCTTTTCTGTCCACGTTTGGACCAAGGCTCTAATGAGATCTGGAGCCGAGTGGCCCTGGTGGAACCCAAATTGAGCATCAGTGAACAGGTTATTGAGGAGTAAGTGCCACTTAATAGCACTGTCCACGACACCTTCCATCACTTTGCTGATGATTGAGAGTAGGCTGATGGTGCGGTAACTGGCTGGATTAGATTTGTCCTACTTTTAATGGACAGAACATACCTGGGCAATTTTCCACTTTGTCAGGTAGATGCCAGTGTTGTAGCTGTGTTGGAACAGCTTGGCTAGAGGCGCGGCTAGTTCGGCACTTCTGGCTGAGGTTAGTTGTGAACACTTCAGCCTTGTCTTTTGCACCGACATCGTTGAGGATGGGGATGTTCATGGAGCCGCCTCCTCCCGTTAGTTGTTTAATTGTCCACCACCATTCATGACTGGATGTGACAGGACTGCAGACTTTTGATATTCCGCTGGTTGTGGGATCACTTGGCTCTACCTATAGCATGCTGCTTCTGTTGTTCAGCATGCATATAGTCCTGTGTTGTAGCTTCACCACGCTGATATCTCATTTTCAGGTACTGCTCCTGGCATGCTTTTTTACACTCCTCATTTAACCAGGGTTGGTCACCTGGTTTGATGGTAATGGTAGAGTGAGGGTTATGCCAGGTTAGGAGATTGCAGATTACAAATTGACCTTGATGACAGGCTGCATCATATTATAACCAACGTACCTAACCTGTTGAGCGGAAATAAAATTCGGGAGTGATGTAAAATGGGTTGTCAATTTGTGATCACCTCTTTGAAATGATCATACAAAATCAAAATCTACCCCATTTTCCTTTACACGTGAAAGATCAGTTAATGTGGTACTTAACCTTAAAACATTTATTCACGTGGCAGCACATCACATTTCAATAGTCGTTGCATAAATTAAGGGCTCTCTATTCATGTTATAATTTAACTAGATATTGGATGGAAAAGATGCACTCAAGATCATTGAGGACGTAAGGTCTGCTTATAGGAGTAACTGGTGATACAGAACGCAAATGAATATCTATCACAAAAATCATCAAACTGTGACAATTATCTCCACATAATATTGAATATTAATAAAAGTATAGTGATGGTTGCACAATAGACACTTATGCATGTATAATCAAAAGCATCGCCACTGGTGCCATTCCTTTATTAATTGGACAAGAAAAAAAAGAAAACCTCACAATTGTTTTTTTGCTTTGGATTCAAATATAAAAGAGGCATGCATCATTCCAACTGTACAAAAGCGTTACTCCAGTAAAAGGGTTACTAACAGCTATACGATGTGAAAGTGTTAGTCCAGATTCACAGCTAACATGGTAATGCACGACTCCCTGAAGGATAACAGACGGCTGGCAGTAAGGTTAAGGCAGTAATATAATTGAGCAGATCAGATCACTGTAAACTGCAACAGAAAAACACAAAGCTTTATGACTGTCAGAGAATCAGTGAGGTTGAATTACTTACTGTGTTAAACTCACTGCTGGACACTTATTACTCTACAATATACAGTTAATACAAAATAATTATCCATGCTGAACCTCAGAAATGATTTTATGCAGGTGAACAGTAACAAAAGGGCATTCATGTGTGAATTGACTTAAATTAGATCACAGTTGACTACATAACAAGAGTTACTGCACTTCAGAATTAATTGAGACATTTTGATGTGATAAGGTGTTATGGAAATGTAAGCATTATTAAGATGTCATATAACTTCCACACCTATGGCACAGTTTAGTATTTCCAAGTTCTTTTTGCCAGTAGGCTGCCGGAAAAAGGATTTGGGGGGCTTCAATAAAGTTAGTCATGTGGCTCCCTACTGATCTTGCCTCTTTCCACTTTGGCACTAGGGGGTCCCTATTAAGATCAAAGGTCATTGGAATATCACGGTTCCTTACATCCTGAGACTGCACTGTGCTAAATACAAATATTTGATTTAAAAGTAACTGCATATGCAATTAGCAACAATACAAACATCTCCTCTACTCAGTGTGTGCACACAAACACACACTTTGAAGAGGAATAGAGGACTGCTTATTACCTAGAAGGTAATTAGTAAAATTAATGAGTAACGTTCTATCCCACTTCAAGAAGTTGCCATGTGAACACATGTAAGTAGGAAGTTTTTTTAGGAAAAGAAAAAATCCATTTAGCCCATGCAAGCTCACCCTTTTCTAATAGATCATTACCTACCTATCTACTCATCATATCCCTCAATCCTGTCTCTTCCTGGAAATATATCCAATTTCCCTTGACCCACTTGTATCATTAGCTTAAATGGCATCTGATGCTAATTCATTCTTTTACACTTTGGTTGAAAAAATTACAACTGACTTCCCTTCATTCAATTCCCAATTTTAACTTGTGTTCCCTGATGCTTGAACCCTTCACCAGAAAGAACATTTTTTCTGGATTAGTTTTTCAGTTACTTTTATAATCTTGAAAACTTCAATTAAGTCACCTTTAAGTCTTTTCTCCATAGAAAACAGGCTCAATTTCCCTAACCTTTTCTCACAACTTGAATTCTTGACACCTGAAATTATCTTTGTTGCTCAACTCAGTTCCTTCTCAAGTGCAATTAATACCTTCCCTATAATTAATTATCCAGGACAGCACACAATACATTAGATGGGGTCTGCCCAATGCTTTACAATGATACATGGGCCTAAATTTGCTAGCAACCAAAACTGGGCACAATTCTGATGGCCCACAGCAATGGCGTTCCAGGACAGAGAGGCCGAAGGACCAAACTAAATTCATCTTCAGGTCTCCGCATTATAATACAGGCAAGCTGTGGGCACCAGTCAGGCTCCATGGCGCTGCTCGCCTGTCAGGTTTCAGCCATTACAGAGGCCCACAGGTAAGTTCGGGAGGGGGGAGGCGATTGTGGGGGGAGGGTCTCTTGAATGATACATCAACTCCAGCAGAACCATGGCAAAAGTAAACTCTCTCAAATTCTCTCCAGTTATAGCACAATCAGGTTTGAAAACAACTGCATAAACACCTTAGTTTATGTACACAAAATTAATCAAATAAATTATATAAACACCCGCATCAAGTCCCATTCACCCATCACCCCTGTGCACATTGACCTACATTGACTCCCGGTACACCAATACCTTAATTTTAAAATTCTCATACTTGTGTTTAAATTGCTCCATGGCCTCACCTGTCCCTATCTCTGTAATCTCCTCTAGCCCTACAATCCTCTAAGAATTCTGTGTTCCTCCAACTCTGGCTTCTTCATACATCCCCCACTCCCTTTACCCAACCATTGGCGGCTGTGCCTTCAGCCATATAGGCCCTAAGCTCTGGAATTCCCTCCCTAAACCTCTCCACCTCTCTCTCCTCCTTGAAGACCCTCCTTAAAACCTATCTCTTTAAACAAGCTTTTAGTCACCCATCCTAATATCTCCTTTTTTGGGTTCGGTGTCAATTTTTCTCTGATAAGGCTCCTGTGAAGTGCCATGGGACGTTTTCCTATATTAATGGCGCTATATAAAAGCAAGTTGTTGTACTTTCTTTCCAAAATGGTTTCTAGCATACTTGCAATCAATAGTCAGAACCTATGATATATTAAAAATCTCACAACTGCCTGCACTTCCTGTCTACAAAGCCTTACTTCCTGTTTTCACATTTTGTAACACTTTTGTACCAATTTTATCCCATTATACATTTTTTTTCATATTTACAATCAAACTGCTTATGTAAACTTGTCAAACTATTATTACATCCTCTTGCCAGTGCTGGTGCTGTAGCTCCTCAGTTTTGCATCTCCCAGCTCCTCAGCCTGTAATGCAGCTAAACTCCTATGCTTCAGCTGTTGTGTACGTACCTTTAAGAGAATAACTGGTCTCAGACTGCAGTACCGGCAGTGACCACCCCTGTATAAAAGGCGCTAGTGAGCCTCTGTAGTTTCAGTTTCCCGATTGACTTCAATCAGTAAAGACTTGTTTTGTTCAACTCCTGCTGTCCGTGTCTCAATCATTCATGGACATAACACTGGCGACGAGCAGATACGAACTTACCTACAGTCTGCACCACCTCCTGGGATCCATTCCTGCAGTGAAGTGAGCAGAGGTCGAGGCCAGAAGGAAGAAAGAAGCAGTAGAAACGGGCGTCGACCGTGGGCATCCACCCCTGTGTTAGCAGAGTTGAAGATTGCTGGAGAAGCTGTCGAAAGCAGGGCCTAGTTCCTGTCGATGGTGCTTCAGCTAATCGGGCTGGTGGCAGGTAGTACACTGATCCTTCCTGGGCTGCGGCGTTCGCGAACTCGAGCGGGTGGCTTGCAACGGGGCCGAGAAGCGTTGTCGGGAAGAGGAGAGAAAGAGGGTGGAGCACACAGGGCGCGGCTGGTGCTACGAAGCCGGGCTGCGTATAGACCCGAGAAGAGGGAGGCAAGAGTCCCACAGGGTTGTTCCACGATGGGAAAATAATAAAAAAAAGAAATATTAAACGCGCAAGAAACCGCGAGGAGCTGCAGGTTGCAACAGGAACCGCGGAAAGCAGCGCTAGCAACAGTGGGGAAGAAGGCAAAGCACGGGAGGCGCCATCTTAATCAGCGGGGAAGAAGGCAAAGCGTGGGAGGCGCCATTTTGTTAAATCGGGGAAGAAGGCAAAGCGTGGGAGATGCCATTTTAGGTTTTCAAGATGCCGAAGACTGGCTGTATCACTGCCTTTGATAATACAATAGAGGACTGGACCACGTATGTGGAAAGAGTCGAGGTATATTGCGAGGCAAACGAAATAGCCGATGAGAAAAAGGCATCGGTATTGCTAAACTTAATGGGCGCTAGAACGTACGGCCTATTGCGGGACCTGATTACTCCAGCCAAACCGAAGGCGAAGAGTTTTAACGAAATTGTTGCTGTCCTACAGGAACACTTAAACCCTGCACCGCTGTTGATAGCAGAAAGATTTAAATTCCACAGGAGAACTCAGCATAAAGATGAGAGCAATGCTGAGTACCTTACGGAACTACGCAAGCTATCAAAGCACTGCCAGTTCGGAGCAGGACTGGCAGATGCCCTACGGGACAAATTTGTCTGTGGACTCCTGAGTGAAGGATCACAGAAGAAGTTACTCTCAGAGAAAGAGCTGACGCTAGATAAGGCTTTCAGTGTGGCAGTATCATACGAAGCAGCAGCCAGGGGAGCTGCGGAAATTCAACAAAAGCCACAGGAATACGGCACCCACGAAATGAAACGGGGATTTGCAAAATGTTATCGCTGCGGCAGAACTAACCATGACCAGAAGGACTGCTGGTCCAAAGACAAAATATGCAGGCAATGCGGAAAGATGGGACACATTGCACGAGTTTGCAGGTCTGGGAAGAAGACCAGCGACAACAAAAAGGCTACTAAGGAACCGTACAAGAAAGTACAAAAGATGACGGACAGCAGTTCCGAAGACCAGATGAGCGATAGTGAATCCGGGAACAGGAGACTAAGCTGTCTCAAACTTCACAATGTAATCGCAAAAGAGGATCACCGAACCATTTGGGTCACCCTCACGATAGCAGGGTCCCAAGTTAAAATGGAATTGGATACAGGATCAGCGCTAACCGTCATGAATCGACGAGACTACGAGCGGCTATTCTCACACATACCCTTGATAGAGACATCCATCGTCTTGACGACGTATACGGGGCAAAAAGTATACCCCAGAGGAAAAATAAGGGTGCCTGTCGAATACAACAGCAAGAAAATACGGAAATTGTATCTCTACATACTGCAAAATGGTGGACCACCGTTATTGGGATGTGAATGGATCAGGAAGATAAGCTTAGATTGGCACTCCATTCATGCAATGACGGTGGATGGTAAAAAAGATGACAACGTCACTCCTGGACGATTGTCAACAATCTTAGCTAACGCCAAAGAGGTATTTCAAGAAGAACTGGGCACTCTTAAAGGCGTAACCGCCTCGATAAAAATAGAAGAGAATGCAATTCCCAAGTTTTTCAAAGCAAGACCGGTACCATATGCAATTCGCCCAGCCGTCGAGGCAGAGCTGGAGAGTCTGGAGAAGGCAGGCGTGTTGTCTAAGGTCGACTGGAGCGAGTGGGCGACACCCATCGTTCCTGTCATGAAGAAAACGTTAAGCAATAAGTCTGAGGAGCCAAGGAAGGTTCGCATCTGTGGGGATTTCAAGGTGACGGTGAACCCAGTCCATCACACAGTACAATATCCTCTTCCAAGGATAGAAGACATCTTCGCCTCACTGTCTGGAGGGAAGCGTTTTACAAAAATTGACCTAGCACAAGCATATTTGCAGATGGAGGTTGAAGAATCCTCTAGGAAGTATCTCACGAAAAACACTCACAAAGGTTTTTACCAGTATCGTCGATTGGTATTCGGAGTAGCATCGGCTCCGGCGATATGGCAAAGAGCGATGGAACAAGTCCTGCAAGGGATTCCGGGGACTCAGTGTTACTTGGACAACATCCTTTTGACAGGTGAAGATGACAGTGAACACCTTAACAACCTAGAACAGGTGCTCACTAGACTACGGGAACATGGGCTACGAGCCAACCGCCCCAAGTGCGAGTTTTTTAAGAAACAGATATCGTATTGTGGCCATGTGATTGATGAAGAGGGGTTACATAAGTCCCCTGACAAAATTGAAGCGGTTGTTAAGGCCCCAGCACCTGAAAATGTGTCGCAACTGAGGACATTCCTCGGATTGGTGAATTACTACCATAAGTTTTTGCTGAATTTGTCGACAATTCTGCACCCACTGAACGCCCTGCTACGAACGGGAGCAGCATGGAAATGGAGCAATGGCTGTAAGCGGGCCTTTCAGAAGAGTAAGGACTTAATCACTTCAAGAGAAGTATTGGCTCACTACAACCCAGCACTGCCGATCAGACTGGCGTGTGATGCGTCTCCCTACGGCATTGGGGCGGTACTGTCACATAAATTCCTTGATGGTTTAGAGAGGCCGATAGCTTTTGCGTCACGCTCGTTAACTTCTACCGAGCGTAACTATGCCCAGATTGACAGAGAGGCCCTCAGCCTAGTGTGGGGGGTGAAGAAGTTCAATCACTACCTGCACGGTCAAAAATTTACTCCACTAACCGATCATCAACCTCTTGTCTCCATTTTCAACCCTCAGAAGGGCGTACCGATAATGACAGCACAATGGCTGCAGAGGTGGTCCCTTTTCCTAGGGGCACACCAATATGACATCGAGTACAAAGGAACTAAACAGCATGGGAATGCTGATGGATTGTCACGCCTACCGTTGCCAACGGTGGAAGAAGAAGACCTTGCAGTGGATCCAATGGAGTTATTCCACTCGACCATAGTCGAATGTCTCCCGGTGACGAATGCAAACATAGAAAAGGAAACACGGAATGACCCGACACTATCACGGGTCTATGATTTAACGGTGAAGGGATGGCCAGTTCGGGGGAGAGCAGCAGCGGAGGAGGAGTCCGGCTTAAAAACCGGCGCGAAGGCAGAGGCCCGACCAGTTCGGGGGAGAGCAGCAGCGGAGGAGGAGCCCGGCTTAAAAACCGGCGCGAAGGCAGAGGCCCGACCAGTTCGGGGGAGAGCAGCAGCGGAGGAGGAGCCCGGCTTAAAAACCGTCGCGAAGGCAGAGGCCCAACCAGTTCGGGGGAGAGCAGCAGCGGAGGAGGAGCTGGCTTAAAAACCGGCGCGAAGGCAGAGGCCCGACCAGTTCAGGGGAGAGCAGCAGCGGAGGAGGAGCCCGGCTTAAAAACCGGCGCGAAGGCAGAGGCACACCAAATCAACAGCAGAGGAGAGAGGTAAAAAGTAATCAGAGTGTGACGTCACCAGGGAGCAGGTAAGTGATTGGTTGGTGAGTATTTCTCTCTTTTCAATACAAGCTTGACTTCTGTGGTGTTAAATTTCTAGGGTCTCTGGTGTAGTGGGGATAGTTGGTAAATAAAGCGCCCTAGAGTATACCTGTAACTGGGGTATTGAATAAATTTTAAATTAATTAAAGGAGTAAGTCATGGCAGGAGAGCTCAGACCCGTGTTCTGCTCCTCTTGCTCCATGTGGGAAATCAGGGACGCTGCCAGTGTCCCTGGCGACCATGTGTGCGGGAAATGCATCCAGCTGCAGCTACTTGCAGACCGCATTGAGGCGCTCGAGCTGCGGGTGGATGAACTTTGGAGCATGTGCGATGCTGAGAGGGTCGTGGATAGCACATTTAGCGAGTTGTTCACACCTCAGGGTAGGGCAGCACAGGGGGTGACCATCAGGCAGAGCAACAAAGGCAGGCAGGTAGTGCAGGGAACCCCTGCGGACATCCCCCTTTCAAACAAGTATACCAAGTTGGATACTGTTGAGGGGGATGACTCACCAGGGGAAGGCAGCAGCGGCCAGCTTCCTGGCACCAGGGACGCTTCTGCTGCTCAGAAAGGGAGGAAAAAGAGTGGGAGAGCAATAGTGGTCGGGGATTCTATCGTAAGGGGAACAGATAGGCGTTTCTGTGGCTGCAAACATGACTCCAGGATGGTTTGTTGCCTCCCTGGGGCCAGGGTCTGGGATGTCACTGAGCGGCTACAGGGCATTCTTAAGGGGGAGGGTGAGCAGGCAGAGGTCGTGGTCCACATTGGGACCAACGACATAGGAAGGAAGGGGGATGAGGTCCTGCATCAAGAATTTAGGGAGCTAGGTAACAGATTAAAGAGCAGGACCTCAAAGGTTGTAATCTCTGGATTACTCCCAGTGCTACGTGCTAGTGAGTATAGGAATGGGAGGATAGAGCAGATGAATGCGTGGCTAAAGAGTTGGTGTAGGGGGGAGAGTTTTACTTTCCTGGATCACTGGGCCTGCTTCTGGGAAAGGTGGGACTTGTACAAGTCGGACGGGTTGCACCTGAACCAGAGCGGGACAAATATCCTTGCGGGGAGGTTTGCTAGCACTGTTGGGGGGGGGTTTGAACTAACTTGGCAGGGGGATGGGATACAGAGGGGAGCTGAAATAGGGGGTGATGTGCTGCCAATTATAGAGAAAAAAACAAGTCAGCTTGGTAGACAGGGCAAATATATAAGGGCAAGCCTGGATAGCATCTATTTTAATGCAAGGAGTCTTGCAAATAAGGTGGATGAACTGAAGGTGTTGATAAACACATGGGAGTATGATATTGTTGCCATCACGGAGACATGGTTGAGGGAGGGGCAAGACTGGCAGCTCAATATTCCGGGGTACAGAATCTTCAGGCGAGACAGAGGGGGAGGTATAAGAGGACGGGGTGTCGCAATATTAATTAAGGAGTCAATTACTGCAGTAAGGAGGGATGATATATTAGCAGGGTCCTCTAATGAGGCCATATGGGTGGAGCTTAAAAACAAAAAGGGGGCAAGCACTTTGCTGGGAGTGTACTATAGGCCTCCAAACAGTCAGGGGGAGATAGAGGAACAGATATGTAGGCAAATCTCAGAGAAATGTGCAAATAATAGGGTAATAATAATGGGGGATTTCAACTTCCCTAATATTAACTGGGATAGTCAGAGTGTGAAAGGCTCAGAGGGTGTAGAATTCTTAAAGTGCATCCAGGAGAGCTTTTTGAGCCAGCATGTAGAAAGCCCTACAAGAGAGGGGGTGGTACTGGACCTAATTCTAGGGAATGTGGCCGGCCAAGTGGAAAAAGTGCTAGTAGGTGAGCACTTTGGTGATAGTGACCATAATATGGTGAGATTTAAGGTGGTCATGGAAAAGGACAGGGATGGGCCGGAAATAAAGGTTCTAAATTGGGGGAAGGCCGATTTTAATAGGATAAGGCAGGATCTGGCCAAAATGGACTGGGATCAGCTACTTGTAGGAAAATCCGCATCGGAGCAATGGGAGGCTTTCAGAAGGGACATTGAGATCATACAATGGCAACATGTTCCCGTAAAGGTCAAGAGTGGTTCCAAAAACCACAGGGAACCGTGGATGTCAGGGGATATACGAGAATGGATTAGGAAAAAAAGGAGGGCTTTTGGCAGATACAAAAGGCTAAAGACGGAGGAAGCCCTAGAGGAGTACAAAAAGTGCAGGGGGATACTTAAAAAAGAAATTAGGAGATCAAGGAGGGGCCATGAAATAACACTGGCGAGCAAAATAAAGGAAAATCCGAAGATGTTTTATAAGTATATTAGGGGTAAGAGGATAACTAGGGAAAAAATAGGGCCCATTAGGGACAAAAGTGGCAATCTGTGTGTGGAGCCGGAAGATGTAGGAGGGGTTCTAAATGAATTTTTTGCATCTGTTTTCACTATGGAGAAGGACGATGTAGACATAGAAATAGGGCGGGGGGACTATGATATGCTCGAACATATTAACATCGAGAGGGAGGAGGTATTGGCGGTTTTAGCTGGCCTAAAAATGGATAAATCCCCAGGCCCGGATGAAATGTATCCCAGGCTGTTGTGTGAGGCAAAGGAGGAGATTGCGGGGGCTCTAACACATATATTCAGGACCTCTCTGGCCACAGGGGATGTGCCAGAGGACTGGAGAACCGCTAATGTAGTACCATTATTCAAGAAGGGTAGTAGAGAAAAACCGGGGAACTACAGGCCAGTGAGCCTAACATCAGTGGTAGGAAAATTATTGGAAAAAATCCTGAGGGACAAAATTTGTCTCCACTTGGAGAGGCAAGGATTAATCAGGGATAGTCAACATGGCTTTGTCAAGGGAAGATCATGTCTGACTAATTTGATTGAATTTTCTGAGGGGGTGACTAGGTGTGTGGATGAGGGTAACGCAGTGGATGTGGTATACATGGATTTCAGTAAGGCCTTCGATAAAGTCCCGCACAGGAGACTGGTCAAGAAGGTAAGAGCCCATGGAATCCAGGGTGCCTTGGCACATTGGATACAAAACTGGCTTAGTGGCAGAAGGCAGAGGGTGATGGTCGAAGGTTGTTTTTGTGACTGGAAGCCTGTGGCCAGTGGGGTACCACAGGGTTCGGTGCTGGGTCCCTTGCTGTTTGTGGTCTACATTAATGACTTGGATATGAATGTAAAGGGTATGATCAGTAAGTTCGCGGATGATACAAAAATTGGTAGGGTGGTAAATAGCGAGGAGGGTAGCCTCAGTCTGCAGGACAATATAGATGGGTTGGTCAGATGGGCGGAACAGTGGCAAATGGAATTTAACCCGGAAAAGTGCGAGGTGATGCACTTTGGGGGGACTAACAAGGCAAGGGAATACACAATGAATGGAAAGACCCTAGGCAAGACGGAGGGTCATAGGGATCTGGGTGTGCAAGTACACAGATCCCTGAAGGCGGCGGAACAGGTGGATAAGGTGGTAAAAAAGGCATATGGGATACTTGGCTTCATTAGCCGAGGCATTGAATATAAGAGCAAGGAGGTTATGATGGAGCTGTATAAAACACTGGTTAGGCCACAGCTGGAATACTGTGTGCAGTTCTGGTCGCCACACTACAGGAAGGATGTGATCGCGTTAGAGAGGGTGCAGAGGAGGTTCACCAGGATGTTACCAGGGCTGGAGCGCTTCAGCTATGGAGAGAGACTGGGCAGATTGGGTTTGTTTTCCTTGGAGCAGAGGAGGCTGAGGGGGGACATGATTGAGGTGTACAAAATTATGAGGGGCATAGATAGGATGGATGCTGAGGAGCTTTTTCCCTTAGTAGAGGGGTCAATAACTTGGGGGGCATAGATTCAAGGTAAAGGGCGGGAGGTTTAGAGGGGATTTGAGAAAGAACTTTTTCACCCAGAGGGTGGTTGGAGTCTGGAACTCACTGCCTGAAAGGGTTGTGGAGGCAGAAACCCTCACAACATTTAAGAAGCATTTGGATGAGCACTTGAACTGCCATAGCATACAAGGCTACGGGCCAAATGCTGGAATATGGGATTAGATTAGACAGGGCTTGATGGCCGGCGCGGACACGATGGGCCGAAGGGCCTCTATCAGTGCTGTATTACTCTATGACTCTATGACTCTATGACATGGCGAATCACTGCTGCCAGCATTCTCGCTGAGAAGAGAACAGCTGTCAGTGTGCAGAGGAATTTTGATGTGTGGATCCAGAGTAGTAATTCCACCTAAGTTGACGGATAGAGTGCTCAATGAGCTTCATGAGGGTCATCTGGGTGGGGTAAAAATGAAGAACTTAGCCAGAGCGTTTGTGTGGTGGCCGGGAATCGATAGAGAAATTGAAGAGATGACCAAGAGCTGTGCAGGATGCCAGAAGGTCCAAAACGCCCCACCACAAGCTCCTCTGCATCCATGGGAGTGGCCCTCATCTCCATGGCAAAGGGTGCACATTGATTTTGCTGGTCCCTTCATGGACTCGATGTTTTTAATTGTGGTGGATGCACATTTAAAGTGGCCAGAGGTAATAAAAATGTCCTCAACCACCATGGAAAAAACTATCACAGTTTTACGAACCATATTCGCCAGGAATGGGCTGCCTGAACAGATTTGCTCTGACAATGGACCACAGTTTGTGTCTGAAGAGTTCCGGAGGTTCTTAAAGAACAATGGTGGTAAGCATTACACATCTGCCCCATATCATCCAGCCACTAATGGATTGGCTGAGAGGTTTGTTCAAACATTCAAGAAGGCTATCAAGGCAATGTGTAATGAAGATATACCCCTACAACACAAGGTGGACAACTTCTTGTTTGCCTACCGGAATGCGACACATGCGGTTACCAACCAAACTCCAGCCATGGTGTTCTTCAATCGAAGATTACAATGCCGCTTGGATTTGGTTAAGCCAAATGTCCGAAGAGATGTGGAGAACAGGCAGTTTCAGAATATGAATGAAAGGCCGACCAGGAGTTTTAAGATAGGTCAACCAGTTTTGGCCCGGGACTACCGCACCGAGAAATGGCAGCCAGGAACGACTTGTACATGGCAAGGACCTCTCATGTATACCGTGGACGTTGGAGAGAGCATTGTAAGACGCCATGCTGACCAGATTCTAGAGTCACTGGAAAACATCAACTCCACACCACGATCTGATACACCTGGCAATGAAATCGACGTACCAATTGCAGCTACCGCAGAATCGGTGATATTGGAAGCAGATGAACCAAACAACGACATTGATCCCGACTCAACCTTGCCAGAAGAACCTGATACCCCAAAGAGGCGTTATCCAGACAGAATCAGGAAGCCTCCTCAAAGACTGAACTTATAAGTGCTTAAACTTAACCAATGTATCTAACAACCGTAATTGTGATTGTAATTAGTTATCATTTAGTTGTTAAATGAATGTTATGTACTGTTTATCTAAAAGGGGAGGAATTGTTGTGTATGTACCTTTAAGAGAATAACTGGTCTCCGACTGCAGTACCGGCAGTGACCACCCCTGTATAAAAGCCTCTGTAGTTTCAGTTTCCCGACTGACTTCAATCAGTAAAGACTTGTTTTGTTCAACTCCTGCTGTCCGTGTCTCAATCATTCACGGACATAATATCAGCCAACTCTAATTCTCCGCTTCCCAACCACCATAGGTTTTGCTATTTAACTGTATAAATAATATCAACTCAAAGTATGATTCAAAGATAAGGAAGGAATGTATGACTTTAAAACAGGGACTGAATTACAACTGCGTGCCCTGTTCAAATTATCCCCACCCCCTAACCCCACTTCAACTAAAGACTGCCCTTGGTCTTGCCTCCCCACCAAGGCCAGAATTTTTACCTTGGATTTGGGTCAGGTGCGTGTGGGCCGCTTAGCGGGTCAGGAACGCGATGTTTTGCTCAGCACGTTCTTCAGGGCGACTTTAACTTAATGGCCCCACTTAAAGCACCATGGGTGTTCCCCAGCCCAATTAAATGGAATGGGTCTGATGACATCATTGATGACTCATTTCCAGCACTGATATTTAAAGCAGCCTGGCACACAACTCATTTGAATGTTGATGAAGGAGTGTGTAAGGTGAATCACAAACGTCTGAGTATTGTCCCAAACGTAAAAAGATGGAAACACAAAGGCAGAGGGCTGCACCCCGATTTTCTGATGCATCCCTGCATATTCTGGTGGAGGCAGTGAGAGCACACAGGGGGTCCTGTTCCTTGCAGATAGGAGCAGGAGACCTCCCAAAGACACCAAAAGACCATGGTTGGAGATAGCAGAAGGGGCCAGCAGTAGGGATGTGGTCAGGAGGACGTGGATCCAGTGCAGGAAATGAGGCAATTATCTCATGAGGTCAGGAAACGTGAGGGCAATGTCAGAATCACCTTCATCCTGTTGTGCTGGTCATTATTTCTCCATCACTCTGCTTTCCCAAGCCTACTCCTACACATCATTCCACACAGCAATCTACCTTGCACTTCCACCCATCCCTCTCTGTCTATGTACATACTCACATCCCCATCTGACTAACCACCCCTCACACTCACCCTCATCCTATTGCAATCATAGCAAGTAACACCACAGAAGGAGGCCATTTTGCATTCTCACCCCACTCCCTCATAGTCACCCTCTACAGATGTAACTAATCCATTCCTTACACACATTCCATCACTCTCACTCAGAGTTCTCTTCTTTTCCTCCTTGCAGGAGAAAAGAGCCCAGAACATGCGGGAGAGGCAGAGAACCAGAGATGGCCCTCCAGTCTTCACGCAACTGACACCAACAGAGGAGGGGGCCCTGGAGATGTCGCGAGTTGCAGAGCTGCTGGTGGTGGGAGACAAAGAGAGGGGGACATCCCACCAGCCTGGTGACAGAATCACATCTCATACAGCCACATGGCATACAGCAGTCACTCATATGGTGACTGATGTCAGCAGCCAGTGAATTTTCATCATGCGCATAATGGTAACTTTACCCATTCTTAATATAACACTTCTAAATCATCTCTTTACTCTCGCACAGATCCATCAAGTGTCCCCACCACTCCTCCCACCACTGTCCAGCCGGAGGAAGAAGACGACTCCTCAGAGGAAGCTCCAGCCTCTGAGGGTGCACCGAAGCGCACCCAGTGCAAATACGTACACCTAAGCGAGATAGAGTAGTGTTGTCACCTGGTGTCTCACACTTCACAAGTAAGCAAGAACAGATAGTGTTGGCAGGGACAACAGTGGAGAGTCCTCACCGAAGGGTGCTCCAAGCACTACTGAGTTGCATGCAGATGCGAAGCCTCAGCGGCCATCGAGAACAAGGGTGATCTCGGAGGGGCAGCAACAATTGCATGAGGCTCTGGCAGCTTTTGCAGCCATGATGTCTGCAAATGTACAGACATCTCCAACATGAGCACTACCATGTTGCAGGCGATGGCGACGATGTGCTGTTCCAGAGCAAGGATGGCCACCTGCATGGAGCAGCAAATGCACCAGTCACATGAGCACATGCTTGCTGTGGACAACAGATGGCAGACACTCATCAACCTCATCTCAAGGAGGGATATAAATGTCAACTTGGGCCTTCATCGCCCCACTGCTGTGCAGCAAGGTGCTCTCCAGCTCCTTGCTAGCAGGGAAGTGCGGGTGACCCATGATAGGGATGATGCTGGGAAGGGACATGGAAGTGGGGGCTCCTCTCAAAGCGCTCCCACTTCTCCCCCATCGCCTCCCCATCAATCAGAGCCCCACATGCTTCCTCGACCATGATGAGGCCAACCTGGGCCTCCCAGGCGGCAATGTGCACCACTGCTGGTGCCATCTCCACCTCAGGTTCCTCCTCCTTGTCTTCCACCTGCTCCTCCTCCTCTGAAGAGGCTGTGTGCTTTGCGCCTTGCTCCTCCTGCAGCTCCAATCCTTGCTGCTGCGCTATGTTGTGCAGATCTGTCCAGGAATCTGAAGTGCATCTTCAGCTTGCCTATTGCCTGCTCTATGACACATCTGGTAGTCATTATAATGCTCCTCGGCCTCATTGCTTGGCCTCCTCAAGGGTGTCATGAGCCACGTCTTCAGTGGATAGCCCTTGTCTCCAAGCAGCCAGCCGGTAAGTCTGTTTGGAGGTGCAAAGAGCTGAGGGAGGGTGGACTGATGCAGCACAAAAGAGTCATGACAGCTGCCAGGGAATCTAGTGCACACATGCATTATTATCTTTTTATGGTTGCAGACGAGTTGCACATTGAGGGAGTGGAAGCCCTTGTGGTTCACAAACACTCCTGGGTGATGTCGGGGTGCCTTCATGGCCACCTGTGTGCAGTCGATGATGCCCTGCACCTGTGGGAAGTCAGCCAGAGCTGCAAAGCCAAGTGCCCGCTCAGTAACACTGGCTTCATCAGTGGCAAAGTTGACACAATTGGTTGACTTGTGAAACATGGCATTGGTCACCTGGGTGATGCAGTTGTGGGCGGCCAACTGCGAGATCCTGCAAATCACAGAATCACAGAAACCCCACAGTGCAGATAGAGGCCATTCGGCCCATCGAGCCTGCACCGACACATATCCCACCCGATCCCCGTAACCCCTACACCAACACATATCCCACTCTATCCCCGTAACCCCATGTATTTAATCCCCCTAACACTAAGAGTCAATTTATCATAGCCAATCAACCTAACCCGCACATCTTTGGACTGTGGGAGGAAGCCGGAGCACCCGGAGGAAACCCACGCAAACACGGGGAGAATGTGCAAACTCCACACAGACAGTCACCCGAGGCCAGATTCGAACCCGGGTTCCTGGCGCTGTGAGGCAACAGTGCTAACCACTATGCCACCGTGCTGCCGCAGATGTCTGCTGCAGATCCCTGGAAGGAGCCTGAGGGTGGTGGCGACTTTGATAGTCACTGGTAAGGAGTGTCCACCAGGTCCTCTGGGTAGCAGATCTTGTTGCAGCAAGGTGCAAATGTCTGCGACGACCTAACGCAATAGCCTGAGCCTCCTTTGGCACTGCTATTCAGTCATGTTGAGGAAGCTCATCCTCTGCCTGTATACCCTGTGTTGAGGGTATTGCTTCTGGCGTGGTGCAGCCCTGTGCTGATCCCCTCTCTCCTGTGGAGCATCAGGTCATTGAGGAGAAGGCTGTGCACTGCAGGTTGGATCAATGCAGCAGCAACAATGGTATGGGAGAGAGGCCAACAATGTAATTTTGCAAGAAAAGCAGATTGTTTTTGGTGGGAGAGCATTAAGTTCCTCTTATAGTTAAAGGGTGGTTGAAAGTCAACGAAGGTCCTTCTACTTACATAGGACTGGCAGGCCACCACACCACTAGAGACACATCTCTGTGCTGCCGGCCTCAGCAGGCACTCCAGCATGCTTGACATCAAGTTCAAGAGGGACTGCAGTGGAAGGGGTTTTTGGCTCCCAAGTGTTTAAGGAAAATATATTTTTGAACATGACTTTATAAGGTGAATAAAGGATTTTTAAAAGTTTTAATTGATAAAATGTATGTAAATACTGAAGCACTGTTGTGATGTTTAGTTGTCAACATGGCCTATACCTACCTAAAAAATGCAAATCCAGATAATTGTAGCTATTTATAAACTCAAAAGATAGCGATAACTGCCTGTACATTTCAGACCAATTAAGGCTTTCTCTTTAGAAAACAATGTTTTGCATTTGTAACAATGTCTGGAGTGTGATGGACGCACCCTAGTTTTATATATATTATATTGTGGCAGAACCACTGAATGACTCTGGCTAACTGTATATAATTCTCTTTAACGATGTTCTAACACCAGCCTAAACCTGTACCATTGTGTTAGGCATTACTGTGTTTTGTATATAGAGTTTGCATGTATGGGGCGTGGCCCCTTTAAGAGCGTGGGTAAACGCGATGACGTCACGTCGCAAACCACGGGGCTGCCCAGGCAGTCCTCGTGGCATCTCCATTGAGTAAAGACCTGTTTAATTGTTCTCTTGTGTCGATCTCTGTTATTCGTAGGAATTCGTTAATTCCTACAATATAATTATATTTATACATAATAGTTATATACATGTGCAGATCTCCTGTGGCCCTGCTCACAAACTCATCTGACGCTTCAACAAAAAACTGTTTTTCTTCTTTTCTGATGTCAAGGATCACAAGCTTCATCAACTCTTGAACACCAACGACCCTCCGGAACCACCTTCCCCTTCACTTTCCTCTGACCCCCTGTCTCCCAATCTCACCCCCTGCCGCGTTTTCACTATCCCTTCTGACATTCCCCTCTTGGACCCCAAACGATCAGTCCTCAGCAAAGGCCTGAGCTTCATCCCCTTACACCTCCACCTCAATGAATTTCGAGCTTGGCATGATGCTGAGCTCTTTTTCCGCCACCTTCACCTCCGCGCCCACTTCTTTGGCCAGGAGTCTTCCCCCCCCACACAGCTGACCCTTTCTCCCGCTTTCAGAATTCTCGTTCTACCTGGACCCCTCCCTTTGGCCTCTTACCCTCTCTAGATCTTTTCATTGCAAACTGCCGCTGTGACATTGCCCGTCTCCATTTCTCTGCTCCCCTCACTCACTCCAACCTACCTCCCTCTGAGCTTGCAGCCCTCCATTCTCTCAGATCCAACCCCGACATTGTCATTAAACCTGCTGACAAGGGTGGTGCTGTTGTTGTTTGGCGAACTGACCTCTACCTAGCAGAAGCTGAACGCCAACTCTCCGACATCTCCTCCTACCTCCACCTGGATCATGACCCCACTACCGAACATCAAGCCACTGTTTCCAAGACTGTCACTGACCTCATCTCCTCTGGAGATCTTCCCCCATGGCCGCCAACCTCATAGTTCCCCAACCCCGCACAGCCCGCTTCTACCTCCTTCCCAAGATCCACAAACAGGACTGCTCTGGTAGACCCATCGTTTCAGCCTGTTCTTGCACCACGGAACTTATCTCTTCCTATCTCAACACTATTTTTTCTCCCCTTGTCCAGTCTCTTCCCACCTACATCCGTGACTCTTCCGACGCCCTCCGCCACTTTAACAGTTTCCAGTTTCCCGGCCCCAACTGCCTCCTTTTCACTATGGACGTACAATCCCTCTACACCTCCATCCCCCACCAGGATGGCCTGAGGGCGCTCCGCTTCTTCCTTGAACAGAGGCCCAACCAGTCCCCATCCACCACCACCCTCCTCCACCTGGCTGAACTTGTTCTCACATTGAACAACTTCTCCTTTGACTCCATTCATTTCCTCCAAATCAAAGGTGTTGCTATGGGTACCCGCATGGGTCCTAGCTATGCCTGCCTTTTCGTGGGATATGTGGAACACTCTTTGTTCCAGTCCTACTCGGGTCCCCTCCCTCACCTCTTTTTCCGGTACATTGATGACTGTATCGGTGCCGTCTCCTGCTCTTGCCCTGAACTAGAAAATTTCATTCACTTTGCATCCAATTTCCACCATTCCCTCACCTTCACATGGTCCATCTCCAACTCTTCCCTTCCCTTCCTCGACTTCTCCGTCTCCATCTCTGGGGATAGGTTATTGACAAACATTCACTACAAGCCCACTGACTCCCACAGCTACCTGGACTACACTGCCTCCCACCCCGCTTCCTGTAAGGACTCTATTCCATTCTCCCAGTTTCTCTGTCTCCGCCGCATCTGCTCCGACGATGCCACCTTCCACACCAGTGCTTCCGACATGTCTTCCTTTTTCCTCAACTGAGGATTCCCCTCTACTGTGGTTGACACGGCCCTCGACCGTGTCCGTTGTATCTCCCGCACTTCTGCCCTCACCCCTGCCCCTCCCTCCCGGAAACACGATAGAGTTCCCCTTGTCCTCACCTTTCACCCCACCAGCCTCCACATTCAACGGATCATCCTCCGCCATTTCCGCCACCTCCAGCGTGATCCCACCACCAAACGCATCTTCCCCTCCCCTCCCCTTTCAGCATTCCGTAGGAACCGCTCCCTCCGAGACGCCCTAGTCCACTCCTCTACCACCCCCAGCACCTCTTCCCCTTCGCCCGGCACCTTCCCGTGCAAGCGCAGGAGATGCAACACATGCCTTTATACCTCCCCCCTTCCCACTGTCCAGGGCTTCAAACACCCCTTCCAGGTGAAAGCGTGATTTACTTGTACTTCTTGCAATTTAGTATACTGTATTCGCTGCTCACGATGCAGACTCCTCTACATTGGGGAGACCAAACGCAGATTGGGTAACCGCTTTGCGGAACACCTCCGTTCAGTCTGTAAGGGGGACCCCGGGCTCCCAGTGGCTTACCACTTTAATTCACTGCTTCATTCCCACTCAGACCTCACTGTCCTCGGCCTCTTGCATTGTTCCACGGAAGCCCAGCGTAAACTCGAGGAACAGCACTCTACAGCCTTCTGGACTCAACATAGAGTTCAACAATTTCAGATCGTAACCTCGGCCCCTATCACATATATATATTTTCTTTTTTTTTATCCACACTTTTTGTTTGGCCTTTTTTTCTTCCCTCCCACATGACTAGATGTAATATCTCCAAGTTTGCAAACGACACAAGGCTGGGTGGGCGTGTGTGCTGTGAAGAGGATGCCAAGAAACTCCAGGATGATTTGGACAGGTTGGGTGATTGGGCAGAAGCATGGCAGATGCAATATAACGTGGATAAATGCGAGATTATCCACATTGGTGTCAAAAACAGGAAGGCAGATTATTATCTGAATGGCAATAGATTGGGAGAAGGGGAAGTGCAACAAGACCTGGGTGTCCTTGTGCACCAGTCGCTGAAGGTAAGCATGCAGGTGCAGCAGGCAGTTAAGAAGGCAAATGGTATGTTGGCCTTCGTAGCGAGAGGGTTTGAGTACAGGAACAAGGGTGTCTTGCTGCAGTTGTACAGGGCCTTGGTGAGATCACATCTTGAGTATTGTGTGCAGTTTTGGTCGCCTTATCTGAGGAAGGATGTTCTTGCCATGGAGGGAGTTCAGCGAAGATTCACCAGGCTGATACCTGGGATGGCAGGAATGACGTATGAGGAGAGATTGGGTCGATTGGAGTTTAGAAGAATGAGAGGGGATCTCATTGAAACTTATAAAATTCTGACAGGACTGGACAGACTAGATGCAGGAAGGATGTTCCCGATGGTCGGGGAGTCCAGAACCAGGGGTCACAGTCTAAGGATAAGGGGCAAGCCATTTAGGACAGAAATTAGGAGGAATTTCTTCACCCAGAGAGTGGTAAACCTGTGGAATTCTCTACCACAGAAGGCAGTAGAGGCTAATTCATTAAATATATTCAAGAAGGAGTTGGATATATTTCTTAAGGCTAAAGCGATCAAGGGATATGGGGAGAAAGCAGGGACAGGGTACTGAATGTGGATGATCAGCCATGATCGCATTGAATGGCGGAGCAGGCTCGAGGGGCCGAAAGGCCTACTCCTGCTCCTATCTTCTATGTTTCTATGTCTATGACAGCTGTCCTTCATTCTGCCAGCGCAATTCACACCTCATCTATAGCCATCCTTTGTTCCTTAACCTGTCCCATTACCGCCTCCTCTTGCCTTGAATATCTCTTAATGTCTCTCAATGTCTCTTAATATCTCCTGCTTTCCATCCTTCACTGACCTTCCCTTTTGTTCTTTCATCCCTTCCCCCTTTTCCCAGCCCCTAAACTTGCTTTCCATTTCCTGCTTTTTTCCAGTTCTGACGAAAGGTTTTTGACCTGAAACGTTAACTCTGTTTCTCTCTGCATGGATACTGCCTGACCTGCTGAATTTTTCCAGTGTTTCTCTTGTTATTTCAGATTTCCAGCATCCTCTGTATTTTGCTATTGTATTAGGTCAGAGAATACGTTATTTTATAAGGACAGGAGCACAAAAGCATGTAAATTTTTGTGGTTGATCTACTAGTCTCCTGCTGTAATTCCCCAAGGGAAATAGCGTAAGTGCCTGTTAAGCTGCTTCCCTGGGAGTTATGGCAGGAGGCTGGTAGAACCCCTGCAGAACTTCATATCCAATGCATTATTCCACTGTTGTGTAACTTGGTGTATCCCTTTAAGGCAAGGAGGTGTAATTGCTGTGTCTTGCACAGGTTAATTATAGACTGATTGGTATTAGCAAATCCTCATGTCAGTTAGCAATCTGGCTGCTTTTTTTAAATGAGCCTCCTGAAGTCAATTAGAAAAGTTTAAGTAGATTGGAAATGCTTTGCTTGATTTCTCTTATTTTAAGTACGACATTTGCACATTTGACAATATGACACCTGAAGCATTCCAGATGCATTTAAAATGTTTATATATCGGATATTCCTTGGCATTGCTCGTGATAAGTCAGAGAATGCACTATTTTATAACGACAGGGGTGTTATACCATGAAACTTTTCACTTTAATCTGCTGTATGTTTTAAAATGCCAGTGTTCTGCCTCTCTCAGTCTGCAAAAGAGTGATCAAAGTTTCTAGCTTGTTAACTGTAACAGCTGCTTGTACAAACAGCAACACCCGCTTACTGGCAATTTAAACCAAACTCTCATTTCCAGCCATGCTGTGGGCTAAGTACTTGTTGACTGTATAGCCAGCAATAACTGCAACCAGCTGGAAACTTCCTTCAATGTTTTATCATTTTCTTGTAAATTTTTTAACGACTTAAAACATTATTTCCAGTAGTAAGTCCTCAGGTTAGCGGAGAAATTGAGGTGGTGGCCATAATGATTTTCAAAATTACCATTAGTAGATTTTGCTGACTGCTCAAGCTTGATTATTTGCATTCATACATCCTTAATAATTCTATGTAATCATTTTTCTAGCCCAGTTCCTCATTTTTAATTTTCCTACTTTCTCAGTTGTCATTTGTATGTCTTTTATGAATACTTAACTTCAGCTATTCAGGTCCAAGTGTGCCATAGACTTTTATATATACAGGGATGACTCCAAAGAATGCTGCCTGAAGTGTGCCAGACCTGACACTGTGGGGTAGATTTTCGTCTTTTCTGTCTGGGCAAAGCATGGAGAGAAAAATGGAGTGGAGAGACTTGTACGCCTGTAATGGAGCCTGCCAATTTTCCTTTCATTAATTTAAATCAGCAAATCTACCATGGCATTGCTCACAGGGCATCAGAGGTTATAGCTTCAAGGCTGTACAAAGCTAATGAAAAGAAACATATCAACAGTGTAACATATCAAAGTTTGCAGATGATACAAAGATGGGAGGGAAAGTAGTGAGGGAGGAGGACATAAAAAACCTGCAAAGGGACATAGACAGGCTAAGTAAGTGGGCAGAGATTTGGCAGATGGAATATAATACAGGTAGACTATCCTTTATCCGAACTTCCGAAAACCGAAAACCTCTAAAAACCGAAAGTTTTTTCGTTCAGCGTAAGTCGTGCGCACGACCCCGGCCCCCGCCGACCCCCACCCCGACCCCCCGCCGACCTCCCCGCCGACCCCCCGCCGACCCCCACCCCCGACCCCCCGCCGACCCCCCGCCGACCCCCACCCCCGCCGACCCCCCGCCGACCCCCCGCCGACCCCGCCACCGACCCCGACCCCCCGCCAACCCCCACCCCTGACAAATTTCCCAGTCTTATAAAATACCTTCTGAAATCCGAAATTTTCCGAAAACCGAAACACGGCTGGTCCCGAGGTTTTCGGATAAAGGATAGTCTACCTGTACTGGAAAGTGTGAGGTTATGCACTTTGGCAGGAAAAATCATAGAACAAGTTATTATCTTAATGGCAAGAAACTGTAAAGTACTGCAGTGCAAAGAGATCTGGGGGTCCTGGTGCACGAAACACAAAAAGTTAGAATGCAGGTGCAGCAAGTGATCAAGAAGGCCATAGAGTCATAGAGTCATAGGCCTAGAAATTGAGTGGGGTTAGCGCCCAATTAGCGGCGCTGGAGGGCATTGCGCTGGAATTATAGCCGTTTCTGAAATTGACTTGGGCCTTACCATCGGCGTTAGCCGGTAGCGCTGCGCCGGCACCGATGACGTCATCGGTGTGCGCAGCGCCCCGGTTGCCGTGGTAACCCGGCCCCAAGCCCAAATTCAGTTGCGCCCGCCTCGCCCGTGGCAGGCGCAACCAACAATTGTGGAAAGGGTTCTTACACGCCTTTGCGCCGGCGCATAAAGGTGGAGCGGCGGCCGGCCGCGTTCCCGGCGGCCGCCTGCCCGCACCTCCCTTCCCGGACTCCTGCATCACCCCCCCCGCGGCCCTGATGTGTGTGTGCTGCGAGCCCGGCACTTCCCCGAGGTGCCGGGCTCAGATGTCGGGGGAATCCGCCGGTCAGTTGTCGGCTGCAGGCAGCTCCTCCTTAACAGAAGGAGGAGGCCTGCAGTTCCCCAGCCTGCCGCACCGCATCGGGTGCCGCAGCGGGGGATTAGCGCCGGAAAACCCAATTGAACGCTGTAAGATTCGCAATTTTCAGCAAAAATCACGCAAGAAAACTGGATAAAATAAGACTGTTTATTGACCAAAGTAAGCTTGCACAGAAAAACCTTTGATAAAAGGGCATACAAAATGGCCGCCAGGCCCCGTGATCAGTTTATGAACCATTTTATTTCTGTTACTGCAAGCCAGACAGGCTTGTGGATTGAAGACAGTGAGCCCACGAAAGCCAGTCTCTGGGAACCGAAACTCAGAGCAACAGCATACATATTCAATGGATTATAAGTACAGGATGGGGCCCATCAAGATATGGGCGGACAATGTAAAAACACTTATACCCATTTCTCGTACAAAGGAAAAACCGTTTAGCAGCCATCAAGGAAAATGTCCGGACCGATCAATATGCGAACCGAGCCACGGTGACAATGCAAAAGACATTGAAAGACATTATCGGCCAGGAAGGCCAGTTTAAGTTATCACCGGCTCCGTTACAAGACAAAGCGCCCCTGCAGAGATTTCTGCCCGCCAAAATTAATACAAAAACAGGACTATGATTTGGCGGGAGATAAGACTGTCCCAAAAGAGTATAACTATGGATTGAAAGTCCATCTAAGTGACTTCGGACTTCGGGTTACTTGAACAACTTCTTCTTCACTGCCACGGCTTCTTGTTGGGCGACTTCAGGCTTCCATTTCTTCAAGAACTTTCTTCTACGAGGAACGAACGAAGGGCGGACGGTGCCCGGATCGGCGCCTCTTCCACTTCGGCAGATCGATGAAAACGTTTTCGTCTTTTTAAAGACGGACGGTTTCGGTAAAAGGACAACGTGGTCGGTGTTCAGCCAAACAAGGCTCGGCCACGACGAGAAGACGACGAGGGTGGCCCGGGTACTGGGGTCGGGAGATCATCGACGACCCAGGCCGACGGAGAAGAAACCCTCTGGAGAACCGGCGATCGATGCCACAAGATTCTCCCAAGTGCATAGCCTGCATCTGGGTCTGCTCCATGAACCCAAATTGACTTAGTGGATCTCAACCTTAACGAGCGCTCATCGAGGCTGGGTCTACCCCACCGCCTCGAGGGAGGAGAGACTATCGACTGCGCCAGAAGTTTCCAAATCCACGTGACGACGGAAAGCGGTGCCAAAAAGGCTGCGAACCCCCTTTCTCGCGATTTCGAGAGTGGTGAGCATGATCCCAAGTTCCCCAGGTCGAAACTTAGTTTAGGTATAGGGGAGGGAGTTAAGGGAAATCGTAATGTGTTTCCCCTTTTTCGATGTGCCGTGTGTTCCCCATTTCTATAGAGTCAAGTTCATAAATTTGTGCATGATTGTAGTAACTTTAATCTGTGCCTATGACATGTATTTTGTAATGCTTCAAACTGTTTAAAAATAAAAGCATCCATTTCGTGCTATTCAACCTGGTCTATTGAGTTCTTTCTCTGCACTACTGTTCTCTGCACCTAAGTCCAAGGTCTAGAACCGTAGGGAGGAGTGGGTCGAACCACTCAAGGGTAATTATTGCACGAAGCCTGGCAGGAGACCAGAAAGAGCAAGAGAAACCCCCTACAACGCCCGTTTTGAGGCGCTAAAACCCTCCTTTAGCGCCCGCCGCCACCGAATTTTCGTCGGGCGCTGCCGCATTAACGCTGGCGCAAAATTTCTGGCGCTACAGCCCTGGCGAACCCACAACCCAATTTCTAGGCCAGAGAGTCATAGAGTTATACAGCACAGAAAGAGGCCCTTCGGCCCATCGTGTCTGCACCGTCCATCAAGCCCTGTCCAATCTAATCCCATTTTCCAGCATTTGGTCCATAGCCTTGTATGCAATGGCATTTCAAGTGCTCATCCAAATGCTTCTTGAATGTTGTGAGGGTTCCTACCTCTACCACCCTTTCAGGCAGTGAGTTCCAGACTCCAACCACCCTCTGGGTGAAAAAGTTCCTCCTCAAATCCCCTCTAAACCTCCTGCCCTTTACCTTGACTCTATGCCCCCTTGTTATTGACCCCCCTACTAAGGGGAAAAGTTCCTCTTTATCTACCCTATCTATGCCCCTCATCATTTTGTACACCTCAATCAGGTCCCCCCTCAGCCTTCTTTGCTCCAAGGAAAACAACCCCAGCCTGTTTAGTCTTTCTTCATAGCTGAGGCGCTCCATCCCAGGTAACATCCTGGTGAATCTTCTCTGCACCCTCTCCAAAGCAATCACATCCTTCCTATAGTGAGGCGACCAGAACTGCACACAGTACTCCAGCTGTGGCCTTACCAGCGTTTTTTACAGCTCCATCATAACCTCCCTGCTCTTATATTCTATGCCTCGGCTAATGAAGGCAAGTATCCCATATGCCTTTTTAACCACCTTATCTACCTGTTCCGCTGCCTTCAGGGATCTATGTACATGTACACCAAGGTCCCTCTGACCCTTTGTGCTTCCTAGGGCCCTACCACTCATTGTGTATTCCCTTGCCTTATTTGTCTGTCCAAAATGCATCACCTCGCACTTTGCAGGGTTAAATTCCATTTGCCACTTTTCCGCCCATCTGACCAACCCGTTTATATCGTCCTGTAGCCTGAGGCTTTCCTCCTTGCAATTTACCACCCCACCAATTTTCGTGTCATCTGCGAACTTACTGATCATACCTTTTACATTCTCATCCAAATCATTTATGTAGATCACAAACAGCAAGGGACACAGCACCGATCCCTGAGGTACCCCACTGGACACAGGCTTCCAGTTACAAAAGCAACCTTCGACCATCACCCTCTGCCTCCTGCCACTCAGCCAGTTTAGGATCCAACGTGCCAAGGCACCCTGGATCCCATGGGCTCTTACCTTCTTGACCAGTCTCCTATGCGGGACTTTGTCAAAAGCCTTACTGAAGTCCATGTATACCACATCCACAGCATTTCCCTCATCCACACACCTTGTCACCCCCTCGAAAAATTCAATCAGATTGGTCAGACATGATTTACCCTTGACAAAGCCATGCTGACTATCCCCGATTAATCCTTGCCTCTCCAAGTGGAGACTAATTTTGTCCCTCAGAATTTTTTCCAATAATTTCCCTACCACAGATGTTAGGCTCACTGGCCTGTAATTCCCTGGTTTATCCCTGCTACCCTTCTTGAATAATGGTACTACGTTAGCTGTTCTCCAGTCCTCTGGTACATCCCCTGTGGCCAGAGAGGTTCTGAAAATTTGTGTCAGAGCCCCTGCAATCTCCTCCTTTGCCTCACACAGCAGCCTGGGATACATCTCGTCCAGGCCTGGGGATTTATCCACTTTTTGGCCTGCTAAAACCACTAGTACCTCCTCCCTCTCGATGCTAATATGTTCAAGTATATCACAGTCCCCTTGCCCGATTTCTATGTCTACATCGTCTTCCTCCATAGTGAACACAGATGCATAAAATTCATTTAAAACCCCGCCTACATCATCTGGCTCTACACACAGATTGCCACTTTGGTCCCTAATGGGCCCTACCCTTTCCCTGGTTATCCTCTTGCCCTTAATATACTTATAAAACATCTTAGGATTTTCCTTTATTTTGCTCGCCAGTGTTATTTCATGGCCCCTCCTCGCTCTCCTAATTTCTTTTTTAAGTATGCCCCTGCACTTTTTATACTCCTCTAGGGCTTCCTCCGTCTTTAGTCTTTTGTGACTGCCAAAAGCCCCCCTTTTTTTCCTAATGCATTTTTGTATACCCCTTGTCATCCAAGGTTCCCTTTGCTTGTTGGTACCACCCTTGACCTTTACAAGAACATGTTGGCGTTGTACTCTCTCTATTTCCCTTCTGAAAGTCTCCCACTGCTTTGATGTGGATTTTCCTATAAGTAGCTGCTCCCAGTCCACTTTGGCCCGATCCTGCCTTATCATATTAAAATCGGCCTTCCCCCAATTTAGAACCCTTATTTCCGGGCCGTCTTTGTCTTTTTCCATGACCACCTTAAATCTCACCGAATTATGGTCACTGTCGCCAAAATGCTCTCCTACTGACACTTCCACCACTTGCCCGGCTACATTCCCTAGAATTAGGTCCAGTACCGCCCCCTCTCTTGTAGGACTTTCTACACGCTGGCTCAAAAAGCTCTTCTGGATGCACTTTAAGAATTCTGCACCCTCTAAGCCTTTTACACTCTGACTATCCCAATTAATATTGGGGAAGTTGAAATCCCCCACTATTATTACCCTATTATTTTCGCACTTCTCTGAGATTTGCCTACATATCTGTTACTCTATCTCCCGCTGACTGTTTGGGGGCCTATCGTACACTCCCAGCAAAGTGCTTGCTCCCTTTTTGTTTTTAATTTCTACCCATATGGCCTCATTAGAGGAACCTGCTAATATATGGTATCGGCAGCGGGTGGAGGCAGAGCTGAGCGGCAGAGCGACTACAAGAGGCCCCAGAGGCTCAGGTAGGCCCCAGTGCAGCATCGGCAGCGGGTGGAGGCGGAGCTGAGCAGCAGAGCGACTACAAGAGGCCCCAGAGGCTCAGGTAGGCCCCAGTGTGATGAAATATTTCCATTCATCACTGCCTGTGACTGAGATCGGTTTCAGTGTCATTTCCCTTCCCCCAGACCTCATTGTATTGTGTACTGGAATGTGCTGTATTGTATACTGGAATGTGCTGGAATGTGCTGTGTGTAGGGCTCCGCCCATACCTGGCCCCGTTTGTAAGCTAGTTTCAGTCTAGCCCCAATCTCCAGAAGGACGACATCTCTCTCGCTTACGTGTTTCGTTCTAAGTTAATAAAAGCCTTGTTTTGTTCTGCTACCTTCGAGTCTCGGAATTATTGAGGCACATCAATTTTATTAACTTATTTTTTCAACACTATGGATCAACTCCTGAAACCCGAATGTTTGGATTTGGATCAACATGCTCCGGATGCATCAGCACGCTTTGGACACTGGTTTGAGTGTATGGAATTCTTCCTGGACAATTCCACAGCCGTCAAAGACGCTACGGACGCTGCAAGGATGAGACTCGGAATTCTGCGGAACTGGGTAAGCCACCGGGTTTACCCCCTCATCCAAGACGTCGAGACGTACCTGGCCGCCTGCGACATCTTAAAGGCGCATTACCAGCAGCCTACGAATGAGGTGTATGCTAGGCACCTGCTCGCCACCCGCGCACAGCGACCTGGGGAATCGGTGGAGGAGTTCCTAAGCACCCTGAAAATGCTTGGCAAAGACTGCAAGTGCCGAGATGTAAAAGCCGCGGTGTACACTGACGAGCTTGTTCGCGATGCCTTCATCACAGGCCTCAGCTCCACTTACATCCGGCAAAGACTGCTGGAAAAAACGGGGTTGGACCTGAAACAGGCTGCGGACACCGCGCGATCCCTGGATGTGGCCCAGAGAAATTCGGACGCCTACTCTTCAGCCCGCGCCCTCCACGCCGCCACGTGTGCACCGAGGGCACCGCCATCTTGGAAGGCATCTTCCCCGCCCGACAGCCCGACACCGGCTGGGCCCCGCTCTCCCCCCAGAAGCCCTACGACAGCCGCGACGCGTCAGGGACCCAACTGCTACTTCTGCGGGCAGCCAAAGCACACCAGAAACCTGTGCCCGGCGAAAGGCACCACCTGCTTTAAGTGCGGTAAGAAGGGGCACTTCGGGAAGGTGTGCAGAGGGAACCCCGCCGGAAAACCCGCCACCGCCGCGTGTGCGCCGTGGGAGCGGCCATCTTGGATGCCATCTTGCCCGACCTCGTGGGGTCCGCCATCTTGTGAGCAGACAGCGTGGATGCCATCTTGTATCGATCAGGGCCCTACAGTGGCATCGGTCACAGTGGACCAGACCAGGCCGCACCCGCTATCCAGATCAATGGTGGACATCGAGGTAAACGGGTGCCGGGTTAAATGCTTAATTGACAGTGGAAGCACGGAGAGCTTTATCCACCCAGAACTGGCACAACAACTCTCCCGAAAGGTGGTCCCTACTCAGGGTACCATCTCTATGGCTGACAAAACCCAAACATCGACCATTCTGGGTTACTGCACGGTACAATTGTGCGTTAACGGAACTGTATATGATAATTTTAAAGTATTAATCATGAAGAACCTATGTGCAAGCGTGATCTTGGGCCTGGATTTCCAGTGCAACCACCAAAGCATCACGCTCAAGTACGGTGGGTCCCAGCCGCCCCTCACAGTGTGCGGTCTGGCTACCCTGAAGGTAAAGCCGCCTTCGCTATTCGCGAACCTTACCCCTAACTGCCGGCCAATAGCGACCAAAAGCAGGAGGTACAGCTGGGAGGACAGGCGGTTTATCGCGACCGAGGTAGACAGGCTCCTGAAAGAGCGCATTATTGAACGCAGCAACAGCCCGTGGCGCGCCCAAGTGGTAGTGGTAAGGGGTAGCGAGAAGAAACGGATGGTGATCAACTATAGTCAAACGATCAACAGGTACACCCTACTAGATGCCTACCCGCTACCCCGCATATCAGAAATGGTGAACCAAATCGCCCAATACCGGGTGTTCTCCACCATCGACCTCAAGTCAGCGTACCACCAGCTCCCTATCAGACCAGAGGACCGCCCGTACACCGCCTTCGAGGCGAACGGACGCCTCTACCAATTCCTCAGAGTCCCCTTTGGGGTGACGAATGGGGTCTCGGTCTTCCAGAGGGAGATGGACCGCATGGTCGATGACCACCACTTGCAGGCAACCTTCCCCTACCTCGACAATGTCACCATCTGCGGTCACAACCAGCAGGATCACGACTCGAACCTCGAGAGGTTCCTGAAAACCGCACAAAAACTCAACCTCACCTACAACGAGGACAAGTGCGTTTACAACACCACGCGCCTCTGCATACTAGGCAGCGTGGTGGAGAATGGGGAAATCGGACCAGACCCCGACCGATTGCGCCCCCTATGGGAGCTGCCCCTGCCCAACACTCCCAAAGCCCTGAAAAGATGCCTGGGGTTATTTTCTTATTATTCCCAATGGGTCCCCAACTACTCCGACAAAGCCCGCCCCCTCTTGAAAGCATCCTCTTTCCCGCTCTCTGCTGAGGCCCACGCCGCCTTCAAAAGCATTACGCAGCATATTGAGCGGGCCACGCTACATGCAGTGGACGAGAACGCTCCATTTCAAGTGGAAAGTGATGCGTCTGACTTCGCCTTGGCGGCCACCCTCAACCAGGCAGGGCGGCCCGTAGCTTTCTTCTCGAGGACCCTCCAAGGGCCCGAGATCAGACACTCCTCCGTGGAAAAGGAGGCCCAAGCCATCGTGGAGGCAGTGCGCCACTGGTGCCACTACCTAGCCGGCAAACGCTTCACCCAACTTACCGACCAGCGGTCGGTAGCGTTTATGTTCAATAATAAACAGAGGGGGAAGATTAAAAATGATAAGATTCTTAGGTGGCGGATCGAGCTCTCCACCTTCGAGTATGACATCATTTACCGGCCAGGGGCCCTTAACGAATCCCCTGACGCCCTCTCATGAGGGATGTGTGCCAGCGCCACCGGGGATCGGCTACAGACCCTCCACAACGACCTCTGCCACCCAGGGCTCACGCGGCTGTTCCACTTCATAAAGTCCCGTAACTTACCCTACTCGATTGAGGAAGTTCGGTCCCTGACCAGGAACTGCCGCACTTGCGCTGAGTGCAAGCCTTGGTTCTACCGCCCAGATAGAGCCCACTTAATCAAAGCTACACGGCCCTTTGAGCGGCTCAGCTTAGATTTCAAGGGCCCCTTCCCGTCCGTCGACCGCAATGTTTACTTCCTGAACATTGTGGACGAATACTCCCGGTTCCCATTCGCCTTCCCCTGCCCAGACATGACCAGCGCCACGGTCATTAAATGCCTCAACAGCCTGTTCTGCCTGTTCGGTATGCCGAGCTACATCCATATGGATAGGGGGGCGTCCGTCATGAGTGAAGAGCTACGCCAGTACATGCTGTCCAGGGGGATCGCCACGAGCCGTACCACCAGCTACAACCCCCGGGGTAACGGCCAAGTGGAGCGAGAGAACGGGACAGTATGGAAAGCAGTCACTCTAGCTCTAAGGACCAAGGGCCTCCCTATCTCCCGCTGGCAGGAAGTCCTCTCGGATGTGCTCCATTCGATACGGTCGCTATTGTGTACGGCCACTAATACCACGCCTCATGAACGAATGTTTGTCTTTCCCCGGAAATCCACCTCAGGCGTATCCATGCCATCATGGCTCTCCACCCCAGGTCCGGTACTCGTGCGAAGGCATGTGAGGGGCCACAAGACGGACCCTCTCGTGGAGCCAGTGCACCTACTCCACGCCAACCCCCAATACGCATATGTCCGGCACGCCGACGGAAGGGAGGACACCGTGTCCATAAAAGACGTCGCCCCAGCCGGCATCGACAACAACCACGGCAATAGCGGCAACGACGATCACAGCAACTCTTACCCACCCACTACTCTTTCATCACCCCCGGAAGAACACCGACCAACGGCACCCCCACCAACTACCCCTTCAACAACCCTGGCGGCACCCCCGGCAGAGACCCAGGAGGCTACCGGGGACACCCAGCCGACACCCGCGGCACCGCAACAGCCACGTCGGTCGCAGAGGACTATCAAACCCCCGAACAGACTAAATCTATAGAAGGGGTGAATGTGATGAAATATTTCCATTCATCACTGCCTGTGACTGAGATCGGTTTCAGTGTCATTTCCCTTCCCCCAGCCCTCATTGTATTGTGTATTGGAATGTGCTGTATTGTATACTGGAATGTGCTGGAATGTGCTGTGTGTAGGGCTCCGCCCATACCTGGCCCCGTTTGTAAGCTAGCTTCAGTCTAGCCCCAATCTCCAGAAGGACGACATCTCTCTCGCTTACGTGTTTCGTTCTAAGTTAATAAAAGCCTTGTTTTGTTCTGCTACCTTCGAGTCTCAGAATTATTGAGGCACATCACCCAGTGCGGCATCGGTAGCGGGTGGAGGCGGAGCAGCGTGGCAGAGCAACTACAAGAGGCCCCAGAGGCTCAGGTAGACCCCAGTGCGGCATCGGCAGCGGGTGGAGGCGGAGCAGCGCCACAGAGCGACTACAAGAGGCCCCAGAGGCTCAGGTAGGCCCCAGTGCGGCATCGGCAGCGGGTGGAGGCGGAGCTGAGCGGTAGAGCAACTACAAGAGGCCCCAGAGGCTCAGGTAGGCCCCAGTGTGGCATCGGCAGCGGGTGGAGGCGGAGCTGAGCGGCAGAGCGACTACAAGAGGCCCCAGAGGCTCAGGTAGGCCCCAGTGTGGCATCGGCAGCGGGTGGAGGCGGAGCAGCGCGGCAGAGCGACTACAAGAGGCCCCAGAGGCTCAGGTAGGCCCCAGTGTGGCATCGGCAGTGGGTGGAGGCGGAGCTGAGCGGCAGAGCGACTACAAGAGGCCCCAGAGGCTCAGGTAGGCCCCAGTGCGGCATCGGCAGCGGGTGTAGGCGGAGCAGCGCGGCAGAGCGACTACAAGAGGCCCCAGAGGCTCAGGTAGGCCCCAGTGCGGCATCGGCAGCGGGTGGAGGCGGAGCAGCGTGGCAGAGCGACTACAAGAGGCCCCAGAGGCTCAGGTTGGCCCCAGTGCGGCATCGGCAGCGGGTGGAGGCGGAGCTGAGCGGCAGAGCGACTACAAGAGGCCCCAGAGGCTCAGGTAGGCCCCAGTGCGGCATCGGCAGCGGGTGTAGGCGGAGCAGCGCGGCAGAGCGACTACAAGAGGCCCCAGAGGCTCAGGTAGGCCCCAGTGCGGCATCGGCAGCGGGTGGAGGCGGAGCAGCGTGGCAGAGCGACTACAAGAGGCCCCAGAGGCTCAGGTTGGCCCCAGTGCGGCATCGGCAGCGGGTGGAGGCGGAGCAGCGCGGCAGAGTGACTACAAGAGGCCCCAGAGGCTCAGGTAGGCCCCAGTGTGGCATCGGCAATGGGTGGAGGCGGAGCAGCACGGCAGAGCGACTACAAGAGGCCCCAGAGGCTCAGGTAGGCCCCAGTGCGGCATCGGCAGCGGGTGGAGGCGGAGCAGCGCGGCAGAGTGACTACAAGAGGCCCCAGAGGCTCAGGTAGGCCCCAGTGTGGCATCGGCAATGGGTGGAGGCGGAGCAGCACGGCAGAGCGACTACAAGAGGCCCCAGAGGCTCAGGTAGGCCCCAGTGCGGCATCGGCAGCGGGTGGAGGCGGAGCAGCGCGGCAGAGCGACTACAAGAGGCCCCAGAGGCTCAGGTAGGCCTCACCAATCTCCAATCTCAGGGAAGGAGAGAGGTAAAAAGTATTCAAGGTGTGACGTCACCACAAAGCGGGTAAGTGATTGGTTGGTAAGTATTTCTCCCTTTTTAAGCTTAAATCTCCTTGGTTTATAGTTTCTAAGGTGTGGTATTCACCATCTAGAATCGAGGCAGAGGGTATTTAAGTATAATATTAATAAATTTAATTAATTACATAGAATGGGAGATCAGGCGATGTGTTGCTGCTGCAATATGTGGGAGCTGGTGGACACCATTGATGCTCACGGTGATCACATTTGCAGTAAGTGTTGGCTGCTCGAGGAATTCCGGCTCCGTGTTGAAGAGCTGGAGACCGAGCTTCAAACAGTGAGACACATCAGGGAGGGGGAGAGTTACCTGGACTCTGTGTATCAGGAGGTAGTCACACCAATTAGATTAATTAATTCAGATGTAGTCCGTGGCCAGGGTCAGGATGGTGTGACTAGAAGTGAGGCAGGTATGGGGATCCAGGAGGTAGTGTTGGAGGAGCCGCAGCCCTTGCACTTGTCCAACAGGTTCGAGGCTCTTACTCCCTGTGAGGATGGGAACAGGGACTGCGGGGAGGATGAGCAACCTGGCCACAGCACCGTGGAGCGGGGAGCCATTCAAGTGGGGGGAGTTAAAAGAAATGTTGTAGTGGTAGGGGATAGTATCGTTAGGGGGATAGATAGAGTTCTCTGCAGCCGAGAGCGAGAGTCCCGAAGGCTGTGTTCCCTGCCCGGTGCCAGGATTAAGGACATCTCCTCTGGACTGGAGAGAAACTTGGAGTGGGAGGGGGAGGATCCAGTTGTCGTGGTCCATGTTGGTACCAACGACATAGATAGGACAAGGAAGGAGGTTCTGCTGAGGGAGTTTGAGCAGCTAGGGGCCAAATTAAAAAGCAGAACCACAAGGGTAATAATCTCTGGATGTTCCCGATGATGGGTGAAACTAGAACTAGGGGGCATAGTCTTAGAATAAGGGGCTGCTCTTTCAAAACTGAGATGAGGAGGAACTACTTCACTCAGAGGGTGGTAGGTCCATGGAATATGCTGCCCCAAAAAGCTGTAGAAGCTACATCATTACATAAATTTAAAACAGAAATAGACAGTTTCCTAGAAGTAAAGGGAATTAAGGGTTACGGGGAGCGGGCAGGAATTTGGACATGAGTCTAGGTTCGGATCGATCATGGCCCTGTGGGTAGCGGAGCGGGCCCAGGGGCCGTGTAGCCTGATCCTGCTCCTATTTCGTGTGTCTAATTCTGTTAGATTCAGGAGATGGTTCTGTGATAGTGGATTGGCGGTTAGGATCAGATTAGCCATGATCTTATTGAATGGCGGAGCAGGCTCGAGGGGCCGATTGGCCTACTCCTGCTCCTATTTCTTATGTTCTTATGTTCTTATATCATCCCTCCTTACAGCAGTAATTGACTCCTTAATTAATATTGCAACACCCCCTCCCCTTTTACACCCCCCTCTGTCTCGCCTGAAGATTCTCTACCCCGGAATATTGAGCTGCCAGTCCTGACCCTCCCTCAACCATGTCTCCGTGATAGCAACAATATCGCACTCCCATGTGTTCAACAACAACTTCAGTTCATCCACCTTATTTGCAAGACTCCTTGCCAATGGAATGTTGGCTTTTATTGCGAGGGGGATGGAATATAAAAACAGAGAGGTATTGCTGCAGTTGTACAAGGTATTGGTGAGACCACACCTGGAATACGGCATACAGTTTTGGTGTCCATACTTAAGAAAAGACATACTTGCTCTCGAGGCAGTACAAAGAAGGTTCACTCGGTTAATCCCAGGGATGAGGGGGTTGACATATGAGGAGAGGTTGAGTAGATTGGGTCTCTACTCATTGGAGTTCAGAAGAATGAGAGGCGATCTTATTGAAACATATAAGATTGTGAAGGGGCTTGATCGGGTGAATGCGGTGAGGATGTTCCCAATGATGGGTGAAACTAGAACTAGGGGGCATAATCTTAGAATAAGGGGCTGGTCTTTCAAAACTGAGATGAGGAGAAACTTCTTCACTCAGAGGGTGGTAGGTCTGTGGAATTTGCTTCCCCAGAGAGCTGTGGAAGCTACATCATTAAATAAATTTAAAACAGAAATAGACAGTTTCCTAGAAGTAAAGGGAATTAGAGGTTACGGGGAATGGGCAGGAAATCGGACATGAGTCTAGGTTCGGATCGGTCATGGCCCTGTGGGTGGCGGAGCGGGCCCAGGGGCCGTGTACCCTGGTCCTGCTCCTACTTCTTGTGTTCTAATTCTGTGTTAGATTTCAGGAGATGGTTCTCTTCACAGGGATTAGTGGAGACCTCGGGAACAGGCTGCCAGCTAGGAGTCCTTCAAGAGTAAATTGGGCCTGTTCCTGGCTGGGGTGGAGATCACCTCTTACAGAAGGTAAGTACTGCAGGAAATACAGGGACAGAGTGATCTCCTGGACGAGTTTCGATCGTCTAGATGGGTCGGAGAGGAATTTCCCAGATTTTTTATCCCAAATTGGCCATTGGGTTTTTTATCTGGTTTTTCGCCTCTCCTGGGAGATCACATGGGTTCAGGTGGGATGGAGAGTGAAAGTAGATTTGAGGTTAGGATCAGATCAGCCATGATCTTATTGAATGGCGGAGCAGGCTCGAGGGGCCGATTGGCCTACTCCTGCTCCTATTTCTTATGTTCTTATGTTCTAATTATCAAACGTGCCACCACTCTTTTAAGATCTCATTTGTCCATGGAGCATCTCTTTACACCCACTCCAGATAAGTTAGCTTAGCATATAGTGTGATCCTATTGAAAATGACAGGGGCCGGGATTCTCATCTCTGTGCTGGACGATGTTGGTGAAGGGTCGTGGCCCTGCTGCTGGCTCCATCCCACTGTCCAAAATGAATTTACGTTGATAGGGCTTGTTAAGCCCGGCCAGTGTGTTTCCCGGCCCAATTAGAGGAAGCGGGTCTGGTGACATCATTCATTGCGCATCATCAGCCGGTTTCCTTAAATGAACCATGGCCAACTTTCTTTTGACATTTGTGCTGTCAGTATATGCTTATGGAGGGAGTCAGAGAATGCAGGGAGGTCCTCTTCCCTTCTGATGGGCGGAAGACACCTCCCCGGGAGACCAAAACAGCCTAGTTGCACATTGTACAGGAGGGCGCAAGTAGGGATGTGGTCAGGACGACTTGAGTGCAGTGGCGCAAATGTTTCAATGATCTCTTAGATCACATAACGTAGTACAAAGCCACACTCAAACTCATCCTGCTGTGCCTCTCATCACATCCCCATCACTCTGCCTTCCCAACCCTACTCCTGCACATCCTTACTTACACCAACTTACCTTGCACCTCCACCCATCCCTCTCTATATATATTATCACTTCCCCATCTCACTAGCCACCGCTCACACTCACTCGCATCCTAGTCCAATCATAAACTAACAACACACAAGAGTAGCCACTTGGGTGTTTTAGCCAATGTTTATGTAAAGTTTCTATTAATGTGCTGTCAAACATTGAAATCTTTATTTTCAACACTTTCTGGTCTTGGACAGATTTGTGTGCACCTTTGGAAGTGGCTTAGTGAGTTGCAGTGAATGGTGAGACATAACAGTACCCCCAGCAATGGTGACGAGTGTGAAAGGAATGGCTTGGTCATTGTAGGGGTGCTTTATGGTGTTGGTGTGGGATGGTGCCAACCTGGTGCATCATTTGGCAGCCAGGGTGTACAATGTAATGTTAAGTAAATCTGGCCATGATGAGGCTGTCCCTGGCCTCCCGGGCAGTAATGTGCTCGGCCTGATGCCCTCTGTCCTGTGTAGCATCAGGTGATTGAGGAGAAGGTTGGTGTTGTTGGTGCTGCTGGTGTGCCTGGTGCTGTTGGTGTTGGGGCTGAATGTGGGGGGATTCTGAGGACCAAGGTTTACCAGTATAAATGGCACCCATGCTGATGGAATAGACGGCAGGTGAAGTACAGATGACAGAAGCCATCTGTCAATGGTGAGAGAGGTAATGAGGTGAGACTGATGGAGACTTGTGGAAAGACTTGCAGCATTCTGAATCTGGTGTGGAAATGCAGTGAGAAGCAGCTTGTGGCTGAGGAAAGTGATCATCTGTCAGGTGGGAGCTTTTACTGTACATTTGAAGCTGTCAAGGAATCAGCTGGAGCAATGGCCATTGAACTCCCACCTTAGGTTGACAGACATAGTCACTGAACAGCGTGGGTCCTGTGGCTATGAAGTTAAAGTTAAAAGTAACGTAAAAAAGCCTGTTAAAGGTCTGGTAAATACATTATAATTGGTTTAATTGGGTCGCCCGCCGCTGCCTGTTGGATCTGGTCAGCGCTGACAGACCTGACATTGGGAAAGGCGCATTGCGGCAGGTTGACAGCGGGTTCCTGACCTGTTGTCAAAAAAAAAAACTTTCCCACCCGACCCGCCTGCTGACACTCCGGAATATTCTGGCCAGGATCATTTTGGAAAGCAATGATAACCCTTCTCTCTTTTCTCCACTACCAACCATCTCCTTGAAACCACCTCCCCGGCCCCACCGCTCTCAACTCCAACAGGTGCGAGGAACTTATTATTCTTTGTCACTAAAATTGAGATCATCCGTTCAACTGCATCTGTCGTACCCCCCTTCCCCTTACCTACCAAGCCAAACATTCCCCCAGGCTCCCCTCGCCCTAGTCCTGAACCCGTGTCATTCTCGAGTTTTTTCCTATCTCCCCTCATGCCCTTTCCAAGCTCACCTTGTCTATGATGCCCACTGCCTGCTCACTTGACCCCATTCCCACTAATCTACTGATCTCCCAACTTCCTTTCCTGGCCCCCATGCTAGCTGACATTATAAATGGTTCACTCTCCTCAAGTATTGTTCCCCTCCCTACAAAACCACTATCATCACCGCTCCTCAAAAAAACTACCCTTGGCCTCTCTGTCCTTTCAAATTACCACCCCATCTCCAACCTCTCTTTCCTCTTCAGTCCTTGTACGTGTTGTCGCCTCCCAAATCCATGTCCATCTTTCCTGCAATTCCATGTTTGAATCTCTCCAGTCAGGTTTCTGCCACAGTACTGAAATGACCTTTATCAAATTCAAAAATAACATCTTTTGTGACTGTGAATGTGGTGCACTGTCCCTCCTCATTCTCCTCAGCCTCATTGCAGCCTTTGACATGGTTGACTAAACCATCCTCCTCCAATGTCTCTCTGCTGTCCAGCTAAGTGGGACTGTCCTCACTTGATTCCACTCTGACCTATCCAACCATAGCCAGTGCATCTCCAGAATGTCTTCTCTTCTTTGTCCCAGAGCATTACTTCTGGAGTCCCCCAAGGATCTATCCTTGACCCGTTCCTTCCTCATCTACATGCTGCCTCTTGGCAACTTCATCCGCAGACATGGAGTCAGTTTTCATATGTAAGCTGATGGCACACAGCTCTATTTCTCCACCACCACTCTCAAACCCTCCACTGCTTCTGTGATGTCAGACTGCTTTCCGTCATCTAGTCTTCGATAAGCCACAATTTCCTCCAACCAAACATTGGGAAGACTGAAGCCATCATCTTTGACCCCACTACAAACACTTGTTACCAATTCCATCCCCCTCCCCAGCCATTGCCTCAGACTGTTCACAACTTCTATGTCCTATTCAACCCTGAGCTGAGCTTCTGACCCCATATCTTCTCCATCAAAAGACTGCCTACTTCCATCTCTGTAACAGTGCTTGCATCTGTACCTTTCACAGTTAATCTACTTCTGAAACCCTAATCCATGCCTTTGTCACCTCTAGACTTGCCAGTTCCAATCCTCTCCTGGCACTGTCCTCCCTCCATATACTTCAGCTTATCCAAAACTTTGCTGCCCATATCCCATCCTGTGCCAAGTCCCGCTCACCAATCACCCTTGTCCTCACTAAACTACATTGGCTCCTAATTTGCAATGCCTCCAATTTAGAATTCTCATCCTCGTGTTTAAATCCCTTCATGTCCTCTCCCCTCCCTATCGCTAACGTCCTATAGCCACCCCCGCAGAACTCTCCGATTCTCTGACTCTGGCCTCTTGTGCATCCCTCCATCTCTCTTAGTCCCACAGGCAACTATGGTTTCAGCCCTTTAGGCCCCATGCTCTGAAATTTCCTCCCTAAACCCCTTTCTCCATCTCCCTATCCTCTTTTAAGACCCTCCCTACAACTCATCTCCTTGACCAAGCCCCTCTTAATATTTCCTTCTTTAGCTTGGCATTTATTTTTGTCTGATAACGTCTCTGTGAAGCACCTTGGGATGCTTTTCTATGTTAAAGGCACGATAGATATGTTGTTGAAATCACATACGTTCTTATGCCCTAATTTAATATTGAAATGAATAATGGAATGTGCAAATGTGAAAAAACGAGTGGAAAATCTCATGCTCTGCAGTGGGGACTGGGTGGGATTGCGCACATGTGCACATCATGCCAATCACACCAACTCAATTTACAAGTAGAATTATTGTTGTAAGTGAGTGGCTGTCTAATTAGGGGAGGTGAGGTGATGTATATTTCATTTTTTTAATTCCTTCATGAGATGTGGGCATTGCTGGCAAGGCCAGCATTTATTGCCTATCCCCAATTGACCTTGAGAAGGTGGTGGTGAGCCTGACCCCATATCTGCAGATGAAGTGAAGGTACTCCCACAGTGCTGTTATGGAGCAAGTTCCAGGATTTTGACCCAGCAATGATGAAGCCTGCTGCCCTTGTCCTTCATCCCAGGAATCAATTCATAACTGTGATTGCTTTTTGGTACTGGAGGCATGGACTGCATCTAAATAGGGTAGGAACAGGGAGACTGACTAATAATGTACAGTATAGAATGAAGGGTCTTTTAAACCTAAAGAATGGAAAAGCAGAAATGTTTTTATAAAATTTGAGAAACTAGTAAATGTTGGTATTCAGAGGGATTTGGGTGTCCTTATACATGAATCAAGAGAAAGTTAGCATGCAGGTACAGCAAGCAATTAGGAAGACAAATGGCATGTTAGCCTTTATTGCAAGGGGGTTGGAGTATAAGAGTAAGGAAGTCTTGCTGCAATTATATAGGGCTTTGGTGAGACCACACTTGAACTATTGTGTACAGTTTTGGTCTCCTTACCTAAGGAAGGATATACTTGACTTACGGAGGTTCACTAGATTGATTCCTGGGATGAGAGGGCTGTTCTTTGAGGAGCTGTTGAGTAGAATGGGCCTATATTCTCTGGAGTTTAGAAGAATGAGAGGTAATCTCATTGAAACATATAAAATTCTTAGAGGGCTTGACAGGCTAGAAGCTGAGAGGCTGTTTCCCCTGGCTGGAACGCCTAGAACATCGTCTCAGAATAAGGGGTCGGCCATTTAGGACTGAGAGGAGGAGAAATTTCTTCACTTAGAGGGTGGTGAATCTTTGGAATTCTCTACCCCTGAGGGCTGTGGATGCTCAGTCGATGAGTGTATTCAAGACTAAGATCGATAAATATTTGGGCACTAAGGGAATCAAGGGATATGGGGATAGGGCGGGAAAGTGGATTTGATGTAGAAGTTCAGCCATGATCTTATTTACTGGGGGAGCAGGTTCTAGGAGCCGTATGGCCTACTCCTGTTCCTAGTTCTTACATTCTTATATAGAGGAGTGGGAATCAGACATTACCTCTGAATATTCAGAACTTAGAGAGTGGTCAAAGGGAAGGAATCTATAGAGAAAATAAAATTTAGGCATCGTAAACAAATCTGAAAAGGTTAAAAAATCTAAGATAAAAACAAAGAACACAATGAAGTGTCTTTTTTTCTAAATGCTAAAAGTATTCGGAATAAAATGCTGGAATTGGAAGACCTCGTCCTCACCAATCTACCTGTTGCAGATGCATCTGTCCATGACAGCATTAGCAGCAGTGACCACCGCACAGTCATTGTTGTAAAGTCTGTAGGTATTATGGCGAATTAATACACAGACTACAAGAGTAACTTTAACAGGACTTTACTATTCGAAGGTCAGGGCGAATCTGCCCAATAAATCCTGACACAGCACTTATATACCGGTGTGGTCACCGTCGGTATTACAGTATACAGCAGCCAAGATAAAGTAGTGCCACACCTAAAATAGTTCTCTTAAAGGTGAACGGTTACATACAATAGTTCTCTTAAAGGTAGAACAGTTACATACACTACAATCCTCCCTTTTTAGCTTACAACATACTTATTCCCCATTAAACATAACATCATAACATATATCCAACTTCATGTTAAAACAGTTCACAGATGTAGTCTCTGCGGAAACAGTTCACAGATTCAGTCTCTGCGGGAAACAGTTCATAGATTCAGTCTCTGCGGAAAACAGTTCACAGATTCAATCTCGGTGGATGCGCCTTCCGTGCTTCTTGACTCGGTCCTGACAACACCTCAGTGGTGTAGCAGTTCCCTGTGGTGTAGTCGGTTCACGTTGCTGGAGTGACTCATCCAATAGTCCTTCACTGGACTTAACAGCTTGAACTTCCGTCCTTCTGAACCAGCATTGTTGGCTTGTAAAAACTTGAGTACCTTGGGAAGTTTTTCTACTTCCAAACTGATTTGGCTCCGTTAGAAGGGACCCCGTGCGTGATCTAGTAGTGATGATGATGGTCCAGATGATCATCATCTTCTGCTTCGTCTTTTCCTTTTCTGCTTCTTGGAGACTCTCTGGGCTCCACTGTCAGCTGCCAGCTGCATGCACAGTTCCTCCTTCTCGTCCTCCTTTTTCCGTAGTAGCGCCACCATCTCCCGATGTTCCTTAGACTTTTTGTGATTCTTCATGGTTTCTGCACTTTGGGAGTTTTCATCACAAGCTGGGCAGAACAGGTCATCGTAATATTCGATGTCGTCCAACAGGTCATGGTAATATTCGGTGTCATCTTGAGCTAGGCCAGTGAGAGGGTCTTCTATTTCCTCCATACCCAGCTGGACATTAGCCAGCTTTTGTTCCAAATCCAGACATCTTTCCTGAAGAGACTTCTTCAGGCGTTCAGCTTCATCCAGCTTTTTCTGGGCTTCCTGCAAGTCTTTTACTAATGACGTCATTTGTGATTTCAATACTTCAACTTCATTCGGAGATTGGTTGATCGGACTATTCAATCCCTCTACTGCAGCAGCTGTTTCAACCTTCTGTTGTTCAACATTGACGTGAGTCAGCATACTTTTGGCATCCAAGGGTTGCTCTGCTGCCATCTTCTCAGTCTGTGTTGCAACCTCAGCTATTTCAATAACTTTTGGGAGCTCCAAACCCCTCTCCTTTGAAGATTTAAACTCATGTTCAATTTGTTCCCATTTCAGAGTCTTGTCCTTCAGCATATGAAAGAGTTGGCTGACCGTTAACTCTTCTGACCTCATACGTTTCCCAGTAGCTGCAGGGCTGTTTATAACCTTGCCCTGGGGCTCCTTTGCTGTTTCTACTTCGCCATCATCCGCAGCCTCCACCATTCGAATTTCCCCACTTGAATCGTCCGGTGATGCTGCACCCAACTTCAGTAGGAGCTCGGAGTTCATGGCGACCAAATCAGTCTTTTCTGCCTGCAATCCGCTAACAAGCGCTTTCAGTTGCTGAACCTCTTGCTCCACCAGATTAAAGCACGCACCTTCTGAAACCGAATCAGCTTTGATTCGTTTGGCCTCCTTGCCCCGACAGTTTGTGTGCTCCTGCTCCTTTTTCTCCATCAGCTGTTTCTGTTGTCTTTCCAGGTTCTCCCACTCTGTGTCACAGAACTTTTTCATTGCTTTCATCTCTTGTTCGAGACGGCAACTCAATTGTTCTAATTGCTGTTGTAATTTGAAATGGAGTTGAGTTCGAGCCCGGTGTTCCTCAGAATTGTGCATATCTGTAAACTGGACAGACTCAGAATTCTCTGTCAAACTATGTTGTTGTTGTTCAGTGGAATTCTGTTCTGAAACTTTGTTCTCCTCTGAAGCATAAGCATTTATGCACTCCTTCGTTTTTCCAACCTTAGTCAGCAAGTCCATTTTAAACTTGTCTTTCGCACCTGGGCTGGTCTTATCGTCATCCGTTTCAGAGTCTGAGCTGATTGTCTTCACCGAGTTCTCACTCATTATTGCTCTTAAATAGTGCCATTCCATGTTTATTTCCCAGATCCACTCCCGTCCCAGAAGTGGTGGACCTCCCTCAGGTAGTACATATAAATACATTCCTTGGTGTTCTTTGCCCCTGTCTCTCACCTTGACTTTTATCTTTCCCATGGGGTATACTTTCTGCCCCGTGTATGTCTGCAATACGATCTTGGTATCTCTCAAGGGTATGTGTGAGAATAGCCGGTTGTAATCCCTTCGATTTATGACTGATAGGGCTGATCCTGTGTCCAATTCCATTTTCACTTGGACTCCGGCTATTTTTAGCATGACCCAGATAGTTTGCAGGTCAGCTTCCTTACTCACATTGTGAATTCTCAGACTACCCAGTTCCTGAATGGTTGGGTCTGAATCCGAATTCTGTTCATCTGAACTCTTCTCAGCCACCTTGTGTACCTTATTGTACTTTTCCTGCGGTGACTTTTTTTTGTTGTTGTTGGTCTTCTTTCCTGACCGGCATACCTTAGCTATGTGACCAAGCTTGCCACATTTTCTACATTCCTGGTTTTTAAACCAGCATTGGTTCTGGTCGTGTGTTGTCTTCCCACAACGATAACATTTCGATGTACCCGAAGTAATTTGATCCACACTGAGTACCGCTGCCTTCAGCTGCATTTCCGCTGTGCCTCTCGCTGCAGCTTCGTGTGATGCTGCAATAAGGACAGCCTTATCAAGTGTGAGATCGTTCTCTTCTAGCAGACGCTTTTGTGTTCCTTCCTTTGACAACCCGCACACGAACTTGTCTCTCAATGCCTCTGTCAGATTTTCCCCAAACTGGCAGTATTTCGCTAGTCTAAGCAGTTCGACCAAGTATTCCGCGTTGCTTTCCTCTTTCCGTTGCGTTCTCGCATAGAATTTGAATCGTTCCGCCAACATCAGTGGTGTGGGGTTCAAATGATCCTTCAGGACAGCAACAATATTAGCGAAAGTCTGATCCGCCGGTTTAGCTGGTGATAGAAGATGCTTAAATAGCCCGTATGTCTTTGCCTCCATTGCGTTTAATAAGGTGAGAGCTTTATCATCATCTGCTATCTTATTGGCCTCACAATATATCTCGACACGTTCTACGTACGTGGCCCAATCTTCCACCTCGGAATCGAAGTTGTTGATGTTACCATGCTTAGGCATCTTCACTATCTCTCACTATCTTTCTGCGAAACAAACACAAAATTTTTCTTTAACTTTTTTTTTTCAAAATGGCGGTTTCCCGCGCTTGTCTTCTTTCCCCGCCCACTTTCAAAATGGCGGTTTCCCGCTTCTGTCTTCTTCCCCGCCTACTGGCGGCTTCCCGCGTTTCTTCCCCTGGCGGGAGGGGTAAGCTTTTCCCTCGGGCGACGACCGCTGGCTTTCGGGGTTCGCAGCCTGCGCGTCGGCTTCAGTGCGTTCCTTGTTCCCTTTTCTCGGCAGGGCAACCGGCGCTGGGTACAACCCGTTGACGGCGAACAGTTTCAGCCGCTGGGCTGGATCTCGCTCAGTCTCCCTCGCTCGGGCTCTGTCTCTCCCGCTCGCTCGGGCTCTGTCTCTCCCTCAGCGGCTTCCAATCGCGCCTCCCAGCCCTCTCGCAGTCCGGTGCTTTCCTCCCCGGCTGCGGCTGAGTTCTCCGCGATTTATTTATTTTTATATCTTCCCGCGCCTTACGATCCCAGTCGCAGCGCTTCGTGGCCTCGGTCGCTGCCCGGCCTTTTTCACTCCAATCGCGCCTCCCAGCCCTCTCGCAGTCCGGTGCTTTCCTCCCCGGCTGCGGCTGAGTTCACCGCGGTTTATTTATTTTTATATCTTCCCGCGCCTTACGATCCCGGTCGCAGCGCCTCGTGGCCTCGGTAGCTGCCCGGCCTTTTTCGCCGGTCGCGGTCTAGCTGTCTCACGACGCCGTTGCGTCTCCCAGCCCGCTTGTACCGCGGCTTCCGTGCTCCACGCTGCCCCAGTCTCAGCGCCTCTGGGCCCGACTTCTGTCCGGCTCCTTTCCCCCGACCGTGGTCGAGTTCACCGCCCTTATCCTCCGTTTATTTTTTTTATTTTCCCTTTACCCACAGTCACCGTGGCCGACTTGCTTCTCGTGCTGATCGGCTCACTCACCACCGTGGCAGAAGGGACAATCAGTGCCTGTTGCTGATGGAAGGCTTCGTGTCTGAATTCTTCCTTCTTCCTTGCTCTGCAGACTCGAGTTTTCTCGCAGCAGAACGACGAGGGCGGGTGCCTCTTCTCGACGCTCGTTAACTGCTTCGGAAGTATTGTTGCCGCAGGGTAAGATCGAACTCGTCGCCACTGTAAAGTCTGTAGGTATTATGGCGAATTAATACACAGACTACAAGAGTAACTTTAACAGGACTTTACTATTCGAAGGTCAGGGCGAATCTGCCCAATAAGTCCTGACACAGCACTTATATACTGGTGTGGTCACCGTCGGTATTACAGTATACAGCAGCCAAGATAAAGTAGTGCCACACCTAAAATAGTTCTCTTAAAGGTGAACGGTTACATTCAATAGTTCTCTTAAAGGTAGAACAGTTACATACACTACAATTGTGGAGACGAAGTCCTGTCTTCACACTGAGAACACCCTCCATCGTGTTGTGTGGCACTACCACCGTGCTAAATGGGATAGATTGAGAACAGATCTAGCAACTCAAAACTGGGCATCCATGAGATGCTGTGGGCCATCAGCAGCAGCAGAATTGTATTCCACCACAATCATGGCCCGGCATATCCCTCACTCTACCATTACCATCAAGCCAGGGGACCAACCCTGGTTCAACAATGAGTGTAGAAGAGCATGCCAGGAGCAGCACCAGGCGTACCTAAAAATGAGGTGCCATCCTGGGGAAGCTGCAACACAGGACTACATGCATGCAAAAAAGTGGAAGCAGCATGCTATAGACAGGGTTAAGCGATCCCAAAATCAGCAAATCAGATCAAAGTTCTGCAGGCCTGCCACATCCAGTCATGAATAGAGGTGGACCATTAAACAACTAACGGGAGGAGGAGGCTCCAAGAATATCCCCATCCTCAATGATGGTGGAGCCCAGCACGTGAGTGCACAAGACAAGGCTGAAGCGTTTGCAATAAACTTCAGCCAGAAGTGCCGAGTGGATGATCCATATTGGCCTACTCCCAAGGTCCCCACCATCACAGAAGCCAGTCTTCAGCCAATTCGATTCACTCCACATGATATCAAGAAACAGCTGAGTGCACTGGATACAGCAAAGGCTATGGGCCCCGACAACATCCCGGCTATCGTGCTGAAGACTTGTGCTCCAGAACTAGCCGTGTCTCTAGCCAAGCTGTTCCAGTACAGCTGCAACACTGGCATCTATCCGACAATGTGGAAAACTGCCCAGGTATGTCTTGTCCACAAAAAGCAAAACAAATCCAACCCGACCAATTACCGCCCCATCAGTCTACTCTCAATCATCAGCAAAGTGATGGAAGGTGTCATCAACAGTGCTAACAAGCGGCACTTACTCACCAATAACCTGCTCACTGATGCCCAGTTTGTGTTCTGCCAAGACCACTTGGCTCCCGACCTCATTACAACCTTGGTCCAAACATGGACAAAGGAGCTGAATTCCAGAGGTGAGGTGAGAGTGACTGCCCTTGACATCAATTAGCATTTCACCGAGTCTGGCATCAAGGAGCCCTAGTAAAACTGAAGTCAATGGGAATCAGGGAGAACACTCTCCACTGGCTGGAGTCATACCTAGCACAAAGGAAGATGGTTGTGGTGGTTGCAGGTCAATAATCACAGCCCCAGGACATCGCTGCAGGAGCTCCTCAGGGCAGTATCCTAGGCCCAACCATCTTCAGCTGCTTCATCAATGACCTTCCCTCCAACATAAGGTCAGAAATGGGGATGTTCACTGATGACTGTACAGTGTTCAGCACCATTCACAACTCCACAGATAATGAAGCAGTCCATGCCCGCATGCAACAAGACCTGGACGACATTCAGGCTTGGGCTGATAAGAACGATAGCAAAATACTGCAGATGCTGCAAATCCGAAATAACAACAGAAAATGCTGGAAAAACTCAGCAGGCCAGGCAACATCCGTGGAGAGAAAATAGAGTTGACGTTTCGAGTCTAACCCTTTTTCAAAACTGGAAAGGAAATGAAATAGATCGAAAGGCAGGGCTGGGAGAGAACAAAAGAAGTGAAGAGACATTAAGAGGTATTCAAAACGAGACGAGATGGTGATAGGACTAGTGGAGACAAAAGACGGCTCTAGATTAGGTGTGAAAAGCTCTGGCAGAATGAGAGACAGCTGCCATGGAAGCTCAACGTAAACTCGAGGAACAGCACCTCATCTTCCAATTATGCACTTTACAGCCTTCCGGACTCAACATCGAGTTCAACAATTTCAGATTATAACCTCGGCCCCCTTTACATTTTTGCTTATATTTTATCCACATCTTTGTTTTGGCCCTTCCCCCCCTTTTTTTTCTCTTTTTTCTTTTTTCTTTTTTCTCTCCCACATGGCACCTGCCTTTCGATCTATTTCATTTCCTTTCCAGTTTTGAAAAAGGGTTAGACCCGAAACGTCGACTCTATTTTCTCTCCACGGGTGTTGCCTAGCCTGCTGAGTTTTTCCAGCATTTTCTGTTGTTATTTGGGCTGATAAGTGGCAGGTAACATTCGCACCACAGAAGTGCCAGGCAATGACTATCCCCAACAAGCGAGAGTCTAACCACCTCCCCTTCACATTCAATGGCATTACCAGCTTCGAATCCCCCACTATCAACATCCAGGGGGTCACCATTATCCAGAAACTTAACTGGACCAGCCACATAAATACAGTGGCAACAAGAGCAGGTCAGAGGCTAGGTATTCTGCAGCGAGTGTCTCACCTCCTGATCCCCAAAGCCTTTCCACCATCTACAAGGCACAAGTAAGGTGTGTGATGGAATACTCTCCACTTGCCTGGATGAGTGCAGTTCCAACAACACTCAAGAAGCTCGACACCATCCATGACAAAGCAGCCCGCTTGATTGGCACCCCATCCACCACATTAAACATTCACTCCCTCCACCACCGGCGTACCGTGGCTGCAGTGTGTACCATCTACAAGATGCACTGCAACAACTCACCAAGGCTTCTTCGGCAGCACCTCCCAAACCCACAACCTCTTCCACCTAGAAGGACAAGGACAGCAGGCACCTGGGAACACCATCACCTCCAAGTTCCCCTCCAAATCTCACACCATCCTGACTTAGAAGTATATCACCGATCCTTCATCGTCGCTGGGTCAAAATCCTGGAACTCCCTCCCTAACAGCACTGTGGGAGTACCTTCACCACACAGACTGCGGTGGTTCAAGAAGGCGGCTGATCCCATAAACGAATAAAAAAAATGTAGCAAAGGGAAATTAGAGATTGGAGAAACATAGTTCAAGCAGCAGACAGGAACAATGTTTAAAATAAACTATTTCTGTAATACTGGGGCTGTGACATTGTCTTCAGAAAAATTGATGCAAAGTATCTACTCGGCTTATCATCCTTATCTTTATTTTCATACAAAACCTGCCCTGACAAATCCCTCAAAGGATTAATGCAGCCCTTAATTGTTTTCTAACTGCTAACATTTCTGAGGAAAGCTTTGCCACCACTACTGCAATTGTCCTCGGTCCTTTATTATATAATTTTAGCATTCCTAATGCTGATTTTAGTTATCTTCAGCTGTGTTTTATATTTGAACCTATTTTCTTGACAATTGAAACCTTTATACGTAGTGAAATATCATTCTTAGGTTAGCTTCTCTACAAAGCATCCCTATTTAACTAATTAAATTTTACTTTACCCTGGATCCTCTTTTTTCATCCTAGTGCTATGCACAAGGCTTCCTTGTCCTTCAGAACTGATTAAAAAATAATCCATTTTTTTTGGTCTCACAATTATTGTTACCTAACTGCATACCCCAGTGTAAACCTCCTGATATTAAGTACTAACATTATCAGTATTAAGTCACCTCAGCAATTGAATCTAACAATACTGGAAAGTGTGAGGTTATGCACTTTGGCAGGAAAAATCATAGAGCAAGTTATTATCTTAATGGCAAGAAACTGGAAAGTACTGTAGTACAAAGGGATCTGGGGGTCCTGGTGCACGAAACTCAAAAAGTTAGTATGCAGGTGCAGCAAGTGATCAAGAAGGCCAATGGAATGTTGGCTTTTATTGCTCGGGGGATAGAATATAAAAACAGGGAGGTATTGCTGCAGTTGTACAAGGTATTGGTGAGACCGCACCTGGAATATTGCATACAGTTTTGGTGTCCATACTTAAGAAAAGACATACTTGCTCTCGAGTCAGTACAAAGAAGGTTCACTCGGTTAATCCCGGGGATGAGGGGGTGGTCATATGAGGAGAGGTTGAGTAGATTGGGACTCTACTCATTGGAGTTCAGAAGAATGAGAGGCGATCTTATTGAATCATATAAGATTGTGAAGGGGCTTGATCGGGTGGATGCGGTGAGGATGTTCCCAATGATGGGTGAAACTAGAACTAGGGGGCATAATCTTAGAATAAGGGGCTGTTCTTTCAAAACTGAGATGAGGAGAAACTTCTTCACTCAGAGGGTGGTAGGTTTGTGGAATTTGCTGCCCCAGAAAGCTGTGGAAGCTACATCATTAAATAAATTTAAAACAGAAATAGATAGTTTCCTAGAAGTAAAGGGAATTAAGGGTTACGGGGAGCGGGCAGGAAATTGGACATGAGTCTAGGTTCGGAATGGTCATGGCCCTGTGGGTAGTGAAGCGGGCCCAGGGGCCATGTAGCCTTGTTCTGCTCCTACTTCTTGTGTTCTAATTCTGTGTTAGATTTCAGGAGATGGTTTTATTCCTGTTCCTGGCTGGGGTGGAGATCGACTTTACAGAAGGTAAGTACTGTAGAAAATATAGGGACAGAGTGATCTCCTGGACGAGTTTCGATCGCCTAGATGGGTCGGAGAGGAATTTCCCAGATTTTTTCTCCCAAATTGGCCATTGGGTTTTTTATCTGGTTTTTCGCCTCTCCCGGGAGATCACATGGGTTCGGGTGGGATGGAGAGTGATAGAAGATTTGAGGTTCGGATCAGATCAGCCATGATCTTATTGAATGGTGGAGCAGGCTCGAGGGGCCAATTGGCCTACTCCTGCTTCTATTTCTTATGTTCTTATGTTCTTATATGTTCAATACAATGATCACTACTCAAATCATAAGAACATAAGAATTAGGAGCAGGAGTGAGCCATATGGCCCCTCAGGCCTGCTCTGCCATTCAATAAGATCATGGCTGACCTTCGACCTCAACTGTACCTTTCTGCCCGATCCCCATATCCCTTGATTCCCCTAGAGTCCAAAGGTCTATCTATCTCAGCCTTGAATATACTCAACAATTCAGCATCCACAGCCCTTTGAGGCAGAGAATTACAAAGATTCAGAACCCTCTGAGTGAAGAAATTCCTCCTCATCTCAGTCTTAAATGGCTGACCTCTTATCCTGAGACTATGCCCCTAGTTCTAGACCCTCCAGCCAGGGGAGACAACCTCTCAGCATCTACCCTGTCAATCCCTCTCAGAATCTTATATATTTCAATTAGATTACCTCTCATTCTTCTAAACTCCAGAAAGTATAGGCCCACTCTACTCAATCTCTCCTACAATACAACAGTGACTACACTTCAAAAGTACTTCATTGACTGTAAAGCACTTTGGGACCTCCACTGGTCTTGAAAAGTGCTGAATAAATGCAAGACTTTCTTTTCTTTCTCAGAGGACTATCCTCTCATCCCAGGAATCAACCTAGTGAACTTTTATTGCACCGCCTCTAAGGCAAGTATATCCTTCCTCAGATAAGGAGACCAAAACTGTACACAGTACTCCAGGTGTGGTCTCACCAAAGCCCTGTATAATTTTAGCAAAACTTCCTTACTCATGTACTCCAATGCCCTTGCAATAAAGGCCAACATGCCATCTGCCTTCCTAAGTGCTTGCTGTACCTGCATGCAAACTCTCTATGTGTTTCTTGTACGAAGACACCTAAATCTCTCTGAACAACAACATTTAATAGTTTCGCACCATTTAAAAAATATTGTTTTTCTATTCTTTCTACCAAAGTGAATAACCTCACATTTCCCCACATTATACGCCATCTTCCACTTACTTAACCTGTCTATATCCCTTTGCAGGCTCTTTGTGTCCTCCTCACAGCTTGCTTTTCCACCTAGCTTTGTATTATCAGCAAACTTGGAAACATTGCACTTGGTCAATTCATCTAAGTCATTCATATAGATTGTAAATAGCTGAGGCCCAAGCACTGATCCTTGTGGCATCCCACTAGTTACAGCCTGCCAACCGGAAAATAACTAATTTATCCCGACTTTCTGTCAGTTAACCAATCCTCTACCCATGCTAATATATTAGCCCTAACCCCATGAGCCCTTATCTTGCATAACAACCTTTTATGTAGCACCTAACCGAATGCCTTTTGGAAATCCAGATATACTACATCCACTGGTTCCCCTTTATCTACTCTGCTAGTTATATCATCAAAAAGCTCTAATAAATTTGTTAAACACGATTTCCCTTTCATAAAACCATGTTGACTCTGCCTAACCATATTATGATTTTCTAAGTGCCCTGTTACCACTTTCTTAATAATGGATTCCAATATTTTCCCGACGGCTGATGTCAGGCTAACTGGCCTGTAGTTCCCTGTTTTCTCTCCTCCTCCTTTCTTGAATAGCGGGGTTACATTTGTTACCGTTCCTGAATCTTGGGAATTTTGGAAGATTGTAACCAATGCATCCACTATCTCTGCAGCCATCTCTTTTAGAACCCTAGGATGTAGGCCATCAAGTCCAGGGGATTTGTCGGCTTTTAGTCCCATTAGTTTCTCAAGTACTTTTTCTCTACTGATCTTAATTACTTTAAGTTCCTCACTATTAGCCCCTTGGTTTCCCACTATTTTTGGTATGCTTTTTGTATCTTCTACTGTGAAGAAAAATACAAAATATTGTTTAAAGTCTCTGTCATTTCCTTATTCCCCATTATAATGTATCCTCTCTCAGCCTCTAAGGGACCAATGCTTACTTTTTCTACTTTCTTCCTTTTTACACACTTGTAGAAGCTCTTACTATCTGTTTTTATATTTCTTGCTAGTTTACTTCCATATTCTATTTTCTCCCTTTTTAGCAATTATTTTGGTTATCCTTTGCTGGTTTCTAAAGCTCTCCCAATCCTCAGTCTTCACAACATTATAAGCCTTTTCTTTTAATCTAATATTATCCTTAACTTCTTTAGTTAGCCACATATGGATCACCTTTCCCGTGGAGTTTTTATTTCTCAATGGAATGTATATTCATTGATAATTTTGGAATATTTCTTTAAATGTTTGCCACTGCTTATCTACCGTCAAACCTTTTAATCTAATTTCCCGGTCTACCTTAGCCAACTCACCCCTCATCGATACGTAATTGGCTTTATTTAAGTTTAAGGCTCTAGTTTTGGACTTGCGTATTTTTCTCTCAAACTCGATGTGAAATTCTATCATATTATGATTACTCTTCCCCAGAGGATCCTTTATTATGAGATTACTAATTAACCCTTTCTCATTACAAAATACAAGATCTAAAATAGTCTGTTCCCTGGTTGGTTCCACGAAGTATTGTTCTATGAAACTGTCTCAAATGTATTCCATGAACTTGCCCTCCAGACTACCTTTGCCAATTTGATTTGTACAGTCTATATGAACATTAAAGTCCCCCACGATTATTGAATTACCTTTGTTACAAACTCCTATTATTTCTTGATTAATACTCTCTCCAATGGTATAGCTATTGGTAGGGGGCCTATAACCTACTCCCACCAGTGTTTTCTGTTCACTTGTTATTTCTTATCTCCACCCATACTGATTCTACTTCCTGACCTTCCAAGCCAAGATCCTTTCTCACTACTGTCCTTATGTCATCCTTTATCATCAGGGCTACCCCTCCTCCATTTCCATTCTGCCTGTCTTTTCAAAATGTTAAGTACCCTGGAATATTTAGTTCCCAACCTTGGTCACCTTGCAACCACGTCTCTGTAATGGCTATTAGATCAAAGCCATTTACCTCTACTTGCGCCACTAATTCGTCTATCTTGTTACAAATGCTTTGTGCATTCAGAAAAAGAGTCTTTAATTTTAACTTGTTACTGTTATTCCCTGCTTTCACCTTATTCGCTGATGCACTATTACCATTAAATTATCTGTCCCTTCCTGTCACACTCTGCTTATCTTTACCCAATTCGCTACACTACTCCATTGCCTTGACCTTTCTCTTTAGATTTCTAAATTTCCCTTCACCTGACCCCATCCCTCACTTTTTTGTTTAAAGCCCTATCTACAGCCCTAGTTATTCGATTCGCCAGGATACTGGTCCCAACCCGGTTTAAGTGAACCCCACACAACAGCTCCCTCTTTCCCCAGCACTGGTGCCAGTGCCCCATGAAACAAAACCCTTCTTACCACACCACAATTTGAGCCACGCATTTAACTCTCTGATCTGCTTGTCCCAATGCCTATTTGTGTGTGGCTCAGGTAACAATCCAGGGATTATTACCTTTGAGGTTCTGTGTTTTATTTTGGACCCTAGCTCCTCAAATTCTCTCAGCAGAAACTCGTTCCTAGTTCTACCTATGTCGTTGGTTCCTATGTGGACCACAACAACTGGATCCGCTCTCTCCCACTCCAAATTCTTCTTCAGCCGCGAGGAGATATCCTTAACCCAGGCAGACAACACAGCCTTCGGAACTCCCGGTCATGGCTGCAAAGAACAGTATCAATCCACCTGACTATACTGTCCCCTACCACTGCAACAAACCTTTTCACTTCCACCCACACCCCACCCCCCCCTTGAATGGCTGCCTGTACTACAGTGCCATGGTCACATGGTCAGTTTGCTCATCCTCCCTGCAGACTTTGCCCTCATCTACACAGGCAGCAAAAACCTCGTACCTGTTGAATAAGGGCAAAGGCCAAGGCTCCTCCAGCACTGCACCTGCTTGAGTTGCAAATACACCCTCCTATCACTGACCACTAACCAGAACCACTATCTAACCTAAGGGGTGTGACTGCCTCCTGGGTCAAAGTGTCCAGGTAACATGCCCTGCAATGTCTGCACCTCGGACCTCAGCTCAACAACTCTGAGCTGAATTCCTTGAGATGCAGACTGCAGATGTGATCATCCGGGATCGTGCTGCTCTCCACAAACTCCCACATGCTGTGGTTGCAGCACGCCACCTACACTGCCATCCCTATATAACCTTGTTTTATTTATTTGATTAATTAAAGTTTATGGCCTAGAAATTCGGTGGAGGCCCAAACGGGGCGCCAAGCTCGCCTGGTCGCAGGAATTACTGCTGCGATCGGAGCCATTGCGCCCACCGGAAATTCAGCTTGAGCGCCCCAAGAGGCGCTCTTGGGGCGCTGAAACTGAATATTGCAGCGCAACATGCCGCAGCGCCACACGCTGCGGCATGGCGCGCTGTGGTACTGCAGGCCTTCCTCCCCTTCTTAAGGGGGAGGGGCCTGCACCAGCGCGATGACCGATCACGAGTGCCGGCAAAAGAGCCCGGCACAGAGGAGAAGTGCCGGGCTCTTGGGACACAGCCGGCACTGCCCGGAGGGGGGGGATCAGGAGGCCGGGGACGGAGGTGCTGGCAGGCGGCCACTGAAAAAAATGGTCGCCCCGCACCTCCACCTTAATTTGCACCACTACCACCACAGGTAGGCTCTGTGAACCGGGCACGATTTGCGAACGGCGTTACAGAAGCGGGCGCTACCAAATATCACGAACGGGGCCTTAGCGGGGCGCTGCGCACACCGATGACACCGATAATGCAGCCATTAGCGCCCCGCTAAATATCGCGGGAGGCGTGGCCAGTGGCGCTAAAGCCACTGAGTGCCCTCTTTAGGCGCTAACTGGTGGCGCAGCCCACCGAATTTCTTGGCCTATGTATTTAATTAACTTAGCTTATAGTTTAGTTTTTTAACTAATTGCTAGAATTAGTTTAAATTATAGGTAGATTAAATTAAATATTGTAACACCTGTAACACAAACCACTACAAGTGTTGAAGGCAAAAAGCAGCAACTTCTTCCCCCTCTGCTCCGAATTCCCAAATTCCCAACTTTAATACGCTGTTTAAGACCACTCTGTGTGGACCACTCAGCTGTGGCTCAGTGGGTAGTACTCTCGGTCAGGGGGAGCTCTCCCTGTGTCCTGGCCGATATTTAAAAATCAAACAATAAGGATGCGGCAAGGGCACTGGAGGTGAGCACATTTATTGTTATGTAACAATAACATATTTTTTAGCACTGTTATCAAAAATAAAGGAACTTAGAACTCTAAAGGATAAAAGTGGTGGAGTAACTTAAGATGAAAGGAAAATATAAAAATTATTATTTCCCCGAAGCATGCACTGATATGTATAAAGTTGAATAGAGCCACTTAGTGGTCAGAGATGGAATCAATATTAAAAAACACTGGACTAGGTTTTCCACTCCACCCCTACTTATTATTCGGAAGACCTGGGGTGGGCACAGCCAAGAACTTTGTGGGGACATTCTCCACCATATCCCTGCCTCCACTCCTATTTCCTGGTGGGAATGGCTATAATGCACCTGTCCTTACGAGGCCGGGAACATGTTTTAAATCATTTTAGGGATGTGGGCATCACTGGCAAGGCCAGCATTTATTTGTCCTGTGAAGGTGGTGGTGGGCCTTCTTCTTGAACCACTGATAGCAGTTTGATACAACTGAGTGGCTTGCCAGGCCACTTCAGATGGCAGTCGGTGTGGGACTAGACTCCCATATAGGCCAGACTGCCTAAAGTCGCCAGGTTTCCTTCCCTAAAGGACATTCGTGAACCAGTTGGGCTTTTACAATAATCTGACAGCTGCATGGTCATTTTTTATTTGCAAATGTTTTAAACCGAATTCAAATTCTCAAACTGCCCTGATGGGATTTGAAATGCATAAATTTAAACAAGGGAAATACAACCTCTGCTAAGTGAGCACAGGACGCAGAAGCTGCCTGTTAGGCCCAGTGTCCAGTTTTCAATGGTTAGTGGAGGGTGCACTTTAAGACCAATTGTCAAGGGGCATGTGCAAATGCTTTCATACCCAACCATGCGCAAACCCCGGCAACAGCGACAAAAACCTTTTACTCAAGACATCTATTCTGTTCAGGCAGCTCAACAGTTACATCTTCCTGTTGCTGTGATGGGCTCGCGAGGCTAGCCACAGCAAATCTCTGCCCCTAAATCTGGTCTGAGGTGACACAAATTAATTTAGGCCTAGAAATATAGCTGAGGTCAGGGAACATCTCCATGGTGGGTGTAAGTCTAGTCCTGCTGGAGATGGCCCTACTGCAAAATTCAAGCCACCGTGTGCTTTGAGACTTGAGTTGATATTTTGGGATGACTTTTGAGACATGCTGCAGACAGTCTTCCAAATGGTGTTGTTAAAATAGATTATTTAAACTTTTACATTCACTAAGGATGAAAATACTGATTGACTGCCCAGGTAGCGTAGTACTGTACAAGGAATATCCTAGAAAATGTTGATACCCTAGGTTAAAGGGATTGAAGATTAACAAATTACTTAGACCAGATTGCATATATCCTAGGGGCTGCAGGGCTAGATAAACAATTTGTGGGACATTGCCTATAGTTATGAAGAATCAGCATTAGAGAGGTTCTGCAGGATTGTAAGCGATCAAACATTCACTCTTTTTAAAAGAGGGATAAATCTGATCTAAGCAACTACAGGCCCATTAGACTAAAATCAACGGCAGGTAAAATAATAGAAAGCATTCTAGGGAGTAGACTGGAGGAATCACTTAGTAAGAGACAACCAACATAGGGTTGCAAACCCTCCAGGATTACCCTGGAGTCTCTAGGAATTTAAGATTAATATCCAGGATGCTGCTGCGAGCAACCTGAGAGAAAAATCATAGGGGCATTAAAACATGATTAGTTATAAAAATATTGAAATGGGAAAAAAAAGGCTGTGTAACTAACAGTCAAGAATCATTCAATTGGGTAATGAAGAGTCTATGGGTAGGCGATGCACTGCGAGTATGGTCGTGTCGGGCGCCCAATGCAGGAATGTGGGGGTGGGCGGTTTGAGTCAGGAGGTCATGTGATGACACCTCCAGTAATATGTCTAATCAGAGTTGGCAACCCTAAACCAGCATGAATTTGGATGGGGAAAATCCTGCTTGGAGAAGCCGCCTTGCTTCTTTGAGGACATTACAAGTAGAATAACCCTGTGATACACTTTATTTGGACTTTCAGTAAGCTTTTGATAAAGTCCCACATACAGACTACTAAAACTAAAAACCATGGGAATCCAGGGTAGAATGTGCAATTTCTTTGAAGTTGGATTAAAAGAATAGGAAACAGAGAACTCGTGCAGTGTCAGACTTGGGGAGGCTCGAGTCAGTTCTTGGATTACTGTCGTTTCTTATCTACGTAATTAACATGGATGCAAAAAACAATTGCAAACTTGTTAAATTTCAGGACTACACTAAAATAAGAAAACAGCCATCCATTGTCAGATTTGGCTGTACCACAAGCTCTTCTGGGCCTCACACTCTTCTTCCAAAACTGTCCATTACTCTTAGATCATCCTGGAGGGCAAAAATAACCCTAGGCTTCTTTTTTTCTACTGCCAACCATATCCTTAAACTACTTACCCCTGTGTCATCCATCCTTACTTCTAACAAGTGCAAGGATTTTTTCATCGCCAAGATAAAGACCACCCACTTAGCTACTTCCTTCCTCCACCCTTCCCCTTTCTTACTGAGCCAATCCCCCAGTCTACCTCTGACTACAACCCTGACACCCAATCTTTCTCTCTTTTCTCCATCCCCACCCCCAGCCTCTTAAACTAGATCTCATACATAACTGTTACCTACTGCACCATTGACCCATTCCCACAAAACTCTTTACCACCCAACTTCCCTTCCTGGCACTCATGCTAGCTAACACTGTAAATGGTTCCCATCCTCAGGGGCTGCCCCATTCCATTTCAATAATGCTGTCATCACTCTCTGTGGTGTATGTAACCTGTTCCACCTTAAGAGAACTTAAGCCTGTTCCACCTTAAGAGATGTACTACTTTCTCTGGCTGCTGTATACATAATACCGGTGGTGACCACCGGTATATAAGTACAGTGTAGTGATATTGTATTTAGTATAGTCCTGACCTCCAACTAGTAAAGACCTGTTGAACTTTATTCTTGTAGTCTGTGTCAGTAATTAATCTTAATACAACTGGAACACACAGACTTAACAGTGGCGACGAGTCCGATTCTTACCCTGCGGCAGTTTATATCCACGGCGGCTTCGTCCACAGAACGGGCGTCGAAGAGAGGCATCCACCCTCATCACCCTGCTGGAAGACACGTCGCGCGGCAGGCATCGAGAACCCGGAGTGCAGAAGACATCCTGAACTCGAAGCCTCCATCAGCGGCAGTCAGCTATCTTCTTTCTACCTCGGTGGTGGGTAAGCCGGTCAGCGATGCGAGCAGAAAGTCGGCCGCGTTGGCTGTACAGACGGGGGGAGGAAGATGGAGGAATAAGGGCGGTGAGATCGATCGTGACCGGAGATAAGGGCCGGGCCACTTTCGGGCCAAAAAGGCGCAGTGTCTGGGGTGACTGAAGGCGCGAGAGCCACGGTGAAGGCGAACGCAGCCGGTGCTAATAACCGGGCTGCAAGAAGGGCTGCGAGGCGCGACATCGGGGAAGCGCGAATGCCCGAGGGAGCCGCGGTGAAGCGGAGACAGCGTCAGGGGAGTTACTAACCGCTGGGAAAGGGGAGCAGCAGCGGCACGCCAAACGCCATTGCAGCCAGTGGGTGAAGACCGCCAAGCGCGGGAAAACCGCCATTTTGTAGGCGGAGGACGAAGACAAGAGCGGGAAGCCGCCATCTTGGGATAAAATAAATTGCAACGATGCCTAAACATGGGAACATTGATACCTTTGATGGCGACATCGAAGATTGGGCCATGTATGTAGAACGCATACAAAATTATTGTAAAGCAAATAAAATCCCAGATGCAGAGAAAGCACTTACTTTATTGAATTTAATGGGTGCGAAGACATACGGGCAATTGAAACACCTTTTATCACCAGATGAACCAGCGGATAAGACGTTCGAGGAGATTGTTACTGTCCTGAAAAATCATCGAAACCCCACGCCGCTGATGCTAGCGGAACGATTTAAATTTTACAGCAGAAGGCAGCTGAAGGATGAAAGCAATGCTGAATATTTAATGGAATTGCGTAAGCTGGCAAAGTACTGTCAGTTTGGAACGGGACTGACAGACGCGCTAAGGGATAGATTTGTGTGTGGATTATTAAAAGAAGATACACAAAAGCGACTGCTCGAGGAGAATGAGCTGACGCTTGAGAAAGCGGTCACTATGGCAGCAGCGCACGAGGCCGCAGCGAGAGGCACGGCAGTAATGCAGCTACGGTCACCGGAACTCAGTACAAATAAATTGGGTTTGAGTACTGTAAAATGTTATCGTTGTGGAAAGACAACACACGATCAGAACCAGTGTTGGTTTAAAAACCAAGAATGCAGAACATGTGGCAGGCTTGGCCACATAGCTAAAGTATGCCGGTCAGGAAAGAAGACCAGCAACAAAAAGTCACCGCAAGGAAAATACATAAAGGTGCACAAGGTGACAAAGACCAGTTCGAACGAACAGAAGTCAGATTCAGGCGCTAGCAGTAATGAACTGGGTAGCTTAAGAGTACACAACGTTGGTAAGGATGCAGATCTCCAGACAATTTGGGTCACTCTTCAGATAGCAGGAGTCCAAGTAAAGATGGAATTGGACACTGGATCAGCATTGACGGTCATGAATAAGAAAGATTACAAAAGGTTATTCCAACATATTCCCCTACGGGATACGGAGATTATATTGAAAACATACACGGGGCAAAGAGTGTACCCCATCAGAAAGATAGAGGTAAAAGTGGTCCACAAGGGCGAAGAAAGCCAAGTAATGGACTTATATGTGCTACCTGAAGGAGGTCCACCACTACTGGGACGGGAGTGGATTAGGAAAATGAATATGGACTGGCACTCCTTAAAAGCACCAACGGTAGATTCCGGGGAAACAGATGTCAAACCTAAACGATTGTCCAAAATATTGGATGATGCTAAAGAGGTGTTCCAGCAAGGACTGGGCACACTGAAAGGAATTACGGCAATCATCAAGATTGATGAACATGCACAACCAAAATTTTTCAAAGCCAGACCGGTACCCTATGCAATACGACCTACTGTAGAAGCGGAACTGGAAGCGCTAGAACGTTCAGGTGTACTGTCTAAGGTAGATTGGAGTGAGTGGGCTACGCCCATTGTTCCCGTTATGAAACGTCCTTCGAGCAACAAGCCAGGAGAACCAGGGAAGGTTCGCATCTGTGGAGATTTCAAGATCACCGTTAATCCGGTGCTTCACACGGTGCAGTATCCGCTTCCACGGATTGAGGATATTTTTGCTTCATTGTCTGGCGGGAAACACTTCACCAAGATAGACCTGGTGCAGGCGTACTTGCAGGTGGAGGTTGAAGAAGAGTCATGCCAGTACCTCACGATCAACACGCATAGAGGTTTGTACCGGTATAATCGGCTGGTTTTTGGAGTGACATCGGCTCCGGCAATTTGGCAGAGGACCATGGAGCAGGTATTACAGGGAATTCCAGGCACACAATGTTACCTGGACGATATTCTGATTACAGGTGATGGTGATGAAGAACACCTCGCAAACTTGGAACTGGTGCTCAACAGACTGAAAGAGTATGGACTTAGAGTTAATCGGCAGAAATGTGAGTTCTTTTAGAAGCGGATCTCGTACTGTGGTCATGTCATTGACCGGGAGGGGCTTCATAAGTCTCCTGACAAGATAGAGGCAGTTGTAAAGGCTCCCGCTCCGGATAATGTCTCTCAGTTGAGGTCGTTTCTGGGATTGATTAACTATTACCATAAGTTTCTACCGAATCTATCCATGGTACTGCACCCGCTGAACGCTCTTTTACAGAAGGGGGTACAATGGGAATGGAGCGAAAACTGTAAGAAGGCATTTCGCAAAAGCAAAGAATTGATCACCTCAGAGGAAGTGTTGGCTCACTTCAACCCGACACTGCCTATTTGGTTGGCTTGTGATGCTTCTCCATATGGTATTGGGGCAGTACTCTCACACAAGTTGCCAAATGGCACGGAAAGGCCAGTCGCGTTTGCATCCAGATCATTGACCTCCGCTGAGCGCAACTATGTGCAGATCGATAGGGAGGCTCTCAGCCTTGTATGGGGAGTGAAGAAGTTTAATCATTACCTGCAGGGCCAAAAATTCACACTTCTGACAGACCATCAGCCGTTGGTATCCATTTTTAACCCTAAGAAGGGTGTTTCGGTGATGACAGCACAGCGACTCCAGAGATGGTCCCTTTTCCTAGGGGCACATCAATATCAAATAGAATTCAAAGGTACAAAGCAGCATGGCAATGCTAATGGGCTGTCGCACCTGCCACTACCTGAAGCAGAAGAGACGACGAAAGTTGACCCTGTTGAGTTATTTCATTCGACCATCATCGAGTGTTTACCAGTCACCAATGCAAGTATTGAAAGAGAAACCAGGAACGACCCGACACTGTCCCGAGTTTACGAGGTGACAGTGAAGGGATGGCCAACACATGGTGATCCTCTGTTGCCGGCATTCTCGGCAAGGCGAGACCAGCTGTCCGTCTGCCATGGTACTTTGATGTACGGGACAAGAGTGATTATTCCTCCCAAGTTACGGGAAAGAGTTCTAAAGGAACTGCATGAAGGTCATCTGGGGGGAGTTAAGATGAAAAGTCTTGCTAGGGCTTATGTGTGGTGGCATTGACCAACAGATAGAGGAGTTGACAAAAAGCTGCGCTGGGTGCCAAAAAGTGCAAAATGCACCTCCGATCGCACCGCTACACCCATGGGAATGGCCTTCAGCCCCATGGCAATGCATACATATTGACTTTGCTGGTCCATTCATGGACTCCATGTTCCTAATTGCGGTGGACGCACATTCCAAATGGCCAGAAGTGATCAAGATGAATACCACTACTTCAGAAAAGACAATTGCGGTGTTAAGAACAATATTCGCAAGGAACGGATTGCCAGAACAGATATGTTCAGACAACGGACCACAGTTCGTGTCGGAAGAATTCCAAAAATTCTTAAAGAAGAATGGGGTGAAACATTATACCTCTGCCCCATATCATCCGGCGACAAACGGGTTGGCCGAGAGATTTGTCCAAACATTCAAAAAGGCAATAAAGGCCATGAACGATGATCAGATTCCGTTACAACACAAGGTGGACAATTTCCTAATGGCATATCGAAACGCCGCTCATGCAGTGACTAACCAAAGTCCTGCCATGATGTTTTATAACAGGAGGTTGCGGTCCAGGTTGGACTTGTTAAAACCAAATGTGCGGAGGGAAGTGGAAAACAAACAGTTCCGGCATATTAATAGCAAGTCCACTCGAAGTTTCGACGTAGGACAACCAGTGTTGGCAAGGGGCTATGGAAACGAAAAATGGCAGTCCGGAACAATTCGGGCCAGACAAGGACCTCTGATGTACACAGTAGATATTGGTAACAATGTGATAAGGCGTCATGCAGATCAACTGGTAGAATCAAGAGCAAGGGTCGAACCCATGGTTGCGACAGAGACAACTGTGGAAGGCGTTAATGAACCTGAAGCATCTACCTCGGCAGGGACTGTACCTGATGATGACGTCCAATACATAGGAAACCAACAAGAAGAGTCACCTCAGCAACAAGAATCAGAGACCACGGAAAGGCGTTATCCAAACCGAATCAGAAGGCCTCCTGAGAGACTGAACCTTTGAACTGTTTATACCTGAAGTTATATATGTATATATGTTATGATGTTATGTTAAATGGGGATATGACTGTTAAGCTAAAAAGGGAGGATTGTGGTGTATGTAACCTGTTCCACCTTAAGAGAACTTAAGCCTGTTCCACCTTAAGAGATGTACTACTTTCTCTGGCTGCTGTATACGTAATACCGGTGGTGACCACCGGTATATAAGTACTGTGTAGTGATATTGTATTTAGTATAGTCCTGACCTCCAACTAGTAAAGACCTGTTGAACTTTATTCTTGTAGTCTGTGTCAGTAATTAATCTTAATAAAACTGGAACACACAGACTTAACACTCTCCTCACTAACTACCAACCCATCTCCAACATCCCTTTCCTCTCTATCACCCTTGAACATATTGATGTCTTCCAGCTCTATGCCTAGCTTTCCCTCAACTCACCATTTCAATTCCAACAATCCAGCTTTTGACCCTCCCACAGCTCTAACCAAAGTCACGAGCATCATTCTCTGTGACTGTGACCCTGTTGCATTACCCTCCTCGATCTCTCTGCAGTCTTCATTACGGTCAATCACACCATCTTCCTCCAATATCTCAGCTCCATTGTCCAGCTCCATAGGACTGCCTTTCACTTGGTTCTACTCTTACTTATCCAAGTATAGCCAGAGCATCTTCAACAATGGCTTATTTTCCCTCCATTGTCACCTCTGGAGTTCCCAAAGATCTATCCTTGGCCCTCCTCCTCTTCCTCATCTTCTACATTGCCTTTTGGCAACATAAATGTGATAACAAATCAGTAGTGAAGTGAAGATCAAGAGGAGATAGGTCCTTGTGCCACATATCAATGACACAGCCCTAGTCCACATGGTTGATGAAAATGTTGGAGGTAGTCGTCAGAATCATGATGGAAACCTTTTGACCAAAAAAGAAAGCATGGAGGCAGTAGAAGAAAAGTTCAGCATCATGTTGAGGCTATGCATCAACACCAGCCTTTTTCATGTGAATGTCATGTACCAAACAGGAAGCCTTAGTGAAAGGGTTTGACCAGGTTCAACCAGCATTTAGATCTGAGGTAAGTGGCAGTATCTGCACATCTGTGTAGCAAATGTACCTGAATGAAGCATGCTTTCTATTAAAGCACTATAGATGTAAATGGATTTCATAAATTAGGGAAAGCTTGTACTGTGAAATAGAAACAAAAACCTCTTCAGCATTGGTTGGATTCTCTCCGAGATTAGAAATCAGTCGCTACGCTGGCAGGAAGGAACAATTCATTCATACGTATCCTGCAAATTTGCAAATTAAAAGCATTACTTCGGAAAGATTTATAGATGTTCGTTCCAGGAGAAATAACTGCACAGTTGTACATACATATATATAAAATCAACTGATGTCTCATGTTTATGATGTTATATTTAGTGACTGGATGTCATACAGTAAGCAATTTCAGTTTTCCATGTCAGGTATTAAGTCCAATTATTTTTTATACCAATATTTTAAGCTGGTATCCACCGACACATACAGCAGTAATATTTTGGCATAGAGTCTTATTTTTTTTCCAAATCGCTTGCCTTTTCTTAACTGACAGAAACAAGCTTGAACTCAGTTACAGTAAAACAAAAATAAAGTTTTGGACACAGCAGACAGCCCTGATTGTGGACACAGCAGACAGCCCTGATTGTGGACACAGCAGACAGCCCTGATTGTGGAAACAGCAGACAGCCCTGATTGTGGACACAGCAGACAGCCCTGATTGTGGACACAGCAGACAGCCCTGATTGTGGACACAGCAGACAGCCCTGATTGTGGACACAGCAGACAGCCCTGATTGTGGACACAGCAGACAGCTCTGATTGTGGACACAGCAGACAGACCTGATTGTGGACACAGCAGACAGCCCTGATTGTGGACACAGCAGACAGACCTGATTGTGGACACAGCAGACAGCCCTGATTGTGGACACAGCAGACAGCCCTGATTGTGGACACAGCAGACAGCCCTGATTGCGGACACAGCAGACAGCCCTGATTGTGAACACAGTGTGATGAAATATTCCATTCATCACTGCCTGTAACTGTGGTTGGTTTCAGGTTCCCCCTTACCATTGTATTGCCTGTGACTGTGGTTGGTTTCAGGTTTCTCCTCACCATTGTATTGTGTATTGGAATGTATGGAATGTGTTGTGTGTAGGGCTCCGCCCATACCTGGCCTCTATGTAAGCCAGCTCAGTCTGGCCTCACAGCCAGTACTGCAGACCTCCAGGGAAGATACCTCTCTCCACTGCATGTTATCTTCTAAGTTAATAAAAGCCTTGTTTTGTATCGCTAACATCGAGTCTCGGGATTATTGAGGCACATCACACAGCAGACAGCCCTGATTGTGGACACAGCAGACAGCCCTGATTGTGGACACAGCAGACAGCCCTGATTGTGGACACAGCAGACAGCTCTGATTGTGGACACAGCAGACGGACCTGATTGTGGACACAGCAGACAGCCCTGATTGTGGACACAGGAGACAGCCCTGATTGTGGACACAGCAGACAGCCCTGATTGTGGACACAGCAGACAGACCTGATTGTGGACACAGCAGACAGCTCTGATTGTGGACACAGCAGACAGCTCTGATTGTGGACACAGCAGACAGACCTGATTGTGGATGTGATGAAATATTCCATTCATCACTGCCTGTGACTGTGGTTGGTTTCAGGTTTCCCCTCACCATTGTATTGCCTGTGACTGTGGTTGGTTTCAGGTTTCTCCTCACCATTGTATTGTATATTGGAATGTATGGAATGTGTTGTGTGTAGGGCTCCGCCCATACCTGGCCTCTATGTAAGCCAGCTCAGTCTGGCCTCATATCCAGTACTGCAGAGCTCCAGATGGAAGATACCCCTCTCCACTGCGTGTTATCTTCTAAGTTAATAAAAGCCTTGTTTTGTTTCGCTAACATCGAGTCTCGGGATTATTGAGGCACATCAATTTTATTAACTTCTTTTTCAACACAATGGATCATCTCCTGAAACCCGAACGTTTGGATTTGGATCAGCATGCTCCGGACGCATCAGCACGCTTCGGACACTGGTTTATGTGTATGGAATTCTTCCTGGACAATTCCGCAGCCGTCAAAGACGCTACGGACGCTGTGAGTATGAAACTCGGAATTCTGCGGAATTGGGTAAGCCACCGGGTTTACCCCCTCATCCAAGACGCCGACACGTACCTGGCCGCCTGTGACATCTTAAAGGCGCATTACCAGCAGCCTACGAATGAGGTGTATGCTAGGCATCTGCTCGCCACTCGCGCACAGCGACCTGGGGAATCGGTGGAGGAGTTCCTAGGCACCCTGAAAATGCTTGGCAAAGACTGCAAGTGCCGAGATGTAAAAGCCGCAGTGTACACCGACGAGCTTGTTCGCGATGCCTTTATCACAGGCCTCAGCTCCACTTACATCCGGCAAAGACTGCTGGAAAAAACGGGATTGGACCTGAAACAGGCTGCGGACACCGCGCGATCCCTGGATGTGGCCCAGAGAAACTCGGACGCCTACTCTTCAGCCCGCGCCGTCCACGCCGCCACGTGTGCACCAAGGGCGCCGCCATCTTGGAAGGCATCTTCCCCGCCCGGCAGCCCGACACCGTTGGGGCCCCGCTCTCCCCCCAGAAGCCCTACGACAGCTGCGACGCATCGGGGACCCAACTGCTACTTCTGCGGGCAGCCAAAGCACACCAGAAACCTGTGCCCGGCAAAAGGCACCACCTGCTTTAAGTGCGGTAAGAAGGGGCACTTCAGGAAGGTGTGCAGAGGGAACCCCGCCGGGAAACCAAAACCCGCCACCGCCGCGTGTGCGCCGTGGGAGCGGCCATCTTGGACGCCATCTTGCCCGACCTCGTGGGGTCCGCCATCTTGTGAGCAGACAGCGTGGACGCCATCTTGTCTCGATCAGGGCCCTACAGTGGCATCGGTCACAGTGGACCAGACCAGGCCCCACCCGCTATCCAAATCAATGGTGGACATCGAGGTAAACGGGTGCCGGGTTAAATGTTTAATTGACAGTGGAAGCACAGAGAGTTTTATCCACCCTGAACTGCCACAACAACTCTCCCTAAAGGTGGTCCCTACTTGGGGTACCATCTCTATGGCTGATAAAACCCAGACATCGACCATTCTGGGTTACTGCACGGTACAATTGTCCGTTAACGGGACGGTATACGATAATTTTAAAGTATTAATCATGAAGAATCTATGCGCGAGCATGATCTTGGGCCTGGATTTCCAGTGCAACCACCAAAGCATCACACTCAAGTACGGTGGGTCCCAGCCGCCCCTCACAGAGTGCGGCCTGGCTACCCTGAAGCTAAAGCCGCCTTCGCTATTCGCGAACCTTACCCCTAACTGCCGGCCAATAGCGACCAAAAGCAGGAGGTACAGCTGGGAGGACAGGCAGTTTATCGTGACCGAGGTAGACAGGCTCCTGAAAGAGCGCATTATTGAATGCAGCAATAGCCCGTGGCGCGCCCAAGTGGTGGTGGTGAGGGGTAGCGAGAAGAAACGGATGGTGATCGACTATAGCCAAACGATCAACAGGTACACCCAACTAGACGCCTACCCGCTACCCCGCATATCAGAAATGGTGAACCAAATCGCCCAATACCGGGTGTTCTCCACCATCGACCTCAAGTCAGCGTACCACCAGCTCCCAATCAGACCAGAGGACCGCCCGTACACCGCCTTCGAGGCGAACGGACGCCTCTACCAATTCCTCAGAGTCCCCTTTGGGGTGACGAATGGGGTCTCGGTCTTCCAGAGGGAGATGGACCGCATGGTCGATGACCACCGCTTGCAGGCAACCTTCCCCTACCTCGACAACGTCACCATCTGCGGTCACAACCAGCAGGATCACGACTCGAACCTCGAGAGGTTCCTGAAAACCGCACAAAAACTCAACCTCACCTACAATGAGGACAAGTGCGTTTTCAACACCACGCGCCTCTGCATACTAGGCAGCGTGGTGGAGAATGGGGAAATCGGACCAGACCCCGACCGATTGCGCCCCCTACGGGAGCTGCCCCTGCCCAACACTCCCAAAGCGCTGAAAAGGTGCCTGGGGTTATTTTCTTATTATTCCCAATGGGTCCCCAACTACTCCGACAAAGCCCGCCCCCTCTTGAAAGCATCCTCTTTTCCGCTCTCTGCTGAGGCCCACGCCGTCTTCAAAAGCATTAAGCAGGATATTGAGCGGGCCACGCTACAGGCAGTGGACGAGAACACTCCATTTCAAGTGGAAAGTGATTTGTCTGACTTTGCCTTGGCGGCCACCCTCAACCAGGCAGGGCGGCCCGTAGCTTTCTTCTCGAGGACCCTCCAAGGGCCCGAGATCAGACACTCCTCCGCGGAAAAGGAGGCCCAAGCCATCGTGGAGGCAGTGCGCCACTGGCGAAACTTCCTAGCCGGCAAACGCTTCACCCTACTTACCGACCAGCGGTCGGTAGCGTTTATGTTCAATAATAAACAGAGGGGGAAGATCAAAAATGATAAGATTCTTAGGTGGCGGATCGAGCTCTCCACCTTCGAGTATGACATCATTTACCGGCCAGGGGCCCTTAACGAATCCCCAGATGCCCTCTCACGAGGGATGTGTGCCAGCGCCACCGGGGACCGGCTACAGACCCTCCACAACGACCTCTGCCACCCAGGGGTCACGCAGCTGTTCCACTTCATAAAGTCCCGCAACTTACCCTACTCGATTGAGGAAGTTCGGTCTCTGACCAGGAGCTGCCGCACTTGCGCTGAGTGCAAGCCTCGGTTCTACCACCCTGATAGAGCCCACTTAATCAAAGCTACACGGCCCTTTGAGCAGCTCAGCTTAGATTTCAAGGGCCCCCTCCTGTCCGTCGACCGCAATGTTTACTTCCTGAACATTGTGGATGAATACTCCCGGTTCCCATTCGCCTTCCCCTGCCCAGACATGACCAGCGCCACGGTCATTAAGTGCCTCAACAGCCTGTTCTGCCTGTTCGGTATGCCGAGCTACATCCACACGGATAGGGGGGCGTCCTTCATGAGTGAAGAGCTACGCCAGTACATGCTGTCCAGGGGTATCGCCACGAGCCGTACCACCAGCTACAACCCCCGGGGTAACGGTCAAGTGGAGCGAGAGAACGGGACAGTATGGAAAGCAGTCACTCTAGCTCTAAGGACCAAGGGCCTCCCTATCTCCCGCTGGCAGGAAGTCCTCTCAGATGTGCTCCATTCGATACGGTCGCTATTGTGTACTGCCACTAATGCCACGCCTCATGAACGAATGTTTAGCATTCCCCGGAAATCCACCTCAGGCGTATCCATGCCATCATGGCTCTCCACCCCAGGTCCGGTATTCGTGCGAAGGCATGTGAGGGGCCATAAGACGGACCCTCTCGTGGAGCCAGTGCACCTACTCCACGCCAACCCCCAATACGCGTATGTCCGGCACGCCGACGGAAGGGAGGACACCGTGTCAATAAAAGACGTCACCCCAGCCGGTAACGACAACAACCACGGCAATAGCAGCAACAATGACTACAGCAACTCTTACCCACCCACTACTCTTTCATCACCCCCGGAAGAACATCGACCAACGGCACCCCCACCAACTACCCCTTCAACAACCCTGACGGCACCCCCGGCAGAGACCCAGGAGGCCACCGGGGACACCCAGCCGACACCCGCGACACCACAACAGTCACGTCGGTCGCAGAGGACCACCAAACCCCCGAACAGACTAAATCTATAGAAGGGGTGAATGTGATGAAATATTCCATTCATCGCTGCCTGTGACTGTGGTTGGTTTCAGGTTTCCCCTCACCATTGTATTGCCTGTGACTGTGGTTGGTTTCAGGTTTCTCCTCACCATTGTATTTTATATTGGAATGTATGGAATGTGTTGTGTGTCGGGCTCCACCCATACCTGGCCTCTATGTAAGCCAGCTCAGTCTGGCCTCATATCCAGTACTGCAGAGCTCCAGATGGAAGATACCCCTCTCCACTGCGTGTTATCTTCTAAGTTAATAAAAGCCTTGTTTTGTTTTGCTAATATCGAGTCTCGGGATTATTGAGGCACATCAGTGGACACAGCAGACAGCCCTGATTGTGGACACAGCAGACAGCTCTGATTGTGGACACAGCAGACAGACCTGATTGTGGACACAGCAGACAGACCTGATTGTGGACACAGCAGACAGCTCTGATTGTGGACACAGCAGACAGCCCTGATTGTGGACACAGCAGACAGCTCTGATTGTGGACACAGCAGACAGCTCTGATTGTGGACACAGCAGACAGCCCTGATTGTGGACACAGCAGACAGCCCTGATTGTGGACACAGCAGACAGCTCTGATTGTGGACACAGCAGACAGCCCTGATTGTGGACACAGCAGACAGCTCTGATTGTGGACACAGCAGACAGACCTGATTGTGGACACAGCAGACAGCCCTGATTGTGGACACAGCAGACAGCCCTGATTGTGGACACAGCAGACAGCTCTGATTGTGGACACAGCAGACAGACCTGATTGTGGACACAGCAGACAGCCCTAATTGTGGACACAGCAGACAGCCCTGATTGTGGACACAGCAGACAGACCTGATTGTGGACACAGCAGACAGCTCTGATTGTGGACACAGCAGACAGCCCTGATTGTGAACACAGCAGACAGCTCTGATTGTGCACACAGCAGACAGCCCTGATTGTGGACACAGCAGACAGCTCTGATTGTGGACACAGCAGACAGCTCTGTTTGTGGACACAGCAGACAGCCCTGATTGTGGACACAGCAGACAGCTCTGATTGTGGACACAGCAGACAGACCTGATTGTGGACACAGCAGACAGCCCTGATTGTGGACACAGCAGACAGCCCTGATTGTGGACACAGCAGACAGCTCTGATTGTGGACACAGCAGACAGACCTGATTGTGGACACAGCAGACAGCCCTAATTGTGGACACAGCAGACAGCCCTGATTGTGGACACAGCAGACAGACCTGATTGTGGACACAGCAGACAGCTCTAATTGTGGACACAGCAGACAGCCCTGATTGTGGACACAGCAGACAGCTCTGATTGTGGACACAGCAGACAGACCTGATTGTGGACACAGCAGACAGCCCTGATTGTGGACACAGCAGACAGCCCTGATTGTGGACACAGCAGACAGCCCTGATTGTGGACACAGCAGACAGCCCTGATTGTGGACACAGCAGACAGCCCTGATTGTGCACACAGCAGACAGCCCTGATTGTGGACACAGCAGACAGACCTGATTGTGGACACAGCAGACAGCTCTGATTGTGGACACAGCAGACAGCCCTGATTGTGCACACAGCAGACAGCCCTGATTGTGGACACAGCAGACAGACCTGATTGTGGACACAGCAGACAGCCCTGATTGTGGACACAGCAGACAGCCCTGATTGTGGACACAGCAGACAGCCCTGATTGTGGACACAGCAGACAGACCTGATTGTGGACACAGCAGACAGCTCTGATTGTGGACACAGCAGACAGCCCTGATTGTGGACACAGCAGACAGACCTGATTGTGGACACAGCAGACAGCTCTGATTGTGGACACAGCAGACAGCTCTGATTGTGGACACAGCAGACAGACCTGATTGTGGATGTGATGAAATATTCCATTCATCACTGCCTGTGACTGTGGTTGGTTTCAGGTTTCCCCTCACCATTGTATTGCCTGTGACTGTGGTTGGTTTCAGGTTTCTCCTCACCATTGTATTGTATATTGGAATGTATGGAATGTGTTGTGTGTAGGGCTCCGCCCATACCTGGCCTCTATGTAAGCCAGCTCAGTCTGGCCTCATATCCAGTACTGCAGAGCTCCAGATGGAAGATACCCCTCTCCACTGCGTGTTATCTTCTAAGTTAATAAAAGCCTTGTTTTGTTTCGCTAACATCGAGTCTCGGGATTATTGAGGCACATCAATTTTATTAACTTCTTTTTCAACACAATGGATCATCTCCTGAAACCCGAACGTTTGGATTTGGATCAGCATGCTCCGGACGCATCAGCACGCTTCGGACACTGGTTTATGTGTATGGAATTCTTCCTGGACAATTCCGCAGCCGTCAAAGACGCTACGGACGCTGTGAGTATGAAACTCGGAATTCTGCGGAATTGGGTAAGCCACCGGGTTTACCCCCTCATCCAAGACGCCGACACGTACCTGGCCGCCTGTGACATCTTAAAGGCGCATTACCAGCAGCCTACGAATGAGGTGTATGCTAGGCATCTGCTCGCCACTCGCGCACAGCGACCTGGGGAATCGGTGGAGGAGTTCCTAGGCACCCTGAAAATGCTTGGCAAAGACTGCAAGTGCCGAGATGTAAAAGCCGCAGTGTACACCGACGAGCTTGTTCGCGATGCCTTTATCACAGGCCTCAGCTCCACTTACATCCGGCAAAGACTGCTGGAAAAAACGGGATTGGACCTGAAACAGGCTGCGGACACCGCGCGATCCCTGGATGTGGCCCAGAGAAACTCGGACGCCTACTCTTCAGCCCGCGCCGTCCACGCCACCACGTGTGCACCAAGGGCGCCGCCATCTTGGAAGGCATCTTCCCCGCCCGGCAGCCCGACACCGTCGGGGCCCCGCTCTCCCCCCAGAAGCCCTACGACAGCTGCGACGCGTCGGGGACCCAACTGCTACTTCTGCGGGCAGCCAAAGCACACCAGAAACCTGTGCCCGGCAAAAGGCACCACCTGCTTTAAGTGCGGTAAGAAGGGGCACTTCAGGAAGGTGTGCAGAGGGAACCCCGCCGGGAAACCAAAACCCGCCACCGCCGCGTGTGCGCCGTGGGAGCGGCCATCTTGGATGCCATCTTGCCCGACCTCGTGGGGTCCGCCATCTTGTGAGCAGACAGCGTGGATGCCATCTTGTCTCGATCAGGGCCCTACAGTGGCATCGGTCACAGTGGACCAGACCAGGCCCCACCCGCTATCCAAATCAATGGTGGACATCGAGGTAAACGGGTGCCGGGTTAAATGTTTAATTGACAGTGGAAGCACAGAGAGTTTTATCCACCCTGAACTGCCACAACAACTCTCCCTAAAGGTGGTCCCTACTTGGGGTACCATCTCTATGGCTGATAAAACCCAGACATCGACCATTCTGGGTTACTGCACGGTACAATTGTCCGTTAACGGGACGGTATACGATAATTTTAAAGTATTAATCATGAAGAATCTATGCGCGAGCGTGATCTTGGGCCTGGATTTCCAGTGCAACCACCAAAGCATCACACTCAAGTACGGTGGGTCCCAGCCGCCCCTCACAGAGTGCGGCCTGGCTACCCTGAAGCTAAAGCCGCCTTCGCTATTCGCGAACCTTACCCCTAACTGCCGGCCAATAGCGACCAAAAGCAGGAGGTACAGCTGGGAGGACAGGCAGTTTATCGTGACCGAGGTAGACAGGCTCCTGAAAGAGCGCATTATTGAATGCAGCAATAGCCCGTGGCGCGCCCAAGTGGTGGTGGTAAGGGGTAGCGAGAAGAAACGGATGGTGATCGACTATAGCCAAACGATCAACAGGTACACCCAACTAGACGCCTACCCGCTACCCCGCATATCAGAAATGGTGAACCAAATCGCCCAATACCGGGTGTTCTCCACCATCGACCTCAAGTCAGCGTACCACCAGCTCCCAATCAGACCAGAGGACCGCCCGTACACCGCCTTCGAGGCGAACGGACGCCTCTACCAATTCCTCAGAGTCCCCTTTGGGGTGACGAATGGGGTCTCGGTCTTCCAGAGGGAGATGGACCGCATGGTCGATGACCACCGCTTGCAGGCAACCTTCCCCTACCTCGACAACGTCACCATCTGCGGTCACAACCAGCAGGATCACGACTCGAACCTCGAGAGGTTCCTGAAAACCGCACAAAAACTCAACCTCACCTACAATGAGGACAAGTGCGTTTTCAACACCACGCACCTCTGCATACTAGGCAGCGTGGTGGAGAATGGGGAAATCGGACCAGACCCCGACCGATTGCGCCCCCTACGGGAGCTGCCCCTGCCCAACACTCCCAAAGCGCTGAAAAGGTGCCTGGGGTTATTTTCTTATTATTCCCAATGGGTCCCCAACTACTCCGACAAAGCCCGCCCCCTCTTGAAAGCATCCTCTTTTCCGCTCTCTGCTGAGGCCCACGCCGTCTTCAAAAGCATTAAGCAGGATATTGAGCGGGCCACGCTACAGGCAGTGGACGAGAACACTCCATTTCAAGTGGAAAGTGATGTGTCTGACTTTGCCTTGGCGGCCACCCTCAACCAGGCAGGGCGGCCCGTAGCTTTCTTCTCGAGGACCCTCCAAGGGCCCGAGATCAGACACTCCTCCGCGGAAAAGGAGGCCCAAGCCATCGTGGAGGCAGTGCGCCACTGGCGAAACTTCCTAGCCGGCAAACGCTTCACCCTACTTACCGACCAGCGGTCGGTAGCGTTTATGTTCAATAATAAACAGAGGGGGAAGATCAAAAATGATAAGATTCTTAGGTGGCGGATCGAGCTCTCCACCTTCGAGTATGACATCATTTACCGGCCAGGGGCCCTTAACGAATCCCCAGATGCCCTCTCACGAGGGATGTGTGCCAGCGCCACCGGGGACCGGCTACAGACCCTCCACAACGACCTCTGCCACCCAGGGGTCACGCAGCTGTTCCACTTCATAAAGTCCCGCAACTTACCCTACTCGATTGAGGAAGTTCGGTCTCTGACCAGGAGCTGCCGCACTTGCGCTGAGTGCAAGCCTCGGTTCTACCACCCTGATAGAGCCCACTTAATCAAAGCTACACGGCCCTTTGAGCAGCTCAGCTTAGATTTCAAGGGCCCCCTCCTGTCCGTCGACCGCAATGTTTACTTCCTGAACATTGTGGATGAATACTCCCGGTTCCCATTCGCCTTCCCCTGCCCAGACATGACCAGCGCCACGGTCATTAAGTGCCTCAACAGCCTGTTCTGCCTGTTCGGTATGCCGAGCTACATCCACACGGATAGGGGGGCGTCCTTCATGAGTGAAGAGCTACGCCAGTACATGCTGTCCAGGGGTATCGCCACGAGCCGTACCACCAGCTACAACCCCCGGGGTAACGGTCAAGTGGAGCGAGAGAACGGGACAGTATGGAAAGCAGTCACTCTAGCTCTAAGGACCAAGGGCCTCCCTATCTCCCGCTGGCAGGAAGTCCTCTCAGATGTGCTCCATTCGATACGGTCGCTATTGTGTACTGCCACTAATGCCACGCCTCATGAACGAATGTTTAGCATTCCCCGGAAATCCACCTCAGGCGTATCCATGCCATCATGGCTCTCCACCCCAGGTCCGGTATTCGTGCGAAGGCATGTGAGGGGCCATAAGACGGACCCTCTCGTGGAGCCAGTGCACCTACTCCACGCCAACCCCCAATACGCGTATGTCCGGCACGCCGACGGAAGGGAGGACACCGTGTCAATAAAAGACGTCACCCCAGCCGGTAACGACAACAACCACGGCAATAGCAGCAACAATGACTACAGCAACTCTTACCCACCCACTACTCTTTCATCACCCCCGGAAGAACATCGACCAACGGCACCCCCACCAACTACCCCTTCAACAACCCTGACGGCACCCCCGGCAGAGACCCAGGAGGCCACCGGGGACACCCAGCCGACACCCGCGACACCACAACAGTCACGTCGGTCGCAGAGGACCACCAAACCCCCGAACAGACTAAATCTATAGAAGGGGTGAATGTGATGAAATATTCCATTCATCGCTGCCTGTGACTGTGGTTGGTTTCAGGTTTCCCCTCACCATTGTATTGCCTGTGACTGTGGTTGGTTTCAGGTTTCTCCTCACCATTGTATTTTATATTGGAATGTATGGAATGTGTTGTGTGTCGGGCTCCACCCATACCTGGCCTCTATGTAAGCCAGCTCAGTCTGGCCTCATATCCAGTACTGCAGAGCTCCAGATGGAAGATACCCCTCTCCACTGCGTGTTATCTTCTAAGTTAATAAAAGCCTTGTTTTGTTTTGCTAATATCGAGTCTCGGGATTATTGAGGCACATCAGTGGACACAGCAGAGAGCCCTGATTGTGGACACAGCAGACAGCTCTGATTGTGGACACAGCAGACAGCCCTGATTGTGGACACAGCAGACAGACCTGATTGTGGACACAGCAGACAGCCCTGATTGTGGACACAGCAGACAGCTCTGATTGTGGACACAGCAGACAGACCTGATTGTGGACACAGCAGACAGCTCTGATTGTGGACACAGCAGACAGCCCTGATTGTGGACACAGCAGACAGCTCTGATTGTGGACACAGCAGACAGCTCTGATTGTGGACACAGCAGACAGCCCTGATTGTGGACACAGCAGACAGCTCTGATTGTGGACACAGCAGACAGACCTGATTGTGGACACAGCAGACAGCCCTGATTGTGGACACAGCAGACAGCCCTGATTGTGGACACAGCAGACAGCCCTGATTGTGGACACAGCAGACATCTCTTTGTGGACACAGCAGACCGACCTGATTGTGGACACAGCAGACAGCCCTGATTGTGGACACAGCAGACAGCTCTGATTGTGGACACAGCAGACAGACCTGATTGTGGACACAGCAGACAGCCCTAATTGTGGACACAGCAGACAGCCCTGATTGTGGACACAGCAGACAGACCTGATTGTGGACACAGCAGACAGCTCTGATTGTGGACACAGCAGACAGCCCTGATTGTGGACACAGCAGACAGCTCTGATTGTGCACACAGCAGACAGCCCTGATTGTGGACACAGCAGACAGCTCTGATTGTGGACACAGCAGACAGCTCTGATTGTGGACACAGCAGACAGCTCTGATTGTGGACACAGCAGACAGACCTGATTGTGGACACAGCAGACAGACCTGATTGTGGACACAGCAGACAGCCCTGATTGTGGACACAGCAGACAGCCCTGATTGTGGACACAGCAGACAGCTCTGATTGTGGACACAGCAGACAGACCTGATTGTGGACACAGCAGACAGCCCTAATTGTGGACACAGCAGACAGCCCTGATTGTGGACACAGCAGACAGACCTGATTGTGGACACAGCAGACTGCTCTAATTGTGGACACAGCAGACAGCCCTGATTGTGGACACAGCAGACAGCTCTGATTGTGGACACAGCAGACAGACCTGATTGTGGACACAGCAGACAGCCCTGATTGTGGACACAGCAGACAGCCCTGATTGTGGAAACAGCAGACAGCTCTGATTGTGGACACAGCAGACAGACCTGATTGTGGACACAGCAGACAGCCCTGATTGTGGACACAGCAGACAGCCCTGATTGTGGACACAGCAGACAGCCCTGATTGTGGACACAGCAGACAGACCTGATTGTGGACACAGACAGCCCTGGTTGTGGACACAGCAGACAGCCCTGATTGTGGACACAGCAGACAGACCTGATTGTGGACACAGCAGACAGCTCTGATTGTGGACACAGCAGACTGACCTGATTGTGGACACAGCAGACAGCCCTGATTGTGGACACAGCAGACAGCTCTGATTGTGGACACAGCAGACAGACCTGATTGTGGACACAGCAGACAGACCTGATTGTGGACACAGCAGACAGCTCTGATTGTGGACACAGCAGACAGCTCTGATTGTGGACACAGCAGACAGCCCTGATTGTGGACACAGCAGACAGACCTGATTGTGGACACAGCAGACAGCTCTGATTGTGGACACAGCAGACAGCTCTGATTGTGGACACAGCAGACAGACCTGATTGTGGACACAGCAGACAGCCCTGATTGTGGACACAGCAGACAGCCCTGATTGTGGACACAGCAGACAGCTCTGATTGTGGACACAGCAGACAGACCTGATTGTGGACACAGCAGACAGCCCTAATTGTGGACACAGCAGACAGCCCTGATTGTGGACACAGCAGACAGACCTGATTGTGGACACAGCAGACAGCTCTGATTGTGGACACAGCAGACAGACCTGATTGTGGACACAGCAGACAGCCCTGATTGTGGACACAGCAGACAGCTCTGATTGTGGACACAGCAGACAGCTCTGATTGTGGACACAGCAGACAGCCCTGATTGTGGACACAGCAGACAGCTCTGATTGTGGACACAGCAGACAGACCTGATTGTGGACACAGCAGACAGCCCTGATTGTGGACACAGCAGACAGCCCTGATTGTGGACACAGCAGACAGCTCTGATTGTGGACACAGCAGACAGACCTGATTGTGGACACAGCAGGCAGCCCTAATTGTGGACACAGCAGACAGCCCTGATTGTGGACACAGCAGACAGACCTGATTGTGGACACAGCAGACAGCTCTAATTGTGGACACAGCAGACAGCCCTGATTGTGGACACAGCAGACAGCTCTGATTGTGGACACAGCAGACAGACCTGATTGTGGACACAGCAGACAGCCCTGATAGTGGACACAGCAGACAGCTCTGATTGTGGACACAGCAGACAGACCTGATTGTGGACACAGCAGACAGCCCTGATTGTGGACACAGCAGACAGCCCTGATTGTGGACACAGCAGACAGCCCTGATTGTGGACACAGCAGACAGACCTGATTGTGGACACAGACAGCCCTGATTGTGGACACAGCAGACAGCCCTGATTGTGGACACAGCAGACAGCCCTGATTGTGGACACAGCAGACAGACCTGATTGTGGACACAGCAGACAGCTCTGATTGTGGACACAGCAGACAGACCTGATTGTGGAAACAGCAGACAGCCCTGATTGTGGACACAGCAGACAGCTCTGATTGTGGACACAGCAGACAGACCTGATTGTGGACACAGCAGACAGACCTGATTGTGGACACAGCAGACAGCTCTGATTGTGGACACAGCAGACAGCCCTGATTGTGGACACAGCAGACAGACCTGATTGTGGACACAGCAGACAGCTCTGATTGTGGACACAGCAGACAGCCCTGATTGTGGACACAGCAGACAGCCCTGATTGTGGACACAGCAGACAGACCTGATTGTGGACACAGCAGACAGCCCTGATTGTGGACACAGCAGACAGCCCTGATTGTGGACACAGCAGACAGCCCTGATTGTGGACACAGCAGACAGACCTGATTGTGGACACAGACAGCCCTGATTGTGGACACAGCAGACAGCCCTGATTGTGGACACAGCAGACAGCCCTGATTGTGGACACAGCAGACAGCTCTGATTGTGGACACAGCAGACAGCTCTGATTGTGGACACAGCAGACAGCCCTGATTGTGGACACAGCAGACAGCCCTGATTGTGGACACAGCAGACAGACCTGATTGTGGACACAGCAGACAGACCTGATTGTGGACACAGCAGACAGCCCTGATTGTGGACACAGCAGACAGACCTGATTGTGGACACAGCAGACAGCCCTGATTGTGGACACAGCAGACAGCTCTGATTGTGGACACAGCAGACAGCCCTGATTGTGGACACAGCAGACAGACCTGATTGTGGACACAGCAGACAGCTGTGATTGTGGACACAGCAGACAGCCCTGATTGTGGACACAGCAGACAGACCTGATTGTGGACACAGCAGACAGCTCTGATTGTGGACACAGCAGACAGACCTGATTGTGGACACAGCAGACAGCTGTGATTGTGGACACAGCAGACAGACCTGATTGTGGACACAGCAGACAGACCTGATTGTGGACACAGCAGACAGCCCTGATTGTGGACACAGCAGACAGCCCTGATTGTGGACACAGCAGACAGCCCTGATTGTGGACACAGCAGACAGCCCTGATTGTGGACACAGCAGACAGCCCTGATTGTGGACACAGCAGACAGACCTGATTGTGGACACAGCAGACAGCTCTGATTGTGGACACAGCAGACAGCCCTGATTGTGGACACAGCAGACAGCCCTGATTGTGGACACAGCAGACAGACCTGATTGTGGACACAGCAGACAGCTGTGATTGTGGACACAGCAGACAGACCTGATTGTGGACACAGCAGACAGACCTGATTGTGGACACAGCAGACAGCCCTGATTGTGGACACAGCAGACAGCCCTGATTGTGGACACAGCAGACAGACCTGATTGTGGACACAGCAGACAGCCCTGATTGTGGACACAGCAGACAGACCTGATTTTGGACACAGCAGACAGACCTGATTGTGGACACAGCAGACAGACCTGATTGTGGACACAGCAGACAGCTGTGATTGTGGACACAGCAGACAGACCTGATTGTGGACACAGCAGACAGCCCTGATTGTGGACACAGCAGACAGCTCTGATTGTGGACACAGCAGGCAGCCCTGATTGTGGACACAGCAGACAGCTCTGATTGTGGACACAGCAGACAGACCTGATTGTGGACACAGCAGACAGCTGTGATTGTGGACACAGCAGACAGACCTGATTGTGGACACAGCAGACAGCCCTGATTGTGGACACAGCAGACAGACCTGATTGTGCACACAGCAGACAGCTCTGATTGTGGACACAGCAGACAGACCTGATTGTGGACACAGCAGACAGCCCTGATTGTGGACACAGCAGACAGCCCTGATTGTGGACACAACAGACAGACCTGATTGTGGACACAGCAGACAGCTGTGATTGTGGACACAGCAGACAGACCTGATTGTGGACACAGCAGACAGCCCTGATTGTGGACACAGCAGACAGCCCTGATTGTGGACACAGCAGACAGCTCTGATTGTGGACACAGCAGACAGCCCTGATTGTGGACACAGCAGACAGCCCTGATTGTGGACACAGCAGACAGACCTGATTGTGGACACAGCAGACAGCTGTGATTGTGGACACAGCAGACAGCCCTGATTGTGGACACAGCAGACAGCCCTGATTGTGGACACAGCAGACAGCTCTGATTGTGGACACAGCAGACAGCTCTGATTGTGGACACAGCAGACAGCCCTGATTGTGGACACAGCAGACAGCTCTGATTGTGGACACAGCAGACAGCCCTGATTGTGGACACAGCAGACAGCTCTGATTGTGGACACAGCAGACAGCTCTGATTGTGGACACAGCAGACAGACCTGATTGTGGACACAGCAGACAGACCTGATTGTGGACACAGCAGACAGACCTGATTGTGGACACAGCAGACAGACCTGATTGCGGACACAGCAGACAGACCTGATTGTGGACACAGCAGACAGACCTGATTGTGGACACAGCAGACAGCTGTGATTGTGGACACAGCAGACAGCTCTGATTGTGGACACAGCAGACAGACCTGATTGTGGACACAGCAGACAGCCCTGATTGTGGACACAGCAGACAGACCTGATTGTGGACACAGCAGACAGCCCTGATTGTGGACACAGCAGACAGCTGTGATTGTGGACACAGCAGACAGCTCTGATTGTGGACACAGCAGACAGCCCTGATTGTGGACACAGCAGACAGCTCTGATTGTGGACACAGCAGACAGCCCTGATTGTGGACACAGCAGACAGCTGTGATTGTGGACACAGCAGACAGACCTGATTGTGGACACAGCAGACAGCCCTGATTGTGGACACAGCAGACAGCTGTGATTGTGGACACAGCAGACAGACCTGATTGTGGACACAGCAGACAGCCCTGATTGTGGACACAGCAGACAGACCTGATTGTGGACACAGCAGACAGCCCTGATTGTGGACACAGCAGACAGCCCTGATTGTGGACACAGCAGACAGCTGTGATTGTGGACACAGCAGACAGCCCTGATTGTGGACACAGCAGACAGCCCTGATTGTGGACACAGCAGACAGCTCTGATTGTGGACACAGCAGACAGCCCTGATTGTGGACACAGCAGACAGCCCTGATTGTGGACACAGCAGACAGCTGTGATTGTGGACACAGCAGACAGCCCTGATTGTGGACACAGCAGACAGCCCTGATTGTGGACACAGCAGACAGCTCTGATTGTGGACACAGCAGACAGCTCTGATTGTGGACACAGCAGACAGCTCTGATTGTGGACACAGCAGACAGCTCTGATTGTGGACACAGCAGACAGCCCTGATTGTGGACACAGCAGACAGCTCTGATTGTGGACACAGCAGACAGCTCTGATTGTGGACACAGCAGACAGCTCTGATTGTGGACACAGCAGACAGCTCTGATTGTGGACACAGCAGACAGCTCTGATTGTGGACACAGCAGACAGCCCTGATTGTGGACACAGCAGACAGCCCTGATTGTGGACACAGCAGACAGCTGTGATTGTGGACACAGCAGACAGCCCTGATTGTGGACACAGCAGACAGCTCTGATTGTGGACACAGCAGACAGCTCTGATTGTGGACACAGCAGACAGCTCTGATTGTGGACACAGCAGACAGACCTGATTGTGGACACAGCAGACAGCTGTGATTGTGGACACAGCAGACAGCTCTGATTGTGGACACAGCAGACAGCCCTGATTGTGGACACAGCAGACAGCTCTGATTGTGGACACAGCAGACAGCTCTGATTGTGGACACAGCAGACAGACCTGATTGTGGACACAGCAGACAGACCTGATTGTGGACACAGCAGACAGCCCTGATTGTGGACACAGCAGACAGCCCTGATTGTGGACACAGCAGACAGCTGTGATTGTGGACACAGCAGACAGACCTGATTGTGGACACAGCAGACAGCTCTGATTGTGCACACAGCAGACAGCCCTGATTGTGGACACAGCAGACAGCTCTGATTGTGGACACAGCAGACAGACCTGATTGTGGACACAGCAGACAGACCTGATTGTGGACACAGCAGACAGCCCTGATTGTGGACACAGCAGACAGCCCTGATTGTGGACACAGCAGACAGCTGTGATTGTGGACACAGCAGACAGACCTGATTGTGGACACAGCAGACAGCTGTGATTGTGGACACAGCAGACAGCTGTGATTGTGGACACAGCAGACAGACCTGATTGTGGACACAGCAGACAGCCCTGATTGTGGACACAGCAGACAGCCCTGATTGTGGACACAGCAGACAGCTCTGATTGTGGACACAGCAGACAGCCCTGATTGTGGACACAGCAGACAGCTGTGATTGTGGACACAGCAGACAGCTCTGATTGTGGACACAGCAGACAGCTGTGATTGTGGACACAGCAGACAGCCCTGATTGTGGACACAACAGACAGACCTGATTGTGGACACAGCAGACAGCCCTGATTGTGGACACAGCAGACAGCTGTGATTGTGGACACAGCAGACAGCCCTGATTGTGGACACAGCAGACAGACCTGATTGTGGACACAGCAGACAGCCCTGATTGTGGACACAGCAGACAGCCCTGATTGTGGACACAGCAGACAGCCCTGATTGTGGACACAGCAGACAGCTCTGATTGTGGACACAGCAGACAGCTGTGATTGTGGACACAGCAGACAGCCCTGATTGTGGACACAGCAGACAGCCCTGATTGTGGACACAGCAGACAGCTCTGATTGTGGACACAGCAGACAGCTCTGATTGTGGACACAGCAGACAGCTCTGATTGTGGACACAGCAGACAGCTCTGATTGTGGACACAGCAGACAGCTCTGATTGTGGACACAGCAGACAGCTCTGATTGTGGACACAGCAGACAGCCCTGATTGTGGACACAGCAGACAGACCTGATTGTGGACACAGCAGACAGACCTGATTGTGGACACAGCAGACAGCCCTGATTGTGGACACAGCAGACAGCCCTGATTGTGGACACAGCAGACAGCTCTGATTGTGGACACAGCAGACAGCCCTGATTGTGGACACAGCAGACAGCTCTGATTGTGGACACAGCAGACAGCTCTGATTGTGGACACAGCAGACAGCCCTGATTGTGGACACAGCAGACAGCTGTGATTGTGGACACAGCAGACAGACCTGATTGTGGACACAGCAGACAGACCTGATTGTGGACACAGCAGACAGCTCTGATTGTGGACACAGCAGACAGCCCTGATTGTGGACACAGCAGACAGACCTGATTGTGGACACAGCAGACATACCTGATTGTGGACACAGCAGACAGACCTGATTGTGGACACAGCAGACAGCTCTGATTGTGGACACAGCAGACAGACCTGATTGTGGACACAGCAGACAGCCCTGATTGTGGACACAGCAGACAGCTGTGATTGTGGACACAGCAGACAGCCCTGATTGTGGACACAGCAGACAGACCTGATTGTGGACACAGCAGACAGCTCTGATTGTGGACACAGCAGACAGCTCTGATTGTGGACACAGCAGACAGCTCTGATTGTGGACACAGCAGACAGACCTGATTGTGGACACAGCAGACAGACCTGATTGTGGACACAGCAGACAGCTGTGATTGTGGACACAGCAGACAGACCTGATTGTGGACACAGCAGACAGCTGTGATTGTGGACACAGCAGACAGCTCTGATTGTGGACACAGCAGACAGCTGTGATTGTGGACACAGCAGACAGCCCTGATTGTGGACACAGCAGACAGCTGTGATTGTGGACACAGCAGACAGACCTGATTGTGGACACAGCAGACAGACCTGATTGTGGACACAGCAGTCAGACCTGATTGTGGACACAGCAGACAGCCCTGATTGTGGACACAGCAGACAGCCCTGATTGTGGACACAGCAGACAGCTGTGATTGTGGACACAGCAGACAGACCTGATTGTGGACACAGCAGACAGACCTGATTGTGGACACAGCAGACAGACCTGATTGTGGACACAGCAGACAGACCTGATTGTGGACACAGCAGACAGCCCTGATTGTGGACACAGCAGACAGACCTGATTGTGGACACAGCAGACAGCCCTGATTGTGGACACAGCAGACAGCTGTGATTGTGGACACAGCAGACAGACCTGATTGTGGACACAGCAGACAGACCTGATTGCCTTTTCAGTAGGGTTTCTTTTGTCAGGTGAACCTATATGTGGTTTATTTATACCTTTGCGAGCCACAGTTCAAGAACATGATCACTCATGAAAAGTTGTCTTCTGAAAAAAGATGAAACTTGCTTTAAAATGTAAGAAAAACAATGTTGGCAACAAACTGTAATCTGCTTTTGATTTAAGATATTTTGGAAAGAAAGATTTTGATAGAATTTATATCTGTGCTTTACATTAAGCAACTTAGATTAGAATTATATTGTATGGCAAACTTCCAAAGGAGAGTCTATAAAAACGTAGAAACTGCTGTAAATGCAGAGCATGGCAGTCAGCATCAGTAAAGAGAAAGGACAAGTCAATGTTGTAGGTGTATACCATTCTTTAGCATTGAATTTCTTTATAAAAAGAAGATTTGTTAATGTGTCCTCAGCAACTTCACACTGTTTACTGTTAATGGTTTCTCTCATACTGAGTGATAAATGCAAAATGTTCTGGGCCTGATTGATGTTATTTGCTGAAACATAAAATCTATTAGTGCCACAGGATGTTTTATTTAGTGTAGAACAAATAAAGGGAGAAATTCAGTATCGCCCCGTTTGGGGTGCGATTATCGGCCGGACGCAAAGTTTAGCGCCTGGCGCTAATTATCGCCTCCGACCGCAAAGTTGGCTTTTATCGCCCCTGGAGGTGATTGGAGCACTAAATCAGGCGCTGCACACCTGTCTTAAGGCGCTAACGCTGAGGAGTGAGTCGCTACCTCAGAGCGCGAGCGAAGCTCATGTGATGTCAGTCAGCGATGGAACACAGACACACTGGCGCTGGCCAGTTCTTAAAGGAGAGGCTCGATCTTGCACTCCAGCCACACACTGCTTATTGGAGCCTTGAATCTTGGCCTGGAAAGACCTGTGACTACATTTTCCAGCCAAAGACTATGGAGAGGGTGAGAGAACGAGCTCAGCGCTTCAGCGAGTGAGCCTTGGAGGCTCTGGTTGGCGCAGTGGAGCGCAGAAGATCTATACTCTACCCTGAGAGTGGCAGGAGGCCTTTGCCGTGCGACTACAGAAGAGTGTGGAGGGAGGTGGCTCAGCACGTCTCCTCCAGGAGCATGGTGCCCAGGACCCCTACTCAATGTCGCAAAAAGTTCAACGACCTCACTCGGGGCGTCAGGGTGAGTGGCTATTTTTCAATACCTCTCCATCCCTCCATCTCAACCTCACTCTATGGCCAGAGGGTCTTAAAACCCCAATGCCCAACACTCATCCAACACCTATGGCCCTCTCATGAAACACACATGCACATTCCACACTTTGCATACATTAAGGACTATTCAACTATGGGAGGCACATCAGGCAAGACCATGGCTGCATACATTAAGGGCTATTCAACTATGGGAAGCACATCAGGCAAGACCATGGCTGTATATTTACTCAGACGCCGTCCTTTTTCTTGCAGGCCAAGCTATCTCATAATAGGAGACAGCAGCAACGGACGGGTGGAGGGCGGCCTCAGCTGCAACCCCTCAGTGATCTTGAGGCGCACGTCCACAGGATTGTGGCAAGCCAGGTGATCGGTCCCATCGCCCCTGGAGAGGCCAACCCCGTTCTGGACAGCAATGGTAAGGTCATCGCCTTTTTCTCCTCTCTCATTCCACTTGTCCCTCACAACACCAGCCTTTGACACTTTCAATCCAACTTACTAAATCGCTGCACTCCTTCCTCCCTTACTGCCCCTCTGTCCTCACGCTAAAGCCACTCTTGTACCTCCCTGCTTTCAGATGGTGATTCACCAGCTGAGGAGACGGGCCCTCAAGCTGCCAGTGGGAGTGAAGCTGCAGGCGAGGAGGAAGAGGTAGCCGGGGCATCAGCGCCACCCTCTCCCGAGGAAGCCCATGCCCACACTGGGACCATGTCTTCCCTGGAGGGAAACAGGGAAGAAGGGTCTGATGAGGGTGAAGCTCCAGGACCCAGCGGGCTGCAGCAACGTGATGGGGGTAGGGAAGCTCGGGGGCCTTCTCCCCGGAGGGAGAGTAGGCCAGCGCTTCCTGCTGCACTGGACACAGAGGAGGAGCAGTTCATCGCTGAAATGAACACCCAGGCGGTGGACATGCACACTCAGCTCATGGGTGCAGTGGGAAGGGTGCCCGAATGCATTGATTCACTGGCAAGGAGTGTGGAGCACTTCGCTGTAGCACAGGCAGATGCCACGCTAATGCTTAGTGCTGCAATTCAGTCACTGGCTGCCATGATCCCATCTCAGACTGCTCTCATGCAAATGCAGATTCAGGCTACGCAAGCACTGAATGCTGCCATTGTCGCTGGTTTGGACACATTTCCCTGGGGCTCTCACCGCGCCACAGCAGACCAGCAATCTGTGCTCCAGATGCTGATGTGCTGCCCCGTGGCAGTGCCAGTGCGTCAGTCGAGCAGGGAGGTGCTGTCCTCTCTCAAAATGACAGCATTCCTGCTGCCACCACTGTCACTTCCCCATTGCACTTGCCATTGCCTGTAGCCCAGACTGCTGCCGCCCATGCAGAGTTGGTGCAGTCTGCAGCTGGGCCCACCAGGCCCAGAGCTGGTCGAGGCTGTCCTTCAAGGGCATCTGTAGTCTCAGGTTCTGACAATCAGCAGCCTTCCACCAGCCTTGCTGCAACCACTGGGGCCCCATTACGGAGGAGCAATAGGGTGGGAAGGGGGGAGGTGCACAAGGGAAGATCACCCTCGAAGGGTAAAAAGTAGGAGGTGTGACGAAATGTTGGTCATTTTTTTATTAAAGGCTGAGTTTCGTGTTCAAACTTTTGTTTAGTATTTTGGACATTATCTCCAGGTTGTGAGAACCAGCTATGTTAATGACTGTTTTTTTGAGTTTGTTTCTATTAGTTTGTCATGAAGAAATGACACACACAGAGTTTGTAAAATAAATAAGTTTTTGTATTCATAATGTACGTTTGGTCTTTGGAATCATTGCTGCCTTGGCCGGCTTAGGGGTTGCGGGTTGCTTTCATTCATGTTGTTCTCCATGGCAGAAGCCATTTCCCCAGTAGGGGCCGAGAAGCGGCTTTTTAGTAGTCATTGACAGATGGCACTTGCAGTTTCAACATTGTGGGCCTCCCGCCCGCTTTGGTGCTGCTGATGATCATCCTCCTCCTCTGGTGGTTCTCCAAGGCCTGGTGGCATTGGCTGGGTCCTGAGGATTGCCAGGTTATGCAGCATGCAGCACACAACTATGAAGAGGGAGACTCGCTCAGGAGGGTACTGCAGGGCTCCTCCTAAGTGGTCCAGACGGCGGAACCATTGCTTGAGCATGCCGATCGTCTGCTCAATGATGTTCCTGGTGGCGAGATGGCTCTCGTTATAACGCAGCTCAGCAGGGGTGTTGGGGTTACAGAGCGGTGTCATCAGCCAGGTGCACAGTGGATAACCCTTGTCCCCGAGGAGCCAACCACTTGGCTGATGGGGTGCCTGGAAAAGTTCTGGCACAGCAGTCTGGCGCAGGGTGAAAGCATCGTGGCTGCTGCCAAGATAGCGGGCATTGACAGTGAGTATCAGCTGTCTGTGGTCACAGGCCAACTGGACGTTTAAGGAGTGGACACCCTTGCGGTTGCGGAAATCCTCTGCATTCTCATGCGGTGCACGCAATGCCACATGCGTGCAATCAGTGGCACCCTGCACCATGGGGAAGCCCGCTATCCTCGCAAAGCCCAATGCACGTTCATGCTGTTTGGCCTGGGTCATCGGGAAAGAGATGTACTGGCGTCTCCTTTTATAGAGGGCATTTGTGACCTGATGGATGCAGCAATGGACCGTGAACTGGGAGATATTGGTGATGTCCCCAGTAGCTGCTTGAAAGGAGCTGATGGCATAAAAGTTCAGAGCCACTGTGACCTTCACTTCCACCGACAGAGATGTCCTGGTCCTCAGTAGAGGCTGCAGATCTGGCTGCAGCAGGTGGCAGAGCTCAGTGGCCACCTCCTTGCTGAAGCACATCCTGCGCAAACACTGCTCCTCAGACAAATTAATGTTGGAGAATTGTTGGTGAAATACCCTGGGAGGGTAAGGTCTCCTGTTGGCCCTCCTCCGTCTGACCATGATTGCCACTCTCTCTCTGCGTCTCTGTTGCCGCCGATTCTGCAGGTGCAGGACGATGCCCCGAATCAGTGCAGCCCCCATAGTCTCTTGGTAATCAAAGTAATGAAGGTCAAATCCAAAAGTACCTGCAAAGTGATGCTCAGTAGCCAGAACTATTTCGCACAGAGTTGACTCTATGCAGAAGTCTCTCCTTCTCTCTCTCAGAATCTCTCTCTCTGTCAGAATGAGTAGTGCAAAAATGTCTACCACAGAAAAAGCCAGGAAGAGGCTGCCTTTAAATAGCGCCCCCCCCAGCCCCACACTGTCTGGGAAACATTCCAGCCTACCTGTCGTTTCTTGTGCCAGGCGGAAAGGAGGGGGAGCGCCACTCAATATCTGGTCCGGGGTGCCACAAGGGCGTTGCATGCTCGACTGATGTCCAGATCTGCGGACGCAGGAGATTGGCGCGGTATTGTTTAGTGCCGCCGCAAAATCTCTGGTCAATTTCGCAAGCGGCGCAGACATCGCCACGTCCGGGCGCTAGTTGCTTTGTGCCCCATTAGCGCCCTCTTAAGGCACTAACGGGAGGCGCAAACCAACCGAATTTTTCCCCCATAGAATATAGTTTTGCAGACTCACACATGTATTTTAGCCCCAGTGCAACAAATTGCTGCTGCAGCACTTTAGAGAGGATCGGTTGGCAAGATTCAAATTTAGTTGCTGCCTGAAGCACTATGATGATTTTTATGTATAAACCACTTCTGCAACTGTTGCAGCAGGATCATTGTTTTGTATGCCAGCGAATTACATTTAAGCACTTTCTCTAAAAGTATATTTGGTGGTTACATACTTACAAACTCAAAAGAGTCGTCCAAGCACGCACTTCAATTTTGGGGGATGGGGTAACAAAATAGATTTATGCTGCCAAAATTGCGCAAATAGCTTCAGTATTGCCCATTAACTGATATTGTGGAAAAATAGCTTTTCAAAAGTGATTCCAGTGGGCAATAGGATAGAAACTACTGCCTGTTGATGACGCAAAACACAAGCAACTGTGGGCATTAAGCAAGCAATAAGGTCCCCCACTGTAAAAATAAACTTGAGAACGGAGGGTATCTATAATGAAACTAATGCTGACTTCAGTTTTCAGGCTTTAGGTTAAGCCATTGTCCCACACTCTAGTCCACCAAGCTGAACTTCCCCTAAGGTTCCCCCCTGACCTAGCCCTGAACTCGCATCTTTCTCTCTTATCTCACTTCATGCCCTCTCCAAGCTCATCTTGTCAATGAGACCCACCTCCTCCAACTTGATCCTATTTCCACCGAAGTACTGACCACCAATGTTCCCTGTAATTTTGTTTGGTGCTGCATGGCTCCTTAAAGGGGCTGCATGGGTGGTATGTGCGGTTTTTCCTCATTGAAAAGCCAGCAAGCTGGCTGCGTGGGGTCCCTGGAGTGCTGTGCGGCTGCACAGCTTACAGGGAACATTGCTGACCACCCAACTTCCTTTCCTGGCCTCCATGTTAGATGATATTGCTAACAGTTCTCTCTCCTTGGGTACTGTCCCCCTCCCTTTCAAATCTGCCGATATCACCTGTATCATCAAAACGCACCCTTGATCCCTCTGCCCCAGCAAACTAGTACCCTATCTCCAACCTCCCTTTCCGCTCCAAAGTCCTTGAATGTGTTGTCGCCTCCCAAATCCGTGCCCATCTTTCCTGCAAATCCATGTTTGAATCCCTTCAATGCGGTTTCCACCCCTGCCACAGTACTGAAATGGCCCTTATCAAAGTCACAAATGACATCTTATGTGACTGTGACCATGGTAAATTATCCCTCCTTGTCCTTCTTGATCTGTCTGCAGCATTGACATGGTTGACCACTCCATCCTCCTCCAACACCTTTCCTACGACGTCCAGCTGGGTGGGGCTGCCTTCATCTGGTTCCATTCTTATCTATCCAGTCATAGCCAGAGTATCACGTGCAATGACTTCCCTTCCAGCTCCTGCACAGTTACCTCTGGAGTCCCCAAAGGATCTATGCTTGACCCTCCTATTTCTCATCTACATGCTGCCGCTCGACGACATCATTCAAAACCACAATGTCAAGTTCCCAGGCTAACGATACCCAGCTCTACCTCATCAACACCTCTCTCAACCTCTCCACTGTCTCTGATTTGTCACACTGCTTGTCTGACATCCATAGGAACATAAGAACATAAGAAATAGGAACAGGAGTAGGCCATTTGGCCCTTCAAGCCTGCTCCACCATTCAATAAGATCATGGCTGATCTTCTACCTCATCTCCACTTTCTTGCATTATCCCCAATATCCCTTGATTCCCTTAATATCCAAAAATCTATCGATCTCTGTCTTGAATATGCTCAACGACTGAGCCTCCACAGCCCTCTGGGGTAGAGAATTCCAAAGATTCACCACCCTCTGAGTGAAGAAATTTCTCCTCCTCTCAGTCCGAAATGGCCGACCCCTTATTCTGAGACTGTAACCCCTGGTCCTAGACTCCCCAGCCAGTGGAAACATCCTCCCTGCATCTACCCTGTCAAGCCCTGTAACAATTTTGTATGTTTCAATGAGATCACCTCTCATTCTTCTAAACTCTAGAGAATATAGGCCTAGTCTACTCAATCTCTCCTCATAGGACAATCCCCCCATCCCAGGAACCAGTCTGGTGAACCTTTGTTGCACTCCCTCTATGGCAAGTATATCCTTCCTTAGGTAAGGGGACCAAAAGTGTAACCAATACTCCAGGTGTGGTCTCACCAGGGCCAGTACTGGATAAGCAGAGATTTCCTCCAACTAAATATTGAGAATACTCAAGCCATTATCTTAGGTTCTCACCACAAACTCTGTTCCCTTGTCACCGACTTCATCCCTCCCCCTGGCCACCGTCTGAAGCTGAACCAGACTATTCGCAACCTTGGTGTTGTATTTGACCCTGAGATGAGCTTCCGACCACATATCCGCTCCATCACCAAGACCATCTATTTCCAACACCATAAGATCTCCTGACTCTGCCCCTGCTTCAGCTCATCTGCTGCTGAAACCCTCATCCATGCCTTTGTTACCTCTAGACTTGACTATTATAATGCTCTCCTGGCCGGCCTCCCATATTCCACCCTCCATAAACTTGAGCTCAATTAAAACTCGGCTGTCCATGTCCTAACTCGCGCCAAGTCCCGTTCACCCATCACCCCTGTGCTCACTCACCTACATTGGCTCCCAGTCTGGCAATGCCTCGATTTTAAAATTTGCATCCTTGTTTTCAAATCCTTCCATGGCCTCACCCCTCCCTATCTCTGTAACCTCCTCCAGCCCTACAACCTTCTGAGATCTCTGCGCTTCTCCAATTCTGGCCACTTGCACATCCCCAATTTTCACTGCTCCACCATTGGCGGCTATGCCTTCAGCTGCCAAGGCCATAAACTCTGGTATTCCCTCCCTAAACCTCTCCACCCCTCTCTCCTCCTTTAAGACACTCCTTAAAACCTACTCTTGTTATCTGGCCTAATATCTCCTTATGTGCCTCTGTGTCAAATTCTGTTTGAAAACGATCTTGTGAAGTGCCTTGGGACATTTTACTATGTTAAAAGTGCCATATAAATGCAAGTTCTTGTTATGTGTGCTTGCTGTATTCAACCTTTAGTCATTAGATTCACCTACATGAATTCCTTCACTGTTAACCATCACATCGGTTCAGGTAGCATACTGAAAAGGACATTACCTCCAGCAGCAGCACTCAATAGTAATAACAAGGAAACAATGAGCTACTGTGCTTAGTATTTAATAGCCTGATGTCTGGTAAATGAAATGCTGCTGACAAATGGCTGCTCTTTGGAAGGGGAGGGTTATATTGATTTTCACTGGTAAATACCAGCACAGACACACATGCACACACAAAAAAAACCTCAGGGCAGCTGAACTCTACAACACACAGGTGAGAAAGTGATGATTAGCTGTGGAGCCAGCCTAGTGTAGAACTAAAAGAAAGTAATCAGATTTTGAGTAGTTACAGTGCCAGAGTAAAATCAATGGCACTGGCCTCTATACAATTTGTCAGCGGCACGTTGTTTGCCATTTACCTAATGGGGCTATGTATGAAAAGAAATGCAACATAGCATGAAGTACCACACCACTCAAAAACAAACAGCAGGCAGCATGAGGTCATGTTCAGCAGTTTATATTTCTTTTGTGTAATGAGCCAAAGTATACAGGAAGTCCTGTCATTAAAACCATCTCTATTCCTATACTAGTCATGGTGCACTGTACTGGACCCCACCAAGAAGCTTTAGATCTTGATTGCCTGCCAGAATTTCTATTGCTACACCCTTCTCAGCCATGCATATGGATGTAATGCAATGAATCTAGGGTACAGAGCAGGACTCCTGCTTTATAAGGTTTAAACCTCTGTAATCAACCACCACCTAGACCGAAGGGTGTGTTGATGCCGGGGGGGGGGGGGGGGGTGGAGGACACAAGCACAGTCACAAGATTGGTAAATGAAAAACAGCAGTTAGCTGTGTTTTATTTTTAGAAAACGGGGAAAAAAGGTTCACGTCTGGCAAAATCCAAAAAACCCATATGACGTTCAAAAAAGAAAAATGAAGAACAAAACCATCACCAGCCCCGGGTGGTTAGAAAGGCAGTCCTTAAATCAGTTTTCTCCAAAACACTAAACCAGGGCTACTTTACTACTGGATCTTTCTCAGCCAGTCCAGGGATCACATCAGGCTCTCAGAACTAAACAATATTCCACCCGGGTTCAACAGCAAACCTCTCTGTGGCAGCTGCAAGCTGGGCCCCAACAGCAGCCTTGCTTTCTCCTCAGGTACTGGCCCTGTCCTGGCCCTCTCCTCAGGTATTTTAAACTCCTGAGCTAATGGGTAGATTTGCCTCAGGTGTGTTGGAGGTGGGTGTGGCCTTCACCTGAATTGGAGTGAGAGGGGGACTTTGTCTCCATCTGGTGGCCACATACCGTCCATCCACCACAAACTGCCTCCATAGCTCACACCTCACACATAGTGAAACTTCTGGGCCCTTTGGCTTATCACTTTTTCCTTTCTTTTAATCTCCAATAAAGCTGCAGTTCACATCTACTAAAAATAACATTTGCATAGCATAACTTTCTGCTCTGTTCCAGTCTTTCATAAAAAATCTAACATCTGTTCAACACGATTACAATCAGACCCTGTAGTTTCTGCTGAGTGCTGAAATTGCAAATCTCATTTGAATGCTTCTAGTTACTACTTTTTATTTCCATTAATAAAGATGACATAGTTTATACAGCACTGTTGTCATATACCTTATAACACTATTAACAAGGTTACAATATTTCAGCTGAAAAAACATAATTTTTGTTGGATGACTAAGGAGAGTTGTTGCCATGATAAAGCCTCTTGCAAGACACTATTATGTAGTTATGCAAGGTATTGTGCAAAAGACAGTTATGACAAAATGATATTCATTGTGTCCCTAACTGTACCTTGTATTAAAAAAATTATATTTTTCATTATTGTATTAAGAACATCATAATTTAAAGTGCATTGTAAAAGTTCACCTTACAGCAGTTAATGGTTTCTGCTGCAGTTCAAACTTTCCCCAACAACCAAAATGGCAGTGTTTAGACACTGTGATGTAAGCAGGCAAATCTAGTAACTAAATCTACATGAACACTCTGCAATAAAGGTACACTGTTCCTTCAAAAGTTCAATCTCTGCCAGAGTCTGGGCAGTTTCCAGTAGCAACAGCATCTTTATGACATCACCTAAATTCAGCAATTGGCTTCCCTAGTTTGGGAAGTGGATTACTGAAAATGATAAAATATTGTCCAAAAATGTGGAATTAATGTATTCACAGACTACCAATGCTCAATTAAACTACAGAAAATAATATTTATATTAAACTCATATTTTACAGAAGGATTCTCAAAAGAGTATGTTGCCATTGTTTGGTTAAGAGTGCCCTGTGTTGTGGTGCTTTTGATAAGGTACCGCACTAGAGGCTTCTCTACAAGAGCAAAGCCTCTGGTATTAGTGGTAATATATTGAGCTGGATTAAGAACTGGCTGGAAGGACATCGGCAGAAAGTAGTTATAGATGGATTTGGATCTGTTTGGAGACACACCAGTGGTGTCATGCAGGCATAGGCATTGGGATCATTGCTCTTTACTATTTTTATTAATGATCTAGATATAGGTGTTGGGGGCACCAAGTGCAAATTTGCAGATGATTCTAAGATCTGTGCGAGCGTTAAGACTGTAGATGATTCGCGACGGCCTCAGGCGGATCTTGATGTGTTGGGAGATTGGGCTCATGAGTGACAAATGATGTATAACATAGATAAGTGCAGTGTTCTGCATGTGGGCAGGGCGAATGCTCAACATTCACACACCCTTCAGTGAAGGGCATTAGAGAAGGTGGAGACAGAAAGAGATCTGGGCATTCTATTACATACATCTTGAAAGGTTCATGAGCAATGCCATGAAGCGATAGCTAAAGTAAATAGGGTGTTGGGGTGCATTTATAAGACAACTGATTATAAGACAAAGCATACTATTTTGTTCTTGTTCAAGACCTTGGTCAGGCCTCACTTAGAATAGCGTGTTCAATTTTGGTCTCCTCATATGGTGGGTGATATTGAGGCTTTGGAAAGAGTGTAGAGGAGGGTCACTAGACTAATTCCCAGTCTAAAGCATCTTAGTTATCAAGATAGGCTAAAAGAGCTGGGACTCTACACTTTAGAGAAGTGTAGACTTAGGGGTGACCTGATCAAGGTTTATAAGATGATGAAGGGAATAGATTGTGTTCAAGTTGACAGTTTGTTCCAATAGGTTAGGGAGGACCAGGGGTCACAATTTTAAGTTGTATAAGGCCAGATCTAGGTTAGATGTCAGGAGGTGATTCTTTTCCCAGAGAAGAACTGACCTCTGGAACACGCTGCTGGTTCGTGCAGTGGATGCCGATTCACTGAATTCTTTCAAGCGAGAGCTGGACCTGTTTCTGACTGGGGCGGAGATTGCCTCTTACTGCAAGGAATCCAGGGCCAGAGTGATCCCCTGGACTAGTTTTGATCACCATGGGGAGGAATTTCACAGATTTTTTTCTCCAAATTGGTCTGGATTTTTAACTTTTTTTTTGCCTCTTACATGAGATCACATGGTTTTTGAGAGTGTATATATTGTGATACATATCGCAATTATGTGGAACAGGCTGGATGGACCAGAGGGTCTTTTCCTGTCTGTCATTGTGCGTATGTTCGTCAGATCAGGTACAGCACTTGCAGTGCACAGCCCCATTACTTTGTGTTAATAATGTTTGATTCTTTCAATGGATTTTGTTTGGATCCTAACATTAAAAAAGAACACAGCCAACAACTGTTGTTAGAAACAGGTTTTGATGCTGGTGGTTGCTGATTAGACAAATGTAACATTCATTCCTCCCACAATTGTGCTTATTGAAGAATGACAATTACAAATACGCTATGAAAGAACAGACACATGCAACCATTTCGTTTTTATTGATTTCTGTTACTTCTGCCCGTTTCTAGACCTCCCTCTCACCTTTTAAGATATTATCCAGCTTTCAAAATAATGACACTCTAAATCTGGCCATGTGGGTCACTTAAATCACTTTCATTGACCCCAGGTTCAGCATGTCTGGAGCTTAACCCTTTTATTTACTTACCAAAAAAAGAAAAAGCTTTTTGTTAAAAAATGTTTATCTACATATTGTCACCACTGGGAATTTGGTGAAAGAAAAAGCAAGATTAATATGCAAGCAATATAACATCATGAAGTCATGCATTTTACTTTCAGAAAATTGGCCTTTCTTTTTCACCAAAGCCTGGCAGTCAGTTTGTTGACTGTGAGTGTCCATGAGAGAGTGCATGAAACACTTACAATGTAATAAGGAGCATATAAAAGATGTAAATAGTGCCATTTTCTAACCAAAACCCATGACTTTATGCATTTAAAAAAGTCTTAACGAAACTGACAAATCTGGAATCTGACCCTTGATCTGAGACTAAATACTACCTCCGTCATATACCCAGTGATTTTGAACCTTCCAACTACACTCAATATACAAACTAAATTTATGATACAAACATTATCCACCCATTATTGGCTTGTATTTTATTGACAAAAGGAAAATCGGATGTGATGTATAATGGGCGGCCAATTCCATAGCGCTCAGTTAAAATGATCACCATAGTGTTTATTTTATTAAATTCAGAATTCTTAAAGTGGTGCTGTCTTCATAAAAAAAAGTTTAACAAGCCTGTTTTTCATTTGGGGAGGCAGAAGAGTGAGCAGAAGCAGTGAGTCATTGATATCAATGCACAAGTGACACATTAGTTTGATTCAATGTGATTCACGTCTTCACGTTGCATGATTATGAGCAATGAAAAAGATTTTTCAAATGTTTTCATTGCACTGTGCCTTTAAAAGTGACCCCAAAAGATGCTTTTTACATTTAAAATTTGCATAAGAGAAAAGCACCTAGAAATGTAAATCATCTGTAAAGGAATCAAAGCTTAAATCAGCTTCAGTAAATTCTGTCCTTCTGACTCTAAGTGTTAACACATCAACTAAAAGAGTTAAAAGGTCAAAACTGTTCAAATGAACATTTCTTCAAAGGTGCAAATATATTGATGCATTGCTGTAGCCCTGAAGTAGTGAAGTAATTTATAGCATTCAATATATTTTGTATATTATTTTCAGTCAAGCAAATAAAAAAAATCCATAGTATAGAAATGAGAAAACACAATGATATTTTTTACCATTGCAACTTTCTAAAAAATAATAAAAGACTCCAGGCATTGTGCAGAACACTATCAGGATCTCAGATGGTTAATGGTATATGCAATACTGCAAAGAAAAAAAAGCTCAATCATGCCATAAGGAACCATGCAGAAAATGTTTCTCAGGCGCTGAATCTAAAGCTATAAATATTCTGAAGTATTCATTAATGGTCGGTCTAGCAAGTCTGTTCACCACTTATTCTCTCCCCACCTACTCCCCTTTGGAAATCATTGGGAATCCCAATTCCATAAAGGCTGCTGCTAGCACAGTACTAAAATGTATTCATCATTATTACATGCTGCATTTTATATAAACAGTACAAGCTCGAGCACACATTGCTTCCTTCTAATATACAGGCATCATAAATATTCTGATAAGACATATAGCAGCATAGTCCCTCAGTCTTGTCTTTCTCCACAGAATAATTGTATGGTTAGTTAATGCATACTTAGATTCTGTATAACAGATCACAATGCATTTAAATCCAAAAGGCAAGCTAACACTTACCAATATACATGATGGCCTTCATTAATCATACTTTTCAAATTCCAGTTTTATATCTTCCCACTATCTCAAACACAACCTGCCACATGAAACACCAGAGTTTAAATTTGCATCATCCTTTTGGCACTTCAGACTCAGCATACTGCTTACATCCCATGCAGAATCCTTGTGTGATTAGTGTCTACTCTGTGAGCATACAGCGCTGCACATACAGTACTTTGTGAAATCTGACTCCTCCTTATGATGTTCTTGCTGTGCCTGTGACATCAGTGCTGAGAGAGCCTCACAGGTTCCTTCTCACAGATTAGCCTGTCCTATGAAGCTTGAAGTTTCCTTCCTGATCAGATTAGAACTAAAAGCAGTTATTTTCTTCCATGCCAGGCTCTTTTTGTATCAATTAGAAAAAAAGGCATTTTCCTCTTCATTTTCTGTTCATCTAATACAATGAGCTGTTAGTCTCAAATGTTAGGAAATTACACAGGGATCAATAAAACTCCTCTTAGTTTAAGCAGACAAACTGAGCTTTGTTCTGAAATTCACTAACCACACACAGTCACAGTTCAGAATTGCAGCTTTTTGTCCATTTATGATCAAACTACTGTGCGAACAGGGCATATTGGTGTACTAATGTTCTCTGCCATGCAGTGGCAGGTGTGTTTTACCCCTACAATTTCATGTAGGCAGCTTCAGAACTCAGCTTGGACATCTGGAAGCAAGGGCGAGCAGTGAGCCAGAGGTAAGGGGACTCCCATGGAGCCTGAAATTCAAAAAGAGAGCCAACCAGTACTGCTCTTATGCACCTTCTAGTGGCCAGTTAAAGAGTGACTGGAGCCTGAAAAAACTGGGCTAAAAATTTGGTTGCGTAGCACCCATTGTTGGGGCGCTACAGCTGTTGTTTTGGGTCGAAAATGGTGTCTGAACAGCACATGCACACTTCTTCTGTGGGCTGCGCCGGAAGCCATTTTGGTGAGGGAGATAGCGTCGGCGCTGGGAGCGTGCGGCAGAATTATGTAGAGTAGGCAGATCGTGACATTAGTCAGCATGCAATGTCAGTACTGCCATTTTCATCCTCAACACTGGAACTAACGCCCTGTGTTAATCTCCCACAGCTGAACATGTGTTCAGCAGCAAGCAAGGAAACCCCCACCAGCGATATTTAAAGGGATCATCAACCGCTCTCAGGTTAATTGCTGATTAATTTCTGCTGGCTCTGTGTAAGTTTGTATAACTGTTAAGAGCTTTCTCGAGTTGTTTAAAGTTGGTGAGGTGACAGGGAGTGGTGCTGCAAGTGGAGAAAGCCTTGTTTCTGACTTCAAGGGTTCTGGTCAGACCACTTGCTCCCAGTCATGGGTGCTCTAGTTGTCATCCGCCTTGGCCTGCAGCTTGACAGGGAGATGGAGCAGAGTCAGCGAAGAAGAGGACAAGCTGCTGAGAAAGGGAGGAGGAGGGGGAGAAGGGCTCTCAGGAGGAGGCCTTACCTACCTAGGGTCTTCCGAGAGCAATTCACTTACCTCAGCCTGAGCCAGGAGCAGTGTGTGAGGTGTCTGTGCTTTACAAAGGAGGTGCTCACAGAACTCTGCCACCTCTTGCAACCAGACCTGCAGCCTAACTCCATGGCAAGGACAGGTGTCCGTGGCCCTGAATTTCTTTGCGTCGGGATCCTTTCAGGCTGGAGCAGGCTACATCTGTAACATCTCCCAGTTCGGCATCCACTGCTGCATAAGAATATAAGAACATAAGAAATAGGAGCAGGAATAGGCCACTTGGCCCCTCGAGCCTGCTCCGCCATTCACTAAGATCATGGCTGATCTTGGACTCAAAGCCACTTCCCTGCCCACTCACCATAAGCCTTCACTCCCTTATCTGTCTATGCAAAAATCTGTCTATCTCCACCTTATATCTATTTAATGACCCAGCCTCCACGGCTCTCTGGGAGAATTCCACAGATTTACGACCCTCTGAGAGAAGAAATTCCTCCTCATCTCAGTTCAAAAAGGGCGACCCTTTATTCTGAAACTATGCCCCCGAGTTCTAGATTTCCCCACGAGGGGAAACATCCTCTCTGCATCTACCTTGTCAAGCCCCCTCAATATTTTATATGTTTCAATAGGATCACCTCTCATTCTTCGAAATTCCAATGAGTATAGGCCCAACGTGCTCAACCTTTCTTCATAAGTCAACCCCCTCATCTCAGGAATCAACCGTGTGAATCGTCTCTGCACTGCCGACAGACACTTGTTATGCCAGGAGAGGGGACTTCATTGTCTTCTCTATGGCCAGAAAGAAGCCGGTGGAGTGTGTACGTGGCTTTGCCAAGATAGTGGGCTTTCCCAGGGTACAGGGCACCATCTAAATGCTGGGATGCACCGCAACCATAAAGGTTTCCACTTGATGAATGTGCAGTCTGTATGCGACCATGCCCAGCATATCATGATGGTGAATGCACGGTATCCTAGTAGCAGTCATAATGCTTTTATTCTGCGCCAGTCCACTGTACCTTCAGTCTTTGAGCCACCAAGACAAACCAGAGGGTGGCTACTTGGCGACAAGAGCCACCTGGCTCATGACTCCACTTCGCAACCCAGCCACACATGGGCAGCATGCGTACAATAAGAGCCATGCTGCCACATGGAATCTTATAGAGCAGACCATGGGCATCCTTAAGCAATGCTTCCGCTGCCTGGACCGCTCTGGAGGAGCCCTCCAGTACTCACCAGAGCATGTCTCAAGATTCGTCATGGTCTGCTGCATGCTCCACAACCTCGCCATCATGAGGACATAGCCCTTGCCACCAGGCATATGGCGACCAGCTGAAGAGGAGGAGGAGGAAGCAGAAGAGGAGGAACTGGAAGAGGAGGAAGCAGAAAGGAGGAGGCAACCCAGCCAGCTTCTTTCTGCCTGGGCTGTCTGTGATCGACTCATCTAACTGCAGTACGAGCGAATGCAACCCTAATTCCCCATTCACCAATAGTCCCACACCTTACCTTCCCTCTGTTACTGACCATCACAGCGTCCTCTTGGCCGCTATGCTGAAATGAAACTCTTCATCTGAGTCTTCTGCAGCAGAAATCGTGTGTGACCTTCCACTCCTTGGAGCTGGCACCTGCGCTACCCTTTCCCCCTGCCCTGGCTGCAGCCCACTCATGCCGGAGACTTACCACGTGTAGATGCCACTTTTAAGCTATCCTCTAAACTCCGAGCAGTGCCAGTATCTGAGCTGGTGGCTGCGAGTGTCAGATCGAATGATGGTGTTTCATCTTCTTCATCACTCTCCTCTCCCTCTTCTTCTTGCACCACTGGCTGCGCCGGCTGGATTTCTTGGGTCTATGAAATGAGGTAGGATTGTGGTGAGGGGAGGGGGTAAAGCAGGAGGTGCATGCTTACACCATGTGCAGCTTGTACATCAGAAGAGATTGTGGGATGAGGGGGAAGTGAGATGTGAGAAGGAGGATTATATATGAGGATACCGGCCTCTTGTATTCATTCAGTGCCGCCGCTGGCCATGGGCTCAGCGATGCCCCTCACAAGAATGGCCAGCACCATCTCCTCTATGAGGGTGGGGTTATGCAGGCACGCCTGTCCCCGCCAGTTAGGTGCTGCTGGCACTGATTGTGAGCCAACATTTCCTGCAAGAAAGAGGGAAGTGTGTCAGTGAGTGTGGTGCAATATGTTTGGGTGATGTGCCTGTCATGGTTGAATAGCATAGATTGTGTGCAAGCTGTGAGATGCGGATGTGAGGCTTGCAACAGTGGTAAGTGTTTGAGGGTGAGGTGATGCTATGAATGTGAGGTATGAGTCATGTTTGGTAGAGATTGTTGATAGGTGAGTGATGTGGGTGTGGTGCATTGAGCAGTGTGAGAGGCTAGTGGTGCAGTTGGTGGGACATGATATTTGAAGATGAATTCACTTATCGTGACCACTTGTGTGAGATCATTGAACTTCTTCCTGCACTGCATCCATGTCCTCAGGGCTATGTTGCTGCCATTCACCACAGTGGCTATCTGCTCCCACTGCACCTTGCGCATTTGCCTGGAAGGCCTCCTGGCCCCGTGTGGAAGGAGGGCCTCTCTCCTCCTATTGAGCTCCTAGACCAAGGCCTCCAGTGCTGCATCGGAGAACCTTGGTGCACGCTCTCTCCCTGTTGTGCCATCATTCCTTCTTTTCCACTGTCTACCCCAGCCAGTTCAATGATCTGCTGCAGTCAGAATGCAACTCCCCTTTAAAGGTGCAGACTGCCTTTATGTAGTGCAGGCTAGCTTTAAGTGGTGCTAGCCTTACATGAACTTGGGCCGCTGCTGAGCGTTCAGCCACTCAGCAGCGTATTCAGCACTGGGCTGAACACCATAATCATGGAAATGAGAAGGTAGCATGAAGTTTGTTGGCATTCCTCCGAACAGGCACAGGGTGCTAATGCATCATGATCCCCGTGCCCATTTTTGGTGGCAAATCAATTTCTAGGCTGTTGTCTGCCTCACTGTCATCTTGAATGAGTGGATAACTACGAGACTCGAGTCTCTTCGCTGGGAGCAGGCACAAGGAGCGCAAGTCAACCCAAGCACCCACCCACCCGCCCCTTCAACCACCGTCTGCCCCACCTGTGACAGAGACTGCAGGTCCCGCACTGGACTCATCAGTCACCTGAGAACTCATTTTTATGTGGAAGCAAGTCATCCTCAGTTCCGAGGGACTGCCTAAGAAGAGAGAAGTAATTACCTGTGCAAGTTTAAACTGGACATTAATGTCATGGAAGTGACTTACTTATAATTTTGACCATTGGAAATCAGAGAGTCGGAGACTGATTTTTCAATGCTGTGTTTCTAAATGAAAAATTGGGCAAAAATGAATTTATTTAGCTCACGCATGCAGAAATGGACCTATTTCAACTCATACATTCAGGAGTAGACCCATCTTGTAAATATTGTGAGCAGGGTTTTTAAATGCAATATCCTCATTCAGTTTTGGACGAGACACAAGATGATAACCTTAGGCTGAGGATCGCTGCAAAATCAAAGAAATGGGAAAAAAAACCTGACCAAACGTTGAGGCGAGAGCAATCCTAAACGGTATCATTTGACTAAACTTCCGTGCTTAAGAATTTAATATTTGTTTTGTTGAAGGGTAATTATTTCAGGACACCTTGGATCAATATATTGGCTCTTCATCAGATGTGTTAAATTTATTAGGTAATAGTAAATTCTAAGCAGCATTAATTTTACTATGCCAAGGATTATTTTGGCAGCAGATAAAGCCAAAATTATTATGTAAAATCATCACTACATGTATGCAGTTGAGTTCTTTTCTGCAATGAAATCTTATACACTGTTCACTGATACACAAATAAAAAGTATCCATTTTAAAATGAAAATTAAAAAACACTAATGCCCTAAAATAATACTGTGGGTTACCAGAATATGAAACCTTAAAGCGTTCACCTGAAATTCCTCCCTTTTCCATGTTAGCAGAGGCATTCAAAATAAATGGGTTGATACCCTCACTAAAATCGTGGAGCGAGGATGTTCAGAGAAACATGTTTGTGCGTTAATATTCACAGTGTAAATTCAGGGCCTTTAACTACAGAGAAAATATAAAATTTGGAATAGGTAATTGCACCGGCAGTTGACAGAATTTTTATAGTGAACAAAAATAAATTCTACAATCTGTCTCCTGAGTGAATCTGTTTGATATTTTTGCACCGTTGTGATCAATCAGTGTTGTTATTGATTCCACAGTAATCAAGCAGCAATTTTATTATAGCTGACAAAGGTCCACAAGAGCAGTTAAAACGCCCTTAAGTAAATCACTGAAGATGCTCCTTCAGTGATTCAGTAGGCAACTGCATCTTGTGATGTGGTACTGAGTCATAAGGTCAAAAAGTTTCAGGTTAGATCCCTGGTCTATGGGGGTGCAAATTGTCTCAGTTAGGGAAAATAGCAGCCTTTGTTTTTTGTTCCTGAAGGCTGTTCAGTCACATCTGTCTGTTTGTGGGCACTGTATGCGAACAGGAACAGTCATGCTTCCAAAGGTGCCACAGTTAAATAGCTTGCTGACATTCACAGTGCAGTATCACATGTGATAAAGCTCATTCTGGTGGGTTACTGGAGGGCTGCTGTTACCCTCAATCATAGCATGATTCTGCACTTTTTAGGAAGGGTGAGGTGATAAAAAAAATCACTGCAGACAAGAAAAACTGCAAATCACACAGATTCAATAGCATGTGAGGAAAATTTTATGCAAAATGTTTTGTCTGTTTTGCAGGGTAAGTGACATTGTAATGTCAATTGGCAATAGTCAATGCTTTTTCACCTGCTGAAATCACTTGTTGAAGACTACTGACCAAATGGAAAATGATGTGACATGTGACATTTCCGCCAATGGCATTGGTAGTAACTGTTAAAATTAACTAAAATAAATAAGTATATAGCTGGAAAAAGAATACTTATGCCTTTGATTATGAATGATGTTTCCTACCAAATATCATTACAATTCCAAGTGATGGATTTATAATGAAATTGGGCCAGATTTTGCCATCAGCAAACAAATATTAGTTAGAATATTGAATTCAATGTTAAATCAGGTACAGAAAGCAAAATGAAGAGGGAAAGAACAATTGGATTAAGAGAGAGATAAAAGAGACAGAAAGAAAAAGTAAAAAAAGTATTTAATTTTTTTTATTTCTTTAAATCTCCAACAATAATTAAAATCAGAAGGAATGAGACTCCACACTTGCTAAAGTTAATCTTCAGTGCCAGAGAGGTTGTTTGGCAGTAATTAAGATATATCACGCCATTAAAAGATTACTTATACTTGAATGGACAAGCCCTAACTTTTCTGGCGAGTTTAGTTCATAGATATCACGCAAGTACAGCAACGTCACACCATTCCACGTATTTTAATGGTGTGTCTTGCAGCAAGATACCATTATCATGCAGCTTCTGGAGGAGCAGGGCATCTTGTACAGCAACTTCCTGATTTACACATTTAACTGCGCATGTGCGGTCGCTGGAAGTTGCAGTCTGATTTACACGTTAATAACCGTGAGCGTTGTTAGCCTTGCTGTTATTTTTTACCGTAAAATCCGGCCCATAATTCCTAATGGCAGTGACATCTACTTCAGGCTACATGTACTAGGAGATCTCAAAAGTCTGACTTATGCAGAAAATTTGTCATTATATCTCCCACAATATTTCTGTATTTTGGTTCAAAATTGTGATAAATCATATTTCTGAAGAAGCCTGTATGTTATATGACAATACTAAGATAACATAACCTATGCTTACTTAGTTAATTTGCATCTTCATGTATCAGACGTATATTCTGGTTATCTGATCATAAAACATTAAAAAATAGTAATTTGGAAATCCCACAAGCATGTTCTTTGCCTCACCATTGAAGCACAAGAACGCTAAATAAACAAACACCACGCTAATGAGATTAAATTGCACACATGTGCATACTTTCCTTGGGAACTAGTTGGTGCAGTAGTTACAGTAGAAACAAATCTAATTTAGTGGTGCAGAAGTCTTCTCACACCATTTGCTGTAAGAGTCATCTGAATATAAAGCCTGGGATTTAAAAAAATGTAATTTGGTCTATCAAACCTGCTTCTGTAACAACGACTGTATAATCTACCCTTCCATGGGCTCTATGCCATTTACTTAATTTCCTGAGGAAAGATTCTGTATAAATGCTCTGTGATTCCAGAAGGTAATTAGACAATACTCCAAACTGTTTACCTAACTGCAACCCTGGGCAGTTGCTCTCCACAGACAACACCTGTTCACTAAACTCAGTAACACAGGTAATGATTGTGCGCTATGGAATATTTTATCATCTCAGTCACTGTGTATCCTTATCACCTTCAATCTAGTTTCCAACCAGATATTTATTGAGTGCTCTTTTGAAGTAGCTCTTTTGAAATCAATGGAGAATTAATTGTTTTTGCTGGGAATCTGTTAACTATTACACTGGTAGAATTTTGTTTCTCTTCTAATCTTTAGTTTCACTTGAGACTTGTTAATTTTTAATCTGTGCCCTATGTCAAGTGAATTCGGGACATTGTCAACATTTAGCATTTTCAAAACAGTTTCTAATTTAACATAAATTGGCACACTTTCTCAAATGAACCACAAAACTGTTTAGAGTGGGGGAAAAATTATACTGGTACATCATGGGTGCACTTTTGAACTGGCGATAAAGGTAAAGGGCTAGATTTTCAGTTTAGGCAGTTTTGGGGCGCTAGCTTTAGCGCCCGCCCGAAGTTAGCGCCCGCCCCAAAGTAGCGCCCCGTTGCCGGGAATTCAGTGGCTTCGCCCTAAGAGGTTGGTGGAGCGCTAAAAGAGGCGTTCCACTACTCTCTTTAGGCGCTAAGCCGGCGGTCCAGAGGGATAGCGCCCAGGCGGGGCGCAGCACGGGTGCGGTCATTTTTGCACTGACAGCAGACCCCGTGGTGCCGACCAGCTCTTAAAGGGGGAAGGGACGAATTAGTCTGCTGCCACGCCCTGCACACTGCAGCCTTGCAAAGAGGCCTCAACACTACTGCTCAGCCCCAGGGAGTCATGGCAACGCCAGAGAAGGCCCGTCAGCGTGCCCTGCGCTTCTCAGAGGGTGATCTGGACATCATGCTCACAGCTCTGGAGGTGAGGCGCAAGATCTTGTTTCCAGACAGTGGGAGGAATCCAACCCACCACGACTACACCAAAGCCTGGAAGCAGATCGCCCAGAGGGTGACATTCACCGGCGAGGCCCCCAGGACCCACACACAATGCCGTAAGAAGTACAACGATCTGACCAGGATTGTGAGGGTGAGTAGCCTTTCCAGTCTCCTCCTCATTCTTGCATGTACACCTGACATGATGGGCAAAGGGACCTGAAAGTCCTTTTGGCCAGCCCTCAGCCAGCAGCATTGGGACAGTCATGAGCATCAAATGGCCATTCGGCACTCTACACTTTGGCCAAGCTATTCCACCATGGGAGGCAGTGCACACTACATCAGGGCTTCACTCTGTCCAAGCTATTCCACCATGGGAGGCAGTGCACACTACATCAGGGCTTCACTCTGTCCAAGCTATTCCACCATGGGAGGCAGTGCACACTACATCAGGGCTTCACTCTGTCCAAGCTATTCCACCATGGGAGGCAGTGCACACTACATCAGGGCTTCACTCTGTCCAAGCTATTCCACCATGGGAGGCAGTGCACACTACATCAGGGCTTCACTCTGTCCAAGCTATTCCACCATGGGAGGCAGTGCACACTACATCAGGGCTTCACTCTGTCCAAGCTATTCCACCATGGGAGGCAGTGCACACTACATCAGGGCTTCACTCTGTCCAAGCTATTCCACCATGGGAGGCAGTGCACACTACATCAGGGCTTCACTCTGTCCAAGCTATTCCACCATGGGAGGCAGTGCACACTACATCAGGGCTTCACTGCGCCCTTACAGCCCGTCCTTTCTCTTGCAGGCTAAAGTAGCGTTTAATCGCCAGGCCCGTGCCAGGGGTGGCCGCGCCAAGCTGCAGGAGCTCACTCGGCTGGAGGAGCGCGTGTGTGTGCTCATGGGAGCACGTGTGATTGTCCCCACAGCGTGCGGTGTATCCGACCCTCCACTGCCCGGCAATGGTAAGGACCTCGCCTTTTGGCCCTCTCGCGTCGCACTGGCCCATCCGAGCTATCTCCTTTGCCACTGTCCCACCAATGCGCTGAATCCCACCAGTCCTAACTCCCTCGCTGACGCCGTCTCCTCACTCTGAAGCTACTCTTGTGCATTCCTGCTTTCAGCTGGTGACGACCAGGACCCTGAGGCTGCCAGTGACAGCACCTCCAACCAGGAGGAGGAGGAGGAGCAAGCCGGACCTTCGGGGGAACAGTCACGTCCCGCAGGAGAGGAGGAAATGCTCGACACCTCCTCACTGGACGAGTGCCTGGAGGAACTGTCGCAGGGCAATGCAGCTTCTGGGACCAGTGGCGTCCAGCCACCCAGCAGCCGTGCGCGTGGCCCGCGGCCTTCCCCCCAAAGGGGGGAAGGATCAGAGGGGAGTGCTGCTGCTCGGCACACTCGCCGTCACCAACGCGGCAAGGGTCCCCTAGTTCGGCCCCCTCCTCCCCAGCGGGAGAGTCGCGACTCCAGTCCGGACACCTTCACTTCGGAGGAGGTGCGGAAGCTCGATCAGATGGCCGACGACTCGGACCGGCGCCACACGGAGCTCATGAGCGTGGTGGGGCGCATGCCTGAGGCCATCGAGTCGCTGGCGACCAGTGTGCGCGAGTTCGGGGCAGCAACTGCCGCGACTGGCCGCATGCTAACTGATGCCGTCAAGACCCTGGCGGATGTGATGCGCGCGCACACCAGGACCAGAGGGCCACTCACTGCTGCCACACGCGCTGTCTCAGGCAGGCATCGCCAGGGCAGGCGCCGCGCTGGACCATCCCAGCAAGCCGGCCGTCGGCTGATTGCTGCGGATCCTGCAGTGCGGGCCCGGCCGAGTGCCACCGCGCCACAGCACCAGCCAGCGCATCCCAGACGCCAGCTGGCCCACATTGCACCATCCGTCGCCGCCATTCCCCCTCTGGGGCGTCAAGGGCAAGCGGCTGCAGCTGATGGTGGCCAGGCTCAGGCGCGCCACTCAGGAGACGGCCCCTCGAGGCCCAAACGCCGTGTAGGCCGCCCCCCAGTGGCATCTGGCGGAAGGGCATCTGAGCCTCAGGCGCCTTCCCCCAGCCTCGCAGCAGCCACTGGGCAGAGCTTGCGAAGGAGCAGCAGGCAGGGCAGGGGAGGCAAAATGCTGGGCAAGGTCTCGCCCTCGCGGGCCACTCAGTAGAGGGTGTGGCCAGCTTTCCTTTAATATGGCGGTGGCCATCTTTATTTTGCCCATGGTTGTGCTTTTGGAGGGCTTTTTTTTTGCGTTAGGCCGACGTTGAGGCCCGGTTTCAATAAAGGTGGAGTGGCTCCTCCCCAGTTTGTGGGAGTGAGTCGTTTGTTGGGCTTTTTGTGGGGCCCGTTTATTGTTTTTGGGGATTCATGTGGGAAGGGCTTTTCATTTTTGTTTAATAAAAAATTATCTTTATTCATGCAGTCTCCATGGTTGTTCTTCTTAGTGTTTGTTGGCTTCGCCGGCTGAGGGCTTGCGGAGCGGCTGCATTCATCTTCCCTCATGGCCCCTGGCCATTCCCTGACAGGGGGCTTAGAAGTACCGTGTAATAAGGTGGCGTCGTGCGGCCCTTGGCCCTGGTCGCTCCCTCCTGGGAACGTACTCCTGCTCCTCCTCCTCCTCCTCCTCCTCCTCCTCATGCTCCTCCTGCTCCTCCTCCTGAGGTGCTGGTCCAACGTCAGGTGGCAGTGCCTGAGTCCTGCGGATAGCCAGGTTGTGTAGCATGCAGCAAACCACCACAAATTGGGAGACCCGGTCCGGCGAATACTGGAGAGCTCCTCCGGAGCGATCAAGGCAGCGGAACCGCTGCTTGAGGACCCCAATAGTTAGCTCGATGATGTTGCGGGTGGTTTGATGGCTCTCGTTGTAGGCCTCTTCAGCAGCGGTCCTGGGCGCGCGGAGCGGGGTCATGAGCCAGGTGCACAAAGGATAGCCTTTGTCCCCGAGTAGCCATCCTCTTGGGGGAGGCTGTGCCTGGAACATGTCATGCACAGTACTCTGCCGCAGGATAAAGGCATCGTGGCTGCTGCCTGGGAAGCTGGCATTGACTGCCATGATGCGCTGCTTGTGGTCACAGACCAGCTGCACATTCAGAGAATGGTAGCCCTTCCTGTTGCGATACTGCTCGCCATGCTCCAGAGGGGCCCGCAAAGCCACATGCGTACAGTCAATGGCGCCCTGCACCAAGGGGAATTCCCCGAGTCTGGAAAATCCCAATGCGCGCTGATGCTGGCTCTCCAGGGCCATGGGGAAGGAGATGAATTGGCTTCTCCTTCTGAACAGTGCTTCGGTCACCTGGCGGATGCAGCGATGCACGCCGTACTGGGAGATGTTTGCTATGTCCCCAGCAGCGTATTGGAAGGAGCCGGTGGCATAGAAGTTCAATGCCACTGTCACCTTCACTTCCACCGACAGAGACGTCCTGCACCTGAGCTTTGGCCGCAGATCTCGGCGAAGCAGGTGGCAGATCTCTGCAATCACCCCCTTCCGGAATCGGAGCCTTTTAACACATCGCGCGGCACTCATGTTTAGGTAGGAGCGCTGCTGGCGGTATAGCCTGACTGGGTAAGGCCTACGTGGCCGACGCCTGTAGCCCCCTCTGCCTCTAGCCAGGGCTGCCCCTCTCACAATACGTCTGCGAGCCCTACGGACATGGAGCTGCAGCTCCGCGTTGGCACCCCATGCAACCCCCATCAAATCCTGGCAAACACTCTAATTTCCAAATGGCCACTTGCAGCGCTGTTGCCTGAGTCCAAAAATACCTGGCTCTTGCTGCTTGAAACCAGTTAGCTATCCTCCTTGTTGTGTCTCCAGAAATGCGTTGCACAAGACTGTTTTCTGAAATAATGGATGGCCTTTATACTGGAGAGGACGTTCCCTTTAATTAGCGCCCCCCGGGGCCCGCGCTGGTTGTGTTGCGTTCCTTTTTCCAAACGCTCCGGCCGCCCGCCGCACAATGGGGCGGTCCGACTGAAGTTTGCAATCGGGGCGGCCAAAGGGCGTTGCACGAGGATGTGACGTCATTTTCTGCGCGCGCATCCGGGCGGGCGCTAAACTTTGCGCCGGCGCTAACGGGCAACTTAATTTGGGGCGGGGCGCAAACTGCGCTGCGCCCGGGCGCTACACGCATAGCGCCCGGAAATCACTTCTCTTAAGGCGCTAACTGCTGGCGCAAGCAACTGAAAATCTAGCCCAAAGAGTCTTAGTCTTGGGCAATGGGATAGTTTCTATTTCAGGCACCCAATGTCAGCAGCAAGGTCAGGTAGAGCATCATGATATGCAGAGTAAAGTTGTTTCATTTCTGCCCCAACAACTGACCTTAAACCCAACCTCAGAGAAATAATCCCCGGCTGAACCAGTGCAATTTTTTTTCCATTTTTTACATGTCATCTCATGGCCTCTTTGAGTGAGATTGCCAATTCGTACCGACTTCTGCCAAATTATTGTCAGTCTTGTGTTGTGCTCCCATGCCCATGAGGAACCGAGTTGAGATTATCCAAACTATTTCATCCTTACTCGCAGAGGAGACTTTCATCCCATACTCCGGGCTGGATTTGGACCCAGGTCCATGAAATGAGAAGCTATTGCCTAACCCACTGCATCACCCAGCTCCTATTTAATAAATCTGATTTTTTTTTCTTAAGGAAATACATTTTTTTATTTATAGCAAATCAAATAAAAGGTCACAGCTAATGAACAAGTATAAATAAACAACCTCTATTTTAACATATATCAGAGCAGCACCCGGTCTATTTTGAGAGCCGGGCCTCATTAGTATCAGGTAGGTGAGCTGCAGGCAGAAATTGAGCACCCTGGGGCAGCCTGTCGTCTCCAGGCCACCTCAATACCAGGCGACTCGGCTGAAAGAAGATTGGTCCGGGTGGGGAGCAGGGGTGGGCAGCGGGTGGTGAGGGATGGAGGGAGCTGGTGTTAGTCTGCTCCCAGGAAGAGTAAAGTCAGAGCGGCAGTGGCCCAGGCTGGTTTTCTGGAGCCCAGGAGAGCACTCTTACTCCTCCCAGGCCCACATAAATAAAGTGAAACTTGCCCATTGGCTCTGCCTTGTCCCGGCCGCCAGCTAATACTGGGCCGACTGCACAGCGCCTGCTCAGGCCAGTTCAGTCCTGAAATAGCCTTGGGGTCCTAGTGATGTCATAGGACCCCGATTTAAATATCTAAATCAGTCGTGCACCCTCACCAAAGGACCCTGGCAAAATGGAGGTGCCCAATGACAATATGGGAATGGGCAGTAAGTTCTTCCACATTACTGCTTCATTTCCAGTGGGTGGGAGGCCTGAAAAATCAGTCCGTCATTCCTTGGCATCTTTGCGCCATATCAAATTGTTCAGTGTGTTTTTTAACCTTGACTCAAAAGTGTCAGCTTTCCAAAGCTGGTGTATTTGTCACCATGAATACCGTTTAACTGATTCGGCACCCAGAGGAGCTTTGTAGGAGCATTCGTGAATACAACTGGTAAAAACGAATTAATCTTGCTGTCACTTCACTGGTGCTTTCCATAACTTATTTTGCTATCTGATCAAGTGGTTTTGTCTGTGTTAGGTAAAGCTCTGAACAGTACTCCAAAATGTCTTACATAAGCCTTATTAGGATAAGTGATTTTATAAATATATGTATAAAGTTATATATATTGTATATAAAAAATACATACGTGCGCACAGACACAGAACACAGCCTTCCACAACAATTAATGAATTAATGTCAGCTGTGGCTCAGTTGGTAGCCTCTGAGTCAGAAGGCTGTGGGTTTCAGTCCCACTCTAGAAACTTGAGCACAAAAATCTAGGCTGACACTCCAGTGCAGTACCGAGGGAGTGCTGCACTGTCGGAGGTGCTGTCTTTCGGATGAGACGCTAAACTGCCCTTTCAGGTGGATGAAAAAGATACTAAGATACTATTTTGAAGAAGAACAGGGGAGTTATCCCTGGTGTCCTGGCCAATGTTTATCCCTCAATCAACCTCACTAAAATGGATTATCTTGCCATTATCACATTGCTGTTTGTGGGAGCTTGCTGTACGCAAATTGGCTGCTGCGTTTCCTACATTATAACAGTGACTACACTTAAAAAAGTACTTCATTGGTTGTAAAGTGCTTTGGGATGTCCGGTGGACGTGTAAGGCACTATATAAATGCAAGTCTTTCTTTTTTATTACAATGCATTTTCTCGGGCCGTACATAGGACCATAGAAATATGAATAGGCCATTCAGCCCCTTGAGTCTGTTCCACCATTTAATTAAATCATGGCTGTTGTATAATTCTGTTGTTTAATGCTAACCTTTTCACAATGGTTTAGTAAGAATACAGTAGTCCAGTAGCACTATATATGTGATTTTTATATGATACAATATATTACAAGGAGCTACAAGTTAAAAACAGGAAACAATTCATGGTCAAGCCAAACTAAATTTATTTTTCCAATGTGCTAAGAAACCATACATTAAGTTTCTCTGCTATTAACTATATATTTCTCCTTCTCTTTCTTTCTCTCTCCTGCTGTACTTGCTTCCTCAAGTCTGATGGTTAATAAGCAGAAAGCTGATAACCTACTTTCCAGTTTCTATACATGTGTACTATATAAGACCCTGAAGTTACACCTGTCCATTTCATCACAACATCCAGCCACAATCTTCCTTACCTTCCTTCTGATCTATCAATATCAATGTTATTAGACAGTAACAATGGTAACAACATTCCTTGTAACTTCCAAATATTGCCCCCATGACATGTAATTTTTCTTATCATAATCAGCCTCATGCTTGATCTCGTTACACTGTAGTAGCTCAAGGACCCTCTCATTAGTCAATCTTTGTGTATGGCTAATTTTCAATATGGCCTAGATTTTCCTCCACTATTCCACATGGAATTGCAATGGAAAATAGATGAAAATTGAGTGGTGGGAGCTACCCTAACCTCTATTTTCCTCCTCCTGCCCCAACGGGAAGGCTACTGGCCACCTTTCATCACCTGCAGCATTTAAATGATGGTGGGGAATTAGGGCCCCGCAAGCAGCCCCATTTCTCTCCTTGCTTTCACTGATAGCACCAACCCCAGGGATGACCAGAAGAAGGGTAGTGGTAGTCTATGGTGTACAGGCAGCAAACTTCCAACTTTATTGTTTGGAGGGAGAAGGCCTAGTTGTGGTCTCCTTGTGAAGGAATAAGCCATATTCAGAAAAATACACCATTCTATGAAAGAATTCTGGCCTTTGTAACAAGACAAACTGGGCTTGAAAATCTAAAAACCTAACAATGGAAAAGCTGTGAACAGCATTCAGGCTATTGAGATAAGATAAGTTGTTGACACTGAATCAATAGCCTTGCTGAAACAGAAGGTTAAAGGTTCCTGAAGTCTGCAGCTTTGGAATGAACACAATGGTACACCCTGTTAAGGTGTCTTAAACCAACACTTAGGAAAGAAACACAGAAAATTAAGAAACATATGCCTTCGGAAAAATGACATCAAATGAAACACAGAAGACATGAGTCTGTGTTACAACCAGCTGAGGTAACTAAGAAGACAATGGTGCACCCGGTTGAGGTGTTTTTAATTTACACATCATAAAAAGACACAAACAGAAGACTTTGGTAAGAGTGACATCAAATAGATACACCTGCTCCACGCCGTTTTTTATGATAAGCTTCGAACACCTAAAGGTAGAGACACAATTCTTAATGCTACCAGCTGATCTAACTGTAAGAATAGCAGGGGCCAGCAGAAAAATCAAGAGAGATAATTAGCTTACATCAGCAGAAAACTTCAAAGGAAATACCACTGCAAAAGGGTATAAAATTGAACTTTCAAATGGGATGATAGACTCGCTTGAAGGGGCAAAGCGATTCTCGGCTTCAGAGGCAAGCTCTTTAAGTCTACAACTCTTTGGGGGTGATTTTCATTCAGAAGTCGGGAAGGAGGCGAGACTACAAATTTTGGGGTTGTAGTCCCGCCTCCATCGAGATGCGGCCAATCCATGCGATTTTAAATTGATTGACCTTGTTGAGCCTGTCCAGCGGGCTCAGCAGGCCAATTAAGGACCACCCAGCAACAGGTGACATCACAGACTGAAATTTCATCTGTCAAGACGTTTTGACAGATGAAATATCAGTGTTTCACAGCTGTTTGAAGCTGTCAAACACTGACAGTCTTACTTCTAAACCTAAGTCCTTCTACACAGACTCAGTTAGAAATCTCACTGGCACAGAAAGCTGCAGGCTGTCACTTTTGACAGTTCGCGACCATTCTGCTTTCTGTGCTGGTTAGATGATGGACTCCCGAAACCTAGAGGAAGGAAGGCTTAAAAGGTAAGTACAGGTAATTTAAACTTCTTTACACACTTTAGACACACCAAACACACTTACCTTTGCACTCATGCACCCATCACTCATCTGAACACCAACATCTCGACCCCTCCAAGTCCTTCAACCCGACGGCCCGACTCCTCTAACTTGGCGTGGTTTGGAGCCGTTGGGAATCCCACACTTCAAGCTTTAAAATAGGGATTAGGCTAAAAACTGCCTGTTAACTGGCAGTTAATTGGCACTAATCCCTTCCCGCCTCGGGTAGGCGGGTCCCAGTGTGGGGCGGGTACCCACCTCCTTTGAAACTTACATGGAGGCGGGTTGGGGGCGGGATGGTGTCAGGACCCCCGAATTCGGGATTTTAACCCCCTGCACACCTCCAATCCCGACTCCACGGATCAATGAAAATCGACCCCTTTGTGTCTCGGGGATCAACGGTATTGTATTTAATTTTGGTGGATATTCTGAATAAGACTAAGAACTGTAAAGATGTAGAGAAGTTAAGATTTGAGAATAAGGATCTCTGATAATAGACTTGTAAGCTTTCTGTTTTTGGAATTGTTAACGTTGCGATTGAATCACCAACTGTAAATTACATGTCGGTTCTTTAATAAATCTATATATTTTTAGAATTGTCTCACATAATACTTCTGTATCAAACTCGCAAACTCAATCTCTGTACGCTCCTTGGTGAGGAGTTGCAGAATTCTGAAGGAGTTTTCTGGACCCTCATAATATCCGGAAGTCTAGCTAAACTTATTAAAAGTGCTATCTGGAGGACAGTAACATCTTCAGGCTGTTCCTTTCCTTTAGGGAGAGATAGTCTGGACCTTTAGACCCAATTAAGCATCTTTAGGATTTAGTTGAAAGTGAACATCTGGGGAATACGTCTGATCTGGGGTAGCCCAAAAGGAGCTAGGACTAGTAACTATCCTTTCATCCTCTCCCTCCATAATGCCCCAGAACATTACTTGTTGAAGGCCTTGGTCCAGTCAGAGGTCTTCGGTACAAGATGCAACGTACTCTTTGGCGCTCTCCTGTCCCTTTATTTTTAGCGCCTTCCTCTTCTGTCACTGCAATGAATATCCCGTTGCAGCACTGCCACATCTTGAACAGATTGAAGAGCAGAGAGGACAAAATGGAGAAGAGCAGAGAGGAGAACAGAGTGGAGAACAGCAGAGAGGAAAGCAATAGAGGGGCTGAGGTCAGAGCAGACACTACCGACGAGAGGGTCTACAGACAGAGGCTCAGCTTCCTTGACCTATCTGAAGAGCAAAGCTTACACAGACTCAGATTGTCACAGCAGGTGGTCACAGACATCTACAGCCTCCTTCAAGAAGAGCTGCTCTCTGCTGGACCTGCTGGCCACGCATTGCCCATTGCTGTCGAAGTCACAACTACCCTCAATTTCTTTGCCTCTGGCTCCTTCCAGTGCACCACCAGAGACATCTTGAGGGTCTCTCAGTCGGCTACACATAAATGTATATGACAGGTCACAGATGGGCTGTCTGCAAGCGCGTCAACTTATGTCAACTTCCCCTGTGATGACAATAGCTAAAATGAGCGGACAGTAGGTTTCACATCTCTGGCTGGCTTCGCATTGGTGCAGGGTGTCACCAATTGCAAACACGTAGCAATCTGAGGACCATCAGATCAACCAAGAGTTTTTATCAACCGCAAGTGATTTCATTCCATCTGGTGATATGAAAAGTTTTATGCAGGTGTGCACCAGATTCTCTGGGAGCTGTCATGATGCTTTTATACTGTGGCAGTCCAACGTTCCAAACCTCTTCGTAACAGGAAACAGAAATTCAGGGCTGGCTCATAGGAGACATGGGATACCCCCCTTCAAACTAGGCTCATAACATCTGTGAGGAACCACACCAGTGAGGTGCAAAAGTGCTACAACAAAAACCACATGACCACCAGTTGTGTCAACAAGCAAGTTGTAGATGCGCTTCAGATAGGGGTGGAGGTGCCCTTCAGCACTCACCAGTGAGGTTCTCCAGAATGATAGTGGTGTTTTGCATCCTGCACAACATTGCACAGCAGAGAAGATTAGAGGTGGAGGATGACCAAGGCGCTCATCAATCATCCTCTGATGACAAGAACATTGAAGAAGAGGAGGAGGTGGATGATGAGGATGATGAGCAATATGAAGATGAAGTACCCATCACCAGAGCTGCCGCGTGCATTGCAGCTCTTGATGCCCCAATAGCTCAAAGGTTCAGCTCGTGACTCACACTCAAAAAAATAAAAAATGAAATCCTTCAGCCTGTTTCCACCACCCCACCCCACTTTCCACAAAACAGTGCTTCAACCAAAGACTCACCCATTGTACACCCCCCCCAATAGGTCCCGTCATGTATTGACATTCATCATGAAGCAACTGAAAGGGCTAGTTGGTACTTGGGATGCAATAATGGACAAGATGGGGAAGTGGTGCAAATCATTTAATGTTGTTATTAAAAAAACTAAACTTAACATAACATTTTGACAAACACCCATGTGCATACCATGGGTGAATTACAATTGCTTTCTCTTACACTTCCTACCACTTCGACATGGTGCATCCCTTGTGGATTCAGTAAAGATAGATCAGACTGAGATGCTTTTAGCCTACAACCTCTGGGTTTTGGAGCCCCTGAGGGACACGCCAAAGACTGCTCCACCTACACCTGTGCAGGATCAGACTCGGCCATCGGGAGATGAGACAGAATGTTGGGTACTGTCTGGGGGCGGGGCAACTAGGGAGAAGTGTGAGCACTTTGAGTGGAGTTCCTACTTCCATTTCCCCTTTCACCATCATCCCTCTTCTGGGCCAACACCACATCATTCCTACCACTCTGCACATCAGTGGTATATTGTAAGGCCCTGGATATGGTATCGGTCATCCTGTTTAAGGTGACAGACATCTCCTGCATGGCCGTGATCGTGGCCTGCATAGACTCATTTGAGAGCCATGCTTAATGCTCCATGGAGGTGACCACTCTCTCCATGGCAGACATTCTCACAATTACCTGCAACACTAATCCACTACTGTTGGAGTTGGACTCTCCATCCTCTCTGCTATTATGGAAAGTGTACCTGGCAAGTCTGTCGATACCTTGCAAAGTTGCTGCTGTGTCTCTATCATTCTCCTTCTCAATGATGGCCCCCGGGGTTCAGCATTTGTGCCCAACTGAGCAGAGTTTGGAGAGGATTGCGCGCCCCCCCCCCACCTGACGCAGACTCTCCACAGCTGTTCCTGCTAACAGTGTCTGCTCATGCTCATTTGTGAGGTGTGAATCACTAGGTGAAAATCCAACTGTCTAAGAGGATCCACCAAAGTGCGAGTATCTGCGCTGGTGCATGGCTGTACGTCCTGTGAAAGTACACTTTTAGAAGGAATGAGGTCCTCTGAGGAATCTCCTGCAACAAATACAACAACGTATATTTATATAGCACCTTTAACGTAATAAAATGTCCCAAGGCACTTCACAGGAGTATTAAAAGACAAAATATTGGCACCGAGTCACATATGGAGAAGTTAGGGCAGGTGACCAAAAGCTTGGTCAAAGAGGTAGGTTTTAAGGAGCATCTTAAAGGAGGAAAGAGAGGTAGTGAGCCAGAGAGGTTTAGGCAGGGAATTCCAGAGCTTAGGGCCTAGGCAACAGAAGGCACGGCCACCAATGGTTGAGTGATTATAATCAGAGATACTCAAGAGGGCAGAATTAGAGGAGGGCAGATATCACGGGGGGTTGTGGGGCTGGAGGAGATTACAGAGATAGGGAGGGGTGAGGCCATGGAGGGATTTGAAAACAAGGATGAGAATTTTGAAATCAAGGTGTTGCTTAACAGAGAACCAATGTAGGCCAGCGACACAGGGATGATGGGTGAATGGGACTTGGAGTGAGTTAAGGCATGGGCAGCTGAATTTTGGATGACCTCAAGTTTCTGTAGGGTAGAATGTGGGACGCTAGCCAGGAGTGCGTTGGAATAGTCAAGTCTAGAGGTAACAAAGGCATGGATGAGGGTTTCAGCAGCGGATGAACTGAGGCAAGGGTGGGGACGGGCGATGTTACAGAGGTGGAAATAGGCAGTCTTAGTTATGCTGCGGATACGTGGTTGGAAGCTCATTTCAAGGTCAAATATGACACCAAGGGTGCGAACAGTGTGGTTCAGCCTCAGACAGATGTTAGGGAGAGGGATGGAGTCAATGGCTAGGGAACGGAGATTGTGGTGGGGCCTGAAAACAATGGCTTTGGTCTTCCCAATATTTAATTGGAGAAAATTTCTGCTCATCCAGAACTGGATGTCGGACAAGCAGTCTGACAATTTAGACACCATGGAGGGGTCGAGAGAAGAGATAGTGAGGTCGAGCTGGGTGTCATCAGCATACACTTGGAAACTGATGCTGTGTTTTCAGGTGATGTTGCCAAGGGGCAACATGTAGATGAGAAATAGGAGGGGGCCAAGGATAGATCCTTGGGGAACACCAGGGATAATGATACGGGAGCAGGAAGAGAAGCCATTGCAGGTAGGTTTTAAGGAGCATCTTAAAGGAGGAAAGAGAGGTAGTGAGGTGGAGAGGTTTAGGCAGGGGATTCTAACCTGGCTATGATTAGATAGATAAGAATGGAACCAGGCGAGTGCAGTCCCACCCAGCTGGATGACGGTGGAGAGGCATTGGAGAAGGATGGTGTGGTCAACAGTGTCAAAGGCTACATACAAGTCAAGAAGTCCGAGGAGGGATAGTTTACCTTTGTAACAGTCACAAAGGATGTAATTTGTGACATTGATGAGTGCCGTTTCGGTACTGTGGCAAGGGTGGAAACCTGATTGGAGGGATTCAAATATGAAATTGCGGGAAAAATGGGTACAGATTTGGGAAGCGACAACACGTCCAAGGACCTTGGAGAGGAAAGGGAGATTGGAGATGGGACGGTAGTTTGCAATGACGGAGGGGGTCAAGGGTTATTTTTTTGAGGAGAGTGGTGATGATAGCAGATTTGAGGGAGAGGGTGGCAGTGCCTGAAGAGAAAGAACCATTAACAATGTCAGCTAACATGGGAGCCAGAAAAGGAAGTTGGGTGGCCAGAAGTTTGGTGGGAATAGGGTCGAGGGAGCAGGAAGTGGGTGTCATGGACAAGATGAAACTTGCTGTATGCGTGAAGACCATGGAAGACAAAAGAAAGGGATATGATTTAGTTGTGGCAAAGTCACAATCGCTATACTAAGTCTTTTCATAATTCAGTCATTGATGAAATGAAGTCAACATGTGTGTCAGTGATATTTGTAATCCTGTCACCAGGCATCTGCGAGTTCCCTGTCTCTCCATCTCCGACTGAGAGCGACACAGATGTGCCACTTATCTCCTTGGCCTGCTCCCCTGCATCTATTAGCTGAATGATTTGTGGTGGTCCACCTCTAGTCCTCTCCCTCTCCTTTGTGTTTTGCCCTCTTTTCTCCTGCAAGGGGCGAAAGAACAGACCTGTGAGTGAGTGAAGATGAGGTACTCACCCGATGGATGCAGTGCATTCGGTGAGGGTGACTATCAGACAGATGCATCACATTGCATAAGGATTGAGATGAGTAGCAGCGGTAGATGAATAAATGGGGGAGGTGAGGAAGTGCATAGAAAGTGAGGGCTGGGTGCTGTTGAAACTTAAGTGGGTGTGAGGAGCGATGTAATGGCAAACACTTGGCAAGGCAAAGTGTGGGGGGAGGGGCAGATTGTACACAACAGCATGTAGATGAATCAGCAAAAGCACTCACTTTTTCTGACTTGGTTAGGTCATAAAACCGCTTTCAGCACTGCATCCAAGACTGGGACACAAAGCTCCTGCTATGCATCTCCTCAGCTGTAATGATCAATAACATGTCATTCTATAGTAGACACTAGGTGGAGCCGTAGAGCTGTGTAGAGCTGTATATAGCTGTATGTATAAGACTACACTACCCAGCTGTATGTATATTAAGACTACATTACCCATGAGGCACTAGGCTACCCACAAGGCAGCAGTCAAGATGGAAGCCTCTACAGATACTGTACCTAGTCCACATGTGCTCAATAAAAGTGTCTAGCAAAAGCTAGCTGTGTTCATAATAAGAATGTCTATTTATTAATGAACATAAGATGGTACCAGGATGGTGAAGATCTGCTGAAAATTGTGAAAAGCGACATGGAGAATTAGAGGCCACCAGAGCGTTTGAAACTCACAGGAAATATCGACTACAATTGGCAGACTCTTAAACAACAATTCGAACTCTACATTGCAGCCATCGGATTCGGTACGAAGCCAGACGCAAGGAAGGTAGCGTTGCTGCTTACGGTTGCAGGCCCACAGGCGATAGAGGTATTTAATACATTTGTATTTAATCCAGAGGAGAACAGAGAAAAATTAGAAGATGTGCTAAAAAAATTTGATGCACATTGCTCTCCCAAAAAGAATGAGACCTATGAAAGATATATCTTCTGTTCTCGGACACAGCAGCAAAATGAGACTTTTGATAGCTTTATAACTGATCTGAAACTGAAAGCACAGACATGTAATTTCTCTGAGCTCAAAGCATCCATGATTCATGACCAGATTGTGTTTGGTATTCATAATAAAAAAGACAGGGAACGTCTGTTGAGAGAAACCGAACTAAATTTGGAAAATGCGGTGAAAATATGCCAAGCCAGCGAGCTAGCTCGAAAGCACGCGAAGACTTTCAGTGAAATCAATAATGATGTGATTATAATGAGTGAGAATGCTGCTGTCGGTGCTGTGTCCTACAAGGGGAAGAAACGTGGGCAGAACAGAAATGAAAAGCAATCGGAGGATGAGATTTTTAATTGTAAACGCTGTGGTTACAAACACCAGTTAAGACAATGCCCAGCGTTTGGAAAAATGTGCACAAAGTGTAATGGAAAGAATCACTTTGCCAAACAATGCTTTTCAAAAGTACAAACTAAGAAAGGGCAACGAGTTAATGTAATTGAGGACACTGATTTAAGTGAGACATTTTTCATAGGAATGGTGTCATGTGACAATATCAAAAAGGATACAGAAAATGTGCTGCCCTCAGAAATGGACAATGCTGAACATAAAGTTAATGCAGTAAAAGAGGACAAATGGATGATCCCACTGCAGGTAAATGGAGCATTAGTTACCTTGAAACTAGACACTGGGGCAAAAGCAAACTTAATCAGTATGAGTGACATTAACAATATGAAAGAAAAGCCCAAAATGCAGAAAAAGTCAGTACTACTGAAGGACTATAATGGACAGAAAATAGATAGCTTAGGTGTATGCAGACTTAAAGTGACAGTCAAAGACAAAGTGCATCATGTTTTCTGTTGTGGCTGAAAGACTTGATTCACTATTAGGTGACAAAGCTTGTGAAGACTTAGAACTGGTCAAGAGAGTCTACCATATAAACTGTGCCATAAGCAGACCAGATGACTCGGTGGATTCTGTAGTGAATAATTTCCAGGATGTGTTCAAAGGATTTGGAGTTCTACCATTCACTTACAAGATCCAGCTAAAGGAGGATGCTCAGCCAGCTAGCTGTGTTCATAATAAGAATGTCTATTTATTAATGAACACCGTCTTGGTGAGAGCAGCTGGTTTCTTCCTCCCATTGCTGTGGAAAATTATGTCCCTCCTGCTCCTGACTGCACCCAGCAGTAATTCAAAGGAAGCATTATTAAATCCGGGGGCTCGTCCTGAATCCATGTTAAATACCTCTCACCATCTCCTTCCAAAACCTCTTAGCTCCTCCAAATTCCATTTTTGCATTTGCCCTTTAAATAGTTAAATTGAGATTGCATCACGCGAGTACATATCACGCCCATTGTTGCAACTTGGAGACACGAAACCCGGAAGGAAAAATTTAATTAGGCAATCAAGTTGAAATCAAACATTCCGACCCGCTAAATTTTCTTCCAAGTTTCGTGCACACACCCCCCACCCTCTGGATCGGAACCCACCTTTGTGTTAATAACGGGGCCAACATGTCTGTTGTTACACTGGGGGCAATTTTAACCTATCCTGCCCATCGGGAAACTGACGGGCTCGGACGGACTTGCAGTTTTACACCCCGCCCAATATTGCTCTCTCTGACT